>NW_028227266.1:59150933-59897600 GCF_978045245.1 Mus caroli | reverse complement strand
CACTTTCCCACCATGACTGGGAAACCCTTAAGAAACCTATAAGGAGCCTTTTAGGGGGTATTTTATCATAGTTCAAGGAAAGCAACTAAGTCGTTCTCATAGAGATATTAAGGGGGAGGGTTCGGCTGGGAATGGGGGAGGGGACAGGAGCAGGAGCCAAAGACTGAGGACTGAGCTCATCTAAGAAGGGAGGCAGGCCCTGAGCTCTGTCTTCTGTGGGACCCTGGAGCCTCCTCCCTGTGAGTTTCTCAGAGTGGGACTAGCTTTTGAGGCTGGTGGCCAGGCTTCTGGTGGGATAGGAGCTGTTAAACTCTAAATGAAAACAAAGGCCCAGCAGGCCCAAAGGCCAAGGCCCCCAACCAGGAATCGAAAAGTGGGCTAGGTTCTTTCTTTGTGCTTTAGTCTCTTCATCAGAGAAAAATAGAGTCAGTAGCAACTGTCTCCCAGGGCTACCATCTAATTATGCATATGACATAAATCCTGGGGATCTGGGTGCCCAAATATTCCTGCACAGCTCCTGGAACTGCTGACACCCATATACTCTTATCTGTGTAAATGTAAGAGGAACCCTGGTTAGGCAAATGACATGGTCTGTCCAGAAGCCTGGAAACTTCCAGAGGGAGAACATTAGTGAACACTCAGTGGCAGGCATAGTGCTAGGGTATATATATATATTCAATGATGCAGACATGCTGTGACCACCATCTGCTGGGGGACACAGAGGGTAATGTCTACGAGTGTATGGCTCCACAAACAGCCCTGCCCTGTTCCCTCTCCTCTGTAGAACTATCTGTGAAATACATCAGTAATATTCCGAATATAGCTTTGGTAGGAGCCTGTGTATCAGCCAGCATTGCTGTGGAGCAAGCAACTCAAGACCTTAGGGTCTTGTTTTCTACAGTTTCGTTAATGAACAGCCAATGCTGTTCATGTTCATCTCATGGGACTCCCCCAAAAGCTGCATTCCTTTGGATGGGAATGCCCACCAAAGGCCTGACACTGGCTGTCCACTGAGTGCCTGTATCTCTTCCAGGTGTTCTCGCATCACACATGGGCAGCCCTGGCGGAACATTCTAAAAGGGCTAGGGCAGAAATCCTGCAGCCTTTTGAGGTTCTGGCTGAAAAAAAGAAAAAGACCTGTACAATAGCCTTCCCACCATGTGCCTAGAGTCACAGTGGGTCCAGGCCACAGGTGACTGGGGGAGGGGAGCATAGATGGCCAGGCTTAATTCCAGCCTGGATGCTAAGTCCTGAATGTGAGCTTTTAAGCTCAACCATCTGTACTTCAGTGTCTTCTGTAAGATGGACAGTATTGATCCCTGCTAGTCAGGGGCTATTATGACCAAGAAAGAGGTTGTACAAAGTGCAGAGATTCTGACATCTGGATGCCCCAGGCTGGCATAATGCACAGCTTTTGCTCACACTAGCCCATGAGCCCTGAACTGAGAGAGAGCTCCCGAGAAGCAGGGGATGAGGGTCTTTGGCCAGCTAACCACCCAGTCTCCAGACTCCTGGTCCAGTGCCCTTTCTATGACGCATGCTGCTACACAGACTAAAGCCAAGAAGACAGACGCTCCAGTGCGTGGAGTGAACATTCATCTCCTCACACACGGTGGTCGTAATTGACCTGGGCCGCTCAGGATCACATAAGTTGATCTTGGTGCTGGAACAGAGAGCAGGGGACATGTGTCATGTATCTGCCACCCCAGATCTGCCTTAAGCTTTGACCTCACCTCTTCTCCTGTACTAGTGTAGAGTGGACGTAGTCCACTAAAGACCTTTCCTTTCTGTCTGAGCAAACACAGGAAACAGAGTGAGCAGGGTTCAGGGACTAGTATGAACGAAGCAGATAATTACAGCAGCCCGGGGCACAGGAATCAGGCGCACGCACACTCGCACACACAGCACCTGAGGTCAAGGCAAAAAAGCCTGGTGGGGTCAGGATTCCAGGAGAATGCTGGGCAGCTGCTCTAGACAAATGGCAAGCTCCAGGTTCCAAGGAAAGACCCCATTTCAAAAGCAACACAGAAGGAGAATGACACCCAATTGTTGACATCTGTTTTACACACACACACACACACACACACACACACACACACACACACACGGAAGTGTGGAATAGAAGGCCTGTATTGTTCTGGGTTCTAGCTGTAGCTCCTTCCCAGGAGTCCCAACCTTGTTCCAGAGCATAGGTACAGGCTGGCCCCCCTTCAGGTGCTCTCAGGCAGTGGCACTGCAGTAGATTTGCATCCTGTAGAACTGGGAGGGCCTTTGGGATTAGTGGGCTCAGGCCATTGTTTACTAATGAGGTGATGGCTCAGGACAGGCCTACACTTGCCTGCAGCTGAGCACTGCTTTCCTCAACCATCTGTGTGTAACCCTGGGGAAGTCCTGCCCCCATCTTCTATGGAATGCAATCTGTGGGAACTCTGTGGCCCAGACAGGACCAATGCCAACTTTGGATGACCCCCTGGAAAAAACAAAACAAAACACCTACCCTTTCCTTGGTAGAATAGAGCTCCCTCAGCAAGCCAGACAGATCGTAGCAATTCCATCCCTGTTTGACCCCAAACCTAAGTGCCTTGTATAGTGCACAACCTACTCGGCCTTCTATGGAGCACTGGCCCATGCGCACTACTGAAGACCAGCATGAAAATTGGCCTCCACGAGCTGCCCATGAGCTACAGTTTGCCAGAGTTAACGCCAGGCCCATCTGTGGATGCTGGGAGCTTAGTCAGCTCCAGGCCAACAGTGCTCTGCAGGAAAACTCCCTCAGCTCAACAGGAAATCTGGATTTTCATGTGAATCCTACAGTTTTCAAAGGTTGGCAAGGAACTCTTTTTCCCCCTTTACACCATGCTGGCCAATCTTCCTCAGACCACAGACCACACGGGACAAATCAGTGGGCTGACAGATTTTAACCATCTCACTTATTCCAGATCCTCCCCAATACAGATGCGAGATGACAGGGTAGTGACGTGTTCAAGATGACACTGGGAGCCAGTGACAGCCTGTCCCCACAGCCTTCTCCGGTGCCTGTGACCCACGCTGCGCCTGCGTTTCACAAGTCAGCGTGGATCGCACACACACCTCCCGCCTGGCTCTGGCCCCAGCTGATATTTTTACCAAATGTCACAGCAGTTTGCAGGAAGGCCCCGGGTCTAGCTTGAGCCAGTGAATTACGATTGCTTGCCAGAGGGCTGTAAACACGATTCTGATTAATGAATTTCTTAATGGCTGGGCCCTGGGTGCAGACCTTGCCTGAGTGTCACCCCCGGCAGACACATAAGGAAGCGTTGGCCCAGCAGTGGGAAGATTTGTGTCACGTCTCTGCCTCTGAAAGGGTGCTCCAAGCCTGCTGGCTCCAGGAGCTGGTAATCAGCACTCCCTGGCTATAGATCCCCCTGGCTCTGTTTGTGAGCGCCAGCCGCCCTGTGCCTGAGACCAGGGACAGCCTTGATTGATCTTTGGGTGGAAATAGCACTGGCTGGCTGCCATCTTGATCTCAAGGAGCCTGAAAATGCCCTTATCTGAATCCAAACACACAGAGAGGAGGCTTCCTCTTGTACTGGTTTGAGGATGCCCTGCCTGAGACCTGAGCCAGAGCAGAAAGCCCTGGAATGTTAAGTTGGAGACAGCAGAAAAACCCGAATTCTGACCTGTCCAGACTCCCCAATGTTTCAGAAAACACAGAAACTCGGGAAAACCGCCAACCACGGAATGCTCTCGCTGTGTGACTTCAGGCTAATCCCTTGACTTCTCTGGGCCTGTGTCTTCTCAAACAGAAAGGAAAGGTCTTTGGTGGACTTCGTTCACTCGCACTAAGTGCAGCAAAAGAGGTGAGGTCAAAGCTGGTGAGGTAGAGCCAGGGTGACAAATAAGTGACCCATGTCCCCTGTTCTCTGTTCCTGCGCCAGGGCCAACCCCAGCAATCAATTCTGGCTGGGACCAGTTCTCATAGCTTCTTTAGTGCACGTCCCTGAGCAGCCAGCTCCTGTCAATGATGATTGTAATACCAAGCAGCCTCCTACTGGCCTCTCTGAAGCCCCACCCACCCACCTTCAGGCTTCCCTGGAAGCCATTAGGTTAGGAAACACCCTACACAGTGCCCCAGACACCCACAAACTTAGGTGAGGCTCACTAGGCTCTGTAGTATTGATCCTTTCACTCCACCGTGCACATCTGGGAGTTTACCCAGTTTTCCAGTCTGCTCTGGAGTATAGAGGAGAAAGCAGATGTCTCTCTTTGTCAGCTGTGAGGTGGCGAGACTATGAGAGGCTCTTTAGAGGCGAGGACAGAGGTATCTGTCTGGGAGAAAGAAAGGCTGTATTTTGGGTTAGGTGGGCGCAGGCAGCCAGTAGGGCTCTGGAGCCCTGAAGCACCCCCTTTCCTCAGGCTCCCTTTGGACAAGCACCTCCTCATGCCTCACTCCTGGCTGACTCTTTCATTTCTGAGTCTGGGGAAGGGGTGACCAGTTTGCTGCTTGTTTGTGTATTCTCGCAGGGACAGAGGCACCCGGCTGAGCATGCCCCACGAGTATTGGATAGCTGGGACAGAGACACCATCAATGTCCTACCAATTCACTTTTCTGCTTTTTCCAGAAAAAGTTTTGCCTTAGACCAGAGCCCATGAGTACAGAGCCCTAAAAGAATTATCCACCCAGTCTCCTTGCTTTACAGAGGGAAGTAGGTTACAGAGAGGTTTAGTAAGTGGCCCATGTTCACACAGCAAATGAGCAGAGGGAGTGATCCTGGGGCCCTTCTCTCCTAAGGAAAGTCACTCTTCCCAGGTAGTGAGAATTCCAAACACAAACCGAAGTCAAGCACACAGGCAATCTGTGGCCTCTGGATTGGCCACTTCTTCTGATGCCATAACCCTCCTGGGACATAGTGGACAGTATATTTATGTGTGATCATCCAAAGAGGAAGCTCTACGGGGGAGCCCGTGTAACCAAGCTCTCTTTTTAAATCTTAGTTCCTTGACTCACTCTGGATTGCAGACATCTGCATGTGTCAGTCTGCTGTGAAGGTCTGTGGACAAACAGGGAGAGAAGGTTCTCGGAACATAGTCCCACGTGGAGGGGACCCTGAGAGTCCCAAAGCAACAAATGGGCCTGCCATTTCCCCAAGCCCAACTCATACAGATTGATGTTTTATTTGATGGCCAAACTGATTTCATTTTCTTTAAGAGATATTCTCCCAGGGGCTAGAGAGACAGTAAAGTGGGCAAACACTGGGTAAAGTGTTTGCCAGGCAAGTGTGAGGTCCTGGGTTTGGATCCCCAGCATCCTGGTAAAATCTTGGCAGAGCCATTGCCCACTTGTAATCCTAGCACTGGTCCTAGGAGGAGGTGGAGATGCCAGGCTCCCTGTGCAGCCCACTGGCCAGCTAGTCATGCCCACCAGTGAGCTGTAGGCTCAGCGAAAGCCCTGCCTCAAAATGTAAAGCCACTGAGGAAGACATGCAAGGTTCTCTCTTTTGTCCTTTATATAAGCATACATGGGCACACTCACCCGCAAACACATGTGCACACAGACATATATGCCATACAGCATTCATTCCTTGGAATATATTGCTAAGGAAAACCGCTCAGGCACCCCTTTACATCAGCCATGGAACCATTTTCCCATGAGCCATTGGCAGGGCAGGGGTTACTATTTCTGCTCAGATCAAATAAGTTTCTACAATAACATGTTTGCAGGATGTGTTATATATGGTGTGTTTTGTCGCAGCTCGTAAATTCCAGCTCCCTTACCTTGAACAATAAGAAAAACAGGGCTGAATAAAGAAAAGGCAGAGAATGTTGATAACAGGGCACCGAGTTAACCTTTAAAATCAGAATCAAATACCTGAA
The DNA here is from genome assembly GCF_978045245.1 of Mus caroli. Lineage (NCBI taxonomy): Eukaryota > Metazoa > Chordata > Mammalia > Rodentia > Muridae > Mus > Mus caroli. The sequence goes on along the minus strand of NW_028227266.1, from coordinate 59,891,747 downwards.
TGGAAGCTGAACCCTTTCCTGGAAGTGGCTTTCCATGAACTGATGACTAAAGGCATACCCATAAACCAACAGGCCAGTGGGAAAACACCAGTCTTTTGAGAACAATCATCTGGGTCTACGAAGTGAACCAAACAGCTTTCCGCCCTGGACAGTGTATTTTAACTACTGTCCAAAAGCAAGCTCAGTTTCTGGAGGGGGGATGTTGGGGGGGGGGCTAGGCTTGAAATACAAAAAGTCAACCTGCTCTTACTACTTTCTGAGAGACTACATTTACTTCCATAATGCTTGGGATCCACGTGTTGTGTACCGAGCATTGTGGGTAGTATAGCCTCACTTCACAGCTGAGGTGGGTGCTTTCATACCTGAGCCTCTTCCACAGTTTGCCCGTTAGTCACACAGGAGTTCTTTGCATGTGCCTGGCTTTGGCTGAGACTAACTCATTTGCACTACTCACTGAGGAGACACAGACAGGAGGCTCCCTGGGGTGGGGCTGGGGGGGCGGGGACAGCCAGTCTAACTAATATGCTGGCTTCAGGTTCAGTGGGACCATGTCTCAGAAAAGAAGGTGGAGGGCACACTCATGTGTGTGCACACGCGCACACACACACACACACACACACACACACACACACACACACACGGGAGGGAAAGGGGGAGAGAGGTGGGGAGAGAGAGAGAGAGAGAGAGAGAGAGAGAGAGACTTTATTCCATATATTTTATTAGAAAGTCATGATGCCTTCCACTCTCTCCCTATGTGTAATTCCAGGCTGCCTATCCAGCTGGCTCCCATAGCCTCTGGTGAGCGAATATGTGTGTCTGTGAAGCACCACAGGTGAGCCCCATGCAATCTCAGGCCTAAGAACTACCACAACTTTTCTCTTTCCTTTGAGAAAACCTCCCCTTCTGAGGTTCACAAGGGCATCTATTGACCTAATTGAGAAGCTAAGCTGCAGACTAGCTGAAAGTCCCTCAGAGGGGCAAGGACAGCATTCAGAGCCAAGCAGCAGGCTGGGGGCTCTGCACGGGGGCCCCTACTTGGGAGAAGTCGGCTTTGTTCCCCATGCTTTCCTGAAATCAAGCCTGAGGGTCTCAGAGAACCAGCCACCTAAGGACTGAAGGTTCCGTCTGGCCTCTGCAGCAGCAGCTCACACTAGGAGCCTCAGCTGGTTCACCAGCAGCTCATGACTCCCCTGAGCACTCCCAGTTAATAAATCCCAGGCCCTCGTGGTGTGAAAGGGAAGAGATTACTAGTCCAGGCACTTGGCTGGCGCTGCAGGGTCTCTACACACCTCATACATCACATCTGATACCTCAGGGAGGTGTAGGCTGGCTTGGAGTGTTCTGTGTGGGGTGAGAAACAACATCCCCTCCACTCATGTGCCTTCCCAGACTCCTCTGCTTCCACCTGGACCCCAGAGGCAGTGTGCCCTTATGATAGTGCTGGGAGACAGTATATCCCTGCTCTCTGGTAGAGTACACTGCTCTCTCTCTCTCTCTCTCTCTGTGTGTGTGTGTGTGTGTGTGTGTGATGCAGAGACAGGGGCACACCCATGTCCATAGGCCTGCAGAGAGACCACTGTACTGTGTGGTGTATGTGCATGCTTATTTATGCATGAGTGTGCTAGAAGCCAAGCTGGGAGCGGGCAGACCAGGGACAGAAGGAAGGGGAGGGACAGTAGAGAAAAGAAGAGGGACAGAGCATGTAGGGGTTTCATGGAGTCAGAGGCCTCCAGGGTCTTCATAGTCTAGCTGTCCCCTTCAATGAGATAGCGAGTCAGAGCTAGTCCTCCAGGCCAGGGGACAGAGGCATGCACAGTCTTAGGAGTCCAGGAGATAACAATATACAGGAGCCAGGCAGGCTGGTCACAGACTTGGAACGGGACAGCTGGCCAGGCTTGCTCAAAAGTCTCAGCCCCCACACAGTTCCAGTTCACTCTTGCCATGAGGAACAAGAACATTCTTTTGCCAGATTTCTAATTTCCCTTCTCCTGAACTTCTGTAAAAAAAATTTCCAAATTTTAAAGAAGCCTCACTTGGGCCAAACAACACATCCTGTAGCCAGATTCTGCCTGCTCAACCCTGGGCTTGGTCTTTCCACAGAAGAGGGGGGCAGTTGGGGGAATGTTTGCCAGGCTACTGCCACTTTCTGTCTGTGGGGTCCTGGGCCTCTGAGTTAATCTCTGAGCCTCTGTCTTCTTATCTACACGATGTGGATAGGAATGGCTGTGGTGGCCTGAAGATAACACTCCCTCCTACAAGAGCCAGCAGTTGGCATGCAGCAGAGCTCATCAGACACTAGGTCCTTTGATCTGCAGCTCATCTCAGGCAATGGGTCTTAGAATCCCCCTTTCAGATATCTTCCTTCCTGGAATCCATCTTCCTGGATTTAGGATAGAGATGTAGACAGCCTACCTAGCTTGGTAGTGCTGGTCTGTCATCCTGGATATCTGAGAGACTGAAGCAGTATCCCAGGCTAGTCTCAAACCTTGAACTTCTCTGATCCACCTGCTGCCAGCTCCCACTTGCTAGGAGTGGTGCAGATCACCACAACCAGTTTATGCAGTGCTGGGGATTGAACCCTGGGCTTTGCACATGCTGGGCAAGTACTCTGCCAAGAGAGCTGAGTCTGTAGACCTCAAAGTGAAGATTAACCCTGTCAATGGGTTAATCTTCCTTTAAAGGTAGCTTGGACAAGAACAGCGAGTGGTTCCAGGAGTTAGTGGGCAAGAGCAAGAGAAAAGAGGGAAAGGTTATTCGTATCTCAGGCAGAGCCATGGGGAAGAGGACGGTTAAAGAAAACACGCAGTTTGCATATCTCAGAAGCAGAAGCCAAGGGCACTAGAGTCCCTGCTGCAAACTTTATAGATTGCACAACTGCCTTTTTAAAGACATAATCGTTCCAACTAAATGTGCCAGCATCTCCAGTCCCGCCAGCGCTCCATGCTTCTGCTCTCAGATTGGTTTTGCTGGTATGATGGACAGGATGCCAGCTTTCCCCCCAGTTAATGAGGGGGAAGTCCCAAGGCAATTAAGAAAGAGTCCTCACTATGAACTAATGGGCATGCCTGCCAAGGAGGAGGAGGACCTGATGTATCTGGAAAGGGCATGGTGAGGCAGCGTGGCTGGAAGCCCAGGGCAGCTGGGGCTCAGGCCAGGCCTGGCTGGCCGCTTCTCCTACCCATCTCAAGACTCGAAGGCTTGGGAGAGCCAGCATGAGTATGTGCCACCCATAGGCTTTGACATTTGCTCCAGGTTCACCCAGATGAGGCTTCAGGGAGACAACCTAGGCTTACCTTAAGCCCACCCCCTATCAGTTCTAGAGAAGCACTCACAGTTGGGAGAAGGGGATACAGAGAGCTCCCTGCTGACAAGCTACAACCCAGTCAGTCCTGGATTTAAAGGGGTATACTGTCCACAAGATTCATTTGCTTATTCGCTTGTTTTGCAGTGATGAACTCAAGGAACCCTAAAGGCTATGCAGGTGCTCCACCACTGGGAACTGTCTTTAGTCTTCCGTGTGTATGGAGGTCAGTGGTCAACATCACTCACCTCTCTCTTTTCCTCTCTCTCTCCCTCTCTCTCTGTCTGACACTCTCTTACTAAAACTGGAGCTCATTGTTGGTTACTCTGGCTGGCCAGCAGGTTCTAAGGATCCACCTGTCCCCCCTAAGTGCTGGGGGTCAAGCTGTATGCCACCATGCCCAGCTGCCCACCCTTTCCTGTAGTCCTACTGTCTGTGGCTGAGTCTTCTGGAAAGTGTCCACCACTTTCTCCCTATCTTTCCTGAGAAAGGATGTCCAAATCCTCTACATCCCTGTCCTGTAGACACCTGTGCAGTGGGCACATCTGTGTACACGCACCCGTGTGAGTCCCTGGCTCATCTGTAAGAAAGCCAGTGTTTACTCCCAGCTAAGACAGTTCCCCACGGCAGGGGGTTGCAGAAGGAGAGCTTGGTGGATGGTTTCTGGCCACCTAGTTGGATTTCCACAGGATGATTCTGAGGCTTGGAGATGGGACCATTAGAGGCACTGAGCCTGATATTCCTACTAATTACATACAGACCCAGAATTACAACCTTGCTCTGTCTGCCCAAACCCTTATTATCACTGAGTTTGAAAAATGATGGGCTGCACCTAATTAATGTTGGGGGTAAAACCAGGAAGAGCTACACAGATTACACACATGCATGCGCACATGCACACACACTCGAGAGCACACACACACACACACACTGCCACAGACACACATGATAAGGGAAATCTTACTCCATGCCTAGAGCAGGGAAACTGGAGGAGCCACCAGTGAGTTCTGATGTGCTCTCTCAGTGGCATGGTGGTTTCTGATCCGCATGTATGACTGATTGTGTGGGAGTGACAGCTCAGAAGGGATTCTCTAGACACTTGCATGTCACCAGGAGTTGTCTAGTAAATTAACACAAGCCACAGTGGACTTCAGTCTTGTCAAAGTGCCTTATCTGTCACCACGTGATTTCAGTTCAGGCCTAGGTGCAATCTTACATGCTTTAAACAAACAAACAAACACCAGAGCTAGGGAGCCGGCTCATCAGTTAATTGTATTTACTATTGTTCTATCAGGGGTCAGAGTTCAGATCTCAGCACCCACCATACGTGGCTCACAAATGTCTGTTACTCCAAGGGAACTCATGGCCCCTTCAGACCTTCATGGGCACGTGCTCCCATAAATAAAAACAAATCTTGAAAGAAACATTAAAACACTATCTTTACAATTTTAAAAGTAAAGCAGAAAAACACACATTTCTAGTATTGATACTTAAAATTATCCATAATCTTTAAGGTAGCTGATATGTCTGAATAGTAGAGAATACAGACCCTACTGTATATGAAGTGCATTTTCCCAGCAAATACTTTGGTGTGTTTCCTTTTTAGGTATCTTTAAGTTCTTGGCAAACATTATTTAAAACTTTAAAAATGATTATTCATGTGAGTGGGTGCTTTGTCTGTGTGTCTCAGGCACACAGTGCTCTTGGAGGTCAGAGAGGACATCGGATCCCCTGGAACTGAAGTTACAGATGGTCATGAGCTGCCTAGTAGTTGCAGGGAACTGAACTTGGATCCTCTGGAAGAGCAGCCAGTGCATTTAACTGCTGAGCCATCTCTCCAACCTGGTAAACTTTTTTGAAGGCTGCATAGCTATATGTGGTGATACACAAACGAAGTCTTACCTCATGGGAAATGGAGGCAGTAAGATTATGAGTTTGAGGTCAGCCTGGGTCAATGAGCAAGACTGTATCAAAACAAAACAGTTTTAGATGGTAGCCATTGTGAGACTACACTGTAGGTCATTCTGTAATATGTTGTTTGTCTTAGTTAGAGTTTTACTGCTGTGAACAGACACCGTGACCAAGGCAACTCTTATAAAGACAACATTTAATTGGGGCTGGCTTACAGGTTCAGAGGTTCATCCATTATCATAAAGGTGAGAACATGGCAGCATCTAGGCAGGCATGGTGCAGGAGGAGCTGAGAGTTCTACATCTTCATCTGAAGACTGCTAGCAGAATACTGGCTTCCAAGCAGCTTGGGTGGGTCTTAAAGCCCACACCTCAGTAACACATCTGCTCCAACAAGGCCACACCTCCCAATAGTGCCACTCCCTGGGCCGAGCATATATAAACCATAACATTGTTGCTATCAGAATTTGCTGTCATGGCTCTCTTAACATCTTTGTATGGACATACATTTTTACCCCAAATCCTGACTATTTCCTAGAGTTAGAGTCCTAGGAGGTGGTTTGCTGTGTCAAAGGAACTATTTTGGGATTGTGTGTTTGTGTGTGTGTGTGTGTTGTGCATGCACGTACATACGTGCTGGGGGATGTTGGAGGGTGGGGTAGGCACAAAGTCAATGTCATATGTCTTTCTGGATCACTCTTGTGGTGGTTAGAATAAGAATAGCCTCCCTAGGCTCATAGATTTGAATGCTTGGTAGTATGGTTTGTATATGCTGGGCTCAGAAGTGGAGCCTTGTTGGAGGAAGTGTCACTGGGGGTAGGCTTTGGGGTTTCAGAAGCCCAAGCCAGGTCCAGTTGCTGTCTTCTCTCTTCCTACTACCTTCAGGATCCAAATGGAAAACTCTTAAGCTACTTCTACACACTGTTTATTTCAGACAGGGTGTCTCAGGGACCCTCCTGTCCTCACTGCCCCATTGCTGAACCTACAGGCATATCCTGTCATAGCCTGCCTTGCCTGGCTTTCTATGTGGGTGCTGGGGATCCAAACGCAAGTACTTGCCATTACTCAGTAAACTCTTCACCCCCCTGATCCATCTCTTCCAGTCCTTTCTTTGGGGGTTCTTAAAAGACAGCACCAAATCACTTTCTAATGCGGGTGGAACCCTTACCTCTGTCTACAGAAAGCAACAGTTTCAAAGGGGTTTGTTAGTTGAATTGCTTAGGCATGACTTTAAAATGATTTGTCGGGGCTGGAAAGATGGCTCAGTGGTTTAGAACACAGACTGTTCTTGCAGAGGACCTGAGTTTGGTTCCCAGCCTCCATGCCAGCTTCAAGGGCCTTCTGGCCTTCTCCAGGACCTGCACTCACAAGTACAGACACACACATTGACACACAATTAAAAGCAACATTGTTTATGGTGCTCTTTTCATTACCTGCCCTTTGAAGGCTATTATTTGTGTTCTCTCAGTTTTAGTGTGTGTCCTGTTGAGCCCCACCCCTCCTTTTAGCATGGGATCGAATACATTTGAGACCAAATCCTTCTGTGTTAGCAACAATGTCTCCAGGTTTGCCAGCTTGCTGATGCTTCCGAGAGAGGAGAAGGCACCAGCTTCCCCTGGTTCCCTGCGCTTGTTCCTTTTCTCTCTCAGTCTCGTGTAGTTTAATGCTCTGGAGATTTTTCCCACCCCATTATAGGAACTGGTAAATATTTACCTTTGTTTTCTTCCAGATTTTTATGGCTTTGCCTTTTATGTTCAGCTCTTTCATCCCTTGTAATTTATTTTGGCACCAAGTGTCATGAGAAGAGCTGAATTTATTTAATTTTCAAAATAGCTCACCAATTGCCCCAACCCCGGTTAATCAGTAATGGCCCTTTCCAGACAGCTGTGCAGGGCCACCTCGTCGCCCACGGACCTCACGTGTCCGGCCTAGGCACATGTTAGCTCAGCTCTGCTTTCTGCCTAGTGCTGTGCTCTTTCCTTTTCTGTCTGTCTCAGAACTCGGATGCTGTGGCCGTACAGCATTATGGCTATCATAACTTATGGTTGTTGTCCTCCGTCATCATCATCACAATTGTTGCCATCCTCTCCATCGTTATCCTCGTTGTAGTCATTGCTAGTTTGGAATCCTAAGGGTTGAACGCAGAGCCTTAAGCATGGTAAGTGTCAGTAAGTTACATTACATCCCCGGTGGTACATTGACATTCTCCTCCCCTCTTCCTCCTTTTCTTCCTAGCTGGAGACAATCTTCCTTATGTAACCCAGGCTGGCTGTAAACCCCAGGCAACCCCCTGCCTCAGCCCAAGCTGTGAGGATTATAGGTGTGAATCATCGCATCCAGAACCATATCATTACAGTTAATGTCCTGACTCCTCTTCGCTAGTTTTTCTTCGTTTTTCCAGAGTGAATTTGGAGTAATGTGACTAAGGCCACGATTCCACGGTTACCTTTAAAATTATTGAGCTTACACATTAATTTGGGCATCAAACATCACCATACAATTCAGTTCTCTGTGAGGTGCCATATTGTGTATTTCTTCAAGTCTGGATAGCTCTGATTTTCCTCTTCTTTGTGGTGACTCAAGGGTTCTTAAATGCTTTAACCTCCCTTCTAGCCCACCACCCACCAGAGGCAGTGGAAAGGAAAGGTTACTAGGGTGAAAGGGCATGGAGATGTGTTAAGAAATAGTTCTTTTGGGCGATTCCAACCTTTGTTGTCAGGATATCAACAGTCAGATCCCATGAATCCACGTCGATAGTTCGATCCACTCACAAACATTATTCATGAATCAGCAACGGCAGTTTGATACGGAAGAAATTGCAAGGCTCTGCCAATTGGCCCAAGTCAACAGAAGTGGCAAGAAGCTGCCAGAATATTACAAGAAGTGTGTTTCTCTCTACAAAGTCATGATAAGTGATGGTCAGCAAAGAAGGCAAGGTGAACCAATGCTACAGCATTGCCCTCGAAGACCAGCGTCAGCAAAGCCCAACAAAGACCAGCAAAAAGTAGCAAGGCGAATGAACCAATGCCATAGCATTATCCACTGTCTGTTGGGTTATCCTTATCTCCTTTCCAAACTTCATGTGTCTTCTTGAGCATTCACTCTAGCAAAACATCACATGCCATTCTTCCAGGCAGCTTCCAGAAAAACACCACGTGTATGTTCTCAGTAAAACAGCCTCACATAAGACAGTTTCCAGGAAAACATCACATGACACAACTGAGTCTCAGAGAAACCAGAAATTTCCACCTCACACAGTCATGGGCGAGGTCATCACACCTTTCTGGCTGTCACTACTGGGACACTTGTCCTTCCTTTGGTTCCAAAAGTAGAACACTTGCTCTGCATCCAGAAAGTTTGATCATCACTACAAAAAACAAAACAAAACAAAACACCCAGCAACACAAACCATCCTGGATGTTGTATCCTTTTTAAACAATACATTTATTTACTGGCAGTGGGGCGTGTGCTCGTGTGAAGACTTAGTAGATTTGCCCACAACTGTCTTGATGACCCAGTATAATATTTTTAAAAAATAAAGAACCTAATGTTACATAAAGATCTCATAAATAGAACTGGAGAGATGGCTCAGCGGTTCAGATCACTGACTGCTCTTCCAGAGGTCTTGAGTTCAATTCCCAGCAACAACATGGTGGCTCACAACCACCTGTAATGGGATCTGATGCCCTTTTCTGGTGAAGAGAGCAAAAGTCTACAGTGTATTCATATACATAAAATAAATAAATCCTTTTTAAAATCTCATAAATAAAAGAAACCAAGTGAACTAGAAATAAAATACATTCCCATCTGCCCACTTTTATTTGTATGTGTGTGTGTGTGCGTATGTAGATACATATCAGGGGCCAGAGGACAATGATAATTGTCTTCTTCATTTTCTCTCTACCTTATTTCTTGGGATAGGGTCTCTCACTGACCAGTGATTGGCTAGACTGGCTGGCCAGCAAGGCCCAAGGACCTGCCTGCTCAGCTCTGAGATTCCAGATATATGCCACCATCCTACCTTTTTGTAAGGAATCTGAACTCAGACCCACAAGGTTGTACAAGTACTCTGTCAACTGAGTCATCACCTCTGTCCTGTCCCCCTACTTTGACTTTTTAAAGTTACACACTGGTGACACAGTTAAGTACCCCATCAAAATCAGAGAGAATAGTCTCAGATGTACTGAGCCCTATTCTGTGAGTCACAGCCGATACAAGAAGACAGGGGAATCATGAAGCATAGCCATTCTACTTGAAAGATTGCTCAAGAGAGCTGAGCACAGTGATGCAGGCCTTTAATACCTAGGTGCTTGGAAAGCTGTAAGGAAAGAGGATTGTGAATTCCAGGCCAAGCTGGGCTACACAACAACATTACAGTTAAAAAAGATAACAATAATTCTTCAGACAAATAGGAAACCTATTTTAGAAGTAATAACACTCAGCTCAATGAAAAGTAAACAGCTGGAAGGTATCTTCCTCTCTGTACCCCTCCCCCCCATCAGTAATTATTTAGGTTCTATAAAATGGATCAGTGGGTGAGGATGCTTTCTGTCTGATGATATGAGTGGACCTTATATGGAGGAAGGAGAGAACCCACTTCCCCAAGTTGTCTTCTGCCTTCCATGTGTGCCATGAAATGTGCACATATACACACATGCATGAAAACAAGACAGATACACACACACACTAAATGTAACATATAATATTAAAAGAACTAATCTTATTGTATTTCTCCTATAACATTTTGATATGACATTTTCCATGAACAGATTTCCCAAGATTGAATCCCATCCATGTGTGTTTGCTTTGTTCATATTTTATTTATGAGTGTGTGTGTGTGTAATAGGTGATAGAAAAGGCAAGATAAGGCATACAACTGCTTGCATTTGAATCCTGGATATACCATTACCGACTGTGTGCCCTTTGGCAGGTTCCTTGCCTCTCAGATCTTCAGATCCATTTTTGGTACCCAGCTCAACTCATGGAGTCACAAGGATTCAAGGCTAACATTGTTTTGGGTTCCTTCTGTTTTACCTCTTCTGAACCCAGCAGCCTTGTGCACTGGACATTGTAGATACCGGAGGCTCCGAAAGGTGAAGCGGCTTGCTCCGGATGATTGGGCTGGTAAATCGCTCAGATACTCCAGCGTGACTTACTTCCATCTCCTGACTGCCTCTTTGTAATGGACACCTATCTGCAGTACCCTAGAGGGCTGCCTGATTTCTGTCTGCCTTCCAATAAATACTCTTTGTTCCAAAGGACCTCGTTTTCTGTATCTGAAAACAAAACAAAACAAAAAAACAGAAGAACTTTCTTCTCCTCATCACCCAAATCAAATAACCCCTCCTCTGGGAAGCTTTTGTGCTCCCAAGCTCCTCCCACTTGTGACCGAATGCTAAGGTCATGTGATCAGCTTTTTTATTCCTTATCTGAGGCCCTGGTGACCACCCCTCATGCATACACTACCACGGTGCCTTCCCAGGGTGCTCACCCCAGCTGGCAAGCTGAGTTCTGCTCCCCAAGTATGAGCAGCATTCCAGAGAAAAAGGATCCACACTTTGGAGATGGACAGACTCTGTTCTTCCCTTCCCTTCCCTTCCCTTCCCTTCCCTTCCCTTCCCTTCCCTTCCCTTCCCTTCCCTTCCCTTCCCTTCCCTTCCCTTCCCTTCCCTTCCCTTCCCTTCCCTTCCCTTCCCTTCCCTTCCCTTCCCTTCCCTTCCCTTCCCTTCCCTTCCCTTCCCTTCCCTTCCCTTCCCTTCCCTTCCCTTCCCTTCCCTTCCCTTCCCTTCCCTTCCCTTCCCTTCCCTTCCCTTCCCTTCCCTTCCCTTCCCTTCCCTTCCCTTCCCTTCCCTTCCCTTCCCTTCCCTTCCCTTCCCTTCCCTTCCCTTCCCTTCCCTTCTTTTCTTTCTTTTTTCTTTTTTTCAAGACAGGGTTTCTCTGCTGAGCTAGAATGGCTGTCCTGGAGCACATTCTGCAGACTAGGCTGGCCTTGAACTCACAGAGATCCTCCTGCCTCTGACTCCATCACCACCTGTTGACTGACTGGCTTTTATTTTTACTGACACGGGAAGCATCTTGATGCTCCAGAAGCCTCATGGGCTCTTCTGTCCTCACAGGGCAATTGAAAAAACAACAACGACAACAACAACAACAACAACAACAACAACCCCCCCCAAAAAAACCCAAAAAACAAACTACATGTGGGGCAAATTCCTTAGCTTCGTGCCTAGTACCTAGAAGGTGGTCAGTGCTTAACAAATCCTCCTTTCCCCTCTTCCTTCTCTTTGAGCAGGGATATTTGTCACATGTGTGTCTCTGTGTAGAAACCAGCGCAAGCCAGGCCAGGAATGCTTCTGTATAATGACTGTGTGTATGTGTGATATATGCACATGTGTGAGACACTGGGTGCCATTGTGACTCTTCACTTGGTTATCTTTTATTATTTATTATGAGAGAGAGAGAGAGAGAGTTTGTTGCAGGATTTGCAGGCCACAGGGCTTCCATAGCAAGCCCTTTTACCCACTGAGCCCTTGCTCTCCCCAGTGCTCCTTTTCCTTTGGAATGAGACAGTGTCTCTCACGAGCTGAGAGCTCACTGATTTGGTCAGGCTTATCAGCTCCCTGAGCTCCAGCGAGTCCCCCTGATTTCCTAGTACTAGTGACCACACTCAGCTTCTATTTAGGTGGTGGAGATTTGAACTTGGGTCACACATTGGCAGTCAGGTAATTTACCACCAAGCCACCGTCTTTCCTCCAGAAACAGTCATTGCGGTCTTTCCATAGTCAAAGAGGCAGGAATTGGCCAAACCAAACCAAACCAAAAAACCAAACCCTCTACAGGTGAAAACACTGAGACCTTCTGCATAAAATGGCCTGCCCACCATCACAGAGGAAAGTGTCTGCAGAGACAAAGCCTGAGCCCAAATTCCTTGTTTGGGTTTCTTCTTAAAGGCATGGTTTCTCTGGCTCATGACAGGTCTACTTCTAGGCCCCTCACCTCCCCGAGGCCATGCCTGGGAGGGAGATTTTGAAAGAGAATTCTGAGGAGGAAAATCCCTGGGCCAAACCCAAGACTTCTGCGTTGTTGGTGTTCAGTTCCTGTTGCCTGCTGACTCCCAGGCAGGGGTGTCCCTTGCTCAGGTTCACGGGGTTGACGAGTCCCAGCAAGGAGTCCCAACTCGGCTACTGGGCCACTGATTGGCTTCCGGGTGGGAGAATTAATAAATGGCAGAGTCAGGAGTTGAGTCTGATCTTTTGTTTTCTAGACTTAACAATATACTGGCCAGCCAGGAGCAGGACACCTCCAGGCAGACCGACGCCCTTTACCACACCTCACCAGTTCAAGAGCCTGGAGTAACCAGAGAGCCTTTTGCTGTCATAGCTGAGGAAAGAGAGGCCCAGGATGGTAAGGGGGCTAGCTCCCAGAAACACAGACCAGCTGGTCACAGAAGCTCCGATGGTTTTTGTGTGGCCAGGCCAGTGTTCTAGGGAAGACGTGGGAATCTCATGTTGGAGCACCCCTCCCATTCAGAAGTCACAAAAGAATCTACATAGAGGCGATAAAACGGAAGTGTGGTCATTAGGAGAGTTGTGGTCCTGGCAACAGGTAGCTTAGTTGTCCGATCGAGGCAGAAATGCCAGGCTCTGACCTGGTGTTGTTGGCCCCATCCTAGTCTCTGGCCTATACTTTGGTGGCTTCCACGGGGGTTCATCTTCAAGCCCTCCATTCTTTAATAACGTGGGGGTGGTAATGAGGTTCAGCAGTCAGGTGTGGCTGTCCTCACCTGTCTACACCGTAGCCGGGAGTGACTGGGTTGGACCGGGTCGGACCAGGTCGGACGGGGTTGGACCACCTGGTGTGGAAGGGGATCTCTGTGCTTGTCCCTTACTGGGCCTGGCAGAATGCATTCCTCCTGTTTCTCTTCCCTGGGGCCTAACCTCTTCCTGGCTAGAGCTGTCCCTTGCTAGGACTTTTCCTTACGGGGAAGTTGACAACTCCCAAACAGTCACCAATCAGCCCTGATATGGTACACACGTAACACACACGCCATTCATCCACATACAGACACCACATATATCAACCATACACACAAACCACACAGTATACACCCCACCCCATCCACCACTTATATACATACATATACAGAGAGCTTGATCTCTCTCTCTCTCTCTCTCTCTCTCTCTCTCTCACACACACACACACACACACACACACACACACCACACAGTCCTACCAGGAAGTCCACGTGTCTCTGCTGTTACCATTTTGTACTCTCCTGGGAATCCCCTCCCCCAGCTGCTCCCTCTCCTAGCTGCCCCACCCACCCACCCCCACTCCCCCCGCCCCTAGTACCTTATCTTCACCTCTCCAGTAGCACTCAGGGCTGTCTACCTTGTGTCCCAGGGCAATAAGTGCTTGCTTAATCCTCTTAAGAACAAAGCTACAAACCACTTTGTCAAAGGAGATTGCCTGCTTTTTTTTTTTTAAAAGACAGTCACAAGTGCCTGGCTGGACTAGTACTTGCTATGTAGACTAAGATGGCCCTGCTTTTATGGAGATCTGCCTGCCTCTGCCTCCCCAGTGCTGGGATTAAAGGTGTGCACTACCACTCATAACCGGTTTCTTGAGTTTTCAAAATCACCCTCAGAGTTGGACAGCTGGTTGGTATTCTCAGCTCTGTCAACAGAGAGGTTGAGTCACTAGCCCATGGCCACACAGCTGGAAGTTGATTTCTGGCCTGACTTTAGGCCCTCAAGGTAGATCTTGCTCTCTTCTCGGCTGCAGCTGCCTCCTGCTCCAAAGTCCTTGAAGCCAGGCATGAGGAATTCCTTTAGGCAAGATTCGTTGCCTGGCCAGGTGGGCCAGGTCTAAATGTGTGAAGTCTCCTTGAGCTGGTTTTTGAATGTGGGAATGGCCAGGCCCTGGCTGACAAGAATCACATTCAGTTCTTGGTGTTGCTTCGGAGAGTCCAGAACTGCTGAGACTTTAACTAGCGGTTTCCAGCCTTCCCAGGGCTGTGACCCTTTAATACAGACCCTCATGTTGTGGTGACTCCCAACCATGAAATTATTTTCATTGCTACTTTGTAATTGTAATTTTGCTACTGTTATGAACAGTAATGTAAATAGTTTTGGAGATAGGGGTTGGCCAACATCCTGGAGCCTGCCTTCCCCTGGTGGCCACACATGAAGCCCATCATCCCAGTATCTTTTAAAGTCATCTCCAGCTTCTTCCCACTGTCCCTGGCTTGCCAGGGCCAACCCCAGGTGGTGTGTATTGCTTTGCTTTCGGCAAGCTATTTGCTCACTAGTTCCTCATGGAATCACCAGAGAGCCTGAGGCAGAGAAGAACGGAGAGGAAAGTGGGGACAGAGCAGGAGCTTCCTGAACAGTTGTGTGCTTGACAAGGTGCTGGCCCAGCTGGATCTGGGTCTCAGTTCTGGGGAGGGAGCTGTGGGAGGGGGAGGGTCCCTGGTAGGAGCCCAGAATCACACTTGCTTCCTCTAGGAGAGGCTCCTAGGCTGTGAAGGACTGTCTAAGACAGGAGTGGCTCGTGATAGCCACTTTACAGACAGGAAACTGGCTTCCCCAGAAGAACACATGGTGACAGTGAATGTCTCTGAGCACGCTGAACCTTGTCAACCCTAAGCTCCTAGCTTCTCTGCCATGAAAAGGGGTTTGAGCTCTGGGATCGGGGCCAAAAGTTCAGGGCTCTAACTTAGCCCCGGTGTTAGCCCTGCTGTGTCGTCTTGAGTCTCTGGACTTTGTTACCTTTATTTTCTCACTGTAAAAGCTCTCCATTTTTGTAGCGTTCCCCCACCGTCCGCTCCAGCAGGACCACGCACCCACTGGACTTTAAACATCCCTATTGCTTTTAACCTCTAGGCCGATCTCCGGCCACCTGGAGCCTGTGGATTTTACATGACTTCCCACATCGAGCAGGTCCCCAAAGAGAACACGGGCTCTGTCACAAAACCCATGCTTTCTCAAATTTTTGTTGTAAGAAATGGTGATCCAGGAAGGTGGCTCAGTGGGGAAGGGTATGTGTTACCAAGTCTGATAACAAGAGTTCGATTCCCCAGGACCCATATAATGGAAGGAGAGAACTGATTCCATAGGTCGTCCTCTGACCTCTGACCTCCACACACATGATGTGACATGTCCAGCTCCAGCCTCCAAAATAAATAAGCACATTGTTGTTGTTGTTTAATGGAAATGGTACAGTGTTAATCAGCTTGGCCAGACTGAGAAGAACTTGAGGTAGAAACTCATTCAGTTTGTTGATGGAGTTGTAGTCTGACCTCAGTCAGGTTTGCCGACTGGGGACTGGCTGTGCCATTTGTTCTTCTTGTTGGATTGGGAAACATGCACAAGGCCCTAAATTCAACCAGGGGCCCAGACAAAAAAGGAAGCAAACTTCCCAGCCTCCCAGCAGGCCGTGCAGTGGGCAAGCTTCTGGGTAAAACTAGGGCGAAGAGCTAGCCCTGGGGGTTCTCTGAGAGTCAGGGAACACCCCTAGCTGGTGACTGTGCCACAGGGACAGGGTGGAGGCTGGGGAACAAGAGGAAAGGGAGCTGGCACCCAGCTAGAAAGTCTGCAAGAGCTCACCTGGATGGGCTGGGGTAGGGGGAGGTGCCAGGCTAGGCCAACCTTCTACCTCCTCTACAACAAGACTCCAGGGCTCTGTCCGATCTCAGTGCTGGGCCCGGGAAGCAGAACCCAATGGGGCCTGTTAGATACGTTACAGGCCCAGTGCGGGAAGCTGTTTTGATTAAATTTGGGAGCATAATTGCAGGGTTTGTGCTGTGGCCTCATTATGGCTTTTTTAATCTTGTTAGCCTCTCCTCCCATCCCCCCCCCTTCCCTCCACAGCCACAGGCTGCGGCCTCAGAACAATACCAGGAATATTTTCCATCTCCCCATCATGGTTTTCTCCTCCTCCTCCTTCCCCAGATTGGCTCCCAGAGGCAGGATAGAGCAAAAGAAACAAGAAGAAGGCAAGGCCACAGAGGGGATTGGAAGTGTGGCTTTCTTCCCCAGAGCACCTTTTGGTTCAACTCCCATGCATGCCACGGCTGGTCTGGAGTTCTAGTGGGGGTGGGGCGGGGCTGGGTGGGAGGACAACGGGGGTGGGGTGGTAACGCCAATCAGGTAATACCAATCAGACTGGTGGTAGCTTCAGCAGTTCCCCCAAATCAGGCTCAGAGTTCTCTTCTGAGGGAGAAAGGAAAAAGCTGGGTGGTGACAACGCTGTGGATGGAGGCCATAGAGATAAAGAGGGCAGCCTTTGAGCTGGGGAGGTGGCAGGGGTGGGGATGGGGACGGGAGGAGGAAGCTAAGAGAACTCGGCCTAGACAAAGATGCCGAGCAGCAACTTGACCACACGGATGGCATCAGCCCGGTGGGGCTGGTCGGGGACTTCACACACTAATGGATGACTTCTTGTTTGCCCAAAACCTGCAGCAGGCAGGGTGCTGGTGGGTGTGATGGAGAGGAGTGGGTGTGTTAGGAGGGTCTACGGAGAACATGCTGGCTGTGAGATCAGTGTTTGGGATGCCTTGGGATGGTGAGGCGTTCCTGGCCTTGGTCCCTTTGTGGACCCAGTCACATGGTTAGTTACTAAGCTGTAAACTCCCTGGGAGGAGTGCCATCTCCCAGTGTAGGGAGTGGGAGAGGGTGCTTAGCGGAAGCCAGAGCACTTGTATAGAAGCCAGAGGTTCTCTGAGACAACAGCTGTAGGAAGTATGCGAATTAGGATGAGGTAGGCACACTCTGCACGCCCAGCCTAGGGCTCACCTTCTGCAGCAGCTTTTGGCTATTCATCTATGCTCCCCACCCCCCACCCCTTATCATGACTATGTCAGCAACCTTGATCTCTTTCTTGAGTTCCCACACTGGACCTCTCTAAGGGAACAGAATGCTCAGTCATGCAAAGCCTGGATCCAGAATGCAGAGCCAACCTCAGCCTTTGTTCTCAGTTGTCCTTCCAGTCCCCAGACTACCATAGGTACATGTGTTCTTTCATGCTGACTTTGGACTGTCCCCAGTAATCCGTTCCTTGGATGTATCCCTCCTAGCTTGTTGCCCAGGTCCTCTGTCCTCTGCTGGCTACAGGCAGGTGTCTTCTCATTTATCTCTGAGCAGCTGTCCTTACACCCTCTGTGCTGGTTAGATCCTGTCAACTTGACACACACTAGAGTCACCTGGGGAGGAGGGAACCTCAGTTGAGAATTTGCCTCCGTCAGATTGGCCTGTGGGCACGTCAGTAGGGCATTTTCTTAATGGTTAATTGACGTAGGAGGGCTCAGTCCACTGTGGGCAGCACGATCCTTAGGCAGGTAGGTCTGGACTTTTTTAACAAGAGTGAGAATTGTAAGCTAAATAAACAGTGGAAAGTGAGTTAACACTCCTATCCCAGGCTCTCACGATTATAGTCAATAATGGTTTCTTTCTGGTATTCTAGTCTTGGACCGCTTTGCTTTATGTCATGCTCTCAAGATGTTCTGAGCTTGGATTTCCTAACTTATCCCATTTTCCAGGACCAGCTCAGATGCCACATGCTTCATAGCAAGGCCTCCTAGGGCTCACAAGTGAAATACCTCTGCCAACCCTTCGGCACTCTGTTGAAGAGTGACCTCTTGCCAGCCAGTGTAGCCCACGTTGAACCCATGTTTCCGAGGCTCTATTGCTTGCAAAGGTCCTGATCATCAGGCTCATCAAAATCTGTCAGTACCCTGACCAGTGGCGGGGCGCTTCTCAGATGAACTTCAGTGATGCTCTGGGTGATGGGTGTGTGTATGTGTGTGGGTGTGGGGGGTGTGAGAAATGGAGTTGTATTCAGGCTTCTGGAGGGAACTACAGGGCTCAGGAGATAGGCTTGCTAAGTGACTTGAGCACCAGAGGAGCCTCAGCCAAGCAGGGTGACCTGTAAGTGAGGCAGAGGAGAACCAGATGTCCTGAAGCCAACAGAACTATAGGAGCTACTTCCTGCCCAGGTCCCAGTGAAGTGGTAGAAGGGACAGGTGTGAGTAGCAGTCCCTTCAAGCCAGGGTCTGGGCCAAGTATGGGAAAGGTGTTTTCTCCCAGGGCTGACCTGGCAGTGCATGGCTATGACTCAAGGGCCACCTTGAGAAATACTAGCTTGGTTTTTCCCAGCTTGGGGAGGGCCAGGAGCAATCCCTGGAGCACATGGCTGAGGGCCAGCTAGGCCACAGTCCCTACCCTCTGCCGCAGCGCTGAAGATCATTCCCAGGGCTCACTCTGTCCATTGAAGCCTTTGCTTTCTATTTGGCTTGTCTCCCGCCTCAGCCACTAAAGTGTTCTTTCTCAGTTCTCAGCTACAGAGACAGGGGACTTTCTCCCAGGAAGGTGTCTGTCCCTCCTGCTCCCCTCCGCAGAATCATTCCACTCCATCAGTTTATGGATGCTGGTCCAATGACCTGGGTGCTAGGCCACTGGAGGCAGAGAGTGTGGAGGCAGAGTTGCTCTCCATCGGCCAAGAGCCACCAGGTCTGCCACTTTCCCTCAGCTTCTGGGGAACTGTGTGGCATCTTAGGAAAGTAATGAACCGGGAGTCAGGACATCTAAACCCTGGTCAGGCTTTGACCTGTTGTTCTAAGGCAGAGGAGAGCCAGACAACCTAAGGTCCACAGAACTTTATGAGCTACTCCTTGCATGGGTCCCAGTCAGATGGTAGGAGGGGACAGGTATGGGTGGCAGTCCCTTCAAGGCAGAATTTGGGAGGGGTGTTTTTCCCCAGGAGGTCCCCTTCCTCTGAATCCTCGCCATCTCTCCATACTCATCAGAAGAGTGGAGGTTTGGGGCTAGGTGTTCTCAACAGGCCCAGGTTATACAGTTTCAAAGCACCTTCCAAGAAAGAGAGCAACAGTCGCCAGAGGTTAAAAACAGTACTCACTCAGAGAGGTTCAGGGCAGGAGAGTGTTGGCTGTGAAAGTATGAGGACCTGGGTTCGATCCCCAGCACCCTGGTAAAGGCAACTGTGGTGTTATACATCTTTAATCCCAGTGCCGGGAAGATGGAGAGGAGAAGATCCTTGGAACAGCTAGCAGAGTTTGCAAATTCAAGACTAGTGAGAGAACTTTATCCAAAGAACAAGGTAGAGGGGTTCCTGAGCAATGACCTCTGGCTTTCACAGAGGACATGTATGCATACATATTCACATGTACTCACACACATGCACACATATTCACACATTGAGCCACCCATACCCAGCAAAACCCCTATTGGGTTCAGTCTCCCATGCTGAACCCATCTTCTTCTGAGGGACCCAGACTGTAGGTCTTCCAGAGAGTTGGTGAGTTAACCCCAGGTTCTGTCTTTAGATTGGCTTCAGGAAGACTGTGGGCCAAGGCTGGCCGCCACCTCCTCCTAAACTAAAACTCAGCCGTCTGGGTCGAAAGACTACACTGTGTCCCTGGGCATGCTCCACATTTCCTCCCCAGCTGGCAGGGAGGGCACAGGCAGTTGCACACACTGAGATCTTGGCTCCCCAACGGGCAGCCTCCCTGAGGCGAGAGCCTGGCTTTCCTATCTTGGCCTAGGGCAGCCCCAGGCACAATCCACAGTCGGGTGAAGTAAGTGGTAGGTGGGGTCACCCGCTGTAGTCGGAATGGGTGTGCTTCTGGAACCTTCAGCTTAAATGGTTTCTGACAAAGCCTGAGAGGCAGGGGGAGGGGCCGCCTGCCTCTCCTAAACTACATTGTTCCTAATGGGCTGTGTTCTCAGCTGATGAGAGAGATGTTCAACAGAAACCTGACAGAGAAGGCTACAGACTCAGGGATGAGTGAGTAATTAGACGCTAATTAATTTGCATTTCACAAGAGAATCAGGGATGTTAAGGGAGGAAAAAAAACCTGCAAAGATTAAAGGCCTCATGTAGAAGGAAAATCTGGGACGAAGGGCCGGTGGAGCAGACTTAGCTGAGGGGGGAATGTCAGCGGGAACAGGTGGCCATGTGGGCATTCAATGGAGCAGGTGTGGCTGTAGCCAGGGAGGTCAGAAAGGCCTGGGTTTCCTGCAGTGCTCAGGACTGTTCCACAGACTACCCAGAGCTGCCTGCTGGGAGTGTGGCTAAGTGCTCCCCTCCCCCCAGGCTGGCCTCAAAACTTCTGAGTAGCTGAGAATGAAATCAGCCTGAACTTCTAATCCTCCTGCCTCCTCCTCTTCCTCAAAGACTGGATTACAGGCTTGTGCTATCATGCCTGGTTTATGTAGTACTGGGGATTGAACCCAAGGACTCATGGATAATAGGTGAGAGAACTCTACTAACTGAACCACGTCCCCAGCTTTGGTGGGAGAGGCAGCAAATGACATGTGTAAACAAAAAAAAAAAAAAAAAAAAAAGAAGTTTCTGTCTCTTAATCTTCTCTGTAAAAGATGTAAAAACAGTGGTTTTATAATTAAAATTATTTAAATCTTATATTTTAATGGCATTTTTTTTTTTTTTTTTTTGGAGACAGGGTCTCTTTATGCAGTCTGGCTGTCCTGGAATTCACTCTATAGTCCAGGCTAGCTTCCAACTCAGAGATCCACCTATCTCTGCCTCCCAAGGGCTGGGATTAAAGGTGTGTGCAATCACACCTGGCTCCTCTTTTAATAGGGCTGTAACAAAGAGATCAGTGCTGTCTTTGGCCTCTGGTCAAGTGACTGCTTCTCAAAACAGAATGTAGGAGGCAAGTGAGGTGGCTCAGAGGGTGGAAGTGTCACGTGTTCCACATGCCGCCCAGAAACACCCTGCTCAGATGTGTAGCAGGTGGGTAACCTGCAACTCTTGTCTCTTTGAATTCCTGCCCTGGCTGCTTTTGCCTCTCTGGAGCAGCCTGCACTTCATTTCAGAGCAAGACAAGGGTGTCGCAGTTATCTAGATGTTGCTGTAACAGACTATCTGAGACTGGAGAATTTATAAAGAAAAACGTTTACTTAAGTTATAATACTGGAAGCTGGAAGCTCAGAACTGGGCAGCCACGTGCAGCTGAGCCATGTGGTGGTTGTGAGCAGACACCTGTAGAAGGGAGAACCAATGAAGCAGACTTGCTTGCAACAGCTGTCTTTCTGGAAAATGAGTCTGGTCCAGGGAGAAAGGCATTCATATCTTTTTGACCACTCACCCCTGTCTTAAGGCTCACCTTCTAATACCTCCACAGCAACAACCACATTTCAGCACGAGGCCTTGTGCAGAAGAGCATGAGTTTGATTCCCAGAACCCCTAGAAAATAAATACACTTGTAAGCCCAGGGTTAGGGAGGCAGAGATAGGCTGACCATGGGGCCAACTGGCTAGGCAGCTTGGCTTATAAAGAGTGACATTCAAATTTAACCTCTGGCCTTAATAAACACACACACACACAGGATGGCCGGATGCTTCCTGCCATTCCCTGGCCTGATCCCATAGAACCTAGCATGAGATCCAGGTGACAGGAGACCATCCAGCCTGGGGGCAGTGATGACCACTCCAGGGGAGCTGTAGGTTTCCATGGGAACTGGGATCGTCCCCATCTTGGTCTCTCTGGGTCTCAGCATGACCAGGAAGAAACACAGTGGTAAAGGGGCCCTTAAGACTTGGGTGTGGCCTTGGCCAAAGCTCTAGAATGCTGTGTGTCTTTTGGTGTCTCTGAGCCATATTAAAATGGGCTAGCCTCCAGGGACCTGCCTGGGTCTTTTGTGATTGCTATAACAAGCTCTATGAACGTGATAGTTTTAAAGCACGAAAATCTACCTTCTCTACATTTTTTTAGAGGTCACAAAGCCAACATCGGTGTCCCTGGGCTGAGACCAAGGTGGCTTTGCAAAGCTAAGCTCTCTCCAGGTGACAATTCATTCCTTGCCTCTTCCACATCCAGGTGGATGCAGGCGACCCTTGGTTTGTGTCCTTGTCACTTCACCTTCAGCACCAGTACCTTCAGATCTCTCTCCATCTCTCTTCACATCAGCTCCTTTACTGGTGTCTGCTTATCCAGCCACCCTCTGTCTGCATACTTGTGGCCACTTTAGCTTCACATTCACCCTGATAATCCTGGATCATCCTGCCTCCAGGCCTCCTCTTAATTATATTTGTAGCAGGCCTTTCTCTAGGTGATGCCACATTTACAGGCCGTGAGGGTAGAATGTGATGTCTTTGGTCCTCCAACAGAGCAAGCCCTTGTATCTCTTCCCTGACTGCAGCTGTGCTTGCCTGCATAGCTCAGAAAATAATTCTGTAGGAATTATTTTCAATGTGTATTGACTAACCATCCAGCTGTTTTGCTCATGGCTGTCTCTTTTAGCAACTACCACTCTAGCCAATCTTTTTTTTTAAGTATTACATTTATTTATTTATTTTTAAAGATTTATTTATTTATTATTATATGTAAGTACACTGTAGCTGTCTTCAGACACACCAGAAGAGGGCGTCAGATCTCATTACGGATGATTGTGAGCCACCATGTGGTTGCTGGGATTTGAACTCTGGACCTTCGGAAGAGTAGTCGGGTGCTCTTACCCACTGAGCCATCTCACCAGCCCCTATTTATTTATTTATTTATTTATTTATTTATTTATATAGTGTATGTGTGTGCATGCGCATATGTATACCGCAGGCAGGTGTGGAGGTTTAAGGACAGCTTGCAGGGGTCAGTTCTCTCCCTGCATCATGTGGCTCCCAAGGACTGAACTCAGCTCCTCTGGCTTGGCGGTAAGCAGCTTTACCTGCTGAGCCAACGGCTCCATCACAAGCTATCTTAAGGAAACACATAGTATATGCTCCGTGCTTCACACACATTCCGTCACTTGCTCCTGCCCGGAAAAGTCAGGGCTGTGAGAATCCCCTGTAGAAGGAGACAAGGGGAGGAGGGTAGGGGAGGAGTCAAGAGCTGTGGGATGCCCCCTCCAGGTAGCTGACTATAAGACTCTGTCGTCACCCATCCACATTGCTGGCCCAGCATACACAGGGGTTCTCTGAAATGACTTACAAGTTTGGTCCCTTTTGAATTTTGAAGCCGTCTGTTATCTGATCCAACAAATTGCAGACATAGCCCAGAAAGGACTGTTCTAGACAACTGAAAATCTAATTACAAGAGTCAGGAATCCAGGTCCTTTAGGGCTGCATCTGTGTGTGACCTCCACCATCAAGCAAAACACAGATAGGGAGTAGGGCACAACCTAGTCACAGCTTGCCTGGTGGCCAGCACAGTTGGTGGCTTTTATTATTCTCTGTCTCTGGGCTGATGAAGACTTTGCATATCCGTGTAGGTTGGGCCTCCTGGCTAAACTATCTGTTCATCTGTGTGTGCACGTGCATGCACGTGTGATCGCGTGTGTGTTCCACCAGCCCTTGCATTGCTTCTCCAGGAGACCTGTATTTCCCTTTGGCCCCGACTTTAATTTCAGACCCTAGAAGCGCGTATGACTTAAATACTATGTTTGTACGAGGAGCTTGCCTTGGAAGCTGTCTACAGTGAATCCCTTGTGTTTCCAAAAGTCCAGAGGTGGGAAGGAGGCTTGGCCTCTGGAGAACATTCCTGTGGAGGGAATGGAATTTAAAAACAAGTCCACCAGCAGGCCTTGAGGTTAAAGGGCAGGAAGCTGGTCTGAGCACATCTTAGTCCTCTGGGTCTAAGGGCAGTTGGGAATGCTGTGTGTTTGCCCAGCTGGGGCCAAGAATGGGTGTGGCATGTGGCAGGAGGAGGTGGTTTGGGCAGAAGGCACTGGCCGTGGTCTGGGGAGCTTCGTACACCACACGAGAGCTGGACATGGATTCTCAAGGCCAGAGAGGTGGCTCACCTCTCTGCTGGTTTTCTTCCAAAATATTTTTTTGGCTATGACAATGGGTCAAGGAGGATGGATAAGGAAAGCATCAGCTCCTGTCTGTCTGTCTGTCTGTCTGTCTCTCTCTCTCTCTCTCTCTGTCTATGTATGTGTACATGTGTGCATGTGTGCGTGCATATGTGTGTGTACACTTTTTATGAAAGCCAGAGGACGCCTCCTCAAATATTGTTCTTCCGGTTCTGCGCACTTTCATTTTGAGACAGGCGCTCTCACTGTCCTGGAGCTAGGGGGCCAGAGAGCCACAGTGATCTGCCAGTCTCTGCCTCTGTCTGTCCGCAGCCCTAGGATTACAGGCCCACACCACCACACCTTGCTTTTTATCTATGGGTTCAGGGCAAGCACCCTTGGCTGAGCTCACTCCCTAGCCCACCCACTGCACGTCACAGTCAGCATTTCCTTCACCTGTTGATCTTTTGATGGATGCTTTAGCTGACTTCTTATCTTGGAGGTGGCTGCAGTAAATAGCACAGAGGCCTCTTTCATATACAGATTCCATTTCCTGCGGTTGTCCACCCACAGGTGGTCTCTCTGCCTCAGATCTCAGCTCTGCACTAACTTTCCGAGCCATTTTTTTTACCCTCTCTTCCATCTTTGATCTTTCTGTTAGCAGCCATCCTAACAAGTGTGGGACAGTCTTTCCTCAAGGTTTTAGTGATTCTGAGCATTTTAAATTATGCTTAGTTATTTAAGTGTGTGGAGGTCGGAGGACAACTTACTTGCTACACACTATGTGGGTCACATAGATTGAACTTGGGTCATCCGGGTTGGCCACACAAGCCTTTACCAATGAGCTGCCTTGCTCAAGTACATTTGCTGTTTGTTTGTTTGTTTGTTTGTTTTAAATCTTCCCATCGGGCATTTGTTTGCCTCCTTTTGAGCAGTGTTGATTCAGATCCTTTGGCCATTTAAAAAATGTACATCGGTGTTTTGCCTGAATGTACGTCTATATGACAGTGTTGCATCCCCTGGAACAGAAGTTACAGACAGTTGTGAGCTGCCATGTAGGTACTAGGAATTGAACCCAGGTCCTCTGGAAGAGCAGCCACTTAACCACTGAACCATCCCTTTGGCACCCCTTTTTTCATTTTTAACTGGTTATTTGTTTTCTTACACTTGAGTTACTTAAGCTCTTTATATGTTTTGGGTATTAGCTCCTTTTCACATATGCAATTTGCAAATATCAGTCTGTGGGCTACACCCCACTGCATTAGTTGCTTTCCTGCTGTGTAGAACCTTTAAATTTGGGACAATCTCATGTTTGCTTTTGCTTCCTGGGTCTTCATTCCCTGTTCTAAAACCCAGTGTGTGAAAGGGTGGATTTTCCTAGTGGGTTTACATCTTTCTAACCACTCTCCAATGACTGTGTGTGTTATGAGATAAAGACCTATGCTCATTCTTCCCTGTGTGACTGTCATTTATGGAAAGGCTGCTCTTTCTAGTCATTATTTGGGGAACCTTTCATAAAAGCAATTGGTTTTATTATTCATTTTTGAAAAGCATGGATTTGTTTCTGGGCATTCTGCACATTGGTCTCTGCAACTGTTCTTGTGACAGTGCCGTGCTGTTTTGATTACTGTAGCTTTGTAGTATAGTTTGAGCCAAGTTACTATGATGCTTGTAGCAGCCTTGTTCTCAAAACTGCTTTGAGTGGAGTCTTTGTGGTTCTATATGAATTTTAGGACTCCCCCCCTATTTTTGTAAAAATTGTCATTGGAATTTTGAAAGGGACAACATTGACTATAGATTTGGGTAGTGTGGATATTTTAAGGATATTAATTCTTCCAATCCATGAACATGGGGTATCTTCGTTTATTTGTTATATTTTTCTTCTTCAATTTTATTCACCAATGTCTTACAGTTTTCAATGTATAGATCTTTAACCTCTTTGGTTAAATGTATTCCTAAGTATGATTCTCATTTTATAGATTATTTTATGTATGAGTGGGTTTTTTTTGTTGTGTTTGTTTGTTTGTTTGTTTTTTGAGACAGGGTTTCTCTGTGTAGCTCTGGCTGTCCTGGAATTCACTCTGTAGACCAGGCTGGCCTCTGCCTCCCAAGTGCTGGGATTAAAGGCGTGTACCACCACTGCCCGGCATGTATGAGTGTTTTGCTTGCATGTATCCCTGTACACTACATGCACACTTGGTGATCATGACAGCCAGAAAAGAGAGTCCTAGACCAGGCTGGTACCTGTGTGTGGCAAGGGTGAATGAGTGCTTGGAGCTTTGCACAGAGGTGGGGCATGTGCTGTGGGTCAGTCACAGCAGGACTTAAGGAAAAATATGTGGGAAGTTTTCCAACAAGAGGAATCATGGCTCAGGAATGAGCAATGGGTGAGAGGTCAGAGAGCTCAGGCTAGCCTGTCTATCCTGAGGTAGGTCAGAAGGAGCTGAAGCTGGGTGGGAACATATATCAGTAGGTGGCAGCCACAGGTGTCTATGGGGGAACCTTTGGGTGGAATGCAAGAGTCGAGGCTGCTCTTCCATGACTCACTGGTCACTAATGCAAAGTCACACTCTTTTATAAAAGTTTTTAATTTATGTATATGGGGTTTTGGCCGCATGGATATTTGTGCACAACATGTGTGCCTGGTGCCAGCAAAGGACAGGAATGGGCATCAGATCCCCTGGAACTGGAGTTACAGATGGTTGTGAGCCTTTCTGTGCATGCCAGGAATCCAAGTCAGGTCCTTTGTAAGAGTAGCCAGTGCTCTTAATCACTAAGCCATCTCAGCAGCCCCAAAACCGTAATCTTTGTATCTCAAGTCCTCATCGGCAAAATATAGGAGTTGACCCCACATCAAGGGTTCACTGGTCTTTAATTCCAGCACTCGAGAGGCAGAGGTAGATGGATTTCTGACTGGAGGTCAGACCAATCTACAGAGTGAATTCCAGGACAATTGTATCCTTGTCTTGAAAACAAAGTGAAAGAAAAAAGAGGTTCTTTAGGGCTTCAAGATGACTCAGCAGGCCGGGCGTGGTGGTGCATGCCTTTAATCCCAGCACTCGGGAGGCAGAGGCAGGCGGATTTCTGAGTTCGAGGCCAGCCTGGTCTACAAAGTGAGCTCCAGGACAGCCAGAGCTATAAAGAGAAACCCTGTCTCGAAAAACCAAAAAGAAAAAAAAAAAAAAAGATGACTCAGCAGGTAAAGGCAAGGCTGCTGCTGCTGCTGCTGCTGATGATGATGAGGAGGAGGAGAGGGAGAGGGTGGGGGAGGGGAGGGGAGGGGGAGGGGTGGGGAGGAGGAGGAGTTTGATCCCTAGGCCCCACAAGGCAGAAGGAGAGAACCACCAGCTTGGTGAGTTGTTCTTGATCATGGATTTTTGCCTGTATGTTGCTGTTGCAATAAAACAACACCAGGACCAGAAGCAACTTATGTGAGAGTTTATTTTGTCTTACTGTTCCAGGGGTAAGAGTCCACCATGGTAGGGAAATGTGGCAATCAGTGGCAGGCTAGGAGGCTGGAGCAGGACCCTGAGCGAGCACAGCTTTAACCTTGAGCCCGAAGCAGAAGGACAGGAACCAAACTCGAGATGAGAATGTGAATTCTTCAATTTGGTGATGCATTTCCTCCGGCAAGGCCATGCCTCAGAAGCCTTTCCAAACAGCTTCACTAACTGGGGACCCAGAGTTTCAAATGCTGAAACATAGGGGAAGGACTCTCATTGTCACCACAGGCCTCAGTACGCGTGCTCCACAGCATCCAGGCAAGCCTTCCTCACAAAAGGAAATAAATAAACTTAAAAAAAAAAAGATTCTTCAATGGGGATAGGCCGCATGTAGAGGAGGTGAAGGGGGGTGACCTTGCCTTTGGATATGGAATGTGAAATTATGTGCATATCTTTCATTTGTAGAAGAGCCCGCAGCACCACCCAAGGAGGAGAGTGAACTCAGACTTTATGTCACACCCACAATTGGAGAACTTCAGGTAAAAGTGCTTTTAAATATGTTAGGGGTGAGTCTTGTCTCATCCAACCAGTTCCTTGAAGGCAGAGATGTGGGCCATAGGGTGCCCGCATGTCTCTTGACGGTGTCTCAGGGTTCCATGTGGGCCTCACACACCTGTGCCTCTAGGCTCTTCAGAACACCTGCATTCCCTAGAGACATTGCCCCAGGCCAGCCCAGGTATATTCTTCCTGCTAGAGCCTAGGGCCTCCAGATCCTGTCTCTCCTGAAAACTTCTGCTCATCCTTTTGAGCCCCAAGGGTGAGTAGCACTGATAACTCCCACAAATAAGGTATCACAGGTAGCCAGGCCTGGTGGCGCACACCTTTAATCCCAGCACTTGGGTGGCAGAGACAGGCGAATTTCTGAGTTCGTGGCCAGCCTGGTCTACAGAGTTCCAGGACAGTCAGGGCTACACAGAGAAATCCTGTCTCAAAAAAAACCAACCCCCCCAAAAAAGAAAAGATACCACAGGTAAACGATGCAGCAGCACACACAGCCTTTTGGCCATCTGTCTGAGCTAGAGGCCATTTTCTTATCCCTTTCTCTTTCTCCCATGGACCTTTTTGGGTAGGGACTTTGAAGGTGGCCCAAGTGTCACCCTCAGTGGCTAGTGCATCCTTGATTCCCAGAGAGAACTACTGAAGTCCCTGATGTGATATCAGCAAGACTGCAATTCCCATTTGGGATCGCAGGCTTTTCGAAGGATCAAGTGTGTGGAGGGGCGGGTCGATAGGAGGGCACAATGCTTGCTTTGTGCTCTGTGAGGTGCTCCACTTCAGGGCAAGGCATGCCTTGTGCAAAACGCCTCTAGGTTCTTCCTCATCCAAGGATGAAGAACATGGAAAGGGACCAATAGAAGATGGCTCAGGTCTTGTTGGGCAACACACGGGGTGTAAAGAAATGTCTCTGTTGGCAGCATGCTGGCATGCAGGCCTTTGGCCAGGCCCTCTGTGGAAATGGCTGCAGAGACTGCATAGAACAAGTCTGGCTTTATTAAGTCCATCTTGTAGATGAGCAACAGGACCTGAAAGTTGGCCACCTTGCCGGAACATAGGCTGCTACTCCGTCTCCTCCCTCTAAGGTGAAGGCCACCCTAGCATGTGGGGTGATGTTTACCTTGGCACTCAGCAGATGGTCCTGTGCCTACCTGCACAGTCCAGTCCAACTGTAGATTACCCTCCCACACATCCCACCTGAAGGTCCAGCCAAGATCCACTTCCCTCTCTGCTGCTCAGTTGAGCCCAATCCCTTCTCCTCATATGTTTCAGGCTGGCTCTAAAACAGCAGGTTGGCCTTTGAGCCTGGCTGTGTGCTCTGGGAAGCAGGCTCTGCGCCTGGCTATGTGTTCTGGGAGACTTCTGCGGAGGCCAGGACAGAGGCCATGCACTCGATGTACCAGAAGCCACCACAGTCTGGTCCAGGACATGGTTGAAGTGGCCAGAGGAATCTAGAAGTGGTTCTCTGATCCCAGAGAAGAGGCTGGTGGGTTAAGGAAAAGGACAAACCCGGTGTGAGAGTTTAGGAAGGCTGCCAAGCCCGAGGGCCTGGCTGATGGCAGCCTGGCTGCCAGGGCAACCCCCACACAGGCTGATGGAGCCAAACTGACAGCAGGAGAGGCCTACCCTCCCAGATACAGGAGAATGAAGGAACTGACTCACTGGTCCAGCTGGATGCTATCATTGCTGAGGGATGTAAGGCAGGAAGGTGATCCTAGCCAGGTCCCATGGCTTCAGGATGCCCCAGAATTAGCCAGGCTCTTTGAATTGGCCAGGGTAGGTTTGGTGGCTCCTCGTTTGACAGAGTAGAGGTGGGCTCAGTGCCTGCTATTGAGGAGTTGAGACTAGGTAGACAGCCCCACAGACAGGCAGGGTGTTCAATTTAAGATCAGAGCCCTGGATTTGTAAAAAGACAAGCATGCAGTCTAACTTCAGACAAATGGTGCTATCATCTCCTTAGCCTTCATCTTCATTCTCTGCTATGTGGGAATCAAAGCAAGGTGGTATAGGAAAACTCTTAGCACAGAGCCAGGCACACGCTATGATTCCCTGCACACAAGTCAAGGTGCTTGCTCCACACCTTTCCCTGTACCCCCCCAGGAAAGCAAAGCAGTATGGCCCCACCTTGCAGCCTAGCCATTCTCCCCCTCTTTATCAGCTGATGCTTGCTATGAGCCCTCCAGGAAGACCAGCACTTACCCCATCACTCTCCAGGGAGGAGCTGGAGTCACCTTCTGACCTGGCCTCAGGCTGTGGGCAAAGGGAGGAGTGATCCTGAAGGTAAGGCTGGCCCCAGGAGCTCCGGGCCACCTGCCCTAGTCTTGTGCAATTGGAGAAGCAGCTAACCCTGTGGCCATCTCAGCAGAGACAAGTAGCAACAAGGAACCTACAGCTCACACTGCCCACATTCCGGGATGCCTGAGTCTGGCTCAGAGATGTAACAAGATACCACTCTGGGCTCTGGTTGGGGTGCTGGCCAAACAAGTCTCCTGAGCCTTCCAATTTATACAGGGTGCCTTACCTTCTAGCACCTTCTACTGGAGGGTGCTTTTCACGTTCTCTGTTGAGGATGCTCTACCGAGTCCTGAGCAGACAGGACAAAGTGGTCCTTCAGACACATGGGGTCACATAGCTACCTCCTCATTGGCTAATCAAAGCAGAACCTTCATGTGTAAGTAGAATCTGCAGAAATTTGGTCAGAAACTCATAGTCTGTAATTCTTTAATTTGGATGTAGAACGGGTCATGCTCGTATCCATGTTCAGGCATGTGAGGCCTCATCTCATCGGCACATGAACTTGTGGGCTTGTGAAGTGGGACACTGAATTCACACAGCCTGCTTCCTAGGTCACAGGGCCAGGACAGTTTTCCCGTATGGTGCCTGTCAGAGGCTGGCTGTGAGAGTCAGGCTTCCCGAGAGCCACAGAGGGAGGAGCCTATGCCCTGATCACAGAGCTAGCTGATCAGTTCTGGGGACGGTCCATGATTAGGGGGCAAACACCATACCCAGTTAACACCCGGGGAGCCCTTGGAGACAGTTCACTGAACAAGCTACAGATCTGAAATTAAGGAAGGAGACCTGCAGTCAAACCCACTTAAGCTCCTCCCACCACCTCCACACACACCACGCTCAGGGAAAGGGGAGCCTAGAGCCTTTTCTACTTGTAAGCTGATGACTGGTCTTTGTGGGTCTGGAACAATCTCCGGTGTCATTGTTGCAGCTGTGGAAAGAACCCAAGGCTTTTCTTAGAGAGGCCAGGAAAGGGATCAAAGTCTCCCAGGACTTCTGATTCTCATTATCTTTTAATTTCTATGACACATCATTACATAAATGTAATCCTTCCTGGTTGCTCTCTTTCCCTGCCAAGTTTGAGCTGTATGTGACATGGTTAAGGGGAACAGGGTGATTGGCAGATGTAGGAGCATGGGCAAGATCCCTGAGTCTGGGGCAGCAGGGAGCAAATGAAGAGAGTCTCACTCAAGGGGTTAAGGATGGGGGAAACTCAGGGGATCCCCAGTTTTAAATTGGTATTTTGGGTGTAGAATAGGTCATCTGGGGCACTGATTGATGTACTGTGTTTAGGCAGGCAAGGCCTGGTCCCCACATGGCCAAGGACGCCTCTGAAACATTGAGGCTCCAGGGATGTGAGCATAGCTTGTTGGGTAGGGGGTTGGGACTCTGAACCCATAGGTCCTGCTTCCGAAGTTACAGTGCTGGACAGTGTTCCTTGTGTGGTGCCTATCAGAGGCTGGCTGTAGGAGGCAGGCTCCCAGGGTCCTCACAGAGGGGGCAGCCCATGCCCTTGTTCACAGAATAGCCCTGGACAACTCCTCTGCCTACAATCTAGGTCACTGTAGATAGCTGCCTAGCTGAGCTAGCTAGACTGAGCATGACTGATAGTCATACGTAGACCTGATGTGTGTCGTGCTGACAGGACAGTCTTGGCCAGAGGCTGGTCTGGGTGGGTGTATCAGGGGAATGAAGGGGAGGAGAGCTTAGTCAGGTCTTCCTGGTCCTGCTTAAGAGATCAGCTCCAGGCTAGCCTTCCAGAGCCTCAGAGAAAAGGGTGAAGGGGTAAGCAGGAACCCTTCCTGATTGTGAGTTGACGCTATATCTTCCTCATAGACTGTCACAGACCCAGTCCTTGATGACGCATGAGTGAGTGGGTCAGAGCATTCACACACCCAGACACATAGACACACCACACACACACACACACACACACACACACACAGAGAGAGAGAGAGAGAGAGAGAGACAGAGACAGAGACAGAGACAGAGACAGAGAGAGAGAGAGCAATCCCACTGTATGCAACGCATTATGGGAGCTGTGGGTGCTCTAAACACACTCAGGTCTGGCAGGGGAGCCCTATGTACTGCCATCAGGCGCCAAGGGTAGATTCTATGCAGGTGTGGTGGAGGCTGAGAGAGATCACAAGGGGATGCGTCTGAATTAAGTCAGATGGTCTGGTCAGCTATGAAAGAGTCTGTGTGGAGCCCCTAGGGCAAAGTGGGTGTGGAGCCACATTCCTGGCACTGGGAGCAGGTTAGGCCTGGAGCTTCAAAGCTTACAAAGCAAGAATGGGTCAGGTCTGGATGGAGGAAGGAGCCCCAGGAGCCTGGAGGGCAGGCGGCTGTGCAGCTGGGAGCACGTTCGAGATCTCTTTTTTC
Organism: Mus caroli; assembly: GCF_978045245.1. Taxonomy (NCBI): domain Eukaryota; kingdom Metazoa; phylum Chordata; class Mammalia; order Rodentia; family Muridae; genus Mus; species Mus caroli. The sequence continues at coordinate 59,859,101 of NW_028227266.1, read as the reverse complement.
CCCCTAGCACGACTTATTCTAGGCTGTATCCTCACACTTTGGTCAAAAACCTCCAGGATGCGTCATCCAGGAAGCCCCTTCAGGCCTAGGTCAGACCTGGCTGCCATTCGGAAACCCAAAATGACTCCCAAAGCTGGAATTCAAATATCCCACCCCTCCCTGAGCGGCAATTCAGCAGTCATGCCTAGAGCCCAGGGGTGTGTATAGCAAGCGAGCTCCCAGGTGTTGCTGGGGCAACCCCTTGGCTACTGCACTGCAAAATGAATGGTACTGGTCCTGTTTGCTCACAGGAAATGCTCTGGGCTGGGGTCAGCTGGAAGGTCTGCTTCTCCTCAGTCTAGAAACTTCCGGGACTGTCTTTGGTGCTGAGAGTCCAAGTCTAGGAGGTGTGAGCAGCTGTGTCTCCATCTCCCTGGACCAAGCCATGCTCCGATGATGATGGTGATGATGATGGTGATGGTGATGATGGTGATGATGATCTGCCTCTCGAGGCCTGAGCTGGCTGCCTTACTTAGGTTTCTATTGCTGTGATAAAATACCATAACCAAAAAAAACGGCTTGGGAGGAAAGAGTTTAATTCAGCTTACAGTTACACACTCAGTGCCTCACGGAGAGATGTCAGGGCAGGGGTGGAAGCTGGAATTCTGCTCATTGGCTGATTGTCCATGCTGCCTCAGCCTGCTTTCCCAGACACCTAGGATCACCTCCCACAATGCACTGGGTCCTCTCAATCAATCACTAATTAAGGAAATGCTCCACAGGCTTGCCTACAAGTCAACCTTATGGGATGTTTTCTTCATTGTTCTCGTCTCACCGCCAACAGCAAAAACAAGGCTCAGAAAGCAGCCAGGTGGATTACTTTATGATGTGTTGGGGACAGGTCTAAGGAGAGAAGTCCTGGTCTCCAGTCTCTTATCTAGAAAGCAGGCAGAGTTTATATCATACATCACACCAAGAAGCTCCCAGAGTGTATATTGGTATCTCTCTCTTTGCTGCAGGGGGGGGGGAGAGAAAGAGAGAGAGAGAGAGAGAGAGAGAGAGAGAGAGAGAGAGAGAGAGAGAGAGAGAGAACAGGAAAGAAGGAAAGACCAAATAAAAACAACTGTAAGGTGGAAGGATTTATTTTAAGTTACAGTTTTGGGGTAGAGTCCATCATGATGGGGAGGTCATGGCAGGAGATCCTTGAGCTAGCCAGTCAGATGGCATCCACAGTCAGGAAGGAGAAGAGGTGAATGTTGATGCCCAGACTGCTTTCCATCAGTCAGGCAGGCGTAGCAACCCATGGGATGGTGCTGCCCAACCTAGCGTGGGGTCTTCCCTCTTCAATTAACTCAGTCTAAACACTCCTTCACTGACATGTCCAGAGGTGTGTCTCCGGAGCGACTCTAGAATCTGTTGCCTGTCAAGAACCTCACAGTGGTACACGGGCATGTGCACACACACACACACACACACACACACACAGACACAGGTTCAACAGACCATGGAAAACGACCTAGGAGTGATTATGACCACAGTAGGTCCATTCCCTTCCTCTCTGTCAGTTTCCTCAATCTGGAAAAATTAAGGGATATAGATTAGATGGTTCCTTCTGAGGGAAGCCTGAGGGACCTTGCTGGTAACCACACCATCATCTGATTAGTGTTCAATTTAAAGCAGTTAATAGACACATGGAACTTTGCAAGGCTGGCCAATTACTAGGCGCGGCTGGAGAGCACAGTGCCAGAGAGCACGCTGGGTCCTTGGGGACCAGTCTATATATCAGGGTGTCATCAGCCACTCCAGGGACCTGCAGTATGAATAGCACTGCCGGAGGTTTCTTGCAATGCAAAACAAAGGGAGCTCTCCTGCAGCAGCTCTCTAGGGAAGTAGAACACTCAGAGGCAATTTCCTGGAGTCCCCACCAGGCCCTGGGAAAGCTGAGCAATGGTCTGGGAGCCTGGCACAAGGCTGTCCCTCCTCCCTCATCACCTTTCCCTGGGCTCTGCCTGCTGCCTGCTGACACGACCCAATTAGCATCCTTCTGAGAGGCTGGCAAAGCAAACAAAGAGGAGAGGGATCCCCAGGAGAGAAGACCCTGACAGTGCAGGTCCTGAAGGCCGAACACAGGCTTGGACTCAGCCCAGCCTGGGATCCCAGAGCTCCACTTTGCAAGCCCTGTGACTCAAGATAGCACAGTGGCTTGCTGGAGAAGCTGGTCTGTTTGGGCTTCAAAATTAAGTAAGAATGAGATTTATGAAAGCCATTGAAAGGACGAAAATACGGAATTCACTGGGACCTCCCTGGCGCCAGGCTGCAGATATAATCTGTAGCTCAGGGCATGGCGGGGGCCCGAGTCTGGGATCTGTGTTTAAGTCTCTGCGACTGGCTGGTGCACCCCTGAAGACGGGTCTCACCTCTCTTGGTGTCTTCGTCTGTATCCTGAAAACACTTACAGTGTTTCCCCCAAAGGAATGAAAGAGAAAAGTGAAACTGCCTGGCTGGGAGGGGGGTGGAACTGTGACTCAGAGAGGGTGGCACTACTTTTCTCAGCACCCAAGTGACTGCCTCAGGTGTGTGTCACCATGCCACCTTGGGACAGCCTGACCAGGTTTAGAGGGGTGGCACTTCCAAGTCCTGGATGACCCACAGCAGCCCGCCTGCCCAGCGGTTAGCTCAGGAAAGCCTCAAATTATACAATTTATGAAACTCGATCCAGTTTTCCGTCTGGAACGTGTGATTAGAAAGATTACACATTGCCTGTTGCAATTATGGTAATGTTGATGTGTGGACAGATAACTGGCAGCGGAGCTGTTCTCAGCCATCTATTTATAGGCTCGGATTCTTGCTATCTCAAGGCAGACATATGGGCCATGAAGGCAGGCGACAAAAAAAAAAAAAAAAAAAAAAGCCAGGAGGGGGAGCGAAAGCCTCCCTCGGAATGAAAAGACACCAAAGGAAGCCGTAATTAGGGCTGGGACTGGCTTATGTAAATCAGGTAATACTTTCAAAACAGACACGAGATCCGGTTTTAATAAAGCACATTGGAACAAATGGCGGAATAATGACTTTAATAAATCTAAATACAAATATTTTGTTCCGTCTCCAAAATGAACAGCCCTGGCATCTGCCGAGCTTGGGCCCGGGCGAGGGGCGGCGCTCGGTGTGACTGCATTCTTACGCTCCCTCAGCAGGCTTGAGGATTTTAATTTTTAGCCTTCTGCTAAATTACACGGGCTGTCAGTCAACTGTGGGAGATATTTTGAGTAGCGAGATTTATACAAACACACAGAGCACACTCAGAAGGCTCTGCACAATATCTTTTACACCAACCCAGGATGTAAATCACAGGTTGTTCGGGGCCTGAATTACAGCTTTTCTGGAGATAGACTGCAGAGACATTATTCACCAGTAGGAGGGATCTGGTGGCACTTTCTCGATGCCCTTCTCACCCCAGTATGAATCAGAGGCTGACTACGAGATTGTTCCTTTGCACTTCCCACCCCAGCTCTGCTGCCTGAGCCTGCGGTTGTTGATCCATGAGGCAAAGAGGCTGCACATGTGTGTTTTGATTAGTTAAATAATGTTGTCCTGGACACAGACCAATCTCTTCAAGTGAATAAGACTAGCTCATGATGGCTCGTGCCTATAATTCTAGCACTTGGGACGCAGAGGCTAGGTGCTAGAGGATCTCAAGTTTGAGTTCAGGCTGTGATATAAGTGAGTTTAAGGGCAGCTCGGACGACTTCTTGTATGCTGATGGACAGCTCTGCGGTAGGCAATCCTGTGAGCATCACTTCCTCTGGTCTTCACTATACCTAAACACCCATGCTTCACTCACTGACATTTTATGTGACATATTGTTCTTCTTTACCTAACAGAACTAGGTTTTGCTTTATGTATGTATTTTTCATGCTATTTTAAACTAAACTACTGTCCTCAAGTCTATGGATTCTTTTTTAAAACAGTTTCTTTTTTTCTTTTTCTTTTTTTTTTTTTTTCCTGTTTTTGTTCTTCGAGACAGGGTGTCTGTGTAGCTCTGGCTGTCCTGGAACTCACTCTGTAGACCACTCTGGCCTTGAACTCAGAAATCCACCTGCCTCTACCTCCCAAGTGCTGGGATTAAAGGCGTGCGCCACCACTGCCCGGCCAGGTCTAGGATTCTTAATAAAAAGGCAACACACATTTCAAATCTGTCTCTGCCCATAAGGTTTTGAGTGGTCCACTGACTCCGCTTAGGGAAGTCTGTTCCTCAGAGTAGGAATGTTGGAAGGTGGTGGAACCTTCAAGAAGCGGGGCCTCCGGAGGTAATTTATTAGGTTATTAGGTCCTGGAAAGGGTCTAATGTCATCCTCATGGAGCTAGTTCTCTAGAGAGTCCATTCTTAGAAAAAGAACAGGACCACCCACTCCACTCATTAACTTTCTGATTTGCCACTCAGGCTCTCTGTCTTGCATGTACTCTCGCCATGACACCCTTTGCCATGATGATATAGCCAGGGAAGCCTGGAACAGAACCCTCATCATGCTGGTTGTACTTTTTAAGTATACTTTTTCTCTGTGTATATTACTCCCCTCCCCCACCCCAGGTATATTGTTGTAGCAGTGGAAAAAAAAAAGTCCAATACTACACACATGGGAGCTAGGATTCATGGCGTGTATTTGGGAAGAGCTAGCCTTTATTCTGTCACATTTTGTTTTGTGTTTTTAAACAGACAAAGGTTGTGATGGCGATGTTCTTAAGCAGCCAAAATAGAAATCTGGTGACCTTATGCCACTCTCGTACAGGCCTGTGAAACCCAGCAGCCAGGCCTCACTCACCCATATCCTCATGCGATTAGAGTTTCTGCACTGCAGGGCAGGGCTGAAGGCATTCAACTGTCCCTCCTCACCTACATCTATCCATGATCCCCTCTCTCTACTCATTTCTTCTCACTTGTTTAACCATTTATTTATACATTTGTGTAACTGTCCATGCATCCATCTCTCCACCTATCATTCCATTAATCCACCCATCCACTATGCATGCATGCATCCACCCACCCACTTATCCTTCCATTCATCCACACACCCATTAATCCCAGCCACCTGCCCACTCATCTATCCATCTATTCATCCATCTATCTATCCACCCACCCACTCATCCACTATACATCCATTCATCTACCCACCCATCTATCCACCCATCCATCCACCCATCCATCTACCCATCCTTCCATTCATCCTCCCACTCACCATCCATCCATCCACCCTTCCGTTCATCCATACATCCATTAATCCCACCCACTTACCCACTCATCTACCCATCCACCCACCCATCTACCTATCCTTCCATTCATCCACCCATCCACTATCCATCCACTTATCCATCCATCCATCCTTCCATTCATCCACATACCTACCCATTTGTCCACCCATCTACTCACCCATCTATCTATCCACCCATTCATCCACCCATCCATGCACCCACCCATCCATCCACCTACCCATTCATCCACTCATCTATCCACCCATCTTTCCATCCATCTGCTCTCTTACCTATCCACATACCCACCCACCCACCCACCCACCCAACTATTTGACTTGCAGAGTTGCCCTTTCTGTTGCTCTGTCCTCCCACATGGCCGTCTGAGCACTCCTGTTTTTAAGATAGGCCCAGCTGGCAGAATCCCTCCTGCAAACTTCTGTGTCCTTATTAAAGCTGAGATTTCCACTCATCATTTGTTTATATGGTAGCTCTACAAATCTCTGTCTCCCTTCAGCTCTTTAAGAGAGCTCTTTGTTCCTCTCTCCAGCTTCATCCATCACTGAAGACCACCAGTATTTTGTTACAGAAAGATTTCCTGGTTTCCTTCTGTAACTGCCTCCAGACCTCTTTGCTGTTGGGCTCCTTTCTCTTCCTCACTGTCTTTGCCCAGAGGTGGGTAGTGGTCTCCACACTCTTACTACGGATACTGATCCTAGGTACACACCGGGAGTCTGATGGCCCCATCTCACTGCTGGTACAGAGGGCTACATGTGCCCTGGACCTGAACGTTATATTCCTACACACCACAAAGTCCCGATGTGAACAGTAGCAGCAACCTTGGATTCCACTCAAAAGGTGATTTAAGTGTGTGCGCTAGGACACCACCAGCTGGAACCTTTGAACATGAGTCAAAATCAGTCTTCCCTCACTCAGCTGCTCCTCTCAGATGTTTAGCTCAGTATCCCACACTCTCCTGTCTACAAGCTGGCTCCTGGTACTTCTCCATAAGCCCGTTCTTGATTATTGATGCCATGTATGGAAGTTGAAGATTTTAATTTATAAGATTACATTTATTATTATCGTCGTTATTATTAGTGTTATAAGTGTGAGTGTATGTAAATGTGAATATGTGTGTGTGTGTGTATGTATCCACATGTGAAGGAAAAAGGACTGCTTACCAGCGTCTGTTATCTTCTTCCACTATGAAGGTAGGCCTTGGGGATTGAGAATCAATATCAATCAAGAAAACTCATGGTAGGCTTCTTCACCAGAGCTCAGGCGTCCCCCCACCCCCAAGTCATCTCACCAGCTAGAAATTCAGCTAGTTTTTAACGACAATGTTTGTGGGTTGAGGTAGAAGGAAAGAGATGACTCCCAAATGTTGTGTTCTGGTCTTCACACCAACAACAGCATGGCAAACAGACCTCTCACTAAATACATAAATAGGACAATGATAATAAGATCAAAGTTTGATGGGGGTCAAAGGCATTGGACAGGAAGGCCCTGAGCTAGAGTCAGGGTAGGAAACAGACAAAATATGGAGGCCTCGTAAATGAACTGCACTCTTGTGCCATACACGGTTGGTTCTCTCTGGCCTGGTGAGTGCTGTGTCTCTCCGAGTTCCTTTGTCTTCGAGTTTGCTTTCCTCTTAGTATGGTTGCCCTTTGGTGTCTGTAACGTGCTGCCTGGTTCCATGTTGACGTGACACAAGCCTGAGTCATCTGGGAAGAGGGAATCTCCCCTGAAAAAAACGTTCCCGCAAGGTTGGCCTGCGGACAAGCCTGTGGTGTGTCTTCCTGATAGATGTGGGAAGGCCTGGCTTACTCTGAGCAATGTCACCCCAGGCTAGAGGCTGAGCAAGCCAGCAAGCTGCGCTCCTTCATGGCTTCTGCTTCAGTTCCTGCCTCCAGGTTCCTGCCCCGACTTCTTTTATTAATGAACCATTAGCTGAAAGTGTAAGATGAAATAAATCCTTTCCTCCCCAAGTTGTTTCTGGTTGTTATGGTTTTTGTTTGTTTTTGTGTGGTTTCATAGCAATAGAAGCCTTAACAACGGCAATGGGGAAATTGGTCCAGACCCCTTTCCAAGTCTGAGTACCAGAACCCGTGGAGGCTCTAGTTTCCAACATCCAGCACTTGCAGATAACCTGTGCACATGCTCTCCCACTTACAGACTTGAAGTTTGATAGTATCTAATGCTGTATAAACACGACGCTGGGAGCTGCTACCCTGTATTGTTTGGGGAATAATAGTAAGAAAAAGCGGAAGTTCAAATTTAGCCCAGGGGAGGTCTTTTTAGTTATCGGATCCAGGGGTGACTGATCCCCACTTGCCTGCTGATGTGGCGAGCCACGATCTCTACAAGCCTTAGTGCAGATGGCTGATCTCCACTGTTAATTTGACAGACTGTACAATCATCAGGAGAGCTAATCTCTGAGCACATCTGTGAGGGATTCTCTGGATTAGGCTAATTGAGGTGGAGAGACCCACCCTAACCATTGGCTGTGCCACTCCAAGGGCTCCAGTCCAAGGCTAACTGAAAAGAAAGCAGAGATGCGCACAAGCACCCATCCCTTGTCACTCTCTGCTTCTTTGTCATGACTGGTTTTGTTTATTTCAAAATAATCCCAGGCCATTAAAGAATTGAAACTCAGATAAGTCTTCTTCAACAGAAAAAAAAAAAAAAAAAGTCCACACAGTGATTCAAAGTTGATTCGGCCAGTGGGGGTGGGGACAGATATGGGTGAGAATGATGAAATCACAGGGGGACCTGGGAAATAAGATGGTTAGGGTCCTGCCTGGCCCAGTGGGGCTGCATGTACCCTGCATGCTGTGTCAGGGCTGGGGGTGGTGAGCAGCTCTCAACTCCCTCTTGGGAAGGTAATTCCTTACTACCTTCCAGTGACAGGCAGGGTCACAGTCACCATGGTGGGGAGTGAGGAAGGTTGGATTGGCTAGAGGTGGGGGTGGGGAGGTAGGTGTGTGTGTGTGTGTGTGTGTGTGTGTGTGTGTAAGCAGCACACTCCACTTCTTGACTAAAGGTGGCCTCTTTGCCTTCCCTGCCTGGAGGACGATAGCCTCTCAATGGTGAACCAGAGTAAATCCTTCTTTCCTTAAGCTGCTTCTTGTCTTTTTTTTTTTTTAATCAATTTTTATCACTGCCATGAGGAAAGGGACACATCCACTCAGCGTTTCTTGCCTCCCTTTGAGGTTCCCGTTGCTTCCCTTTGAGACTCCAGTGCCTAAACACACAGGACTTTTCTTGGGTTCTCCCCATCTATGGTCAGATGCTCCATGGACTCAGCATTGATCCTCAGAGCTGGCATAAACTCATCCTCCTTTGTGTTGCCAGCCACTGTTCCCAAGTGCCCTGCTCCCAGGCCCCAGACAGGGTGCTTACCAGAGGGTTGCAATGGCGGGAGGAGGGCCTCCTGTGAAGTGGGAGAGGAGATGGGGTGGGGGCTAGGAGGAGTTGGGAGGGGTTGCTAGAAAGACATTTCCAGACTCCCAGAGTGTGTGTGTCTGGACCAGACACACTTCCCTTCCCGGAACATAGCAAGGGCTGTGAGGGAGTCTGCACCTTCCTGAAGAGGAAGGGTCAGAGGATGTTCCAGGTGCAGGTGTAGATCTGACCTACAACCTGGATGAAACTCAGAGACTGGCTTTGTATGTCACCTTGACTGAACTTAGAGATACCCAGAGAGCCAATAAAACACGCTGGGTGTTTCTGAGAGGAAGGTTCTGGAAGGGGTTAACATGTGAGCTAGTAGATGAAGCAAAGAGGATTATGCTCAACATGGTAGATACCCTCCAACCCACTGAGAACTTGAACAGATCAAAATGTCACCGAAGAGGAACCTCTTGGTCTGCTTGATCAGGGACGGCTGTCTGTCCTGTTCTCAGCCGATAACACATCTGGTTTCTGGGCCCGAGGGCGGGCTTCAACAGAAGCTCACAGATGGACTCTGCCATCTCCAGGCTCCCAGCCTCTGACCCAGTCACACCACTGGCTCCTGGGCCGAAGCTGGCAGACAGGAGACTGGGCATTCTCAGAAGCCAGGCCTGCACCACCTGTCCCTCCCTGCTCATCTTTGTCTGTGGAGGTTCCCTTATTGAGGAGTGGCTAGATGGAGGTAGTGAAGGGAAGATGGCTGTCCAGTGACAGAGTGTGACTAACGGGCTCACAGAAGTAATTACACCCCCAGCTCCTAGATGCTGGGGACTTCTTTCTTGTCAGGATTTGGGCTGAATTACCTTCTACAACTGTCTTTTTGAAGAGGGAGATAGGGCAACTGGGCAGTTGACCAGAAGATTAGGGGATGAAGAAAGACATTTTTGAGAAAGAGACATTTCTGGGAATTATCTGGTTACAAGCTTGATTACAAGGGGAATCTCTACTCCATTGATTTTGACATTAACTAGAGGTGAACTGCAGCCCCCCCCGCCCCAGGTTCCTAGAAGCTGTTAGGTATGATTTCCTTATCTGCAGACAGGCCAGCTAACGTGAAGAAAGGTTAATCTGCTCAGACTCACCTGGCTGGTAGGGAGGAGGTGAGGATTTGAACTTTGGCCACCAGCATTCACAGTAAATACTGACTCTCAATACTTTGTATTTCTCAGGCCTAAATAAACAGAGAAATATTCACACACACACACACACACACACACACACACACACACACACACACACACCACATACAGATCTACAGATGGAAGGCATGAGGGACCTTCCTTTGTAAGTGGTTGGTAGAGAAACTGCGGATCAGGGATAGGGAATGAAATGGCCACAGATAGACAGTCATGGAGTGAGATTCAGGAGGGCAGCCCTGGCACCCAGTGCCAAGTAAGGACCATTCTTTCTCTTCACTGACGGCTTCCCATGAAGTAGACACCAGACTCCAGCCTCAGCCATATGTCTTTCAACCCTTCCAGTCCCAGCGGTAAGGATGTTCCTCATTTTACAGAGGCAGAGACACGGATTTGTCAGCAGCCACAGTGTTTAGAAAGAACACAGCCAGGTCTAAGCCAGGCCTCTTGGATGACATTTCTGCTGTCTTCAAAGGTTCTTCCCCCTCACCTGGTTTTGTGCCTATCATTACTAATGAGACAGAATGAGTCTGAGCCTTGAATAGCTGCTTCCATTTATTTATTCGTTTATTTTTGAGGCAGGATGTCACGTAGCCTTAGGTTGAACTTGAACTCACTATGGAGCCCAGGATGACTTTGAATCCCTGATCCTCTTGGTTCCATTTGTTTGTTTGTTCGTTCGTTCGTTCGTTCGTTCATTCATTCAGTTTTGAGACAGGGGACAGGGTCTGACATAGCCCAAGTTGAACTTGAACTCACTACGGAGCCCAGGGTGACTTTGAACCTCTGATCTCCTCCTTCTGCCTCCCAAAACACTGGACTGTAGTTGTCTGCAGCCACACCCATTTTAATGATGATAAGGGTCTAACCCAAGGCTTCATGCATCCTAAGTACATACGCCACCAACTGGCTGCATCCCCAGCCCTTCTAAGTACACTGTCTAAAGGAGAATCCCGCTCGAGTGAAGCGTTCATTCCCCATGTAGCATTACAGTTGTTTATGAGTGGTTTGTCAGAGGGAGGGTGGGGAGGTGGGAGTGCAGGAAAACAGGAACTCATCTGCTGGATGAAGTATTAGGACCAGCCATGCAGAACTGAGCAGAGAGAGACCTGGGGTGGGCATGCACTGGAATGAAGCAGGGGTGATTTACCTCTGCTCTAACCCAAGGATTTTTTTGTTGTTGCTGTTAAATAATCTTTTGTTTTTATTTTATATGCGTTGGTGTTTTGCCTGCGTGTATGTCTGTGTGAGGGTGTTGGATTGCCTGGAACTTGAATTACAGACAATTATGAGCTGCCATGTAGGTGCTGGGAACTGACCTTGGGTCGGCTGGAAGAGCAGCAACCTGTGGGCCTCACTGCTGGATTTCTAGGGTCTCTGTGGCTGTGTGTGCTTCTTCCCTCAAAATATGCTCTTCTCTGTCTCCCAGTAAAAGTCGATCAGCCAAATTCCTTCAAGTGGCTTTTCTTTTTTTTTTTTTTTAATTCTAAATTGTCTGATCTTCCTTCCCCCCTCCTTCAGCTTAAGTTTATTGCGAATTCCTTTTGAAATAAATCATAATTGCCTACTGTCACAACATGAAGACCACTTGACAGGCATCTATCCTGAGATACCAATTCAATGCCTGTCAGCCAGCTGGCTTCAGGGCTGGGGAGGGAGGGAAAGAGTCCAGCAGCCAACTCAGAGTCCCAGGGCCCCTCATCAGCTCCTAGAATCTGGCATGATGGTCCCTTTCCCTTCATGCCCAGCAGCAGGGGAAGAGACACAAGCTGTAACAGGACGCTTCAAAACTCCCACTCCCTTAAAACAAAAATATTCGAACAGCCTGAATTCTTGTCATCTTCCTTCTGGGAGACTGGCATTTCCCAAGTAGCAATCGCCAGATGACAAATTATTGCAGGGAATGATCAATATATTGTTCATACAGTTGGCATTTGGGAGAGCAGACTGCCAACCCAAGAGATGATCTTGGAAGAACTTGTGGGTGGAGTCTATCAATGAATCAATAAGTAAATATTTCTCAAGTGTGTCCTGGGGTGACAGGGAGCTGTGTGCAGCGTTGAAGGCTGGCAGTGCAGACCTGGGCTTGTTCTGACCTATGCTTGTGTGGTCTGACCTCAAGCAAATTTCTTGTCTCTTGTTTGCTTATTTGGATTTGTTCTTTTGTTTTTTTGAGACAGGATCTTTCTATGTAGACCAGGCTGGCCTTGAACTAACAGAGATCTGCCTGTCTCTGCCTCCTGAGGGCTGGGGTTAAGGTACGTGCCACCACTGCCTGGCTTTGGGCAAGTCTTTTTTTTTTTTTTTTTGGTTTTTCGAGACAGGGTTTCTCTTTATAGCTCTGGCTGTCCTGGAGCTCACTTTGTAGACCAGGCTGGCCTCGAACTCAGAAATCCGCCTGCCTCTGCCTCCCGAGTGCTGGGATTAAAGGCGTGCGCCACCACGCCCGGCTTTTTGGGCAAGTTTCTTGATCAAGGGCATGCACCTAGTCTTTTGCCATCATATGAGAGGTCTAGGCTCTTCACCAGGACCAAGTATAATAATGCACACGGCTATTCTCTTGCTTGTGAATAGCCCCCCCCCCCAAACCACAGCAGTCCTCTAGGGGACCAATACTCCTGACTGCAGTCAGCCAATCCTAAGAGCCCAGTGTGACTGTGAATGGCAAGGAGGGGCCTGGAGTCTGATAACTCAGCATGGACAGACTTGTACTGGGAATTTGGTTTTAGAACAAGCCTCCTTTGGGTCTCTCTCAGATTATCACATCATTAAAGAAGAATCTAAACCAGTCTTTGCACAGAGCACATGTGCTGGGTGGTCCCTGACATCTCCTGGGCTCTGCCCAAACCATACCCTCCTGGGAAAAGCAGCAGAAACACTGCCTTTGTGCTTCTTTCCCACAGACAGCAGCTGTGAGCTTTCCCCATATGGAACAGAGTGGCCACCGGATGTTCAGCTGATATCTTCTCCTGTTTGAAGATCACTTAGGGCAGTCTCAGCAGGTAGCCCCCACCCCAGCCACCCATCATGTGGACCTTTGGACTTTCCCTAAACCCATTCAGGTGTAACCTGTCCTGAGTGACTACAGTCCCACACAGATATCGTCTACTCCTCATCCCTCCCCCACCCCAAGCCAAGTCAGATGGGGGGAGATGAGTCAGAGACCACCTAGGCTAGCATTCAATCGAGCCATTCACCTGCCAATACCTCTTGAAAAGGTGAAATGGGTCTGTGTGGGATGCTGACTTGGGTGGCCTAAAAGTACTTCATCTGTTGAGCCTTGCTGTGAAGTCGCCTTACTGAAGATTGCTCGGGAGCTGGTCAGTGGAGGACAGGCAGGTCTGAAATGCAGGTTGTTTCATGGGCATGACCCAAGGATGAGAGTTAGACTCAGTCAGCAGTTAAAACAGAAGTCACAGTCACAGGGGAAGGGGCTGAGGATGCAGCTCAGTGGTGGGGGAGAGGGTGGGGGACCAGTGAAGAATTGCAGAGGAGAGCATAAGATATGCAGAGAAGACATGGGCACCAAAGATCACAGGTCTGAGAGCAAAGGCAGGCCCAGAGCCAGGGAAGGAGAAGAGGAGGCCTGCAGGGACATCTTTGATGGTAGACAATGGATGCTCTTTAGTGTTTGCTCTCAGGGGATTCTAGATGAAGAGCCAAATATGCAAATATATGTAAAAGCGGAGGTGGGTGGGGCAGAGCAGGAAGGATTTCAAAGGCCTGTTTTGGTAGGTGGTGGGAGAGGTGTGGTAGACATTGGACTCCCAATGAGCTGAGCAGACTTCTGTGGAGCCTGCTCAGGGCTCTCTGGCCCTGCCCTGCCATCCATGTTTCCTAACTAGGAGGCATCTACTGTTATTGCTCCTTCCAAGAGGTCCTCTGTCTTCTGTTTGCTAAGGCGGAGCCCTCCCGCCAACTCAGCAGGAGATGGCCCAGCCATCTGAGCTGTGATCCCAGCCCATTGCCTCAGCGCAGCCCAGTTTCCTAACGGCCTTGGGTTATTGTGACTTGGAATCTGGTGATTGTCCTGCTATAAGCAAGAGGAAGCCAGTGTTGGGGGTCAGACAGGTCTGAGGTGGAGCACCAGCTTGACCCCATGTGACCTGACTCCCACTTCCACCCCATCTTGGTTCCCCTTATTGCTGCTTCAAGGATTGAATTAGGTTTTATTTTAGACTATAAAGTCTACAGACAATAAATGAATTGTCTGTAGGGCAGCAGGAAATATCACGATGACCTTGTCCTATGACCCAGATTTAATAAACATTCATGCTTGGCTCCGTGTACCCGGACTGCTGCTCTCTGCCCTCCTGCATCCCTGCCAGATGGGTTCATGTTCTCAACTTCCTTCACCCCAACCCAGCCTTTCTCCTTAGAGACAGAGACTGGGTTGAAAGCAGGCATGAACGGCTCCTCTCCCCTCTGCCTGGACAGCTCCGGGTCTGATGAAGCTCCCCTCTGTAGGATCCCTTTCGAGGTTGTTGACACGGGGTTTTCCATGGAAAGTGTCCAGCCTGGGCTTCTTTCCTGTCCCCTGTCCCTGGCAATGGAAACATTTCTCCCTGGGGGCTCATATCTCTTCCCCATTCTATTGAAACCCAACCCTTCACAGACAGTTGGTTGAATTTTTTTTCCTGATGGCTCTATTCTAGGACCCTCTCCCCTAGGCTGTTTACAATTAGTAAATGAGTCTCTCAGATTCTAGGGCCTGCAGGCAGCAACCCCACAATAGATACCATCAACACCTTTCAGGCCTTCCCAGGTGACTGACATCTACTGGGTTTATCTCTCCTCTTAGCATCCGGGTCTTATTATGCTGGAGCCCCCAGATGTCTACATACAGAAGGTGACCTGCAAAACCCTAAAAGCTGTAAAACCAAACCAAAGCTGTAAACCAAAGCTGGAGCTTCACACACTCAAAACCTTGCCTCTTACAGTCATGAGCTGAGCCCTGACCTCAGAGCTGTTAGGCCTAGTTGGAGGTTAAACCAGAGCACCTGGGCTGTGACAGTTTAAAGTGGCCTTTTTTTCCTCTCTGTTCTTGTGAGAGTTGGGCATATCCTAATCTGTCAAATCTTTCTCTGATTTCTCACTTTGTTGGCCTCTCAACTGGACATGACTTTCAAACATGGTGCTTCTTTCTATAAACTAACTTTATCTTCACCAAGGGTGTGTCTGCATTCTAGCCAGAGGGATCAAAGGTGTGTGCTAAGGCATGTCTGTATGCTAAGGCATGACTGGCCTAGAGTCACTGTCAAGAGAAGCCATCATGGTCCTGGGGAATATCTGACAGCTTTCCTGAATGCTGTTCAGGCAGGACCAGCCTCCTTTTTGAGGTCGGGGAAGAGAGGCTCAGGGCAGCACTGGGCCAGAGAGCAGAGAGGGAGTGGTTTTCCTGATCAGTTGTCCTGCCAAGTTGCTTCTTGTCCTCCCAGGTATCCACCTTGAGTCATAAGGAGAGTCACCAAGGACCCTACCAACTGTGACACTGTGGGAAGCCCCCTTTGCTCTCTGTTCAGGCAGAAAGATGAACCCTGCTGTCATAGTTTGCCTCTCTATTGTTGTGATAAACCACATAACCTAAAGGAACCTGGGGACAGAAGGGTTTGCTTGGCTTATAGGTCACAGCTAATCTGTCAAGGAACCCAAGGCAGGAACTCAAGGCAGGAAACTGGAGGCAGGAATTGAAGCAGAGATCAAGGAGGAACACTGCTTACTGGCTTGCTCAGTTTGCTTTCTTAGTCAACCAGGGCCATTTGCCTAGGGGTGAAACTATCTACAGTAAGTAGGCTGGGGCTTCCCACATCACTCTTTAATCAAGAAAATACCCCATAGGCGTGTCCACAGGAAAATCTGAAGACAATTTCCCAACTGAGGGTCCCTCCTTCCAGGTGATTCTTCAAGGTCTTTGTCAAGTTGACAAATGCTAATGATGTACCTGTCAGGATTGTCTGCCACGCCTGGTTAGGAAGTAAAAGATGTCACATTTGACCTAGGTAGAGGACATTTGGATTGTTGCCATTGTGATGGATGGAAGATTGGCTCCTGTTCAAGACACATAGTGGGCTGATCAGCCCGGCCAGGCTAGTGTTGTGTGCAGCTGTTCTAGGACAGTGGCTTCCAAGGTGATACCTGGGAAGGTCTGGAGCTGGAGGGATGCAAAAATAACTTTTATTTGCCTGATCTTATTGTTGTCTCAGGCTTACTGCCTCTGTCTGCTAACCTGGTCCTAGTCCCAGAATCTTGTAGCCTCCGTTCAATCTTATCTAGGCCTAGAATGTTTTCAGCCTCTGAGAATTACTGCTGAATAAGCTCACCTTTTATTTCTAGCTCCTCCTGAACATTGGCTGACTGGTCAACTCAGCTGATCTGGCTCAAAACTCCTCTCCAAGGTGACTGATTCAAACTGACTTCTCTCAGCTTCTGTCTGAATCGCTCTGCCTGATGTCATGCTAACTTCAGCAATATGTTCTGATCTTTTGGCTCCTTTTCATTTTCTGGCTTGTTCTGTCTTCACCTGTGTCTAGCATGTTCTCTCTCTCTTTGCCACCTGTCTTTGTACAACTCTCCTGGTAAAACTGCCCTCTCTCCTTTTCTCTCTCTGCACTGCTGTGGCCTTTCTTTTCTCTCTGTTCTTGTGAGAGTTGGGCATATCCTAATCTGTCAAATCTTTCTCTGATTTCTCACTTTGTTGGCCTCTCAACTGGACATTACTTTCAAACATGGTGCTTCTTTCTATAAACTAACTTTATCTTCATTGATTGGGATTAAAGGTGAGTACCAAGGGTGTGTCTGTATTCTAACCAGAGAGATTAAAGGTGTGTGCCAAGGCATGTCTCTATTCCAGGCAGTGTAGCTCTGTTGCTGCATTAAAATCCCTCTACAGAGGGATTCTACAAGCATTTCTGAGAGTGGCACTGGGAAGCACAGGTTCATCAAACTAGAGATGCCCGGACCCAGCAGCATCTAGACCTCCATGGATAAGGTTCCAGTGGATGGACCTAGACTCTTAGACTGTTAGGGGCTACCTGGGAAGAGCAAGCATCCCTTTTCTGCTGGTGCTGGGCTTTCCTGGGTTGTGAGACTTTGAGAGCTAAACTAGAGATCTGTCTAGGACAAACCATAATGGGTGGCCCTCTTCACTGCTGTTCCCTAGCCACAGTTTCCTTGGAGATGAGGCCCTTAGAATGAAGGTGGTAGCATGGAATCTGGGAGGGGACAGTCTGTATCCATCTGTCCTTTCTGGCCCTGGTCCCCAGCTCTGCCCACTTGTCTACGGGGAGAGGGATATTCCGATCTTTGTGTACTCTCTGGTCTGGCCCTCTTAGCTGTTCAGGACATGGGGCTAAGTTTTGAGGGGCATATTCAAGAGAAACCCCTCAAAACTTAGAAACCCCAAAGTAACCTCCACTCTAAACCATGACCTCCATCCAATCATCCAATCTGGTCACAAAGCAGACATTTACCTCTCCCCATCTTCCTCCTGGGCTCTCACCAGCTGCATCATGGACTTGGGGCTGGCAGAAGCGACTGTTATTTATTAGGCTACTTGCTTCTTCTTCTGCTCCTCCTCCTCCCCCCCTCCCTCCTCTTCCCTCTTCTCTCCTCCTTTCCCTCTTCTCCCTCCTCCTCCTCCTTTTGGTTTTTCTTTTTTTTTTCTCAACATCTTTTTTTTTTTTTTTTAAGATTTACTTATTTATTCATTATATGTAAGTACACTGTAGCTGTCTTCAGACACTCCAGAAGAGGACATCAGATCTCGTTACAGATGGTTGTGAGCCACCATGTGGTTGCTGGGATTTGAACTCTGGACCTTCGGAAGAGCAGTCGGGTGCTCTTACCCACTGAGCCATCTCACCAGCCCCCTTTTGGTTTTTCAAGACTGGATTTTTCTTTGTAGCCCTGGCTGTCCTGGAATTTGCTCTATAGACCAGGCTAGCCTCGAACTCACAGAGACCCACCTACCTCTGCCTCCTGAGTGCTGTGATTAAAGGGATGCACCATCAGCATCTGTCTAGGCTTCTTAATTCTTGATAGAAGCATTGAGAGGACAGGGTGGGCAACACTGCGCTTCAGCTTCCACAAGACAGAGCCCAACAGGAAGCCTGGTTCTTAGCCTGAGCATGCTCAGAGCAGCTCGGGCCAGCTATTCAGTAAGTGCCCAACACACGCACACCATTATTATTCTTATTGAGTTTGTGATTCGTCTACATGGCTCCTGTCCATTGCATGAGTCTTCAGACAAGCCCGGGGAGTAGGTGGGATGGCCTTTCTTGGATTTGGCAGGCGAAGCTGCCCTTGTTGGAATAGGAGAGTGTTTTGAGAGCATTATCCAGATTAGCCTGGGCTCAGTTCTTCTGACTCTCAGGCCAGAATGCTTTCAGCCTCTCTGGCTTGTTGTGTCTGTGTGGTGGTGGGTGGGTGTGGGTGCACATGTGTATGTGTGTGGGGGAGTGTATACACACCCGGTGAGCATGTGCACAGAGATGGGGAGGTCAGAAGACCACTTCAAGTCCTCAGACACGTTTTCTTTTCATTTTCTTCTTTCTTCTCTTTGTTTTTGTTTTTGCAACAGGATTTCTCACTGGCCTGCAATTCATCAAGAAGCCTAGGCTAGCTGGTTGGTCAGTAATCCTCAAATAGCTACATGTCTCTGTCTTTCCAGTTTGGGGATTACCATACTTGGTTGTTTTTAAGTAGGTTCTGAGGATCAAATTCATGTCCTCTTGATGTAAGGCAGACCTGTTGCTGACTGAACTATCTCCCCAGCTCCCACACTACAGTACATCTTAAAAAATGAAGCCATTCAGCTCCATGCATGTAAAAGGTGTGGTCAAGCAGACACCTAATGGGCATGCTATGAAATTACAGAGACTACTATCTCCCCACCCCCACCCCCCTGCCGCTACACGTTCTGAAAATCAGTCTCAGGCTTTGGTATTAGAGAGCCCTGAGTTTGAATGCTAGCCACAGAGCCACAGTCACAGAACAGTGGTGTGGATTTGGGTTCTTTTTTTTTTTTCATTTTTTTCCAAGATTGTCATATGTATCTCTCAGGGTAGTTATGGGCATTATGGAGTCTAGTATACAGAAGGTGCTTAGCAGAAAGTCGAGCACACTTCCTGTGAACCCTAGTGAGCTACAACAAGCCCTGTGACTATGGGAGGATGACTGGACCTGACCCTGGTTTCTAACCTGGTCAATACCCTTTCTTTCCTTGGACTTAACACTTACCTAAGTCCCCATATGTTCTGGCCATCTTAGCTCAGCCAGAGAGACTTGAAGAGAGGAGCTCAGCTAAGCTTGAAATTTTGAGATCAATATTGCCAACCCTAGACATGCTAGAGTGATCCCAGCAGAAAAGACAGCCAACATCCCTGGGTCCAGTCAGACTTCCCCCATTCTGAGGGCTCTGGTTTATTTGCCTACTCTTTCCTCCAGCATGATGCCCCTTCTCCAATGAGGAGAAGGCTGGCTTGTGAAGCAGAGAATCCGGCCGGCTAGGGATGATGCATCAGGCAGACAGCAGACATTTCTCCCACCGCTGGAACCGTCTCCCCCAGACACATTCTCTTCACCGTGATATCTCATTCAGCTCACCTAGAGAATGAAATTAGAAGTCACGTCAACTCTCCAGAGTCTTGTTAGATCAATCTGACTTACACAAAACAGGCCAGACAGAGTGTGAGGTTTCCATGAAATTAGGCTGTGTCCCCGGGGGGCTGCCTCGGAGCTATCCAACATTTCAGAAAACTGCCAGGCACCCTTTTGCATAATTTATCAATTACACACGACGCAATTCATTGCAGGCAAGAGAAAGAAGCCTGACCTGGGATGGAGGGGGCCCTGGAAGCAGTGTATATGCATACAGGAAACCCGGTCTCTCATCTCCCCCCTCACAAGGATGATGAACTCAGGTGGGGTCCTCATATTCTTGCAGGGTAGGGGTGTCCCCCTAGCCGCAGAACGGGATTTATATTTGAGCTATGTCATTTGTTCCAGTGACATATTTGTGGAATAGGAATGCTGTGGTGGTTGGGAAAAGAGATACCCAGAGCTTGGGCTCTGCCTGGTGAAGTGTGGGAATAGTGAGTGTGGCCATGTTGGATATGGCCACTCACTATAGAACTCTGTTTCTCCAGTCTGCCTGGCGATTGTTGTTCTTAGAATGCCCCTTACATATGTCTTCCCTATTAACATCTTAGGTCATCTTTGCTAATGTGAGTTGACATCACCCTCTGGGGAAGTCAGCTGTGCTGCTGGGAGAGTCGAGCTTGCATGGACAGATGCTGAGGCACAAGTGCAGGGAGCAGAAGCCGAGTGCCCACCACTGCTGAAGCTGTGTGTATTACTTCAGTGGCCTCTCTCCAACTCCACCCCCCAACCCCTCCCTCTTCTGGGACCCACTGTCTTGGAACAGACTTTTTTTCTGGTGTCAACAATACTGGTTAGACTCGTTTCTTGCCTGTCTAAGTCAGAGAGCACAGCCACAGCTGTTTCCCAGGCTCTTGGTCAAGGGCCTGTCTTGTCATGGATGCCCAGGAAGTTGATGGATGGCAGGGGGTGTCGTGTAGAGGGGATTGAAAAACAGACAGAACCCACTTGGTAATGCCATTTCTTTGACTCCAGTTCAAGGCTCCTGACTCTGGATCCTAGCAGACCAGGTTCTTGCTCTTGACTTCTGTGCTACGATTGAAGGGCCACGTGAAGGCTTTGTAGGGCAAGACATCTGTTTTCAGTCTTCACACCCCCTCCAAAGGCCCATGTCTGACCACGGAACACATAACAAAAGGACTTGTGGGGAAACAGAATTTGAACCCATTTCTGATGGATAGCAAACTCTATATTCAGTTTATTAAACCACAAACAATTTTATTATCTTGTTGAGTTTTGTGTGTGTAGCTGTTTAGGTATGTATGTGCACCTACCAAGCTTAATTTGTTTGTTTATTTTATCTTATTGTCATTTTTTGGGGGGTGGGGGACAAGTTTCTCTGGGTAGCCCTGGCTGTTCCGCTACTCACTCTGCAGACCAGGCTGGCCTCAGACTCAGAGCTCTGCCTGCCTCTGCCTCCTGAGTGCTGGGACTAAAGGCCAGTGCCAGCACCGTGCCTGGCTACCTTTTACTGATATGGGACCTGTCTGTTGAACTGCTGGCCAGGCAGAGGGTTCTGACTGTCTCTGCCTCTCCAGTGTTGGTGTTGTGAAGTGCTCACCACCACACCTGGCTTTTTCATGGCCCTGGTCACTACATGCAAGGCAAATACTTGACTGACTAAGCTCATCTCTGTCCCTCCTTGTCTGATTGTCCAAGTGCAGCTTTCAAGGACTGGGGCTATGCAGGTAGGAAGACTGAGAAGGAGCCAAGTCCTCCCATGGGACAGGAAGGGTTGGAAATTCATACAGTAGGGAACCTGCCCAAGGTTCATTCATAGCGAGCAGGGAGCGGTGAGTGAGTGTGGCACTCACCCCACAGTCTGCTGATACCAAGGCAGATAGATACTCAGTATCAAACTACAGCTTAGGTTTTCTATTACGTTTATTTGTTTTTCTTTGTGATTTTTTTTTTAATTAGTGGGCCGAATTGAATACACAAGTCTCCCACCCACCCCTCCCACCCCAGTAGGAATCCCACAGCAAGGAACACAGCAGGATGAGGTTTCCTAACAGCCAGGAGCACTCCAGTCACTGAGGCTGAACCAAAGGCAATTTCACTCTGCTGAAGTTCTAAATTATCTGCCTGGCAAATATGGGCTCTGATGATGAAACCTAGTAAGTACTCATTATCTTCCTGGAGGAGCGCCACGGTGTGGAGGCAGGATGGAGTCACGTGGGGGAGGGGGCTGGTTGTTACCTCCGAACAGAAGGGTCAGGAAGGTCAAGAGGTGGGGGAGCTGTGGGTGGTAAGAAACCAGGAGACCACGCCCCAGAACTTTCTAGAGAAGCTCTCTTGAATAGGCTGTGGTGCACCCAGGGCGCAGTCCCCTGGACTAGGAACACAGGCTCGTTTCTGAGCTGTGCCCATCCCTTTCAACTCTGAAAGGCATAGAGCGGTCCCCTGGGTCTGAGTGTGTGAGAGCTTAAGGAGATGGGGCAGAGCCAGCCACTGCTTAGAGATGTCTGCAGGGGGTGAGGGATGTTTGCTGCTATTGTCTGGAGGGAAACTCCTTAGCAGCTGTTTCTCCAGCCTCCATGGAAATTAAAGCCAGGAAGCTAAGCACTGGGTGATTGTGGGCTCAAGTTGCTTATTAATAGCCCACAAAGGATTGTCATGGGGTTTCTAGGCAAAGCCCACAGAGGATTGCTGGGGCAGGGACTGCTTCCTGGCTCTGCTGCCTGAGAACACAGCTTCCTCCAGGCTCCTCCCACATAGTCCGTCTAACCTGCAGGAGTTCCCAAGCCCAGAGAAGTGGTGACCTTTGTCAACTGTGTCTGCAGGGGTGTCTGGGTGACAGGTGTTTGAAAATGGCCTTTTGGAGTATCAGGTCATTTAGGCAAACTGTCAGAGGTGTTAGGGTAGATTTCTTTGAAAACTCCTATCAAATCCTGCCTGCTGCCTGTATCTACAAATAAAGTTTTATAGACACGGTGGCTTAGCTCTTTCCTTTATCTTGTGTGGCTGCTTTCAAGCTATAAACTATGTGGATGCAAAAGGGACTGGTCCACAAAGCCTAAAACAGTTCCTCTTATTCTTTAGGTTTTGCCCACTCTTTGGTAGGGGATGGTATGGATGTCAGAATTATTCTGACACAGGTTTAAATATCACTTTATTTTCTTCCTATATGCCCTTGGGTGTGGTCCTTCCCTGGCACCTTGATCTTTCCACTTTCAGATAGGACTGCTGGCGTACTGAGCCCGTGCCTATCATGTCAATTTGCCAGCACCAGGCACCCTGATAAGAGCTTTGCCTGTCCCTCCTTGATGCAACTGGAAGGGACCCTTGCATCGTGATTTATGCAGTCTACAGAGGAGGAAGTAGAGACCCAGAGTGCTTTAGTAACTTGTCCAGAACAGCATAGCCCTGGGATTATAAAAGACAGGGAGTAAGGCTCCCAGTTTGTGTTCCTGACTGCTGTGCATATGGCCTCTCATTGTATGGCCCTTTGTGGATCAAGGGATAACCGAGCTAAACCTTTGCTCTAGAGTGTCATAGGAACCTAGCATGTGTTAGTCCAACCCTCCCTTCTTTATTCTTCTCAAGTTTTTCTTTTCCTGCATCTTCCCAGAATGAGGGTGCTAGACCTTCAAATTTCAGAGTTAGGTCACCACATCCCCACCTGTCATTGCCAATGCTGGGTATCACGCAGGATGCTGCACTTCTCTGCACTCTCTCCCTCTCCTGCCTGCCACGCTCTCCCTCCCTCCCACTGTTTAGTTAATAACAACATATCATGGTTCTGTCTCAGATGCATATCAGTGGTGTATAATTATTTATGGAGAAATAGACAGATGAGTCCCTGCTTGGACCATTTTCATGGGCAGCCCTACCTATCGCTTAGCATCCCTCTCTCCCTTAGTCTAATAACACTGTCCACTTTAGATCCTGGGGCCGTGATTTATTAGGTAATTTGTTTCTTCTCTGTGGCTCGGGCCTGCCTGTCATCAATATAATAGAATGATGGACGTGCAGACTGTAGACACCAGACATTAAAAACTAGGCAAATATTACCCATTTCAACTCCTTGTCTGGCCACAGCCAATCAGCAGCCAGTCTCAACCCCGGGCTTGTCTGAAGAGAAGAGAAAGATTGCTGAAGAACACCCAGGGCCTGACTTCCCACAAAATGGCTCTTTGCAAATCAGCGCTCTGGTGCTGGGAAAATGCCCAGAAGATGTGTGCACGCACTTATACATGCATAGACACACACCTACACATACACACATCTACATGTGCTCATGCACACACACACACACACAGAGAGAGAGAGAGAGAGAGAGAGAGAGAGAGAGAGAGAGAGAGAGAGAAAACAACACAAGAATCCATCTGAGAGACTGAGGGGGAAAAGGGACAGATTAGGGAGTTTGGCCACTTACCTCATCTCTCTGGACCAGAATTGCCTCATCTGTCAACTGAGGAAGTGGATTAGGTAAGCTCCACGTGGCCTTCTAGCCTTCAGCGCTGTGATGTGGCCAAGGTTACAGAGGAGAGAGGAGGCAGGGCTGAAAATTGAGCCCCTTGCTGTTTGATGTACTTTTAACACTCTGCCACACTGTTGTCATTGATCATAATTGTAATCACGGCTCTCACTATCAATAGCTTTATCACAATCACTGAGGTCATATAGCTAATAAACGATCTCTAATTGCATCATCAAGAGAATCATCAGCACCGTTATCTCCAAGAGCATCTTGCCCTCCCCATCAGCGCACTGTTAATTTCACGGTATGTTCTGCGGATTCCAGTGTTTCTGGGGCTGCATGTTATTTAACCCTCTCTCTGCCATCCTAAGAGATTGGCGCCATTCCAATTGTTCACATTTAATAAATGAGGTAACTGAGGTTCAAAGCGGCTAAGTAACTTTTTGGAAGCCACATCATAGTCAGTGCCTGGCTTTGGATTCAGACTCACATCTGTTTCTAGAGAAGGCTTTCAATCACAGTGCTATTTATCATCAGTACTGAATCACAGATGATAGCTGTCACTAGTGTGAGTATGACTATTTTCATCTACGAAGGTATCACCAAGATACACAATGGAGTCTCGTTCTTTCTCTCTCTGTCTCTGTCTCTCTGCGTGTGCATGTATACTCATGTGCATGTATGTATGTGGATGCTTGTGCACATGTGTGTGTGCACAAGGAGGCCAGAGGTCAACATCAGGTGCCTCCTTAATTCTTTCTGCCTTTTTTGAAAAGATTTATTTATTTATTTATTTATTTATTTATTTATTTATTATATGTAAGTACACTGTAGCTGTCCTCAGACACTCCAGAAGAGGGAGTCAGATCTCGTTACGGATGGTTGTGAGACACCATGTGGTTGCTGGGATTTGAACTCCTGATCTTCAGAAGAGCAGTCGGGTGCTCTTACCCACTGAGCCATCTCACCAGCCCACCTTTTTTTTTTTTTTTTTTTTAAGACAGTGTCTCTAACAGACCTAGAGTGTGTTGATTCATCTTGGTTGGCCATACAACGAGCCACAGGGATCCATGTGTCTTCACTTCCCCAGTACTGGTCCTACAGACCCTTGCCTCTACACCTGCTTTTATATAGATGCTGGGCTCTAAATTCAGGTCCACATGCTTGGCAGTTATCAGCTGATTCATCTCCCTGTACAGTGTAGCATCTTCAAAACACTCAGATATCATCACCATTGCTAATGTTGGCATCACCAGTGTCAACAACATTAGAACTGAAACTATTTAAATATGAACACCATCATTAATGGTGAGCAGTTTGGTCATTGTCACTGCCATCAGGAGAGTTCACAGCAAATGATCAGTGCTATCCACAGCATTTTCTTGACAGTAACTGCTAATTCTGACACCATAATTGTCACTAGCAAATTTGCAGTCTTGGAATTTGGTCCACACCAATGACATAGTAACGGTTGGCTTTAACTGTCAAGTTAAGTAATCTAGAATGACCTGGACCATTGAATTGGCTATGGACATCTCTGTGAGAGATTTTCTTACTCTACTTGAAATGGGAAGATGCATCTTGAATGTGGGCAGAGCCATTTCATATTCTGAATGAGAAGGAGAAAAAGAGCTGAGTACTAGAACACGTTGTTATTAATTTGCTGCCCTCTGCTCTTGATGGTGGATATAGCTTCAAGTTTCTGCTGTGGTGACATGCCCACCATGTTGGACTGTGACCTGGAATATTCATAGGGAATAAAGTCTTTCTCCCTTAAAGTGATTCTGTCAGGATACTATTTCTAAATTCCTTTAACATTTTTACTTCCTTGTATGTGTATGTGTGCCTATCTATATGTACCATGTGCCTGCAGTACCCATGGAGGCCAGAAGAGGGAATC
Source organism: Mus caroli (assembly GCF_978045245.1). Lineage (NCBI taxonomy): Eukaryota > Metazoa > Chordata > Mammalia > Rodentia > Muridae > Mus > Mus caroli. The sequence goes on along the minus strand of NW_028227266.1, from coordinate 59,833,309 downwards.
AGATCAGATCCTCCTGGAGCGAGAGACACAGTCTGTTATGAGTTGCTTGACCTGGGTGCTGGGAACAGAACCCATGTCCTCTGCAAGAGCAGTCAGTGCTCTTAACCACTGAGCCACCCCTCCAGCCTCTTGTGAGAATATTTCATTACAGCCACATGAAATTCATCACTATCTTCTAACTGTTACAGATGGCAGAATCTGTAGATGCACCACGGACATCACCATTTAGGTGGAACCAGCCGTCAGTGTTGTCACCAGCATTGACAGGAGGGTCATACCTCCTTAGCATAAGTTTCCCATCACAGATGCTCACTAACACAACTGAAAGCTGAATCCACGTCTTTGGGTAAATGAGCATCATATAAATCAACCCTTTGTGAATGCTAGGAACGTACTCTGCTGAGTTCTTTCTTGGAGGCTGTGCTGGGTGTCTTTTCCTTGGTACAATTCAGGTATACTGAGGGATGGGGGCACATATGCATTTGATTCGTGGATACATGGCCCATTCATATATTTCCAGGGTCCCTGGGAACCTGCAATTTCTCCATCTCCAGAATCAGATGAGTTCCTGTCTCAGAACTTTGGGTCTGCTAAATATCTTCTTGACCATCAGTCCCTCACAGTCAGATTACATAACCCCAGTGGCTTCAGCTCTCTTTGCTCCTGCTTTCTACAGTGTGTTATTTTAGTGTCGGTCGAGGCATTTATAGTTTATCTTCTGTTCTGCTTGTTTACTGAATTGTCTCCTGCCCTAGGGATTAAGTTCCTGAAGGAAGGGCTAGGTTTCTTCTATTATACCCCCGTCAGACTCTACACGGAAGGTCCTCGTGTCTTTCGCACTGTTGGAGGATGAAAGAAGTGGAATTCCAGCTGGTCTGCAAGGTGCCATTGTGATGTGGAAAGAGCAGTAGACCGAGGTTACACTGCAGTCCAGATCATCCTCTCTGTGCGCCTCACACACTCCTCACTGTTGTGATCTGACAAGAGGCAGCCTAAGGGAGGGAGGCTTCATGGTGGCTCACAATTCCAGAGTGCCCAAAGGCCATGGTGGGAATAAGGTGGCCTGGTTCCATTGTGTCAGCAGTGAGGAAGAAGAGAGAGAGAGAGAGAGAGGGAGAGGGGGAGGGGGAGGGGGAGGGGGAGGGGGAGGGGGAGGGGGAGGGAGAGGGAGAGGGAGAGGGAGAGGGAGAGGGAGAGGGAGAGGGAGAGGGAGAGGGAGAGGGAGAGGGAGAGGGAGAGGGAGAGGGAGGGGGAGAGAGAGGGAGAGGGAGAGGGAGAGGGAGAGGGAGAGGGAGAGGGAGAGGGAGAGGGAGAGGGAGAGGGAGAGGGAGAGGGAGAGGGAGAGGGAGAGGGAGAGGGAGAGGGAGAGGGAGAGGGAGAGGGAGAGGGAGAGGGAGAGAGGGAGAGGGAGATGCTGGATCTCAGTTCCTTTCTCCTGGCCCAAAGCCCAAGCTAGGTCTTCCCTCCTCAGTGTAGTGTTTTGCATGAGAACAGCCCCCATAGGTTTGTATGCTTGAATGCTTGATAACCAATTGGTGAAAGTGCTTGGGAAGGATGGGTGGCTTTGATGGAGGAGGTGTGTCAATGGAGGGGGCAGGGGTGGGCTTTGAAGTCTCAAAAGCCCACCCCATCTTATTGAGTTCTCTCAGCTTTATGCTTGTAGGTCATATGTGATTCATCAGCTACTGCTCCAGCTACATGCCTGTCTGCTTGCTGTCATGCTCCCAGGCATAATGGTCAAGGATTCACCCTCTGAAATTGTAAGCCAGCCCCAATTAAATGCCTTCTTTTCTAAATTGCCTTGGTTATGTTGACTCTTATCAGCAATAGAAGGGTAGCTAAGACACTTAGTTAACCCTTTCTGGAAACACTCTGATGGCCTTTTCTTTCCATGGTGAGTCTAGTTCCAACCATTGGCATTCAAGACTAACCACCAGACGGAACAATGGACTGTTCCTAGTTACTTCTTTATTTCACTTTTCCCTTCCCCCTTCCCTCTTTCCTGTCTTCCTTCTCCAAATCAGAGAGTCATCCCATTTCAACCCCAAATCCTCTGGCAAGTTATGTGACTCTCGATATCTTACAGACATCTCCCCAGCTGGCCCATGTCCCACCTTGTTTTTCTGGTCCCCAGCTCAGCTCCTGTGTTTCCAGCAGGATCCACTGTCTCATCTCATTCCTAGGGATGCTGCTTCCACTCGAGTCCCCCAAGTTTCCCTGAACGGGAACCAGAGCTCCTTCAAAGTAGAAGTTCTCATTCAAATCTGACCCCGTGCTTTCCCACGTCACGTGGGATAACGTCAGACTGCCTTCTGTGGCATTCCACAGCAGCACCCAGTTCCAACAGCAGGCCCCCCTCTCACAGGGGCTTTCTGAGGTCACCTTTGTGAATTAGAAGCCCTTACTAGATGCTCTCACACACTACTGCAGGGGCTCCTGACCTTGGGCATTTGGGAAGGATGGTTCTGAGAAGTGCACTGTGGGAGGCTAAGCAGCATCAGTGACCTCTATTTACCAGATGCTGCAGGCAACATCCTCCCAGTTGTGACCATTCAAATGTTTTCCCATGTTGTCACATGTCCTTGGAGGTCAACTGTTCCCCTGGCTGCTCTACAGGATATATCAGTGTCTAAAGCCAATGCCGCTGACAACACTCCTCTTCTTTATGGAGGAAGCAGGGAGGAGGAGACAGATAATGGATACTTTAAGTAAATTATATCTACTCTACAAGGTGACATGGCTTCCATACAGCAGTTTGGGGGTGATTATCACTGGTGGGGGGTACCCTCTTTATATTTGTCAGTTAGTTTTGAGAAGAATCCCTTACTGTTAGCAGAATGCTCCAGTCTGGGCTGGCATCAAACTCTTAACCCTCTTACCTCTGCTTCCCAGATGAGAAAGTGTGTGGCACCATACCAGGCCTGGGGGTGTCATTTTAAGTAGGGTGGTCAGGATAAACCTTGTTGGAAAGGTGATTTCATATTTACTGTTATTATTGGTTTATTCATTCTTATTACTTATTAATGCATAGGTCATTGTAACTGGCCTGGCAGAAATGAATATATTCTGAAGAGACACCCGTAGCCCTCCATTTGATCATCAGACAACTGAAACTTGAGTGAGACTCTGGAGCTCTTTGTTCCTCTTCCCAAAGTGGGAACATTTCAACAAATCTCATTTTTTTCTGCATTCTTTTCTATTAACTTGTTTCATTTCTTCTTGAGGAGAGGTGGCAGAAGCTGGCTCCTTGGGGTACAGACTCTGACTTCAAGTTCGGTAACATCACGACATGAAATTATATCGTCTTAATTTTATTGTAATTATAATTTCTTGTCTCTATAGCTAGACAGAGTCTGTGCAGGCACAAACTGTTTCTGCCATGTTTGATATCTTGTAAAGCCGTGTGGGGTCAGCCAGCACACCACACTCCCATTGTGAGGCTCCAAGGGGAAGAGAAAGAGGAGGACATCTTACAAGGGCCAGAGGTAGGAGCAGAAGGGGACAGGGCCTGTGTCAGCAGAGACAGCGGAGGGAGAGAAGGGAACAGGCTGCACTTTCATCCTCCCTGGTCTGCCTTCCTCTACACTAAGAGGAAGCACCCTGCCACCCACCACTTCCCTCCAGAGGCCCACAGAGGGTTTCCTCAACCTGGACAATCTCCCCAGAGCAGGCCGATCCTGTCTGCCGTGTATGATAAAGCCCATTCCTTAAGGAAGACATGAATGGCTGTAATCAGATACACTGTTTGCCATGCTAAACAAAATGAGCAAGAAGAAAAAAAAAAAACCCAGCCAGGCTATAATTATGGGTGTAATATTTCAGCCCATTAGCAAAAAAATGTCTCAGAAACCTGCTGCTTCCTTCGCCTTCTCAGCTAAGAGAGATGGGGAAGCTAAGCTGGAGAAGTCGAGCAAGAGCGCTAAGCACTGAGGCAGGGGCCTGATTAATTGCTTTTACGTCTCCCCAGTTCTATTCTGACAATTCTGATCTTTTTGCTGAACAAGATAAAAAGACAAACTTTTGCCCCTTTGTGTGGCTCTGAGAGACAGCCATCTTTCCTTCGTGTCGCCCAGCCTGACTCAGGACGATTAAGTGTCTGCCATTTGCAAAGCATTCAGTAAACTCAGGAGTCTCGTTTGATTTTGATTTGGGATTTAAACTATTTATTTATTTATTTATTTATTTATTTATTTATTTATTTATTTATTTATTTATTTACTTTGTTGAGATAAGGCCCCATTCTCACAATCCTGCTCGGCCTCTAAGTACTGGGATGGCAGGCCTGCACTATCATGCTTAATACCAACTCAGTGCTTCTACAATAATTGTTATCTTAGGCTTCTTGCTATGTGCGATGCCCCTTGTAAAGACTTTGAAGTCTATATTTCATTTCCTCTCTGGGAGTGATGGGAGGTAGAGGGATGACTCTCTGGCCAGCTGCGGAGGACTCTTGAAGGGATTTGGGAGCCACAGAGATGGTAGGTACAGAAAGCCTGGCATACAAGAAAGGTCTGTTGGATGAGACATGTGCTCAGATGGATGGGTGGGTGAATACATAGATAATCTGAATAGATGAGGTCAGGTGGGTGGACTGTGTTCAATGGGTAGACAAATGATGGCAAGAACAAAGACATGAAAATCTACACAGAAACTTCCAGACTCTTGTAGAGTTTGGTTCATCTGAGGTTCAAGGCAGGGAGCTAGAAAGTCTTAGGCAAGGGGCCTGGCTCTAATTATCAGAGTCATTCATACAAGATTGACTTCCAGAGAGCAGGGCATCTGATGGACTGTTTCATGCAGGTCCAGCTGACTAGGAAAATATGGAGGTGGGGCACTGAATTTACAGCATTCATTTATCCATGCATTTTATACATATGTCCTGAGAGTCCCTTGAGTTGTGGGCCAAGGGTTGGGTCTCAAGATCTTACAGACAAGCAATGAGAATTACAGGCCACTGAGAAGAGAGACTGATGGGGGCTTAAAGGCATTCTCATCCTGGAGCATCAGGGAAGCAAGCTGCTGAAGGTAGATGACATAGGTGACACTGCACAATACAGTACAGATGACAAAGGAAGCAATGCCATTCAGGATCCAGCCAGTCTGAGGCATGTTGCTGGAAAAAAGGCCATGAGAGGCAGAGAGCTGAGAATCAAAGGCAGAACTGGGACAGGGATTCAGTGGAAAGGCCTCGGGATCAGGTGACACAGACTCTAATCCCAGGCCCCAGTTTCTCAGCTGAGTTCCCTTTGTGAATGAACTTCTGTCTCCCGGGTGGTAATTAAGTGGTTCTGTTAGAGGACTGGGGTGCAGGGAGGGGGAGAGAGCCCCAGATGTAATCCAGAGAGAAGGATTTACAAAAGGCTTCTCCAGGAGGTGCCAGGGGCAGGAGAGGACTAGAGTAGGAGCTAAACTCCTGACTTCAGGTAGTATGTAAGGAGGAGGCCATTGTGAGCCTTATCCAAGGAGAACTGTCAAGTGTAAGTTCTCAATCAACTTGACCAACCAGGACTGTCTTTCAGAAAAGTCCAGGGCTAAATCAAGAACAACTAAGGAGGCAGTCATCTAACAAAACAATGGGTGAATGTGGTGGTTTGAATATGCTTGGCCCAGGGAGTGGCATTATTACCTGTAGCTTGATGGGAATATGTATGGCCTTATTGGAGGAAGTGTGTCACTGTGGGGGTGGGCAATGAGACCCTCCTCCTAACCACGTGAGAGCCAGTCTTCTCCTAGCAGCCTTAAGATGAAGATGTAGAACTCTCAGCTCTTCCTGCACCATGTCTGCCTGGATGCTGCCATGTTCCTGCCTTGATGATAATGGACTGAACCCCTGAGCCTGTAAGCCAGTACCAATTAAATAAATAAATAAAATTAATAATAAATTAATTTAAAAATAATAAATTAAATAAAGGACAATAGTTGTCCTTATAAGAGTTGCCTTGGCTATGGTGTCTGTTCACAGCAACAGAAACCCTAAGTTAGACAGCAGAGCTGGGCAGGAAGCTTGTTGCTTGAGAAAAGCGTGCTGTGCTCTGCTGGTTAAGTCATGAGAAGAGAGGAGTGAGTGACTGTCTCAGCCAGAGGGATCAGTTCCATAGTGAGATTGGAGATGAGTGAGCACCCGTAAAGTTCATGTACATTTACTGTGGATGAACTTCTAGCTGCTGGGAAATGATGGAGATGAGGGCGGAGGGCAGAAGGGCTGACCGGCTTGATCATAGGAGCTTTGCCCTTAGTTAATGCAGTAAGGGGAGAAGCCTTTGAACTGCGAGAAGAATATCAGAGTTATTGCACTTGTGTGTGGGGAGAGGAGACTGGAGAGAATGTGGTCTGCCATAGGTCTGGGGTTGGGACAGTGCAAAGGCCATTAGGAAGACTGGGCTGCTATGGTGACAGTGGGAGGGGAGGAACTAGGTTCCTGTGCCTAAGGAAGAGCCATTGAGCCAGGGGTAGCCCCTGATGATTTATGGGGAGGCAGAGAGAGGGAATATGGAAGGTGGAGCTGCTTTCTGGCTCGTTCAGTGGAGTGGACAGACAGAGGCCATGTACACTGAGAAGGGAGCTGAAAGCCGGGAGCAAGGACAGGCAGTGGGCTTGAACTTGAACACTGGCTGTAAACATCTGTAGGCTTTCCAAAGAGGAGGTCTAGAACATAGTTGAGTATCTTCATCTTGACAGACAAAGGCTAGCAATAAAGATATTTGGCCCATGGACCAGGAATGGCCATAGACCCTCAACTGAGGCAAGAAGGCCTAGAAAGCCGAGAAGACAGAGAAGGCACCACCTGTTTAGCTCTTGAAAGACAGTGCACCATGAGCAACCCCACCCAGATGGATGCCCCCTTGGCTTGTATCCTTGGCTCCCAATGCTGACTGCCCGTCTGACTGGGTGGTGGCTCTCTTCCCCTGTCTCGGCCTCTATGCCTGACTTAGGCCTACAGCAATTCCACTTTATGTCACATACATAGGTGCACCTCACAACCACACTGGGGTCTTTCTCCCATTATTTCACTCTGCCAAATCTCACTGATCCCAGATGTTCTCTCTACCATGGCTTAGCTTCTCCTTCTAGAAGTTTCTTTTGCTTAGGGGAAGGGAAATGATGTAATTATATTGAAACCTCAAAAAATAGAAAACAATTATGTTTTTAAAATATATATTAGAGGCAGAGGCAGGCAGATGTCTGAGTTTGAGGCCAACCTGGTCTACAGAGTGAGTTCCAGGATAGCCAGGGCTACACAGAGAAACCCTGTCTCAAAAAACCATATATATATATATATATATATATATATATATATGTATGTATGTATGTATGTATATAATGTCCTACAGGCTTGCCTATAGGCTGCTCTTATGGAGAGATTTTCTTCATTGAGGGTCCCTCCTTCAGGTGACTTTAGCTTGTGTCAGATTGACATAAAACTAACCAGCACACCCTGTCTCAAAAAATAAGTTAGAGAATGATAGAGGAATACACCTTACATTGATTTTGACTAAGCACACACACACACACACACACACAAACACACACACACACTATACATGTATACATATATACCACATAAACACACACCAGACATACATACACACACCACTCACCACATATATACACACATACCACATACATATACATACTACATGCCACATACACATACACAGACACACCATACCACACATACATATACACACACACACCACAACACACACACATACCACATACACAACACACACACACGCGTAAACACATGTGGATACATGTACATATACAAGTGTTCTAAATTATAGAAGTACTATATGACCATCATACAGGTTCAACCTGGAATGAAAATAAATAAACATGGTGCCTTCCTCATCCTTGTAACATCAGCTCCTGTGCTCTGTTTCCTACTGATGCTTTCTGTTTCCCAATTCACACCCACGGTAAGACTAATAGTTAGCTTTTGATGTTTTGATTATAAAATACACACTAGAGAGGGGCTGGAGAGATGGGTCAGTGGTTAAGACACTTGCTCTTGTACCCATTTGGTGCCCAACCATCTGTAACTTCAGTTCTAGGGCATCATCTGTGCAGAGAACACTGCACATACATGGGGCACTGGCACACATGTAGGTGAGACACCCATACACATACAATATAAATAAATAAACCTCTCACTTAAAAAACACATAGGTCCTAGTGGTGCCAACAGCAGTGTGGGTAGCCACGCCTTCGTTTTCCTCTATTCTGTCCTTATTCTTGCCGCAAGAATGATGGAGGTTTATGGTAGAAAATGGGAAAATTCATAAAAACACCACAGAGAGGTACATCTGCCACGATCCTTAAAATCTATTGTTTAGAGATGATAATTAGGGACAAAGGTGCCTGCACTCAGCTCCCCCTGGACAATAGTAGAATAACAAGAAACTGAGGTTGGAGATGAAGAACAGGCAAACCTGGATTTCCCTTTTCAAAATAAGAGTCTTTGTACAGTTTCTATTCTTAACTTTGAAGGAAGTAAGATATTGAAGTCATGATGTTTTATGTTGTGTGTATTGACGTAGTTGTTTGTTAAGGGAGGACTCAGTAATTTCACATTAAAACAAAATATAACTTATCCCGAGAGAAATAAAGAGACTAATTTATCTACGTGCCTTTCTTTTGTGTTATCTGCATAGAGTTTGCTTTGAGACTCCCTTTGATACCAAAGTCCAAGGATGTTTACGTTCTTTATATAGAACGATGTTATCTTTACATACAGTCTATACATATCCTCCTATATACATAGTCTCATATAGCCCAGGCTAGCCTCAACCTTGCTATGTAGTAGCAAGGGATGGCTTGGACTTTTGGACATCTTCCTTCCATTCCTCAATACTGGGATTACAGGTCCACGCTTGACTCGAGCCCTCTGCAAGAACAGCAGTGCTCTTAACTGCTGAGCCTTCTCTCCAGCCCCACTCTGAATATTTTTGGATTTTGTTTAGCTGAATACTCAGATACAGAACTTATAATGCAGAAGGATAGACTGTATATATTCTGAATAAAATGCTATGGCAAGCTAAACCCACTATCAGGATAATCCATCAGGAACAATATTGGAGTATCAATTACTTTCAAAAGGAACTGACCTAGCCTGGGGAAGCACTTCCCATCTGCTCTCAATGAAAACCCAAGAGTGATGTTGGAATTCCAAGTCCCCTTTGTTTTCTCTTACTTTACCCGAGGCTGAGGAATTGGCACTATGGCCTGAGAAGGCATCTGGATTCCCACAACTTGTGAGAGTCCCTCTCTTGTGTGGGTCCCAGGAATCAAACTCAGGTTGTCAGGTTTGGTGCTGGGTACTTACACCCTCTGAATCATCTTCTCCCCTAAAAGTGACTTTTCCCTTGAGTGCCCAGGGTTTCTCCAGGGACTTCCTAACCTGCTCTTTCCTCGATGCTCAGGGACTTTCATGGTTTGCTTTTACAGTCCAGCTTCTTACAAGGTTTTGGGTGTCCCTATTTTCTCCTCCGGGTCTCCTTTATTGGGTCCTAAGATCTCTTGCTTTAATTGGTGCTGTCTACTATGGCATCTGCACAGCATCTCACTGGTACTCCCTTTCATTGTTCTCTTGGGTTAACTGTAAATGTTTTTGATTCTTTCTCTTTTCTGGAGTTGGTTTTCATCCTGTCAGTACATGTCCTGAAGGATTTCTTTCAGGAAATATAGCCAACATGTTAGAGATGTGAAAGAGGTAACCCTGAGCCCCGGGATTTCAAAAACCATCTTCACTGGGCCCTTGTACTTATTATTTTCTCATTTTAACAATGATTATTTGCGAATTCCACATAATGTGTTTTGATCATATTCCCCCTTCTCTCAATTCTCCTCAGATTCGTGCCCCTCATCCCTTATCCTGGGACTCACTTGAAGGTTTCACCTCCATTGGTTAGCTTTCATAGTGCCGGAAGATGCTTTAAACACTACCAGAGGAGAGAAACAAACATCAGTCTACCTTGGTAGTGAACCGTGAGAGCTATAATAGTAACTGTCCTGGTAAGAAATGCTCACCAGTGTAATAGTGGCATGAACAGTATGGGAGTAACCAATCACTTTATGATTGGATTTAAGTCCTGTTTCATAAGATGCAACCCATATCTGGCACCATTATCAGCCCAAGACAGGTCATAGGCCATATGTCAAGTCCTTAATGATATTATTCTATATTAAAACAACTCCTAGTTACTTGCCATTTTACCCATAGATTAAATATATCTTAACTCTCATCAGAAAACCTTCTACTTGCAATCAATAGTGATTAATATAGAAATCAACACAACCAGTCACAGTGAAGAGAATAGACCCTTGAACTTCAATATGAGACTCTAAGTGATTTCTCTTCCAAATACTGTAGTCATTGCTGTGCTGCCTTCCAGCAAGCTCCACTGCATATGAAATCAGTGGCTGGTTCCTCCTACCTCTGTGTGTGTGTGTGTGTGTGTGTGTGTGTGCGTAAGAGAGAGGCTCACAGTGTAGTGGTGGTGCATTCCTTTAATCCCAGCACTTAGGAGGCAAAGGCAGGAAGATCTCTGAGTTCAAGGACAGCCTGGTCTACAGGGCCAGTTCTAAGAAAGCCAGGGTTACACTGAGAAACCCTGTTTTGAAAAACCAAGCTAAACTAACCAACAAACCCAAAGTGATGCTCACACTGGTGTGACTGCACATAGGTGTCTACACATGTGGAGGCCAGAAGTCAATGTGTACATTGTTATTATTATTATTATTTGAAAAGAGAATTGCTCATGAACTCTGTGTTTGCGGATTTGCTGGAGTGGCTGACCAGTAAGTCCCAATGATCCTCATATCTCCTTCTCTGCAGGGCTGGGATTACAGGCACACATCGTCATGCATGGCTTTCTAAATGTGGGTTTTAAGAGTCAAACATTTGCCCAGTCAGCACCTTTCTGACAGAGCTCCCCAGGTCTCAAAGGCTACGTTGTGCTTTCTTTTTAGCTACCTTATTTTTTTCCTTGAGAAGTTTTAAGACTTCCTGCTGCTTGGTAGAGTCCAAGAATCTTCCTGGTCCATTACGTGTGTGTCTTCTTTGCTTTACACCTGTTCAATTCAGAGAAAACTGGAGGCAGCTATTGCTTTTTGCTTTAGCTTGCTTTCCTTTCCCTTGGGAACTGGAGGAACTGTCCCTAGCACACTCATTGTGGTGTTAAGGAGTCCTTTCTCTCTCCCTGCCCCAGGGTAGCCATCTGAATACTGCATCTCTCCAGCCTGAGAAGGTGCAGGGAGGGAAACACTGACCAGAACAAAGCCAGTTAGAGAACGTCTTTGAGCAGTGATCATAGTGCCGAGAAACAAGACTATATTCTTCCTCTTCTGGAGTCAGGGGAGGCTAGGTACAAGGATGAGGTGAACCTGGACGTGGTAGAGACTCTTAGCCACCATAACAGAGAGCCTGCCTGGGGAGCCAACCTGGAGAGATAGGACAGGCTAGTTAGGACGAGAGAGGGAAGGAGTGGAGAGAGAGAAGAAGAGGGGAAGAGGAAAAGAGGGAGAGGAGGCAGAAAGAGTAGACCGGAGGGAGGGCCGGAGGGTGGGTTGGAGGGAGGGCCGGAGGGTGGGTTGGAGGGAGGGAAGGAGGGAGGGAGGGAGGTGTAGAGGGAGGGAGGGAGGGAGGGGAAGAGGGAGGAGAGGGGATTTCCACGGTTGGTCTCTGAACCAAAGCTGGTTTAACCAATGTATTACTTTTTTTCTTTGAACCCTTGCAGTTGGGTTTCTGTCAGATGAAACCAAAAGAGTTTGATAATACAGTAGTCACCTTTAACTGGAAAATCCCTCCCTGTCTTCAGCACAGGGGAAATTTCTTTATTGTGTGATGAGTCCTCTTCAAAGGCTTCGGTTTCCCAGCCAGTACTCAGTCAGTTGGGCACTGGATTTCTGAGATTTACTTCATCTTTTTTTTTTTTTTGTCTTCCCCCTTTGAGGAGACCACGTCAACATTTAATGTGTATTCTGAGCTACCCCGTCGACTTGAGTGATCCTTCCTTCCCTTCCAGGTCTTTTATGATGCTTTTAATTTTAGCCAACAAAAATTTAATTTCTTTAAAAAAAATCTCTCTCATCTTTTTTTCTTTTCTTTTTCTCAAGACAGGGTTTCTCTATGTAGCCCTGGCTGTCTGAAACTCTGTAGACAAGGCTGGCCTGGAACTCAGAGATCAACCTGCCTCTGACTCTTGAGTGCTGGGATTCAAGGTGTGTGTCAATAGTCCTAGCTTTCTAAAAACCTATTATCACTTTCTTGTTCCTTTTGCCTGCCATTATGAGCTGCTTTTGTTTTTATGACGATAAAACCCTTTCTTCATTCATTTTCGGGGGCTGGTTATTTATTTATTTATTTATTTATTTATTTATTTATTTATTTATTTATTTAATCAATTGGTCTATGAACTTTCCCAAATCTTTAAATTCATCTAAACGTCACATTTATAAATAATAATAGGGTAATAGATCTAGCCAGGCATGGTGGCACATGCCTACAGTCGCACTTGGGAAGATGATAGGAGAGGATTGCAAGTTTGTGTGTGTGTGTGTGTGTGTGAAATGGAGATACAGAATCAGGGATTCATACAGCATTACAGTTAGAGTGACTACTAACAAAAGCAAACATTAAGGGCTGGTGAGAGGGCTCAGTGTTTAAGAGTATTTGCTGTTGTTCTCTCCAAGGCTCGGATTTGATTCCCAGCCCCTACATCAGAGCCTCACAGTTGCCCTTAACCAGGAAATCTATTGCCCTCTTCCTGCCTCAGTGGACACCTGCAGGCAAGCAATGAATGTACACATGCTCAGGCATGCATACACATAAAATTAAAGTCGCTAATTAATTCACAAAAATAAGAACAATAGTAGTAATATAACAATAATAATGATGTTGGTGTTTAAGGACATGTATTATGGTAAATATATGAAATTGCTTTTTTTAAAAAAGGAAGTGAAAGCAGCTTACTAAGAGGAAGTGTGAGGGGGATTTAGGTTTCTGAATTATGAAATGAGGGTCAAAGTTGCAGCGACTGAGCACTGTGTAAGGAGCCAAGTCAGTGCAACTGTCCCTGAGGAGACAGAGATGTGTGGGGATGACTCCAGTCCTGGGAGCATCTCTGGGTCTGGCTACCATTGCATAGCCATTTCAAGTAGTGTGTGGGAAACTCGTCTATCAGCCAGCAGGACTTACGGTTTTGGAAAACTGCACTCCTGGGTATCAGTTACATCTGAGACATATGCATGACAAAAATGTATGCATACAGACCGAGTACCGTTCTGCAGGACAGACCGAGTACCGTTCCTCTGTTGTATCCTCCATTTTCTCCCTGACGCTGTCAGGGATGCTGGGAAGGGCTACCCTACAGAAACGCAAGTTGTTCTCATGTGTATGCATGTGGGGTTTTTTTTGTTTTGTTGTTGTTGGTGGTGGTGGTTTTGTTTTGTTTTGTTGGCTTTGGCTTTGGCTTTGGCTTTGGCTTTGGCTTTGGCTTTGGCTCCAGTTATTTACAATTTAACTCCCAGTGTATTTGCTGGAACCTGGAAAGGAGGGTCACATCATTCTTACCTGACAGGCATAAGAACGTGGAGATCCTCAATGAACCAGAAAAGCAACGCAAGCTTAAGTTGTTGTCAGTTCAGCGAAGAGAGCCCTTAATTTGGCAGCTGAGAAAATGAAGCCATCAGCCCCACCCCTACTCCCTCCACCATGGCTACTCAGAAACCTCCAGTCTCTGTGCTCTTGGGTCTCGGTGGTCTCTTTGTGCTTCTGTTATTCAGCAGTCTGCAGACAGCCAGACGAGGGCTGCAGTGTTGGGGGAAGAATGAGAGGGAGAGAGCTCTGAAGAAGAATGACATAAATAATTCAGTGATTGCTGACCATGGGCCATTACATTTCCCATGATCTGTTTTACTGTAGCTGTTATGCCGTGTTAGTCACTGCCAATTCAATTGCAAACCAGGCGTTTCACTGGGCCTAAAGGAGCTGGCCATTGCTCCCAAGATCCAAGACCATGACAGCTTTGGCCTTGAGCTTGCTTAGGCCTCATCCTAAAAGATGGCCAAATGGATTCATACCACAGTGCGGGGGTGGGGGTGGGGGCAGCAGGCTTCTCCTATCTCCTGTTTGTTCCTGAGCCACTTAGAGTGGGGGAGCAGTCACCTTGCCCTCATCTAGAGACCCTGCTGCTATCTCTAGTGCTCAGAAAACACACAGATTTCTGGAAGGGGGACCATTTAAAGGGCTCACGTGTTCTATGTAAACAGTAATACCAGGATTGTGTATGCTCTGTGTGTGTGTGAGTGCATATGTATTGTTTGCAGACGGACATATATGTATGTGTAGGACAGAGGGAAACCTTGAGTGTCATTCCCCATGAACACCACCCGCTTGTTATTTGAGGCAGGATCTCTTCCTGGTCTCGCCTACCCCTAATAGGTTATTTATTTGCCAGTGCAAGTCTGTTGCCCTCTTTGTCCTCAGTGTCACTGCTTATTGTGGGGTGGAAAGAAGGGGTCTGGCTACTGTGTCACTGAGCAGGTCATGTGCCAATGTGTCCCTCAGCACTGTTCTGGGGCTTTGGGGACTCATGAACTGATGGTTAAAGCAAGAGACTTAGTCTCTTGCTTCACCATGGGGACTGACCTGGTTGTTGTCTTTGATATCACAGGGGAGGGCTTCAGAGGCTGCAGAGGCTGCAGAGGGTGCAGAGGGTGCAGAGGCTGCAGAGGCTGCAGAGGCTGCAGAGGATTCTCCTTTAAGCTGCCTCCAAGCTGGCTTCCCTTCTCTGGCTTTGTTAGTTCTTAAATTCCCTTTTGTAAGCTAGGATGATGGACCCTCCTGGAGTGAGTGAGGGTTCCTGGGGATGCCACTTAGTCCATGCTGTGGCTGTGCATAGCTGGGGACCCACCCTATTGTGTGTGCTTGGAAGTTACTGAGTATCCCCCCTCCCTCTCCCCCTCACACACAACATACCGTGAGGGGGCTAGGTTCTATTTCTGGAAATATAGCCAGAATATATAGTTTTATTGTTTGAGAGCCAGCTACCAGAAACTTCTGGGCTATGTGGAATTGAGCTGGTTGTGAGTCTCAGTTGAAGAGAAGCTTCGACGTCTTCTTCCAGCCTCTCTTGGCGTCTGTTTCTTGGACCTTAACATAAGCTAAGTTTTGCCAGGGGTGGTGGAATTTAATTGAATGTGGGGATGAGAGCAGTGAGTTATAAGATTGGGACCCAGGGGAGGGAGAGAGGATGCTGTCTCAGAGAGAGGAAGACCAGTCTAACAACATCTGGGCCCCTGACTGCTGGAGACAGAACATGGGTTAGGATCTAGGGCCTCTCTGCTTGCTTGAATTCACTCCTTCATTTACCCACTCATTCTTTTCTCATTTATGAATTCATTCATTCTTTCTGCACTGAGCCCCTGCTGTGTTAGACACAGGGCTGGTTCCTGACAATAGGGTAGTGAATCAGAGCAGAACCCCTTCCTACCTTACAGTCTATGGAGGTCATGGGCACACCAGTAAATGCGTAACTCTCGCTCGGCTGGCATCGTGAATAGCAGGTGTTTTATTTGCCAGCACAAGGGGACAGGGATGAGGCTGGCATAGTCAGGTAGGTCTAGGTTAGGTCTCCTTGACGTTCAGAGCATGGACTGGAGGATGAAGAAGGGTTGACTGTAGGAAGGGAGAAGAAGGACTACTCTAGATTTAGGACCCAGCACATGCAAATGTTCTGGCCAGGGCAGAAGAAACTAATCTGTCACTAGGGACCTGGGCCTTCAACTCCCAAGTAATGAGAAATGACTGTTCGCTTGTAAGGCCACGGCTGCTAATATGATCCGACCTGCTTTATTCCAGCACCATGGTTCAGGCAGCAGGTGGAGAACAGACCACCAGGGGCCTCAGGGAGTGTGTGGAGGGAAATTAGAAGACTGCTGTACTTATACCAGGAAAGGGACAGGCTCAGGTGGCAGGGACAGAGCTGAGCTAAAGGAGCTGACAAGGGGGGGGGTTGTCAAATCGACAGAGTTTCGGGTGCATCGGTCATGGAGGGAAAAGGGGAGGCAGAGGCCACACTGTTCTGTGGTTCAGAGCATCCTGACCTAGCACTCAGCCAGGATGGACCAGCCCCACATTGACACTGCATTCAGGCTGAGGAAAGGGCTCACACAGCTTCCTGTGGAGCCTCCGGGAATGAGGGAATGGGGAGTTTGGACACTCAAATCAAAAGACAAGGCAGGGTAAGGGGTGCTGGGAGTCATCTTTGAGCCCCTTTGTTTCTCTTCTCCCTCTCTCCCTGCTAATCCCCTCCCGTTTCCCAGCTACCCGTTGCCTCGAGGAGAAAATGGAAACAGAAGCTCAAAATCATCCTTCACTTTTGTGGACCAGCCCTCAAAACTGTATGTCTGTAGGCTCTGATGGAGCCTGTAATGTGCCATTCAGTTCTATTCACTTCAATTAGATTCAAGTCAATTCAATTCAACGCAGTCAATTCAAATTAATCCAAGAGACTCAGGGGGAGCCTTCAGTGCTGAGCAGGGTGGGGGACAGGTCACCAGCCACTGATGTGACTGGTGTCTAGGGAGAGACACAGGGTGGCAGATGGCAGCTCTTCTGTTCCAAGAAGAAAACTGGTCAGGGCTGGCCTTTCCCAGAGATAGCTTCCAGAAAAGATGACCCTTGAATCCTGTTGGCCAGGCTGGTGATTCACTGAAGCTGGAGGCAGAATGTATCAAAGAGATGCAGAGGGTGACCCGGGTGGATGCACGAACCCAGGTTCCAGGAAACCAGTTTCTTGCTCAAACGTCTTCCTTATTGGCTACACTCTCCAGCAGGACCCTCCTCCTCTCACCTGCCCTTCTCCCATCAGGCATCCGAAGAGAATTGAACTGGAAGGAGACCCTAGCTCTGGGGCATACATCACCAGCCACCAGCTCTATCGATGCATCTATTCACTCTAGTCACGGAAAAGCTGTGCACAGGCACTGGACAGAGCACAGAGCTGGGCCCAAACTGCCCTTGTTCCTGCACAGCTACCTGCAGGCTCAGCACTCCTGAAGCTAAGCCTCCTTTCTTGGGCAAGCAATGCAAATAAATACCTTGTTCAGAGTGCCACCCGGTTGCATCTGTCATGGGGACTACTTTGCTTTATAAGATAAAGGACATCAGTAAACCCCATCATCTTGCATATTGGCAGTTCAGATGTGGCCGGTATCAAAGTGCTTAAGTTCTTGTTTTTCTCATTCATTCATTCATTCATTCATTCATCCATTCATTCATTCATTTATCAAATAGTTTTTAGTGGCTGTTAGGTGGCCGAGTGACAGTTGACTGGGACCTGCCTTTTGTCCACTGTCCTAGATCTCACAGTGAAGCCACAATGAAGTGCCCCAGTGAGGGGTACAATAGAGGTCCATCCCAGAGCTTCCCAGGGAAGGGGCATCACCACTTTTAGAGTGTGGAGTATCTCTGAGTGACAAATGTTCTATAGTCCCATTCCTTTCTTGGCTAGAATGGGCTAGATTGTCCAGGGGGCCTCTGGGAGTTAGCAGCAGGGGTTTCAGCTCCAGGCCAGAGAGATGCTGTGCCTCCCCCGTCAGAGGTTCTGGGAAAGCAGACTTTTCTTGGCTTCACATGACAAATAGCTGAGTGGAGACTGGGGACCAGCTCTAGGCCTAGAGGTGAGGTAAGGATAAAGGAAGGACCAGCCTGGAATGGGAGGCTCAGTAACACAGAAACAGGGAAGACAGAGCCAGGTGTCCTCTGCTGAGAGTTCTCTCTCTGGACCTGGGCTGGATGTTTCGCTGAGTGATGTTGGTTTTTTTATTGGGCACTTGTGCTCGCACATGGAGTTGCTGAGGAGAAAGAACAGAGCATGTGCACAGGGTGATGGCCAAGTGGGTGCAGAGCTGCAGGCACTGGAGACTCTGTGAACATGAGCGCTTGTTATTCACTAGCCTTTCTCTTTGGCCATTCTGGCCCAATTGCAAAACAATTGCGCAGAGACCTGGAGTCCCGGGTTCCCTTGTTGCTGCTGTCTTTTAACCTGTGTCCTCTGCCTAGTCCCTTGAGCCCCTCACTACTGCATTCACATGTGGGGTGATGTCTGGATCTGTTGTTGTGCTGGCCAGATCCTAGGAAGCCTCCCTGAGCCACCTGACTGATCAGGGGTTTACGGATCAGGGGTTGCTGGAAGCCAGAGGCACCACATCTGCCAGACTCTAGCTGAGATGGAACATAGGTTTCCCTTGTCACAGCATGGCTATTCAGTGTCCTTCAGAGCTTAGTAGGCACTCTGGACCACCAGGCATGAGCACTGCTTGATGGCCACAGAGCTTTGGCTTATTTGTCTTCACCTATCACTCCCTCTCCCTGGCCCCTGCTCCTGTCCTAACTCACTCTCCCCATGTTCTCTCATCACTGTGGAGCATCAGGGTCTCATCTCTCATAGACCCCCAATCTCAGATGAGGGAAATAGAAGGACTTCTGAGCTCCACAGAGACCCTGTCAAATTTATAGTGAAGGAAACAACTGGGAAAGCCTCCGGGGTCTTATTTTTCTTCCCCAAAGATTTTGAACTTGTGTGTGAGTGTGTGTGTGTGTGCATGTGTCACACTCATGCACAAGCACTGAGACCAGAGGAGGATGTCTAATGTCTCACTCTGTCACTCCCAACATTAATCTCTTGAGACACCATCTCTCACTGGACCTGGAGCTAGACTGGCAGCCAGCAAGTCCCAGCCATTCTCTATCTCTGCTCCCCCGACCCTGACTCCAGCCCTGGAATTATGGGTGCACACAGCCACCCTTAGCTTTTATGTGGGTGCAGAGGATTCAAACTCAGGTCTCCAGAATTGCACAGCCAGCGCCCTTCCCCGCTGAGTCTCTCCCCAGCCCTGAGCCTTTGAAGTTTAAAGAAGGGTGCAAAGGGAATGTGTGACCCAAATTACAACACATGACAGAGGAGAAGAAAACCTGCCGTTGCTGCCACAGAGACAGGATTCATTCCTTCAGTGTACAGGCTTTTTGCCTAGCAACAAGAAAAAGCCAACAAGCCAATTAAAAAATGGGCCCGATATAGGAAGACAGCTTTCGAAAGAGTATATAAATGGCCCTCAAACCTATGAAAAGTTACTCAGCCTTACTCATAAAAGAAATGCAAATTAAAACTTCAATAAGAGACCCTCTTTCAAGCATCAGATTGAGAAAGATCAAAGGCACGGCAGCACTCTGGGGCTGAGGGTGTGGGGCACAGCGGCTGGCTGGCAGGAGGGTGGGCAGGAGTGGGAGGCAGGGGCACCTCTGGGGAGAGCCACTGGGCAACATCTGCTCAGGCTGCATGTGCCCTTCCCTGAGGCCCAGCACACCCTGCTGTTGGACCGTGTCACACAGCTAAATGGGGGAAGTGCGCTCAGCACTGCTCCCAGCAGCGGTATTTATGAAAGTAAGCAAAAGCTTGCCTTTTGCCTCAGCAAGGGACTGAATAAATCGCCAGGAGGGTGCCTGCCGTGGGATTCTACACAACCATGAGCAAAGGGGCCTGCACAGAGGACCTCTCTGACATCATAGAGTGGGAGCCTTCCCAGCGGTGCCTAATGAACTCACAAGACCATACCAAACACAGATTATTGTTGTTTCAAATCATTTTAAGGGCTGGGAAGATAGCCGTGTGGTAAAGTGCTTGCCTTGCAAACATGGGGAGCTGAGTTCAATTCCCAGAATCCTCATACAAAATGACAAAACCAAAACAAAAATCTGTGATTGTTGGCTCATGCTTAAGATTCTGGTGCTGGTGAGATGGAACCACACAGGTCCCTGGACCTCTGTGGACCATTGGCCTAGCCTACTTGGTAAGTTCGAGGCCAGGGAGAGACCTTGTTTGCAAAAAGAACAAAAAGGTCACTGCTTGAAGAATGACATCAAAGTTTCCCTCCAACTTCTACACCCACACCCACATATGTACACACGCATCTGTTCACACACTCAAATTAATAATAATAATAAAGCCAGTTTCTCTTTTAAAAAGAACGTCATCTATCCAGTCCTATAAGGCAGCAGCATGTCCTGCAGCCATGGGTTGCTTAGTGATGGGACCGTGTTCGGAGAACAGCATCATGAGACAGCTATTGTATAAACACCATAGAATGTGCTCACACAAGTCAATCAAGAGACGCTAAAAAACACAGGATGTGTGAGGCTGTTGCTGGCATAGTGTGGCTTACTATTTTGTAAAAGCATTTTTTTTAAAGTAGGAAGATATTTCAAAATAATTATAAAGGGGCTGGCAAACTGGCTTAGCCAGAAAAGGTGTCTGCTGCTAAGCCTGGCGACCTGGGTTCCATCCCAGGGACACCCATGATGGAAAGGAAGAAAGAACTGATTGCCAGAAGTTGTCCTCTAGACCTACACCATGGTACATCATGTTCCCTATCCCATTAAAAATGGAAACAATGATAAAAACGATGGATAATATATATATATATGTATATACATATATATATATATATTTGTTTGTTGGCAATAAGATTGCTGTTATTAGCCGGGCGTGGTGGCGCACGCCTTTAATCCCAGCACTCGGGAGGCAGAGGCAGGCGGATTTCTGAGTTCAAGGCCAGCCTGGTCTACAAAGTGAGTGCCAGGACAGCCAGGGCTACACAGAGAGACCCTGTCTCGAAAAAAAACCAAAAAAAAAAAAAAAAAGATTGCTGTTATTATTAATTCTTAGAGACTGTTCATAGTTGCATGTGCTGTAATTACACAGGAATGGTGGTGGGACAGCTTAGTCACATTAGCATTGTCACACCCTTGTGAGGAATGTACTGTGTTCAACCTTAGGATGGCTTTGACAATTCCAGGTGACAGGAAATTTAAAGCTCCACTATTCTTTCAGGAGACAACTGTCGGAGATGTGGACCGTTTGATATGTGCTGTGTGACTGTGTTTTTTGACACATTACCATTTGTGTGAAGGGAGAGGAAAAGAATATTCTCACAGGTGTGTGGACACAGACACCCTTGCCATGATTTGTAAATGAGACAGACAGCAGCACAGTGCCCAGAGAATTTCACCGAGTGGGCAGGTAAGAGTGATGCCTCTAAAAATCACCTAGAGTGCCCAGTGCTCTAGTGTCCACCTAGAGTGGACAGTGAGGACAACACAGGGAAAGAGGCTTGCTTGAACTGACTGACTGACCAATTGATTGGTTGACTTACAGTTTGATTAATTAACTGATCAATTGATTTAGACAGGGTCTTATATTGTTCAGACTAGCTTCAAACTCCCTATGTCCTCAGGGGTGACCTTGAACTTTTGATCTACTTGTCTCCAAGACAGGGTTAAAGGTGTGCACCATCACTCCACAGTTTACGTGGTGCTGGGCACCAAGCCCAGGGCCTCACGCATCTGAGGCAAGGGCTCCACCAGCTGAGGTGCATCCCCAGCCTTGGTCCTCACTACTTGTCTTCATGCCTTCTCACTCTTTGTTCAGCATGCTGCACTTTCCGTGCTCCACACACATATTCACGGTAACTAATCATCAGTGGTCTCTTGGTACAGGGACACACCAGGGTGAGGGGCCCTAGCTTTTCGGAGGTCACAGATAAAGGCTTAGGAAGGTTTCCAGCTATGCCAGCAGCTGTGGGTTCAGATTTGACCAGATTGCCTACATTTCCCTGTTGGCTGGGTGTGGCTGGGCGGCAAAGCCTGGTTTAAAGACATTCAGTTTGGTAGGTGGAGTTGGAAGATGCCAAGCAGACTTGCCACCCTAAGACGTTCTCATCTGAGCGCCAAGAGGCAATCCTATCCCAACTCTGAATGTCAATGGATTTGCCTGTGAAGTCAGGAGAACAGAAAGGTTCTGGGTGGCAGATTTGTAGATGCCCCTACTCCTAGCTAGACAGGTACACTTCAGAGGGCCAGGCTGTGGTTTAAGATGGGATATGGGGGTGGGGAGGGGGCTGCTCAGACCCAGTGGAAAGAGGAGCAGTTGAGTTTCTCAGAGAGAGACATCCCTCAGGCTGCACGGAGAACCAGGCCTGGCTTCTTTCTCTTTCTTCACTGTCACTTGGATGCCATGCTGGCTCTTTCTCCTCAGAAGAGAGGAGAGGGGTTGAATGAATGTGGTGTTTGGTCACAACCTCAGCTACAAAGTACCAAAAGGTGGGATGGGGTTCAGGAGGGATTACCACCCTCCTAACCCCCGTCATAACTCCCTGGAACCTCTCATGGGTAAGAGAAGAGCCCACTAAGCAGCCTGAGTCTGGTATGGGTCTGTGCTCGGCATCTTTGGTCAAGAGAGATTTGCAAAGCAGGAGGAGGGGCTGTGGCTATAGCTCATGGAGCAGAGTGCTTGCTTGTGCACGATGCCCTGGCAAGCACAGTGGTTCAGCCTGCAATCCTAGCACTCGGGACAGCAGGAATGGTGATCAGTGGGGTCCCAGGAAAGGACCCAGCCAGCTTTAATAGGGAGGATGGAAGCAGGAGGATCCGAAGCTCAAGACCATCCGAAGTTCCATGTCAAGCTCAAGATCAGCCTGGCCAACACCAGACTCTTTAAAAAAATGTCTGAGGAACTAGATAGGTTAGGCGTGGTTTCTATATCATGTGGCCTTGATGAGCCAGGTCGTGTGCACTCTTTAGTCTTCGGGGAGGAAATCCAGCTCAGGAGGAAGTCACTTGCCCAGGTCACATGGCACATGGGAGGCCATGCCACCATAAGAATCAGGCTCTGAGGACAGATCTTTGCTCTGTCCAGGTGAGGGGGCTGCACATTCCAGAATTGCTCCAAGCCTTTGCCCACCTGCCTATGACTCTACCCTGTAGCTTGGAAAATGGAGCCTTCTCACCCACTCCTACTGAGTTCATTTGCATAAGTGTCTCTCCTCTGGGTCATTGTGGCAGTGACCTCAGGAAGGGCTGCCTAGAGCAGGTTCCATCTGCTGCTGAAAGACAGACCACAAAAGCCACATCCAGGAGTTTTCCTGAGGGGGGAGGTCACAGGGCCACGTCTGTGGAGGGAGCCTGCCTGACCTCCATCTCTATCTCCTTTCTAGAACAGCAAAACAGCCAACTTGGGCAGGAAGAAGCCCTTCTTTTCTGCTCATTCAAATGTCTGCAGGTGGTTCCTCACTGTCCAGCATCTGTACTGTGCACACCCATCATCACCAGACATCCTTCTGGTCCAGCTCTCTCTTCCCTCTCCCTACCTCACATCTTACTAACTCCAGCCATCACTGATGCACGTGGTCACCTCTCTCCATGCCTTCTCTGCTCCAATTAATCCAAGCAGAACGCCACTTTCCTCAGAGGGCAGTAGGGGCTTCAATGACAACCTCAATTTTCCTCAGCTACCTAGTGTCTTTTCTAGCTTGTACCACACTCCCCCACTGGTCAACACAGGCTAAAGAAGGTTTGTAGAGTTTCACTTAGGATAGAGCAGGTTCAAGCTGTGAGCCCCAGCCACATAGTCTGAGAGGGGGTGGAAGAGACTCACTGTCAATACAACAGGGAAGGAGACTGGCACTGCCTCCTAGCAGGGCCACCCTGAGATCCTGATATAACCTCCAGGGCTCTCCTGTGTCCTGGGTAGGTCAAGATGCAGCCCTTCATTGAAGTCACCTTTACCCTACTTTAAAATACAGGGTCCAATTCTGCAGCCCAGCCCTCAAACCCTCCATCCTTCTGCCTCAGCCTCTAAGAACTGTGATTACAGGAGTTTTACATTATGTCTGAACCACTTGCCATTGGCTTGCTGTAACAATTATGATTGCAGTGTGTAGTTGTAGACCCGGTTTAAAGATGGAGCTCTTTCCCCAGTAACCCATGAGGCAGCCATGATAGTGGGGCTTAGTCTCACCAGGCTTGGGACTTCCTAAGGTATCGCAGTGAGTTATATGGATTCATGTCTGCCAATTTCCCTCTTGATTTACATACGCCCAGGAACCTTGAACTCATGTGGGTGGTGGATCCTGAAAGAGCCTGCTCTTTTGTTCATTTGTCCCCAGCTAGGTGACTGATTATCAGCTGGCTCTTTAACCTCCCTGGGTCTCTGAGAATCATCTGAAGAAGGATGAGACTTAGGGTTCTCTAAAGACAGAGAATTTAGAGAATTAATAAATGTCACAAATGGAGCACATTAAACTGGCTCACATAATGTGGGTAGCGCAGTCCGGCAACAGGGATTTCACACTGGAGAGGCCGAGAATCAGTAACTGCTCAGTCTATAACATCGGATGCCTTAACTGTCCCATTCTGCCACTGAGGGCCTGGAGAGCTCCTGAGAGACATGGTTCTGTAGCCCACACTGGAATGAAGGTCAGAGAAGTTGATGCTGATGTCAGGAAGGATGGCAGATGCCGTGGCATCAATGTAGTAGAAGCACTTACAAGCAAGGAGGAAGGCAGTCAGGCAAAAAGCAGCCACTTCCCCTCAGGCCTCGTGTATCTCTGGCTTCTCCACAGCGGAGTGGTGTTTCTGCCTACCGCACAGAGAGGTCTTTTCCTATTCGGTTACTCTGTCCAGGAAATGCTCCAGCATGAGCTGGTTTCTGATCAGAGGTACGTTTCTTAGAAGAACCTGGATCCAATCAAGCTGACAACCAAGGTTGACAATCACATGATTCAGTGAGTCCCACCCTAGGTGGCTGTTAAGGACAGTGGCACATTCTGGCCTCCGACTGTGCTCTGAAACCTGTGTGACTAACACAATCCTTGTTGACACATCCTTCTTCACAGGGACACATCCTGGTCTTTTTTCCACAGCCAGGATCATCCTTTCTCTCTCTCTCTCTCTCTCTCTCTCTCTCTCTCTCTCTCTCTCTCTCTCTCTCTCTCTCTCTCTGTGTGTGTGTGTGTGTGTGTGTGTGTGTGTGTGTATGTAGCAACCCCTTGTGTTTGTGGGACTGGTAATTGAATGTTTGCTGTGCTGGATCCTGTTTGGTCCTCCTGGGACCTTGTCACAGTGGGATTATTTTCTGCAGTTGGCAGATAAGGAGACAGAGAGGCTGGGAACAATGTCATCGGGAGAGGATAGCTGGCGGGGGGGTCCTGGTGCCAGGAGATTTGGGGGCACTGTTTCCCTGGAGCTGTATTCATACTTTAGCTGAGTCCTTTCCAAATCTGAGATTGAATTCCCAAAGCCTCTCAAAACCCATGCCAAATGGACAGCCATCCACCTGCTTGGGCCTAGGCTGACAGGTCCATACCACTGTGTGCACGGTGTGTGTGCACAAGTGCTTGTGTGTATGTGTGTGTGCGTGTGCGTGCGCATACGTGTGAGTATGTGTGTTCACAGCATCTATGTCCCAAGGGTGCAAGGCAGCTTCTCGATGTTTCCATCCCTCACTGGCTGTCCCAGAGTGGCCTTTCTCCTCTTTGTTGTCTAATGTATAAACAGATCTGAGGAGAGGCCAGGCCAAGATCCAGGAAGGATGAAGGGAAGTCAGTGAAGGCCTGCCTTGAAGAAGGGAGGACCCAAGTTTGGATCCTTAGCACCACCCAGGTAAAAAGCCCATCATTAGAGCGTGGCAGTGATGTGTAATCACAACACTGGGGAGGGAAGAGCCAGGAGGATCCCTGGATCTCACTGGCTAGCCTCTCCGGCTGAATCAGAAAGCTCCAGGTTCCATGAGAACCCTTGTCTCAAAAAAATTAAGGTGAAGAACCATCAAGGAAAACACACAATAAGGACCTCTGGCCTCCACCGGCACACACACATGCGCACACATCCACATTAGCAAGAACATAGACATATAGAAACAAAGAAGTAAACAGTGAGAACCGTGGTCCTTCGTGATATCAGCCAACGTCAGAGAGCAAGCCCAGAGAGAGCCCGGGTGCCCAGACAGCTCCGGTGTGTTGTATAAGCCAGGCTTGGGGGCTACAGCATGTTTGTGGAAGACCAGAGATGAGGGTGCTTCTAGGGTTTGGGACCAGTACAAGTAAGAATTTGTCTAGTTACATGGTACGAAGAAAAGGGCACTTAACTAGCAGTCAGGACCCCCTGGTTCTTATCCAGCGTCCATGCCCTCTCTGCCTCAGAGGGAATAAGCAGTAAACCATGTTAACTTTACTGTGCTTTAGATCTGAGTGCAGTTGTAAACTATTCCCTGGGTTACCTTGTCTACTCCTCCTCGTACCCTGCAGGAAATGCTATAGGCATCGGGGACCTATGCATCATCAGGGCTGAGAGTCGCACAGAAGACAGAGGTTTCTAGAAAGGAGACAGATGTACTTACAGGGCCATCCTGACACCCTGTCTTGCTGCTTTAGACCTCTGACTCTAGTATCTCAGAGCTCCCGGGCCATAGCGTGCATGAGTTGAAAGTTGGCAGCCAGAGCTTTGGGTCCAGCACACACCTGCCATTACCTACTGTCCTGGCTAGTCTTTACTGTCGATTTGACACGTTGTAGTGTCACCTGGGAAGAAGGGACCTCAATGGAAGGCTTGTGTCCGATTGGTCTGAGGCTGTGTCCATGAGAGGTTATCTTCAATGGTGACTTGATATCTGGTGGGTATCCACGGTGGGGGCACCATGTAGGCAGGTGGGCCTGGGCTATATTAGAAAGCTAGCTGAGATCAAGACAGAAAGCAAGCCAGCAAGCAGCAGCAGCAGCACAGCTCCATGGTTCCTGCTTGGGATTCCTGCCCTCTTCCTGGGTGATGAACTGTGACCTGGAAGTGGAATCCAAATAAAACCTTTCCTCCCCCAAGTTGCTTTGGGTCAGTGTTTTACCACAGCAACAGAAAGCGAACTAGAACAGACTTGTTCGGAACAATGTCTCCATGGCAACCCTTGAGCCTGGGCTGGCAAGCAGCTCTATTGGGAGCATGGCCTCCAAGGTCCCCATCAAGATATACAGAGGCTCTCAGGACTGAGAAGGGGGCCATCCACACAGCTTCTGAAGGAATGGGTGCCACTTACCCCTTCCGACTTCAGCTGTCTGCTTTGTGAACAGGGATACCAAAGGGCACGCTGCTGGTCAGGCAGCAAACCAAAGGACAGAACAGCTAATGCTGCCACCCAGAAGCCGGTGCCAGCATGCCAGGGTGTCATAAAGCTCAGTCTAGCACAGCAAAGTGGCAAAAAAAAAAGCAAGAATAAAACTCCCATCTATTTAAAAGAGTAACGATAGGAAGAAATACATTTTCATCAGCTCGTCTTCCCGCAGCTGAATCCCGCAGCAAGCTCCCGATTCCAACGTTGGAAAATAAATCAAAATAACTTTGCTGTGTTTAGCCTCATTCTGCCGCGCCTCTCGGCTCCGAGTTAAAAAGCAACAGGTACCGTGGTGTCTCCCAGAAACACAGGAATGGTTTTAAAATGCAATTATGGGGGCTGGTGGGAAGGAAGGGGAAAATGTTTTTCTTCGATTGATGTATGATTGCCCCCATGCTGCTTGGAATCGTATTTTCCCTGGCTCGGCTAAGAAGTGCTATTTACAGGGAGCCTGACAGACGGAAGCGATTGGGGCTGGCAGGTCTAAATGTATTATTTTAGCAGGTCTCCAAGGAGAGATTCCGGGAGGGGCGCTGGCCTTTTAAAGTGCAGAGGACTATGGGTCTTCTCAGTAGCCCCTCCTGCTTGTCAAGACCATTCAGCCAGCCTGGCAGTGGCAGGGAGCTCTCCTCCCCTCCCCCTCCTCCCTGCAGACCTGGGCTCCCACTTGACAAATGTCATCACTCCTCAGCAAAACCTACTGAGGACATCACAGTAAACCTGCCAGGCCTGGCTCTTTGCTAGGTACTACAGGACTTCCCAGGCCTTTGATCACACAGAGGATGGAGAAGTCTAGGCTCAGGGAGAGAAAAAGGGACAGAAGCTGACCAAAGAAGGCACAGACAGGGACTGAGGAGACAACTCAGGGAGTAGCATGCTTGCTCTGCAAGCATGGTGACTTGCCATCCCATCCAGGCGATTCCTTGTTGTGTGGGACCAGCCTGCCCATTGCGGCATCCTCAACAATGTCCTTAGCTTCCACCCAGCAAATGCCCGGAGAGCATCCTTTCTCCCTGTTCAGTTCTGACAACCAAAACTGTCTATGCATTGCCAAATGTCTCTCAAGTGGTTGCACTTAACACCCCCTGCTCACAAGATCACCATTCGGGAGAATAGACCATCCAGCCACTAGATGGGGCCATGCTGGGGTTCTGTTTAGACAAGGCCTTAGATCCTTTGTTCTAGGGAATTGGGAAGGCCGAGGAGAGAGGGCTGGAAAAGTGTGGGGTTGGGGACTCACGAATAGATATTTGTATTCAGGATGGCAAATATATCCAATGTCCCTATCCCGAATACATCAGAAGTTGGTTTCAAGGGGACCCAGAGTAGGTGATCTATTTGATGCCTAGCAAGAATGCCCCTCACGGAAGAGGAAGCTTGACTTGAATCTAGTCCTTTACATCCCAAGCATTTGCCAGGCCCCCACAACTTCACTGTCCACACAAACTTCCTGCAGATTGTCCTTATTGCCCTCTCTCGGAGGTGAGAACACTGAAGGTCAGAGAAGCTAACAAACAGCCCAGGGTTCCATGGCTAACAGGAAGCAAAACAGAGTGGCAAACATAACCACTAACCACAAACCTGGCACTCTGGTCTACCTAGGGCTCATCTTTTAGAGGGGGAGAAAAAAAGAAACAACCTGTGAAGACACGTTCTAAAGCCGCTCAGGGCTCTGGAGTCAGAACTCAAGTCATGGCTCTGCCTTTCTGAGCTGGGTAGTCCCAGGTGAGCTATTCAACTGTTCTTCTTCAGCTCCAAATTCATAATGTGCTTTCAAGGACTGTAAGAGCTAGGTACTTAGAATAGCACTTGTCATTCAGCAAGTACTCAGTAAATATCACTACTGCTGCCATGGCCATGTAGCAGAGCTCTGTGGTGAGGTCTTGGGGTAACCATTTCCTGCTGGTCTGGACTCTTTATGATCAGTGCTCTTCCCAAAAGGGGCTTGTAGGCACTGTGTCTCTGAGTCTGAGGTGTCATGGTGGTTCTAATTCATCCCCAACCTCAGCCAACTGTCACCAGAAAGGCACAGCCTGAGGTCTATTGATGCTTCACCTTGCCACCTTTAAGGCCCAAGGTAGCAGGAGGTCTGGTTTTTTAGTGAAGGCCAGGCAGACTGTTGGCCCTGGTAGGCAGCCTGTGCTGAGAACCAGGTAGTCCAGGGGTTGGGCTACTCTCTTGGCTACTCATGCATAGCTGTGTCTCTGCTTAGGAATTTCCCACCCAAGTCTCTGAGAGCTGTCACTTGTCTTTTTGCTTCCCCTGTAGTCAGAGCACAGTGGTGTGACTCCCCCCCCAAGGGTAGTTATCCACAGTCCATGTTGTGAAGTGTGCCATTTGAGACGGTACTCTTGGGCAGTCTTGTAAGTTACCTTTAGGGTTGAGTTCTGGTTATGGAGCCTCCAGATCTGGTGGTTTCTCTTCTCTTCTCTTCTCTTCTCTTCTCTTCTCTTCTCTTCTCTTCTCTTCTCTTCTCTTCTCTTCTCTTCTCTTCTCTTCTCTTCTCTTCTCTTTTCTTCTCTCTCTCTCTTTTCTCTCTCTCTCTTCTCTCTCTCTCTCTCTCTCTCTCTCTCTCTCTCTCTCTCTCTCTCTCTCTCTCTCTCTCTCTCTCCATATATTTTATGGATATGAATGTTCTGTCTTCATGCACATCAGAAAGGGGAAATCAGACCCCATTACAGATGGCTGGGAGCCACCATATGGTTTCTGGGAATTGAACTCAGGGCCTCTGGAAGAGCAGCTGATGCTCTTAACCACTGAGCTACCTTTTCAGCACAGGTCTGGGTTTCTTATTTATGCAGAGGTTGACTGTGAGATTAACTGAAAGTCCTTTATAAAATCCTCTTCTTAAATGGAGTGAATTAGTTTCCTCTGTTGTGTGTGTATGAGTGTGTATGAGTGTGTGTGTGCTCACACACATAAAATGAGGATGTTTGTGTGAGAAGGGAGTCAGTGCTAGAGGCAGGTGGATTTGAGGTTGAATTGTGATACCATGTTGGAGGCACTCAAAGAAACCAGAAATTTCCACATCAAAATGGTCTTCCTGTTATCTGCTGTCTCTCCTCCTCTTTGTCTTGGTATAAGCTTCAGGCTTGTGACACCCATCTGGTTGGACCTGGACAGCACCAACCATAGGAGGAGGGTAGTCAGATGGACAGACACTGAGGAGTCACCATATGGCTTCTGTGAGCTCAGCCCTTTGTGCCCAGGTCTATATCAAGCCCTGTGGAGGAAGCTCAGACCTTGAAGGAGGGGACCTCTGCCAATGTCTTGTGGTAAGCCACAATGCTCTGCCCCACACTAAAACTGTGGGCAGCCTGACTGAAGGCCAGCTGCTCTGAGCACTTCCCACCGATCTACACACTGGAACTAGACAGTAAAGGACACCTGAAGCCCAGAGAAGAGATGATAGCCTCACTAGTCTCCAGACTAGAGAGTCTAGGCATTTGTGTGAGTGTACACATAACACACACACACACACACACACACACACACACATACACATATGCTCATGCTTACATGTATATATATATATATATATATATATATGCATATATATAATACTTACATCATGGTATCCAACCTCTTAATGAAATTTTATTTATGTGTGAGCATGCATGTGTGTGTGTGTGTGTGTATGAGGGGGGTATATGCATGATGGGAGCACATGTACATGTAGAGGTTAGAAAACAAATTAATGGCATTGGTTCTCACCTTCTACCTTTTCCAATAGGTTCCAGGGACCAAACCCAGGCCATCATGCTTGCAGTGTGAGATGGCAAGTGCCTTCACCTGTTTTACCAATCACCTGGTCCAGGGTCTAGCCCTTGAACATCACTATAGTAATATCATCTACAAAGGTCATGCTTGAGAACTGCTTGACTGAGGTAAAAAAAATCTCATAATGATTTGAGCTTAGGATTTTGTGTTGGGCCTCATTCAAACCTATCCTGAACCACACTCTCTACTCTCCATCTGAGGCTCCCAGCTCTGGCTTTGCTATAACCTTTCCAGCCCGGAGTGTAGAGGGACAAGGAACCATTGACTGTTCTAGGCAGGAGGGCAGCTTGGCTTTGTCCTAGACTGGTTAATATTCATTGTCAAATTCTTAAGTTCCTTTGTTGGGTATTTGGCCCCAGTGAACAGTTACTGAGTAATCCTTGAGAGTCACTGATACCGAGGGTGGTCTTTATCCTCTAGTCTGTTCTTCTGTATCTGCACATGTCCAGACAGACTCTCTTCACCTCTGTGGCACCAAGACCACATAGCTGTCTAACAACTTGTGCATGTGTGAGTCGCATGTATGTCGTGTGTGTGTGTGTGTGTGTGTGTGTGTGTTGGTGCGCGAGCATGTGAGACAGAGAGAGACAGAGACAGAGAGAGAGAGAGCACCTGAATACAGCCATGTATGCTTAAGGATGAATGAGTGTACATATGAGGTGGTTGTGGAACCCTGTGTATGCTTTCATGTTGGAATGTGACTTTATTTGAGCCTGGATATAGCAACACTATTGGCTCCTATGTTCTTTCTGAAAGCTTGTCTTACTGTGAAGGTAGATGAGGTCCTGGGTTGACTTCGGGCCTGGGGACTGCAGGCCTGTGAGGACAGTGACAGATGAAGCCCCCCCCCCCCCCTGTGCCCATGCTGACAAGCCTACATCCAAGCCAACAGGGCTCTGCCCATTCCTTCCAACTCTTCCTCAGGCTCTCTGTATCGGATGCCACTTTCCCAGTTACTCATACTGAGAGAAGAGCAGCTGTCACGGTGGCCTTGTCCTTTCATCTGAGCCTGCGGGTCTATTACAGTAGTCTAGGTAGCTCTTGAAAATTTAACTTTAATAGTTGTCTCGGCTTTATTTCTGCTGCTAAGTACCATGATAAAACATTGTGACGGCAGGCAACTTAAGGGAGAAGGGTTTTATTTTTGCTTACAATTCCAGGTTGCGGTCCATCATCGCAGGAAAGACTCAGCTTGAGAAAACTAGTCACAACACTCATCAGTCAGGAGCACAGAGAAATGAATTCATGTATGCCTGCTGCTTGCTTGTGCTCAGCTCAGCTTTTCTCTCTTTTACAGTTCAAGAACTCTGCCAAGGGAATGGTGCCACCCTTAGTGGGCTGGCTCTTCCCTTATCAGTTAATTTCATTAAGACAATCATGTTCAGACACCCTCACAGGCCAGCTTGATCTATATAATCTCTCTTTGAGACTTTCTTAGGTGATTCTAGGTTATGTTAAGTTGACAGTTAGGGTCAACCAGCCCAATAACATTAAAGACTCCAGTCTCCTAATTGGGATGGGCATACTGTGTGTGTGGTTACTAGTTCCTGTGTTAAACTTTGTGGACTGGGAACAGCTCCATTGCAGCAGGTACCTCTATGGGACAGACTTGCCTCTCACACCTCCCTGACCTTTGGCTGGTGCTCTAAAACCTACAGGATACTAGACTCCCTGAATCTGCTGTGGAAGCCTTCTCCAGGCTCATTCTGGAATTCCCTCCTCCTCCCAGGACGTCCCCAGCCTGCCCCGTTTCATACTGCTGTGCTATGGGCCTCTTTGTCTTCTCCAGGAAGGAGTCAGGCCTACTGGTTCATTTCTGTCTTATGCACATCTCTTTCTTCTTTCTGGCTGTCCTGGTTCTACTGGAGGTCTGCTTTGTCCTCCCCCTCAACCTCCTAGTCACCTGTCACGAAGGCTCTTGCTGCTCCCTCCTCTCCTCTTCCTGCTTTGCTAGAGAGATGCTAATTGCACCTGCAATTACCTAATTGCCATGGCAATTAGCCAGTTGCACTCTATTTTGAAGGTGCTAATGGCAAATTGCACACACACACACACACACACACCATCTCCACCACCATCCCCCTCCAAAAACTTCTACCCAACTGTGCCCAGAGATCTTAACCTCAGCACCCCAAACCCAGGGGAGAGGCCAGAGATGGAAAGAACGTATGTGGGGCATGAAGTTCTTCTAGCAGGTGGGGTGGGCCCCAGTCTATGGGGTTTTCCTGAAGCAATGAACAGCTTCTCCAGCACAGAACAAGGCCAAGCTGGCAGCTTTAATTGTAGTGATTTTCATATTAGTGCTAGTGCTGATGAGAGCCAATCACCCATCAGTGCTCGGCAAGGTCGCTCAAGGTGCTCAGAGGGTAGGAACCAGACCTGCACACTCCCTAGGCTGCTATAAGCTGGAACCCAAGCCTAGTCTGATAGAGGGCATTTCTAGGGTACAGGGCAGAACTGCAGATTAGAACAGAGGCTGGTTATGCTCAATAGTTGTAGGTAACTTGTGAGCAGTGGTGTAGTGTGCTCTGACAGGTAAATGCTGTTGGGTTCCCTGCGTGGGCCTGTGATAGTTAATACTGTCAAGTGAACAGTATCTAGACTCATCTAGGAGACAAGTCTTTGGGCATGCCTATGAGGGATTTTCCTGACCGGGTTAAGGAAGGTAGGAAGATCCATCTTAACTGTGGGCAGTTTCTGCCCAAATTCACTGATGCGGGAAGCGTCCCAGACTGAATAAAAAGAGACTAAACCGAGCACGTACATTTGCCTCTCTTTTCCTGACAGTTGGTGCAATGTGACCAGAGCTTCAAGTTCTTGCCATCAGGGCTTCTCAGCCATAATGGAGCAAATCCGTGAGCTAGGAGCCCAAATAAACCCTCCCTCCCTTAAATTGAGTTTGTTAGGTATTTTGTCGAAGCAAAGAGACAAGTCACTAATACAGGGCCCAAGGCTGCCCAGTCTCCTCAAATTCCCTTCCTGAGAGTTGGAGCTGCACTTTCCTAGGGAAATGTGTGGTCTGAAGAGCTGTCCTCCCACAGGACCAGTGCTTGGCCCCATATCTGTATTGAACATGGGTGGTTGCAGATGTAGATGGTGGGTGTACGGGGCTGGCTTGTAAAGGCTCGTGAATGGTGGTGAGGGATCAGGAACTTGGATCTATTCTGGATGTGGGAGGAGCTTGGGATACAGTTTATCTGGGGGAACAGGTATGAGACATGCTGAGGAGTTAGTCTCAGAGTCGTGTCATGAGGCTAGGAGCACTTTTATATAATTAGGGTGTATTTGAGGGATCCGGGGGGGGACAGATTGGGAGAGGTGACTGCTGTTCTGTTTGTAGATGGCCCCAGTGTAGCCTTCAGTGTGACTTGACACAAAGAAGTCCCTACAGATAAATGAAGGTAGTACTTGGGGATACAGAGGAGACAAATCAGAGGACATTGTCCCCACTGGCTGTGCCTTAGTGCCCAAAAGAGGCAGACAGCAGGAGGTATTGTGACAGTGGATGGTCAATCCAGATCAAGGTTCATGGGGAGATCAGGCCTTGGGTCCAAAGGCTTAATGGGTGTGGTGGATGTTACTACATTTTGAGCCTCAGTTTCTCCCTCTGGGCTCCAAGTCCTTGCTCATGCTACAGGTGGGAAGTCTGCTCTTATAAAGTCTTTCATGGTTCCCGGTGTATCTCTTCTTTCTGCCTCTACCAGCAAGGAGCCCATACCATGCACTGAAGCTCTTCAGTCCTCCAAGGTACCTGCTCCCTGTTCTCTGGCAGTCAGCTGGCCCGAAAGCCCTGCAGGCACCTGCCCTGGATTTTGCTCCCCTGATGAGAGAAGGAAATAGATGTTAGGCTAATTTTGTTTTGTTTTGAACCAGTACCTGGTCAAAGTCTCAAGTGTGTGTGTGTGTGTGTGTGTGTGTGTGTGTGTTCACAAGCCTGTGGGTACACACATATGTGAATGACTGCTCGGAGACCGCAGAATAATGTCAGGTATTTTCTGTGAATCTCTATTTACAGAGACAAGATCTCTCGATGACTCTGAGCTTCCTGTAAGGCTAGTCTAGCTAGCCTGGGGCATGCTGAGAGCTAGGGTTATGGGTGGGCCTCCATGCCTGCTGGTTTTTATGTGGGTGCTGGGTGTTTGAACACCAGTCCTTAAGCACAATTGGCAAGTGCTTTATCCACAGAGGGACTAGCTTTTGAGGTATAAATCACACAAGCATCTAAGGAGTAAAGATGGAACAGTGGCCTGGAAAATTGGGATGGTTTGATGAGCGGCTCTGAGCTGAAGCGGGGGCAGTGGACAGCCCACTTTCCTCATCCCTCTACTGACGCCTGGCCGCCTCAATGGGGACACCTAGCTGAAGACAACAGAGTGGAGGCCACCAGCACCAGTTAATTAATTCGCCAGAGGGAAGGAAGGCTATAAATAACCCAGTGGGAAAAGAGGGCCAGGCTGGGGGCCAGGCTTACTCCCCGGTGGCCTCAGTGTCTCCTTCAGTGATACAGGTTAACGAGCTAGTGAGCTCAGGTCTCCTTGCCAGCACGACAGGGGCTAAAAATAAAAGAGTGGGAGCAAGGTGCCCTCCCTGGTGAATAACACGCCTTGGGTTATAATTTCCATGCGGATAGGGAACTTTGCTGTCTATCTTAACACTGCAGGAGAAGCAAGGCTTGTTTCAATGAAGCAGGGATAGTGGACAGAGAGAAGGAGCAAGATATCAAGCCCACAGCAGGGCCAAGAGGCTCAAGGAACTCCAAAGTTATCAGGCCAAAGAATCCCTTTGAATCAATGGCCTCCCCACTACCTTTTGACTTGTCAGATGAGGAAACTGAGGCACAATGAAGGAAGGTCACTCACTAGGAGTCTGATGTGGAGAGCCTGACAACAGCCCCTTAGCCCCCAGCCAGGGCTGTGACTTCTGTGTGCTCAGGCTCTGCTATGTGGCCACAGACCTGACCCTCAGGCCTTCGCCTACGCTAGCTATCTCCTACCTCTGACGCCATAGCACTCTGTTCCTCCATCCCTCCAAGAGCCCTGACAATCTGTGATTCCACCCCCGCTCCACCACCTGAAGAGAGAGAGTATGAAGGTCTTTGTCACACATTCATCTCTGTCTTTGCGGTCACCCTGGCCCATTTGATTCCAGCACCTGGGCCACTGCTCTAGCACACTCCAAATCTCTCTCTCTCTCTTTCTCTCTCTCTCTCTCTCTCTCTCTCTCCCTCTCTCTCTCTCCCTCCCTCCCTCCCTCCCTCCCTCCCTCCATCCCTCCCCCCTCCCTCCGTCCCTCCCTTCCTTCTTTCCTTCCTTCCTCTTTTTCATTTCCCTTTTTCTTTTCTTTTATTTGGGACAGGCTCTTACTATGTAGTCCAGGCTACTCTAAAACTTGCTATGTAAACTAGGCTGGCTTTGAACTCACAGAAATCCACTAGCCTCTGCCTCCTAAGTGCTGGAATTGAAGGTGTGTATGCCACGCCCAGCCCAAGTGTCTTTGGTTATCTTCCTTCTACTGTGTGAGTTCTGCGGATTGAACTCAGGGCTCTGGGCTTGGCAGCAAATGCCTTAACCTCCAGAGCCATCTCACTGACCCTTTCCCAAGTGTCTTAGGGCAGTAAATATACCTCACACATGTCTCCAGTGGACCTGGCCGCCTCTGTCTCATGTCTCTCCAAGAGAGCAGAATGTTCATGAAAATGAAATGAGTTCCCCCCCACCCCGTCTTTGCCATCCTCCGTAAGCCCTGGCCCCCTCTCTCTAGCATATGTTGTGAAAGGCAGAGACAGAAATAAATTGGAGTGCGTTGTGTGGATCGCAGCAGTTCTTTCTGGAGCTGATGGGACTTGGGTACAAGGCATTCATTCAGGAGACTGAGAAGCCCACCTCGGTAGGAGAACACTGAATCAAACTTGGGCCCTACCCTCTCCACGTGGCTATTTGTTTCATCTCTCTGGATACCTTGGTGGCATCTGAAGAAGGAAGGAGATCCCATTCAGAACAAGGAGGAAGGGAGGCAGGACAAAGGAAGAGGATATTGTAGGCCAGGATGCTGTAGTAAGACCTATTGATATAGTGATGGCTGGTGCAAGTCTGACCGGATAGCAGATGAGAGCAGATTAAAAGCCAGTCTGCCCCAAGATTACTGTGTCTAATTAAGTACTCAATCTCTAGTTAACTGCTCTCTGTAGAGGCAACTGCCACCACCTTGGATGTCTGAGCCTCACCCGCACCCTTCCTTGCACAGATGCGTGCACAGGAACTTGCAGCATGCTTGTTGGTCCCTGGGTCTTGCCCAGGGACTCCATCCTCACCCCATGGCTTCTATGTCAGTTGCAATGGCTTCCTCACACATTTCGGTCTTCTCTTGGGCTCCTTTGCTCCTCTCTCCATCCCTGCCAGTCTTGCCAGCATGGTGAGGACCTGAACCACAAGCTGACACTGGGATATAGTATGAGGCTAGAAAGGAGTTTGCCTGAGAAAGGGAAGAGGAAAATAGTGGACAGTGGAAGCTTACCTGGACGTCCTACATGAGCTTGGACCCCCACCCACATTTAGCCCCTCTCCAGAGCCCTCAAGGCCTTACCACCCAATCAGCAGATTCCCTCTCTCTATCCTTCTTACCTTCTCCCTACAGCTTCCCTGCCCCCATGGGACCCACATCTCGGCAGGGACCTCACTCAGTCTGTCGGACCCTTATCAGCTGTCCTCTGCCTCCTTCCTGGCTTCTGACCGCCAACATTTATACTAGCTCCCATCTTCCTGCAACACCCTCTTCTTGGCCTTGTAAGGCATCCAGCTCCTGCCCTGTCTCACTTCCCCTTAGAGCCAAATCTTTTACTTGGGGGTAATCTACAGGTGAAGTAGCTTCTACTCTCTGTGGACTTGCTTTGAATGAACCAATGACTGACCAAATGAATGAAGGAGACTCTGAGGGTAGTATGGTTGGGGGAAGATTCTGGAGTCAGTCAGATGTGGTTCAGTCAAGGCCATGACACTGCTCACCACATGACCCGGGTGGCCACGGAGCCTCATCTATACACAGATCTGAGAGGTGCAGTGCTTCTCATCTGCCTTCCTGAGGCCGGAATACGGATTCTATAGGAACATGCTCATTCTGCAGATCCAGGCTCCTGGACAGCATGCAGCCTCCGTCAGCTCTGACACCGCTGCTTAGCAACAGAGATAGCCCCATCATGAGGGGCTGTAGGTATCCTGGCTGCAGGTGTCTGATGGGAAGAGAGTCTCAATGAGGGCAGATAAGGCTGCCCTGAGTATGTCTTTGGGAGATTGTCTTGACTGCCTTAACTAATGTGGGAAGACTCATGCTGAAGATGGGTAGAGTCCCTAGGTTTGGGCCCGGGACTATATAAGTAGAGAAGGCACGGTACTAAGCATGAATATATTCATTTTTTCTCTGTTCTTGACTGTGGATATGATCTGAGCAGCTGCCCCATGCTCCTACCGCTGTGATTCCTCCCACAGTAAAGGACAGTACCCTGGATTGGAAGCCCTGTTTATCTTTTCCAGGGTATCTTATCACATTAGCAGAAATGAAGCTGGGGCACCATGCACAGGAGAAACTCGATGCTTTCTACCTTAGCCCACTTCTTTGATGTCTCCAGGTCAGTGGGTCACAGGCACCTGCTGGCTCATAATGAACCAATACCTCAAGAGGCCCAGAATATCATCCTGCCCTACCCTGAGACCCCAGTCTAACTTTCCTGGCTATTCCATTATGCATCCCAGGCTATAGAGACCAGAGATAGCTTCCCATCGCTTTATAAATCTACACAAAGGAGATGGAAGGGTCTCTGAGAGTTGCCACCACTCCAGTCCACACTCCTGTCCTCCATCACCCATGATCTGTGAAGACAGCTATATGGAGTAGTTGCTGTCTGCGGCATGCTGTTCCTGGGATGGTGGGTACCTTTATTCCCTTGCTTTCTGGGCTTCCAGCCTTCACTGCTGCTCTGCACTCCTTTCCAAGTGCCAGTCAGGCATGGGGACTGTTGGCTTGCCCAGAGCTGTGACCCTGGCAGGCGGGAGGAGGAGGGCGGGCAGGGCTGTCACCCTTCAGCTGGCTAATGTGGAGGTCTTAATGAATATGAATGGCCGCCTCCTCCTCCACAGAGCTGGTCCCATCAGATTCCTTCACACCTCGGCGAGCCCAGAAAGGTTACTTGGAATTAAATGTAAATCACATATTTACTGGTATGAATCAGCTCACAGTATCACTTTCTCACCGCGGCGAATTTAATCACGCCTTAGCCCCGAGGGCTTCTTCTTTCCTGTGGGGTTGTGGGGCACACCTGAAAGAGAAGGTCATGGCCTTCCAATGTGGGGGTGAGGCTTGGGGTGTTGCTGAGCCTGGGAAAGGGCAGTGGGTACAGCGGAGGCTTGATGCTGGTCTGCATGGTCCTTTGGTACCCAAGTCACGACTGTCTGCTAGTGAGCATCACGTGAGTGAGTCAGAGGCAGTAGCAGTGGGGCGGACAGTGGTTCAGTTCACAGTTAACACTTGCTACGTGTTGAATGATCTCAGGAATATCACCATTAGAAGGCAGCTGCCAGTGACTTCTCTTTCTAGTGTCACACAGATTTCTGGAGCCTTGGGGAAAACGAGGCCCCTGTCAAGGCTCCATTTGAGTTACCCTGTGCCGAGAGGCACATGGAGTGGAGGGGCCCAGCCCCTCGAGCCATGAAACCTAGCACAAAACCACAAAACATGGGTGCAGCACAAGGCCTGCTGGCCCTACTGATCCCATTGCGTGTTACTTACCTACAACCCAGAAGTGTTCTGTAACTACCAAGAGAATGACCAGGAGACCAGCACAAAGGCTCCTGACCAAGAAATAAAGGCAGCCAGCCCCTGGGTTCCTGGGTCTCCTTCAGATCCTCTGTGCTGCGAACCATTGAGGAATAATGAGACTGTCTGTGAGGAGAGGTTCAACAGTCTGTATGTGCAAGCTCTAAAGGGGTGTGATGGCTAAGGAGCTCTGTGTGGGTCACTACCTCAGCTGGGCAGGATGCAGGGGATACCTGCTTCCTCACGATGTCACCTGACCGTCTCTTCCCAAGTCTATTCATCAGAGCCCAGATTCAGGGCTAACAGCTGTGTGTGTTTTGTGAGACCTTTACAGCTTCCAAACAGCTCGTAAGGCAGGAGCATGCAGCTTGCTTGCAGGTGGCACAGAGGACTCCCTGCTGGTCTCCAGTTCTGCCTGTGGAAAGCCTGAAGGGGGGGGGGTGCTGGCATGCATGGTGGTCCCCAGCCTGACTTTCTCCTCCAGGACGCTCTGTGCTCAGAGTCCTCCCAAGAGCCTGGACTTTCTCCACTGGACTGCTCCTAACTGCAGAACTATTTTCCAGAAAACTGAGCCTGCATTGTCTACACAGGAAGCCAGTTCGTGTGTGTGTGTGTGTGTGTGTGTGTGTTTAACCCAAAACCCAGATGTAGTTCTTCATGTATCAGGAAGTTTCTTTCTACAGTTTTTAAGGAACACAGTTCCCTTGGGTGTAAATCAAGGGCCTTCTTTTTATGGATGGCCTTGGTGCCAGGAAAACTCCGGCTTTGTTTACCAGCTTCAGTTGGAGGAATGTCTGTCAGATTTAGAAGCAGGCTGTAAGTGACCCTGCACGGTGGGTGGGGAAGCCGAGGTTCCAGAGCAAAGATGTCCATTTCAGATATTACTTGAGCTATCTATCTGCTGTTGTATAACTGTATTAGTCAGGGATCTCTAGAGAAACAGAATGAATGCATGTGTGGTTTATTAGACTAGATTGTAGGCCGAGGTCTGAGTAGTCCAAGAATAGGTGTTTCATGATGGAAAGGTCAAGAATATAGTAGCTGTTCAGTCCATGAGGCTGGCTGTCTCAGCAGTCCTAAGCTGGCACTGGCTTTCTGGTGGATTCCTGGAGACCTTTTGGTCTTCAGTCTACTCTGGAATTCTGACATCAGTGAAGGGATACCTCGGAGCAGCAACAGGACAGATGGTCATGCCAGCTAGAGTGAGGGAAAGCAGGCAAACAAAGTTCCTTTCTTCCATGTTCTTTTATGTGGGCTGCCAGCAGAAAGTGTGACCAAGATTTAGGGATGAATCTTCCTGCTTTAAATAATCCGATGAAGAAAACCTCTCCCAGGATCGCTCAGCCACTTGAACTTTTAGTTGATCCTAAATGCAGTCAGGTTGACAACCAAAGCATTATAATAACCAATCACCCTAAAACAATGCAGCGATGTAAACGAAACTGGATGACTACAGCCATAAATCCTTGGGATCAGGAATTTTGATAGAGCCAATGGCAATGTTTTGTCTCTATCACACACTGTGTCTGGAGCCCCAGCCTTAAAGATTTCCATACTTGGTGCAAGATAAGGTAGAGATTAAACTGTTGGTAGCTGGAGCCACCCAGAGGCTTCTTGATCTGTTTGGTGGATATCTCAAAGTCTATGTACAACTGACCAGTTGATTAGTGTATCCAAAATGCATCTCCATGCACGTGAGTTTCTAGCAGCATAGGAACTGGGATCTGAGGGAGGGAGGACAAAAGAGGGAATATCACAAATCTAGGGTTCAAGAGTCTAAGGTTGGGCTCCTGAAGTTCCCTGGGACCATGGACACCAGGCAGGGTCATTTCTATTGGTTATAAACTAGTGACGGAGGCTAGTTCCCATTCAAGGGGAGACAAGTTAGGTTCCGTTTCTTGGTGGGAAGCGGCAAGATCACCTCGCAGAAAAAACGCACGAGGTAGAAGTTCCTGTCACCGCCATCTTGGAAACCACACCCTGTTACAAGAGCTATTGTTTTCATTAAGCTTCTGGGACATCAATCATTCAATCAAGCAACCGACAATTGTGACCAACAAGTGTTGATGACATTCTGTCATGCTAGTTCTTAAACAAATGAGACAGGAGATGAAGAGGGACCCTACTCCAATCTCCCCAAGCTTCTGAGCTCGGAGAGCCAGTCTGTAAGATGGGATTCCGTTGGAGGTCTTTTTAAAAGATAGATTCATTTTTATTGTTTTTAATTTTGTGTGTGGAAGGGACATTAGGGACATATAGGCCTGTTAGTATATGTGCCCAACATGGTTGGAGGTATCACATGTCCCTGGAGTTGCAGTTACATGCAATTGGGAGTGGCCTGACAAGGGTGCTAGAACCTGCACTTAGGTCCTCTGCAAGGTTAGTCTCTGCTCTTAAACACTGAGCAATTGATTTCACTAGCCCCCAGCTAGTGATCATTTGATGCCAAGAAACAGAGACCCAATTCAGGCAACCTAGGTAGAGAAATGCTCTTTTTTTTTTAGGAGGTTCAAGGATACTGTAGAAATCCAAGGATATAACCTTAAATCCATTTCAGGAATTGTGAGGCTCTACTGGAAGACCAAATAACTCAAACTTCTCCAAGATGACTTACATGTCTCTTGGGGTGTCTTTTTCTACTATCCAGATTTCCTTGCTCATTTCAAGCCTCCCTATGCCTGATGCTCGGCTCATGGCTTCCTCATAACAATCATGAGGTTGCTAGAATTCTAC
Source organism: Mus caroli (assembly GCF_978045245.1). Taxonomy (NCBI): domain Eukaryota; kingdom Metazoa; phylum Chordata; class Mammalia; order Rodentia; family Muridae; genus Mus; species Mus caroli. The sequence continues at coordinate 59,790,992 of NW_028227266.1, read as the reverse complement.
CCTTTGTCTCTTCAGCCCCATATGCACTCTCAGAGGTCCAGTATTCAGTTCTGATGGGCTTGGTCCATCTTTTCCAGCCATTCCTCACAGATCTTGGTTTGCTGGTAAGCCTATAACCAAGATCCTTTGTGCTGATCCTTTGGCCCAATTACCTGGTAGTTATGGGTAGTCATGAGTACCAGGCTTCATAGAATGAAATAGGACTGTAGGCTCTTGTCAGAAGCTCCATGGGAGGTACGATCTCTTGACAAACATTTGCAATGAGTGCATGGCCATCAGCTCCTTTGTGCCCTCTCCTTTTAGACTGTGGGGAGGAGGGAGTTGATGAAGTAGGGAAAAGTATTCTGTGGTCTACAAATTGATACACAGATGGGAGCAGTGGCGTGATTGATCTATCTATCCATCAACCCAACCATCCACGTATCCATGCATCCAACTATCTACCCACATAAGAACCACTCCTTGGGCTGGGGAGCATGGCAGGTAACACACTTTGTGGTTGAGTCTGAGGCCCTGAGTTCAGATCCTCAATACCCATGTAGATGTGAGAGAATAGCACACACATCTGCATCGAGCTCTTCTACAGTGAAATGGAAGGCAGAGGCAGGACAATCCCTGGAAACTCACAAGCCAGGTACACAGGTGTACACAGCAGAAAACAGCATGAGACCCTGTTAGGTGACAAAGACTGATTTCTGAGGATATCCTCAGACCTCCATATGCTCACTGTGGCACGTGGATGCCTCCCTTCCCTGTAACGATTTTTTTTTTTTAAAAAAAGAAGTACTTCTTGAGTTGGGCTGTAATCCTAGCACTCATGAGGCATCCAGACTGCTGGAATTCAAGGTCAGAATGCAATAATTATGTTCCAGGTGGTTTGGGTGACACAGTTAGACCCCATACCCACAGCAAAGAAAGCAAAAGATAAAATGAGAAAGACAATTACTTAGCATCTGTGAGGTGTACTCAGTGTTCTCAGAACTAAGGAGGCACCAACACGCGCATTAGCCTTGGCTTTCATTTCCCTCCTCACCCCTGCAATTACATTATCAAGCTACAAGACATGCAACCTGCAAAAGCCCCAGTAGCTTTATCTCCGGTTGGTAACAGAGGCATAAACACACCCAAGCTTGATGCAGTAACCTACAAGTAAATTAAGCCACATTGAAATAGCATCTTTCACCAAGCAGACTGTGAAAGATTTAAACACATACTGAGAGTGGTGGTGTGAAAAGAACTGAGCAGACTTCCAGATCCCTCTTGGAAGTGTGAATCAGTACAGATTCCAAATGGAACATCCCTTAAAATGGCAAAAGCGCTCCTCCCGGGAAGCTTTGCCTCGTGTACTCACTGTGGGGACTCTCTGTAACTTCAAGGATGAAACGACCTAAATAGCCACCAACAGGGAAAAGGCCAGGTATATACGGTGCACGAGCCCAGCAGACACCCAGGTAGCCATGGAATTCAAGGAGGGACCTCTTAGGCAGAATGCACCGTCAAGATAAAAACACAAGAGAGAGAATCATAAACTACAGTGGTGTTTAAAGGTACTGGGAGGGGCTGGAGAGATGGATCAGCAGTTAAAGATGCTTGCTGTTCTTTTGAAGGTCACAGGTTCAGTTCTCAGCACCCTCATGATAGCTTAAAAACATCCTTAACTCCATCCAGTTTCAGGGGATCGTATGCCCTCTTCTTGCTCTGTGGGCTCCAGGCACTTGCCAGTGCACAGATACACACACACAGGGAAAATGCACATGCATAAAATAAAAATGCATAAATCTTTGAATATTAGGGATTTATAAGTAGAAAACACACACACATACATGCACAAGTGCATGCATTGGCACGTGCACCCTCATACACACTTTCCTGTAGATAGAAACATACAATGCCTCTATAAGAACTGACATAAAAAAAAAAAAAACTACCCAGTGGGACGTCTGTGCTCAGAAGAAGCTGCAGCAATATCTGCATGCTGCAGTGAGAGCTACCTGCCTTGAGTTCTTTTCCCAACAGGCACTGGGAGGGACTCTCTGGCAACCCAGACACACCTCTGGCCCAAATGACAAGAATTTACAAATGAGCAATTGCAGTAAGCACAGCTCCTAAGCACAGTTCAAATTGAGGGCTTAGATCTCACCCGGATGGTGTCCCAGCTTTCTGTGCCTGGTGAGCCAAGCAGTACAGCCACATGGCTATTAGGGATGAGGACCATGAAGATAGCAGCCTCTTGGTGACTGTTCTGGGGAGCTGGGGCCAGTGAGCAAGAATAGCTTGCTTCATTCACCTTATGTCTTTTCAGAGAAGACCTGGGGGAGATTGTGTAGCTATTGGTCTTTTGGGGGGAAGGAAGGACCCCTCCTTTTCATAAGTGAGGCCCTGTGACAGGAATGATGCTCATACAGCATCCAAGGCTGCCTACACAGGAGCTGCACAAGGTCAAACCAGTCAGCATTTCAGCACGGTTCATGGAGCAGTTGCTTATGAGTCCCCAGTCCCTAGCTGACATGCTATTGACAGTCAACGGCTGCTAGAAGGAGAATCAATCATCTTTAAGGTGTGGTCCTGCTAAGTCAACCATGCTCCAGCGATGGTCCACACCCATGCCTGCATGAGCAGCACAAATTGAACCCAGTGGTCTAATTCACACGAAGTTGGGAGGTGTGGGAGGGAGGTATATCCTGAGGGAGTTATAGAGAGGAATTGTGTGTGTGGGTGTATGGAATATGGATATGATCAGAATCTATTCTATGCATGTTGGAAATTCTCCAAGAATTAATAAAAGATTGAATTAGAATATTTCCATGACCACAAAATGAATGAGTCCCAAAATTGCAGCGCAAAGCTAGACATGACAGGAGTCAAGACGCAGAAGCAGGTGTAGGCGGAGTGATGGTGACACTCCTTGTACCTCACAGAAAATCTTGCCCTGCTTTGTCGCCTGCATCTTAAATGTTTGTGGTTCCTCTGCTCCACCCACAGTCCACTGCAGGCCCAACTGTGTGCCTCTGGTTTCAAGAATGAGGGTAGGAACCTAGAACATTTACTCTCTTATCTGCGCTGCTGCTATATGCCTCTTAGATTATAACTCTTCTGACGATGGTCAGACTCCCTAGGGACCTGTCTGTGCACACAGGAGGTGTGCAGGAAAACCCCTGTGGGGCATCCTCTGGAAGACAGAGTCCTGGAGTCTAGGGATAAGTCCTATTCCCCGGTACTCAAGAAGCAGTCACTGTATTGGTGTGTGTGTGTGTATGTGTGCGCGCACATGCAGGCATGTGTCTGCAGATGTGTGGACCTACTGTATGTGCCTGTGGAAGGCAGAGGATGTTAGATATCTTCCTCAACCAGTCACTACCTTAATTTTTTAGATAAGGTCTCTCATGGAACCTATAGCTCACCAATTCGACCAGCAAGCCCCAGGGATCCTCATGTCTCTGCCTCACCCTAAGACTCCCCATCACCCTGTGCTCAGATTACGGGAAGTGCTATGCCTAGCTCCTTCATGTGGGTACTAGGGGGTCTGAACTCACTCAGACCCTCGTGTTTCCACAGCAAGCACTTTATCAACTGAGTCATGCCCCCAGTCTCCTGTATCAGAGAGACGTTGTCATCACATCAATAGAATGTCTTTCCAGACACAGCCAGGTCACTGGTATGTTCTTGTTCTCTGCTTTCTTTCCCAGTCTGCAGCTTCACTCCCCCCACCCCCACCCCCCTCTTTGCTCTTTAAAAGGCCAGCAGTGCAGTGTGGAACTGCCTCAGGCTTTGCTTTCTGGAGAGCTTGGGCTAAGGTGAGATGCAAGGTCCCTTTAATCTGCACTGGGATCTCAGCAGTGCTTCAAGATCAGACCTTGCTCTTGAGTCTGCCTTTAGAGAGACTGAAGGAAGCTCAGTGCTTGATCCAGAGTCACACTGCAAGGCTGATGTGAAGACGGTGCTTGCAAACTTCTCTGATCTAAGTTTGGGTTTAGTCAGAAGCCTGGAGACTCTGCCTAGGGCAAGGCAGGGTTGCGAGGGAGGTCTAACGAGAACATGGCTTGCCTGGGAAGTGTCTGCTTGCCTGTAAGAGCAAAGTTTGGCCGGCCATAGCATGGGACAGTACACTTTAGTGTGGTAGGCACTGGTTTTCTGGCAAGGATGGTAAAATCAAAGTCCCCACATGGACCCTGGGTACATACTCTGAGGCTGCTCTAAGCAAAGTCGTGGGGACATGCCTGGCTCAGGGGATAAATTGGTCCCCAGGACAGCACATTGGAAGGAGAAAACTGATTCTCTCAAGCTGTCCCCTGACCTCCATATACGCACCGTGGCACCTGCATGCATTCCGCTCACCCCCTGCTTAACACACAACACTCATGCTAATTTTTTAAAAAGTGTGAGCATGTATAGAGTAAAGGCTTTAAGTATCTCAGAAGCTGTTACTGTTATTCCTTACTTTGGTTTTTTTTTTTAAATTGTTTTATTTATTTTTTTTTAGGCAGTCTCAGATAGCTCAGGCTGACCTTAAACTCCTTAAATTCAAGGCTGACCAATTGGATCTTCCTGCCTCTACTGTCCAAGTTCTAGGATCACAGCTACACACTACCAGGCCCAGTTTGTGGGCCACTGGGCTGAAACCTAGGACTTTGGGCATGCTGGGCAAACACCCTTCCAGCCAAGCTGTAGCTCCAGCCTTTTGAAGTCCCAAAGGGAGATGCGGAAGAGACCGAGAGCCTATCCACACCATTGTCTCTTATTAGGAATTCTTGTGCTTCGATGCACATTGATGGGAATATCATGAAAAAGGTAAGACCTCTTCCTTGAGGCTCACAGGTATTGAATGTAAGAAAGGCCTAAGCTCACACGTTGGCCAGCAAGCAAGTAGCAATAATGAAACTGAACGGCTAGATGGCTTGGTTACTTTCCTCTGGCTGTGATAAAACACCGACCCAGGCAACTTATAAAGGAAAGTTTTTAATCGGGCTCACAGTTCTGGGAGGGCTGGAGTTCATGATGGTGGAGCAAAGGCATGGCAGCAGGAACAGCTGAGGTAGAGAGAGAGAGACTGGGCGTGGTGAATCTTTGAAACCTCAAATCCCATCCCCAGTGACACACCTCTTACAACAAGGTCACATACCTCCACTTGTCAATCAATCCTCCCCAAACAGTTCCACCAGCTTGAGACCGAGCATTCAAACACAAGCATAAAAACCTATGAGATTTATTCTCATTCAAACCACCGCATTTGACCATGTAACCTTTTGAAGATCTCCTTTTCCCCAAATCGCAGTAATTTTCACCTTGCCGCACCCGATACCCTACAGAGGGGCTTACTGAGTAGTGCTTGGAACGTTACCCAGTTAACTCCATCTTTTTCATCAGCTTGTAAGGGAAACCAATCACAAACCAGAGAGGCAACTCAGCTAGCCCAGAGATGCTCAGCAGGGGTTCACACAGGCATCCTGATTTCCTGGCCAAGGCTCTTTCTTCAACCTGGGAGAGATCCGCACTGCATAACCGTTGCCAAGCTATTAATGAGAATGAGACCTAAATTAGTTTCAGAAAATGGGGCTTTTAACATTGGAAAGTTTTAAACTATGGAAATTGGAAATTTAAATGAGTTTATGTGATAGAAATTAGTGAGAAGAAAAAGAAGCCCCACCTACTCCCAGCCTAGAACTCCTCGGAACCTCTCAGGGTGGAGCCCCAAGCTCCCTGTTTGTCAGTCCAGTTAGCCACGTGCTCAGGAGCATTTCGAAGATGATGCTGTGTTTTCAGAGATAAGTGTGAAGTGCCAGAGAGGACTGGAGATTGGGGGTGGGGGAGCCCCAGAGGGGGAGAGAGCAGCTGGCCCAGCATATGGCCCTTGGTAGGCTCCTCAGCTGCCCTGCCTAGGGAGTCCTCTTCCCAGAAGAGAAGCATACATACCACATTAGTTTGCAAGGCAGCACTGATTAGTAATTAAACGGCTTAAAAAAAAAAAGGAAGAAAGAAAAGAAGGCCATTAAAGCTAATGCCATCAAAATCAGAACCTCAGACTCTGGTTCATAATTACGAATGTACCTTGGGAATCGCAGGAGAGGTCATTTACATTTTAACATGCACACCGCACAGGCAATAACCCTCCACCCCCACCCCCGCTACACACACACACACACCCATCACTGGGAGACCTGAGGCTGAATTCATTTATTCGGCAACTCACTCTGATCCTGGAAAAGCAGGTCATTCTTCAAGAAGGCAACAAGGAGCCCTGAGAAGAGGTTTCCCACCAGAGGGTCTTTGCCCTGATGCTCCTTACGCTGAGGGCACATTAACTAATTGCTTCAGCAAAACTCACTCTTCTTATCTTTAAAATGGGGGCAGGTCCATCTTCTAGGGCTGTTCCCTCCCTCCCTCCTCCTCTCCCTCCTCCCTCCATCTGAGATCCTCCTTCCTGAGAATCTCATGTATCCCAGGCTGCCCTGGAATTTACCTTGGAGCCAGAGGTGACCTTGATCTTCTGATACTCCTGCTTCTACCTGTCAAGGGCTAAGGTCACAGACGTGCCTCAACATGCCAGGTTTATAAAACACTGATGAGCAAACCCAGGGAGCCTGTGCATGCTAAAGAAACACTCTGCCAGCCCAGCTACAACCCTAGCCTGCGTTTCTTTCTTACTTTCTCTACCCCTGATAATTAAAAAAAAAAAAAAAGACAGAATCACCCTATGTAGCCCAAGCTAGTCTTAAACTCTTACCCTCATGCCTCTGCCTCCTGAGCGCCTACATAAATGTGCCACTACAGTAAGCCGAGTCAGGGAAGAGCGTAGTTCTAAGACTCTTAATTAATACTTCGGAGGCGTTTGAACAAGCACCTTGGGCTGCTTGGTCCTGTGCTGGACACCCCCAGGGCTGGGAAAGAGTCACTGTCTTTGGAAGAGGCCCTGAACAGCTCTCCCACTCTGGGCTAATTCAAGCCAGGGCTCAGTGAACCACAGCCCAGGGTCACTTGTTTCTCTCACCTCTAATTGGCTGGGCAAGGGGAGCTCAGCCCTCCAAGCCCTGACTCCAGTTCCACATAACCTCTGCAGCCTCTGGGGCTTTTAGAAAGAAAAGGGAGAGAGAGAGAGAGAGAGAGAGAGAGAGAGAGAGAGAGAGAGAGAGAGAGAGAGAGAGAGAGAGAGAGAGAGGAAGGAAGGAAGGAAGGAAGGAAGGAAGGAAGGAAGGGAAAGAGGGAGGGAGGGAGGGAGGGAGAGAGAGAGAATGGAAGGAAGGGAGAGAGAGAAAGGAAGGAAGGAAGGAAGGAAGGAAGGAAGGAAGGAAGGAAGGAAGGAAGGAAGGAAGGAAGGGAGAGAGGGAGGGAGGGAGGGAGGGAGGGAGGGAGGGAGGGAGGGAGGGAGGGAGAGAGAGAGAGAGGGAGGAAGGGAGGGAGGGAGGGAGAGGGGGGGAGGAAGGAAGGAAGGAAGGAAGGAAGGAAGGAAGGAAGGAAGAAAGAAAGAAAGAAAGAAAGGAAGGAAGGAAGGAAGGAAGGAAGGAAGGAAGGAAGGAAGAAAGAAAGAAAGAAGCGCCTGCCCGTGCACACCGGCTCACAGAGGCTCAGAACTCTCATCATTTCCCTAGAGACATCTTTGTCCAAGGGCTAAGAAACAAAAGTTAGGGAGCCTTTTTAAAATATAAAATATCAGGGCCAGACAGGCCATTTTCAGACAGTCCCCGAGGCCTAGTCAGCTATTAAAGATGGAAATTATATATTCATAACACAGGATATTGCTGCTTGCTTATTTATAACTTGCTCCATTTCAAGAATATTTATTCTAGACGAGAAGGCTTGATAATTTTCATCCAATCTACTCGTCGTAGCTTAGGGCAAAAGATGGGAACAGCTCAATTGAAGGAGCGGCTCTGAAGGTAGGTAGGGAAGGAACAGCTTGTCCCCCCTTCTCCAGGAAGGAGCGCCTGTTGTGTGCTGCCAGCCCCCACCTCTGTCAGCACCAGCCTTGGCACAGTGCTGTCACGTGTAACCGGGGAAGGGCAAATGGGAGACTCCAGTTCCTCTGCAGTGTGCTTGCTCACAGGGCTGGGACACAAAAACACCCAGGGCTAGAGGTAGACTCTAGCATGCTGCGTCTCAGGCCCGCACTGCTTCATGGGAGGAGAGGGAGTTACTGCGCATCTCCTCTGTGCCCATCGAAGGACACTTGATGTGTGAAGCACCAAGAGTGTACCTTGTCCTGTGCTGGGGGGTTGTAGGAATCAAGGGGGAAAAAAGAGAGGAGCTTAAAGAAAGTCTTTCTCTAGGAAGAGAGGGCAGAAAACATGGTGTCATCTGTTGGCTCTACCAATCAGGACTGCCCCCTCTACCCAGACTCATCAGTGTTATTCTCTCAGATTGAGGACAAGAAGGAGGTGGTCACCAGCTGGTGAGGGCAAGCTCAAAAATTGGACATAGTGGTTAGATCGAGAAGCTGGGATTTTTATGACCCATTTCCGAGTCAAAGCCCAACAACTGAAGGTCCTTCCAATTCCTGACAGCCACTCAGACTTCTGCATGTCACATCTTGAGGGGACCTGGTGCAGAAGTCTTAGCAGGAGAAGAACCAGATTCTTAGGAGTCATGCCAAATTGCTAAAAAGAGCTACAGGCCAAGATGGTTCCAAGTTCAAGGTCAAGGTAGCCTCTGTCTTTCCCACAGCACCAGCAGTGAACATATGTTACACACGTGTCACACACATGCTACAGGCATGCAAAGACTGGCTTGCCCTTTCTGTACATTGTCAATCACAGACTGCTATCCCCAACCTGGCTCATTCACTTGGTGATCTGGAAGCCTTAAAGAGAATCACCGAGTCTGAGAAACCGTGCGTTGTCTCATTTATTCTGCAAATATTTATTGAGCACCTATTACATAGCCAGCCCCAGGCAGACATGTGGGTTACAGTGCTGAAGGGTGAGCCAAACCAGCTCGGCTGCTGCACTCCTGGAGGAAGAAGGGAATGGCAGAGGGCCTGGACTCATGAGAGGTCAGAACAGTGAGAGATGAGCTGTTTAGCTTGGCCAGGGGAGGACTAGCTGGGCGTAGTAACAGTGACTCAGTGGAGAGACCTCATCTGCAAAGGTTGACTGTGAGAGAGATGGATTGTTGTGGGCAGGAGGGGCTGGCCTAGCCTGACCTGGAGGTCTCTCTGGCAGCATAGAGGAGCTATATATAAAGGCGATAGGAAGCCTCAGATGAAGAAAGGACAGAGTCAGACCTGTCTTCCTTCCTTCCTTCCTTCCTTCCTTCCTTCCTTCCTTCCTTCCTTCCTTCCTTCCTTCCTTCCTTCCTTCCTTCTTTCCTTCCTTCCTTCTTTCCTTCCTTCTTTCCTTCCTTCCTTCCTTCCTTCCTTCCTTCCTTCCTTCCTTCCTTCCTTCCTTCCTTCCTTCCTCCTTCTTTCCTTCTGCTTTTCTTCTTCCCTTCTTTGTCCTCCCTCCCTTCCCCTCCTTCCCCTCCTTCCCCTCCCTCCCTCCCTCCCTCTCTCCCTCCCTCTCCTTCCCTCCTCTTCCTCCCTCCTTCCCTCTCCCCCTCCTCTCCCTCTTCCTTTTTCTTAGTACTGGAGACTGAACCATGGACCTTACTTATCCTAGGCAAGTATTCCACGAATAAGTTAGACCCAAAGCCCTTTTGTGACTTTTATTTTGCCTGTGTCACAGTTGACTTGGTTGGCCTTGAGCTTCCTCTGTAGCTCAGGCAGACCTTGAACAAGATCCTCATGAAGAAGCTGAGATTACAGACCTGAACCACCAGGTCTGACTTCTAGATTGGCTTTGAAAGTCAACCTGAGACTTGAAGAGGCTGTCTCAGGGGAAGCTTGCATTGCTCGTATGGGTGATACTTATTCTATTGCAAACTGTGACAGGGCCTTGGGGATCCTGTTACTCCTAGGCAACACTGCTGCTGAAACCTCTTGGGGTAGGGTTCACTCCAGGCCAAGCACAAACTGCACCAGAACCAGGATCTAAGCGCTGGTTCTCTATGTGACTTCCAAGCCTAGCCGCAGATCCACAGACCAGAGGCACTGGGGACATGCAGCACTTGGCGAGCTACAGGGTGTTCAGAAGCAGGCATAACAGGAGACCTTGGCATTGCTCTTTGTGAGAGTTTCTGTCAGGTTGGCTGCAGAGCAAGTGGCCTCTAAGGCCCAAGGCAGAGGTAGTCAGCCAGCTCTGCCTGTGTCACATTCAAGGACCTCCTGGAGCATCTGAAAATGCAGGTGGTTTGCTGCAGTCTCACTGGGTCTAGGGATCTACATGCTGTGACATCTAGGTCTTCACAAGCCATAGTGTCATGTAGCCAAGGTGGATGTGGATAGAGAGAGACAGAGACAGAGACAGAGACAGACACAGAGAGACACAGAGAGACAGAGACAAAGACAGGGAGACAGAGACAGGGAGACAGAGACAGGGAGACAGAGTGTTGAATTAAAGAGTGGACTGTCATGGGAAACTCCAAGGGCAGATTTTGATGCCTCAGTCTTGACAGTTCTACACAACCCTCTTTGAGCACACACACACGCACACACACACACACATCCCTGAAATACCTTTTCACCCAAGCCCCAGGTGCTGAGTCTTGAGGAGTTTCTTTGTGTATCTCTGGGCTCACAGATCATTTTCCAGCTCCCACCCCCAGTGTTGCTTGTGAGTCTGGAGCACCGTGCGGGGGAAACAGGGATGATCGAACCTTTGGGGGTGCTGTAGGGGAAGGGAGCCAGAGAGGTTAGTGTGGGAGCTCTCAGGGGAGGGAGGAGGAGAAGAAAGAGGAGAGGGAGGAGAAGAAGGGAAATGAGAAGAGGAGGAGATACCAGGACCCATAAAGAGGCCCTGATACACTGAGGGTGGGGGTAGGGCATGTCCAGGGTTACACAAACACTCTCATGCCTTCAGATAATATAGACACATATACAGGGGATACACAAACTCTCTCACCGACACACAGATATTATTAAACACATATAGTAATGAACAAGGACACACACCCCACAGGTCTGTAGGCCTCTGTAACCCTAGCCCTCCCTTTTGCTTATAGCTTCACATCTCAACCTGGGTGTAATTTATTGATTCTTCAGTATTGAAAAATTTATTTCTGCATTTTTAAACCACAATTCTTGCTCAGGATATCCTAATCCTTAATATCAGATGAATCACAGTGGCATGAGATGGCTGGGTGATTTTCCTTCTTATTCATTATAATCAATACGTCATTTGTAAGGCCTTTAATAGAGATAAATGAAACAGAGCTTATACTTCATTATAGAATGGCCATTCTTGCCCCTTGAAATTAAGCTTTGTCATTCGGCGTATAGACTCTGCTGGAACAGGAAGCTCCTTTCTGAATCCGTGGCACCTTTGTCTTGTGACTGAGGTGAGTGATTCTCCTAGGAGCCTGGTTAAATTCTGCAGCCCCAGGACACAAACTCCCATCACCCTAGAGCTCCTGTTCCATCCATGTAGCCCCTCCCACAGGGATGCATTCGTCTCCTTGGAGACACATAGCTCTCAATTTGCCCTAGGCACACCAGCATACGAGATCTGCATATGTGTGAACCCACAAGGACATATATGCTGAGATATGTACATTTATATACATATACTCAAAGGCTCCTAAACCCACATAATGCTCCCTCTGTGTGTCTGTCTATCTGCATAAGATGCCAGAGTTATAGAGTTTAAAATTTTATTGAGGGATGGGGCACAATTGTCTGGGGCTGTGTATTGTTTTTAAACTTTGGCATCTCAAGTTTAATTAAACAATTTATTCTGCTTTTTGTTCCCCTCCTGCCCCTGTGGCTCTAGGCTTTATTTCCTAGAGGACCAGCAGGTAAGATGCCCGGCACCTGGGAGGACATCAGCAAACACAGTGGCTCCCTTCATTTGCCATAAGGAACCGCTTGGTGCCTCAGAGTCAAAGCAAGTGCTGGAGTTCATAGATAGATCAGGTTTAGAAGTCAAAGCCAAGAGCTGGAGAGCTGGCTTAGTGGCTCAGAGCCTATACTGCTGTTGCAGAGGACATGAATTCAGTTCCTAGCACCCACATCTGGCAGCTCACAACTGCCTGTAATTCCAGCCCCAGGGCATCTGACACCTTCTGGATTTTTATAGGGCATCTGCATCATGTACATAGATTCATTTACATGTAATTTAAAACTAGGGGAAGAGAGACAGACAGACACACATAGAGAGACAGAAACAAAGAGACAGACAGGCAGACAGGCAGACACACACACACACACACACACACACACAGAGAGAGAGAGAGAGAGAGAGAGAGAGAGAGCGCACTATTAAAGTTAAAGCCAGCAGGGGGTTAACACTGTTGTGTTTTCTGGGAAGTCCAGTGTGTGCATCTTTAAGGCCAAGAGCAAGTCTGCAGCAGAGGGCTCAGCAGCCTCTTGAGACTGCCCCCTGGAAAACAAGCCTTGTGGGACAGAACCGTTAACAGAACAGCAACCCAGAGGAGATGCATGACAAGGGCTTTGTGGCCCCGTGCCATGAGTCACACAAGGGAACTCAGCTTCTCTCTGACCCTCAAAAGCTGCTCTAGCCAGGACCTCTGGAGACTCACACATGAAAGGCATCTCACCCTTTTCTGGTGCTCTTCTAATGAACAGACCAGCAATAAAAACCCAAAGAAGACCTGGACCAACATCAGTCCCTCCCCTGCACAGCTGGTAGCCATTGGTGTCAGGGATAGCTCCGGAGCAGAGGCTGTGTGATCTGAGCCGCTAGCTCAGCCTGACTTGCCTTCCTCCCTAGAGAGGCCTGTCACACACCGCGGGCATGCATGAAGCTCCTGGGGTGTTCTCAGAGCAATCCCCAATGCGAGACAAGGAAGTCTTTGAAGATGGCCCTTATCTGAGATTTGCTGATCACATCAAAAGGAGACCACTTGCTCAAAGATGGGGAAAGTGGTTTACAGTGCCTAGAACATTCGTGTTTACAGAGCCTTTTAGGAAAAGTGTTTATTTCTACGCTCCTACCACCCGTGTGAAGAACGCACTGGGCCTTTTAATCTCAGCTCTGTAGAGAAATCAATGAGGCCCCGGAGGAGGGATGTTTTCTTTGCTTCAAAGTCACAGAGCCAGCATATGGAGCTCAACTCAAGCCCAGCCTGGGGCTGTGCTTTCTTGACCCAGAACATTCCGAAGGAGTTCAGACTCCAGAGGAAGGTTTTATAAATCCTCTCTGGGTGGTATGACGCAACAGAGCCCCCTCAGCCAGAGTGTGGCCCCAGCCTCTACCCACATGTGCTTTGGAATCAGCCCAGCTTATTCAAACCCTAAGTAAGGTCGCCGTGGGAAAGTAAAAGACCAAGAGGAGTGGCAGAGTCAGCAAGGACCTTCCACAGTCATGTGGTGGAGGGGAAGATGCAGGAGGCTTGCATAGATGTGGAGAATCAACCAGAGGAAGAGACCCTGTCATGAGAGAGAGAGAGAGAGAGAGAGAGAGAGAGAGAGAGAGAGAGAGAGAGAGAGAGAGAGAGAGAGAGAGAGAGAGGATTTGAGCCTCACTGATTGGAAGTGTCCATGACCCCAGCCTGACCTGGGCAGTCTCTGGGATAAGGCAGAGCTCCACTCTCCTCAGGAAGGGTAATGCAGCCACTTCATTATTGGCTTAATATATCCTTTGATGGGTTGGACCTGCTGGGCTGGCCTGGAGTATTAGCTGGGTTAATTGGCCCTTCAAATGAACAACCAGTTTAATCAAGGAGGTAATGCCTTCAGCTATTCAATTATGCCTACCTCTGGACATGCAGCTTCCGTCCCTGCCCCAGCTCCCTGGGAGCAGGGTAAGGGAGAGTGAAATTGGTCAGCGTGTGTGCACACTGGAGTGCCTGTACACAGTCATTGCTCATAGGAGGTGTCTGTAAAGAGCAAGCTGGGGACCCATAGCTGAGACTGTCACACAGCATCCGACCTTGACTGTTGGTTGGGTGGCCTTATCAGTCAGCTGTGACCAGCTCTGCTCTGGAGAGTTTGCAAATACTCATTTGCAAATGAGGTGTGTGTGTGTGTGTGTGTGTGTGTGTGTGTGTGTGTTTGAAAGAGCGAGGAGGAGGAGGGAGGCAGGAAGGGAGGGAGGAGAGAGAGAGAGAAGAGAGACAGAGACAGAAAGACAAAGAGAGAGATTTGAAATTTCTGTGGTGTTAAATGGAACTATTTAAGCCAAAGTCACCCTATATTCACATACATGCTCATGTGTACATGCACAAACACACACACACACACACTCACACACACACACTAAAAATAAAATAAACCTTTTAAAAAAGCAGCAACAACAAAAGACTAGTTGACTGTGTTATGCTCCTTCTTCAGGACATTACACTGCCATGCTAGGCCCAGCATCTAGTTCTGTGACACATTATTAAGTAAAGAGGAAGGCGGTCAAGCAGCAGGATGCACAGATGGGAAATTACCGTTACCTGGACTCGTGTGAATTTTGCTGGACAAAGGTTACTCTGCCAGAGTCACCCCCAGTCCCTTGCTTTTTACATCTGGGTGGTGAGATTTGGGGATATTTTATTTTACTTCCACTTGTCTTTATATCCTGGCTACCCCACAAGAGGACAGACAATCCAATGAAAATAATGTAGCAATTCTTCCTTGGGGATATTTTCTCCACCCTTGCTGGGCGCCATCTTGTAGGTAGAGGCTACAACAGTCTTGCCTCCTGAGAGACCTCAGGTGTTCCACGGAACCTGGGAAGACAAAAGTGTTCCTGATTCTGCCATGCACCCTCTTTAGACTCTTGGGGACTCAGTGTGCTACTCCAAAAAGTGGTGGCGCTGTAGATTTCATCAACTGGAGAGCATTTTTATTTGCTGTCATTGCAAGTGTAACTCACTGGGAGGAAACTTGGAAGGTCTGCGGAAGGGACACCGTCCATCGTCACACCCACCAAACATGGCTGCTGCTGACACTGCCCATGCCTTCCTTCCAGTCTTTTTCCTTGGCCTGTTGGAGTCAAGATGTGGAGGCCTCCATGGGCCCTCACTACAGTGAGCTTGCTGCATTTGGGGTCAACGTGGACCAGTTTCAGCCAGGCACCCCATTTGGCTGTGCCTTTGGTTGGTTACACAGGGTGGTCCTAACGCTGTCTTACAAGGCTTTCCCAAAGCTCCCGGCAGAGACTAATTATCACTGCTAGTCTACAAACACTAGAAGAGCTCCAGCCCAGCCTCATTTTGTCCTCTCCCAAGCAGAGTTATTACGAATGTGGCACACAGTGATGTTTTCAGTGCATCCTGACCTAGCATGAACTTGGAGCTTCCTGAGATTCTCCTAAGACACCCATGCCCAGACTCCAACCTATCCCTATTCAATAAGAGACCTGGGGGCCGGGGGAGCGGTGTGGAGCTCTGACACTGATAGTTCTGGAAAGTTCCTCAGAGTATCTGAATGTAAGCTTGGGCTTGAGAACCAGAGATTTATGTCCAAGTACTTTAGAAAGACCAAAGGTCCAGGTCAACGGAAGGGCTGGTTTGTCATAAACTAAAGATGCTTTTCTTGGGTAGAAGGGTTCACTAGCTCCCCTTGCTCTCAACCAATCATCCGAGGGACAGATGTTGGCAATGTCACAGTTTCTTGCTGAGAACGGGGCAGGAGGGTCACAAAGCAAGCAGCCTTTATCACTTCTAGAGCTCAGGCTAGGTGGTTGGACTGAGGTCTATCCCAGGCACCATGCTAAGCCCAGGACTTGGCACACAGAGCAGTAGGGTGAGCTCTTCCTCTCACTGACCAAGCTTCATGGAGAACAGTCTGACAGTATCCACAAACGTGGGGAGCTATACACTCCAGTTCTATCCCTAGACACACAGTTCATAGAAGAGAGTTTGACGCCCTCCCCATGACTGTATGCAACAAGATAATTAACACTATCCAAAGACTGGGAAGGATGCAAACACCCACCAATCCCTGAATAGGGAAATGAGCTGTGCTGTATTCTCACAATGGCACACACACCTGCAATGCAAATGTCAGAGGGGCAGCCGATCACAGTGACATGGGTGAGTGATGCAGGGGCAGCAGCAGAAGCCCCACCCACTCGCAGTCTTTATGACCCTATCCATAAAAACACAGAAACAGGCAAAGCCAGTCCATGGGGATGGAGGTCAGATTAGTAAATTGCCCCAGTGGGTAGGCATCTGTGTGACTGAGGCAGGAGAGAGGATGGAAAGAGAGTGCACTGGCCTATCCCTTACTTGTGTGACAGTCACAGGAGTGCATGAGTATCCAAAACATACTGAGTGGAACACTTAAACTTCAGCTACAACAGATGGCTCGGAGGGTAAATGTGTTTGCAGACCTCAAATTTCCAGGACTCACATGGTAGAAGAAGAGAAGCAGCTCTTCCAAGTTGTCTTTCAGTTTCCATAAGTGTCATGGCATACGTACACTTGCCCCCAAAATGCATAGCCTAAACAAACAAACAAACAAACAACAAACAAACAAACGTAAGAATTGAACATTTGTAGACATGTCTCAGTGGGAAAGCCCTTGCTTGCCAAGCCTGCTGGCCTGAGTGTGATCCCTGGACCCACATGATAGAAGAAACAAATCTACTCTTGAAGTTGTCTTCCGACCTCCACATTCACCTGACGGCAGACCCAGGCTGACACACACAGATACACAAATAAATGCAATAAAGAGCTTTAAAACATTATAAATGTAATAAAGTCATGTACATCTCTTGACCTTACAGTTTCACTTTTTAAACTTAATTAATTAACTAATCTTTGAGAGCGAGGCTTACTATGT
The DNA here is from genome assembly GCF_978045245.1 of Mus caroli. Taxonomy (NCBI): domain Eukaryota; kingdom Metazoa; phylum Chordata; class Mammalia; order Rodentia; family Muridae; genus Mus; species Mus caroli. The sequence goes on along the minus strand of NW_028227266.1, from coordinate 59,774,233 downwards.
AGCTCTGGCTGTCCTGGAACTCATGATAGGGAGGCTAGGCTTGAACTTACAGAGATCCACCTGCCTCTGCCTCCCATGTCCTGAGATTAAAGGTGTGTGCCATTATACTGGGTTTACAATTCTATTTTTAACAACTGTTCTCTGTGAACATATCTGCGTATGGAGGGTTACAGCAGTATAAGATTATTGTACCAATACTTATTGAAAAAACAAAAGCTGGGAAAAAAGAGGTCAATCAATAGGGCTTGTTAAATATAATAGAATTCCTTTCTAACTGTTCAATGTGACATAAGCATGCAAAACCAAGAGATTTCTAAGATATAGATATCTGTAATTTGCATATATAATATGTGTGTATGTGTCTAAGTGTCTAGGTGTGTTTGTGCATGTGTGTGTGGATCGTGCATGCATGTTTGTGTGGATGTAAGTGCACATTTGTGTAGAGGCCAGAAGTCAACCTTGGGTCTCAATCTTCAGGTACCATCTATCTTGACTTGTAGCTTTTGTTTGTTTGTTTGTTTGTTTGTTTGTTGAGACAGGGTCTCTTCATTGACCTGGAGCTGACTGATTAGGCCAGACGGGCTGCCAGAAAGTCCCAGGGTCTCCCTGCACTGGGTTACAAATGCACTCTACGACACCTGGCATTTTTGTTTGACATGGATTTCTGGGGAGAGAATTCCAGTCCTCATGCTTGCATGGCACAAGTGCTTTACCCACTAAGCCTTCTTTCTGGCTCCATTTTGTGGCCTTTATGTACTTAGTTTCCGAATTCCATGAAAGTACAGGCTGCGCTAGGTCTCCTTGCCCTTTAAGGGTGTGTGTGTGTGTGTGTGTGTGTGTGTGTGTGTGTGTGTGTGATACTGAATGCATCTTCTCCCTGAGAGTGCACAGTAAATGTTGACTGTGACTACAGCCTTGAGCATGTAGAAGCCAGTTAGATGTCAGAGTGATTTACAGTGGTGCATTGGGGTAGGGAAGCTAGCCCGAGGCTTCAGAGGCCTGGGGTGGCAGGACTGATGTACAGACCCTGAGGTAGTGACTGTGTGATTAGCCGTTCATTCCTATGAGTGCTTGTGGGACAGACAGGGAAGGATTGTCACACCATCAGATCCTTAGGTCTCAGGGCTGATTGGGGTCCTTGTCCTCACCTTTTATAAGCACATAAGCTCTCTCTCATGGAGTGTAAGCTATGGATATGCAGGATCAGGAGAGGGGACACAGTTTGAATCAGTATCTGGGCATAGTTCATATTTTATAACAAGTGATGAATGAAGGCAGAGACATTGCTTTAGACCACCTTGTGGAAGTCACAGCCAGAAATGCCACTAGGAAACTCCTCAAGCTTGTGTACCTTTGTTTTTCTCATCTGCCCAGTGGGGTCACTGCTCTTAGGAAGGAAGGGTCGGTTCAATGAAACCCCAAGGGAAAGGGCTTTGGAACCAATTAGGCATTGCCAGAAATGGGTGGACATTCCCTTAGGGACCATGGTATTGATATTCGTTTGAATTACATTAGGCTCCAATGTTCACCCCTGTTCAGTGTTCTAGTCTGTTCTACCCTCCTGTGTCTCCCTGATTCCCCAAGTCAGGGGCTTCCACCCCTGCTACAAAACAATGACCAAGGTGCCAGCTCTTCTGCCCCCTGCCAAGGAGGCCAGGGGCAGAGCTGACAAGATCTGACTCTTGGAATAGAAGGGGTTGTTGCACCCTGCTCACTCCAGGGGCAGAGATGATTCCTAAACACCTTTTGTGCCCAGCCCAGATACAGAGGCATAAGCACATCTGGGAAAGAGAAAGGCTGCTGCCCCTTGGAAGAAGAGCAGCATGCAACAGAAACAAAGACATGGGGAGGAATCTGGGCAACGAGGCCTGGAACAGGGAGATCTGGGCTGCGCATGAGGGAGCGGCTGGATCAAGAGAGATCATCCCAGGACGTGGCCAGTAGGAGCTGCACCATGACCTGCCCTTCACACAGAGGGGGAATTCTGACAGAAAGCTGATTTGTATCCTGTCCTTGTCTTGTCACAAACCCCGGCTCCAAATATTGTCCCTATTATACTGGTGAAAAAACTGAGGAGCACAGAGAAAATACCTCACCTAAAGCACTGGGGAGCCCATATCGCTCCCTATATCTGGTTTTCTGTCCTGGATATAGGCCAAGGGAGCCCTAGTTTAACACCCTCTGGAAGGACTCATGAGCCTGGAGATCAGGTACCTGGAAGGGTCCAAAGCAGCTCCCTAGACGCCAAGGCTGCTGCTGTCCATCAGTACCTACTGTTCAAGGGGTGTCTCAGCAGGCTTCCCCTGCAGGCCCCATGGCTAGAATTCAAGTCTATCTGCAGGACTCAGGGTTCCCATTGCATGCAGACCACAGGGGAACTCCTGGGAGACGCCCTAGACTCAGTCTCTGTGGCCTCAGAGGGGAAGGTTCTCCTAAGAGGAGTGAGTTCACCAACCCTGGTACTGTAAGTGATTGGTCCTGAAGCAAAGGGGACCCAAAGTTGAAGGCTGGAGAGCTAGTCCAGCCTCAGCTCCTCAGACTACCCCCGAATGTTTAGTGTCTGGAGGAGCTTTGTGAATGTGAGTAGGGTCTCTCAGGTGAGAAGATCACCCTTAGGATAATTTTTACTGTGGTGTGTGTGTGTGTGTGTGTGTGTGTGTGTGTGTGTGTGTGTTGGAAGTCAAAGGTTCTCTCCTTCTACCGTATGAGTCGTTAGACTTGGTGGCAAGCACCTTTCACCTGCTGAGCCATCCTGATTGCCCAAATTATTCCTGCTTATCTTAACAAATCAAATCTTATTTCATAGGTCCTTAAAAGTAGAGAGCCTCTCCACAGCCAGACGCCCAGAGAGAAGAAAGCAAAAGAAAAACTAAATTGCTGTTGCTGGTGTGTACACACATGCAAATGTATAACACATATACAAATTATTCAAATGCACACACAGATACTGTTTTTAATTGATACATACAAGCAAAACCAGTTGTGCATGCTCGTGAGTACTGCATGGTTTTCATGTACAGTTGTCTAAATTAGGTTATTTATCATATTTCCTCAAACATTTGACATTTCCTTATGTTGAAAGTTATGAAACATCCTCTCTTCTAGCTCTTTGAGACTCCTGGTACTTTATTGTGTGGTCACCCAACTGTTTGGAAGCACATTGTAATCTTGGGCTCTTATCAACTGTAACTCCCATCTGTTCTCCTGCAGCAAACGAATATCTCCTCGTGACTCCTAATGTCTTCCTGCCTTCTTTCATATATTCCTTGGAATCAGTCTTTCTTCTGTCCAGTGTAGTTTTACATGGGTGTCTGATTCTACATTCTTGTTTATCCAGGGGCTTTCTTAGGACAGTTCCCATAGAGCATTCTGGAATTCCTTATATTAGAACCGGGATTAATTTTTCTTTAAATCCCACGACTATAGTCTTTGTGGTTTCCAAGTCAATTTGGCTGAAATATATATTCAAATAACTTCTCAAAGAAGAGGCATGGGAAATAAATGTCTCAGTCTTGTTTGAATGTGATTTCTCTTTTCCTCCACTCTTGATTGACAGTTTGGCTGGATATAGAATTCCAGGTTTAAAGCTATGTAAACTTGTCTGGTAGAGATAGAGTGTATTGAAGAAAGTCAAAGTCCCATCTTTTACATGATACTGCCAGGGTGCAGTGTGTATGTGCGCGCGCGCGTGCACACACACACACACACACACACACACACACACACCATGTATATGGAGCATCAGAGGATGTCTTGGTTTGCTTTTTTTGTTGCTGTAATAAAACACTGTTCAAAAGCAACTTGGGAAGAAGAGGGTTTGCCTTATCTTACACTTCTGGATAATAGTTCATCCCTGAGGAAAATCAGGCCTAGACCTCAAGGCAGGAATGGAGGCAGAGGCCATGGAGAAGCATTTCTCATAGACTTGGATCACCTGGCTTGCTCAGCTTGCTTTCTTATACAGCCCAGGCTCAGCATCCCAGGCATAGCACAACCCACGGTAGATTAGGCCTTCCTATACCAATTAGCAATCAAAATGATACCCCATAGATATACCCACAGGCCAATGTGATGAAGGCAGTTCCTCAGTTCAGGCTCCCCTCACCAGGTATGTCATGTTGACAAGTAAGTATGACAGAGGACAGCCCCAGGAATTGTTCCTTGGGTTCCTTCTACATTGGGGGTTGAAACAGAGTCTTCTATTGGCTTGGAACTTCAACAAGCAGGCAGGGCTAGTTGGACAGCAAGCTCCAGGGATCTGCCTGTCTCTACCTACAATCTTATCAGGGCTGGGGTACAAGTGTGCACTGCTGTGCTCACCTTGCTAGGCAGGTTCTGGGGATTGAACTCTGGTCCTCTGGCTTCTGAGGCAAGAACTTTACTGACTGAGGCATCTTCACAGCCCAAGGTTCAACTTTTAATTTTGCATTTATTAAACCCAGCAAGCCTCTGGATCTGTTCCTTCATTTTCTCATCTTTAAGCTAAGAGAACAATAGTGCCTAGCTCATGGAGTTGTGGTGAAGACTTATCAACCAGTATCTGTGTTGACAGTGTGCATTGGTTAGCATTGGTTAATTCATAGTCAGGCATCATGCAAATGGTGACCATTGTTATCTGGTCTCCATGGCTTCTGTTGAGAACCACAATGCCCATCTGACGTCTGCTAATTGATTAGTCAAACAACTTAAGGTGGGATGCTGAGATGGCTCTATAGATAGAGTGCCTGCTGTGCAATAAAGATCTGAGTGTGTTGGGCATGGCATCATGTGCATATAATCTCCGTGCTGGGCAATGGAGACAGGAGGACCCCTGAAGCTCACAGGCCAGCCAGTCTAACCAGTGCATGGGTTCCAGGTTCAGAAAAAAAGAAAATGGAGAGCAATTATCAACATCTAGCCAGTACACATGCATGCATATGTGCATGCAAGCACACATTCATATGCATACATATCTGAGTCTTGTCTGAATGTGATTTCTCTTTTCCTTCACTCTTGATTGATAGTTTGGCTGGATATAGAATTCCAGGTTTAAAACTATGTGAACTTGTCTGATAGAGGTAGAGTGTAGTTCTTGCATGTAATTTTAAAAACACACTGCCGCCTTTGTCAGAGACCACAACCATGATCTGGCTTCTCCCGGCATAGCTACCACTGGCTTTACTCCTGGCTTGCCTGGGAGCCGTGACCTGGCTTCTCTCTCTACCCACTTTTGCTTCAAGGACAAAAAACATCCAGACAGCTTTATTATTTTAGAACTTGCCAGATAGGACAATTGTTGGGCACAGAATCTCCTGCCCTAACCTTATCAGCTAGTCTCCACCGACCTCCTTGGCTAGTCTCTGGTGGCAGAGGCCACTGGTTCTAGCTTCTCTAAGATCTTACATGGTTGTTTTATGCTTCTCCTTCCAAAGCCTGGCCAAAAAGCCCCTTCTCTTTCCCTGCGTCTTTTTTTCCTCCTGGGACCTGGAAGTCCCACCTGTTCCTCCCACCCAACAATTGGTTCCTGGCCTCCTTTATTGACCAAATCAAGAACCAATTAGGGAACCAGGCTTTAGTATCAGTACCTCCTCCTCCATGTAGTGAAGAAAGTCAAAGCCTCAAAGGGTTCCAGGTTTAGGAAAAAAAAAAACCAAAACAGTGGAGAGCAATGGTCAACATCTGGCCAGTACATGTATGCATAAGAGCGCACGCGCGCACACACACTTGAAGTTATATTCTGGGTTTTTTCCTAGAAATGTGTAGAGACTTCTTCCAAGCGTGTTTTGAAATGTTTCATTTATTTCCCTATCTACATGCTGTCTTCACCCTGCAATGTAAAGACTCGGTGCTGTTTTTTTTTGGCTCTGGAGATGTTCAAATGTGATTATTTCTATGCTAACTCTCCTCTACCATCTTCATTTGTGTCTTCTGATATTCCTGCTATTTTGGATGCTAAATCTGTAAAGTGATGCTTTCTCTCATATTCCAAAAGGAGGGTTTTCTTGCCTTCAGGCTACAAATTCTTAGTGGGATTTTAGTCAATGGTAATCTGAGTCCTCAGAAACTCTCAGTTACATACTGGTGGCTCCGTTCTTGTGGCAGCTTGTTCTTGAGAACTCTGCCCAGTGAGCGAGCTGTCACATCAGCCTTGTGCTGACTGCAGCATCAGCTCTACAGTTCCATTGGGTTCTTGAGAAACATGGGAAACCTCTGTCTCATGCATTCCACTCAGAGACTCTTGGAACCCTGTGAGCTGGGTGCTGTGGGTGTCACAAAGACAAATGAGCAATGTCTTATGGTCTCAGTAAGAGCCTCGTCTAAAGATGGCAACATGCATACCACAGGTCCTCACAGAAGGGAGGTAGCAAAAGACTATGGAGAGGGGACCCAACAACAGGGCTCTTGACTGTGTACATATATGTGTGCGCTTGTTGGTGTGCATATGCATGTGTGTTTATGCACTGTGCTAGTTAGTGTGCATGTGGAGGCGCAAGGTTGAATTTGGAATTCTTCCTCAATCACTCTTCCACATTGCTCTTTTGAGACAGGGTTTCAGCTCAGTCAAGCCCTGAGCTCACTGCTATGGCTAGTCTCCTAGTCAGCTTGCTTTGGGGATTCCAACTCTGACTTCTAGGCTGAAGTTACAGATGAGTGAGCTATGGTGCCCACCCTAAATTTACATAGCTTCTGGACTTGAGATGTCAGTGCTGTTTCTTGCATGACATGGGCTTTACTTACTGAGCCATCGTCCCACCCACCACCCTTATTTTTTGAGACAGGGTCTCTCACTGAACCTGGAGTTTACCAGTCTGGGTAGACCTGCTGACCAGTGAGCTCCAGAACTCCTGGGTCTACCATTCCCGAGCTGAAGTTTCAGACACACCTACCACAAAGGCAAACATGGGTTGGCAGGGGTGGGGGTGGAGTAGACTAAACTCCGGACCTCAGACTGGCACAGTCAACACTTTACTGACCAAGTCCTCTCTCCATGGAGTTGTATAACTGAACATGGGGCTAGCAAAAAAAATCTGGTAACAGAAAAAAGTTTGCAAACACTCAACAGCCAAATATCCACCCAAAACTCAAATTCAAAATGAATCCAGCGTGTTTCTGGCAACATTCATCGGCAGCTCCACTGTAGCCTCATTGTGAGCACACAGTACTCACTTTACACTGAATATGCCCCCATGTGAGGAACGCCTGCTAGTGGGCCCGGAACGGAAGCACCTCAGCTCCAATCCCAGAAGGCTGTGTACTGCGAAGTTCCGGGTCTTACTGTATATGGAAGTTTTCTGCTTGTCTACAAACCCGAGGGATTAATTACAGAAAACAAACACCTTTACTATTTTCCTACCATCATCCTTCGGCAACTAATCCATCTTTGGATGGTACTGGCTTTAAAAACCGCTGCTTGCTTTGCTGGCTTCAGTTTCATGAAAAAAAAAATCTGAATGAATTTTGGCATCAGATTACGACAGAATTTCCAAAGATTTCTGAAATGGCCCTAAACATACTTCTGCCATTTTGTAAGTATGTATTTATGTGAAGTGATATTCTCACCACTGACGACTATAATCAAAATATTGATCAACTCTGGACAATGTTGAAGGTGCTCTATGTCCTGCAGTATCAAACATTCAGTTAAGATTTAATAATTTATGCAAATAAACACACCCATCTCATTAGCATAACAGTTTGCTTGTCTGTAATAGATGATAAAACTACCTGCTCAACAAAGAATTGTTTTAAAATAAATTTCTTCATGATAGCTTATCAGTAAGTGTGTGATTTGCATAATCTGTCTAATATACATATACCTGGGATTGCACCAACATATTTTGAGCAAGCAGAGATCACATGTGGAAAAATTGAAGGCGATCTGGTCTACAGATTGAGAAGGTGTGCTTTGGGCTGGAGAGATGGCTCAGCAGCTAAAAGCACTGGCTGCACTTTTAGAGGATTTGTGTTTAATTCCTAGCACCTACTTGATAGCTCACAACTATCTAACTCCAGTTCCAGGGGACCCAATGCCTTCATATTCATATATGCAGACCAATGCACATAAGAACAAAAATAAATAAATAAATTAATTAATTAATTAAACAGAAGTTATGCTTAGACATGAGTTGTCCTCCTTGGCGTGCTGGCAGAGGAGCTATTAGATGGTATAGTCTATGAAGTAGATCCAGTAAGAGGTGATGCAAAAGATATGACCAATTAACTAATTGATGGGTCAGCAGAACAGATCTGCTGTCTGCAGGGCTCACAGACAGCAGCTTCTGCGGCAGGTAGAATTTATCCACCCTTAGAAAAAGCTCAAATTTTGTTTGGAAGCCTTTCAATTGGGGAAAGACCCTCTTAGTAACAGTCACGTGGTCCTAGACATTAACTCACTTCCACAGCAGAGCATAGGCTAGAGTTGGAGTAGAGTATCTAGCCTGGGCATTCTGCAGCAGGATGCTGGCAGACCTCTCCAGGGCTTCTTCCAGGACTGAGCTGAGGGTTGGTGACTCTCCTGATGGCTGATATTGATTGTAAATTTGATGTGATTTAGAATAACTATGGAAACAAACCTGGTGCCTGCTCTATAAAGGATTGTGCTAACTGGGGTGTGAAGCCCCGCCCCCCCAAAGTGCGGCAGCATCCATTTACCAGCTGGGGTCTCAGACTGAATACAAAGTAGAAAGACAGCTGAGCCCCAGCGCCTGTCTCCATGCTCCCTGGCTGTGGCAGCAGTGTGATCAGCTACCCCAGCTCCTGCCCTGTGATTTTCTCACCTCCATGGCATCTGTGGACTGTATGTTCAAGCTGTGAGCTGGAATAAACTTTTCCTTCCCTAAGTTGCTTTAAAGTATTTTGTAATTACATTATTTATTTGGGGGGTGTCTGTCTGTCTGTCTGTGTATACACATGCATGTGTAGGTCAGAGGACAACTTGTGTGAATCAGTTCTCCTTCTACCACACGGGTCCCAGGGATCAGGCTCCCATCATTAGGTTTCCCAGCAAGCCCCTTCACCTGATTAACTTCTTTCTCATTAACCCTTAATTTGCTTTTTCTGAATTTTGTTGGGGCAACGAGAAAAGTAACCAATACTGTACACTACTGTTTCTTATGACTAAAGTTTGCCCCAGATGCCATGGAGTGTCATAGACCACCTGAGGCTCTGCCCTGAGACAGCAGGGAGACAAGAAAAGATGGAAGGACTCTGAGATCCTAGGTCCTAGCAGGAGCCCAGCAGTGTGGACAAAAACCATCTCTAACTAAACAGGGCCTATTAGGAGCCCCTTTCAGGGACTAGACCTCTAGGCTCAGCGGTGAGAGGTGATAGCTGGAAAGTGAAGTGGTTAGAGGTGTCAGACAGGAGGTTTGTGTGTGGCAGACAGGCAGGTGGGCGGCTGAGGTGTGGTTTCCTTAGTTACTGACTTAGAGACTTGTCTGACTTTCATTTGCTGCCTCAGCAGGTAGCAAGGTTTAAAATACATCCGGGAGATAAAGCACAAATCCCCAAGCCAATATCCTAGGCCCTGGGCAGACTCCCAGCACAGCTGTGGCACCCGAAAACTGTGTCTCTGACTTCTCTGATGTCCCCTTAGAAGCCATCTTTCCCTCCCCTTGCAGCTCTGAGACCTCCTCACCTCAGCCCCGCTGAGCTCTGCTCCCAGCTGCTGCTTTAGATCGGATCAGCAAATTTCTCCCTAAGCTACACAGGTGCACAGAATGCACTAATCAAGGTTGGTGGCTTGGGCTGTCACCATTTCCTCAGAGATCTGAGACTCAGAAGGGAAGCATATGAGGAGACAGGAGCCCAGATCTCTGTGGGGTGGGATGCTGGGAGCTTGGGCATCTGTGTGGGAGAAAGATCTGGAACACAAAACATGCTTGCACAAAAGCGTGGGTCCCCTAGAGAATGCCAGAGCATGAATTGCCTGCTGGCTCACCCCTCCTTCTCTTCTCCCAGAGGAGGGACTCAAAGCTAGAGGAAGTGATAGCCAGGGTTAGGAAGCCACAGAGACTGACAGTAGCAGCTCCCACTTTCCTGGGATGTAGTCCCAGCCTGGCCCTGCTATAGCCAGCAAAGGAACAAGGGTGGATTTCCTAAGGCAAAACACCCTTACAGATCTCAATGGGTCACACATTCCTGGGCACCACTGTACTGACAATTTTAGAATTTTGATTTCTTTAAAAACACAGAAATGTTATAAGAATGTGTTTTTGTTTTAATCGCAGCTGTGGGGATATGAGGCTGCTTTGGGCCGTCTGCAGCAGCTGACTATGATTTGCCTCATGCTCTAGCAGAGGAGTGGTTTTGCCAGGGGCAGTTTCTGTGATTGTTTGACATTTGGAATTCTGGGAACTTTTCATAGGGTATGTGAATGCTAGAGCCTGGATAGGCCAGGTTGGTGGGTGTTGTTTGTCCAGCTGGTTGCAGTTTGTAAATAGCTGTGTTCAAAGAAGAAACAAAAGGAAAGAAATTAGATGCAGGGATCTCTATCTCTCTCCTCTCTCCTTTTCCTCCTATCTAGTGATAGGGGGTGAATCCAGGGGCAGGGACTAAAGGGTGGGAAGAGGAAGAAGCCACAAAGTAGCAAAGTCCAGCTACACACCACCCTCTCTTACCACCCTAGCCTGACCCAGCAGGCAACATGGTAGCTTCTTTCCTAACTCCACTTTCCAACTTGGGCTTGGGCAGCCTAAGTCTTCGTTCATTCCAGATCTGACAAACACAGAACAGTTTGAATTCTGGCTTGTTGGGGAAGGGGTTCCTCTAGGGTTAGAGGCTGCCTGGAATGGCAGTGCTGAGACAGTGAGACATGCCCTGCCTATAGTGTCCCCAAGGTCCTGCTATTGTATAGCTGTTACCTCACTATGCTTTCTGCTTCCATCACAGTCTCCTCCCTGCTGTTCCACCTACCACACCCTATCACACCCCACTACACTGTTCTTTTAACACACATCTCCTGGCTCGTGGTCAGTCACATACTCTTTTCTTTCCCCTATGCTTTCCCTTTGGGTCAGTGTATTCAATAGCGTCATCTCCTGCCTGCTCTCTGCTTGGAGTGACACCTGTTCTACAGAGGCTTCTTAGACAATTGCTTTAGCTTATGCATTCATTTATCTTACTTAGACTTGAGCTGTCATTGCATGTTATTTATCATTGACTCCTAGAACCTACCCCACTACCTGGCACCACCCAATCCTTTTAAGCACCTGTTAGGTGAATGAGAGGTGGACAGATGTTGGATGGATGTAGGGACGACAGGGTGAGGTGGCTAAATGGATGGTGGTGGCTAAATGTTGGATACATGGGTGCATGAGATGAGTGCATGGATGATGGGTCCAGGGATAACTGAATAAGAGGGCTGAATGGATGGATAAATGGGTGGGTGCGAGTATAGACGGTTTATGTGTATGTGTGTGTATGTATGTATGTATGTATGTATGTATGACAAAATGAGAGCAATGGGTAGATGTTGGATATGTGAGTAGATGGTGTACATATGTATGTATGTACATATGTATATATGTATGTATGTATGTAGTAGATGGTATATGTATGTATGTATGACAGAATGAGAGCAACAGGTGGATGTTGGATGTATGAATAGATGGTCTATGTATGTATGTACATTTGTATGTATGTATGTATGTAGATGGTGTATGAATGTATGTATGTATGTATGTGTGACAGAATGAGAGCAATGGGTGGATGTTGGATGTGTGAGTAGATGGTGTATGTATGTACATATGTATGTATGTATATAGTAGATGGTGTATGTATGTATGTATGCAAGTATGTTCTATCTGTGAGAAGATGGTATATGTATGTATACATGCATGTATGCATGACTGAGTGAGAGGAGTGGGTGGATGTGAAGCTGGCTAGAGGTTCAGTGATGGATGAATGAGTGAACAATACTATCCAGGCTAATTTCATGTCAATTTGACACAGCTATAGTCATCAGAGAGGAGGGAGCCTCAATTGAAAAACATGTCTCTATAAGACTGGGCTGAAGGTAATCCTGTAGAACACTTTCTTAATTAGTAATTGATTGGGGAGTGCTCAGTCCATTGTGGGTGGGGCTATCCCAGGCAGGTGTTCCTGGGTTCTATAAGAAGTAGGACAAGCGTGCCATGAGGGGTAAGGCAGTAAGCAGCACTCCTCCATGGCTTCTGCATCAGCCCCTGCCCCCAGGTCCTTGCCCTGCTTAAGTTCCTGTCCTGACCTCCTTTGATGACGAACTGTGATATGGAAACCTAAGCTGAATAAACCCTTTCCTCCCAAGTTTCTTTGTCCATAGTGTTTCATCACAGCAATAGTAACCCGAACTATATTACCCTAGAGGCAAATACTGATGTACCACATTTCCAGTGAAACCCTCTCGTGTCCTTCCAAGGTACCTCTGAGAGAAGCCAGGCACCCTGACATACACCCATGATCCTAACACTCAAGTAGCTGAGGCAAGAGAGTTAAAAGTTCCTGGCCAACCTTGGCTATGCAGTGAGATCCTTCAGAGGATAATAATGAATATTATTAATTATATTTGTTGCATGAGAAAACTGAACTCTGGAAGTGTCAGGGTTTTTGTTTGTGACCATCCAGCTAGTACAGCCCAGAGATCAGACTCTGTCTTCTTGACTCTTTGTTTGGGGCTGTGTAATATGTAGTGAGCCATCCAGGGGGTAAATAGCGACCCTTATTCATCACAGCCCTCAGCTACTTCCTCTGAGAAGCAGAAGAGGCCACATTGGCTCTACACACCTGACCAAGCTTTAGTTTGAATCTCTGGTGACTCCACTTTGGCTGTGTGCATGGTGTGACCCACAGGAAGAGAAATCTGACCTTCTCGGCAGCCTATGTCTCACTGAGCCTTTACGTTCCTCTTTAAACTCACTAAAGCAAGATTAGGCTACCCAGAAATCTCTTCTTCCTCCTTGACCTGGCCAAAGCAGGCCTTGCCTTTCCACGGCCCCACTGAAGGGGCAGGAGGGAGACACGCTATTCTCTTACCCATTGACAACACCATGTCACAATGTTGTCCCAGCCATACAGCCTCCATGAGAAAATGAACTCAGAGCCAGCTGCAAGCCATCCTGTAGACCAGAAGTTGGGAGAAAGGCGAATGCGTGGCAAGTCTTAGTAACACTTTCCCTATTGGCTTTTGTGTTTTAAGCTTTCCGATTTTTAAAGGTATTACAAAAGCACACAAGAAATTCCTAAATGTTAACATGCTGCATTTGCTTTTATCTCTTTTTACACATCTATGTGATATATATATATATATATATATATATATATATATATATATATATATACACACACACACACACACACACACACACACACACACGAGTGTATTAGTTTTCTGGAGTTGAGCGTGAGCTTCAGTCTCTTGGCCTCTGAGTACTTCAGCATGTTTCATCTCTAAGGGGAAACAGTCTTTGGGTCCCTGTTTGAAGCAAGCCCTCCCCTTACTCTGTAGGACTCTCTTGTGGGGTTTGCATGGTGCCGTTGCCACTGGGTTCGATTCAGATTGCATCCTAAGTTTGGCCAGCTGCCCTTTCTTGGAGCATCCTGTGGGTAAGAAGCCAACATGGATATGTCCCTTTATAGGGAGGTGACTTGATTGCTTAGCTGGGGGAGGGGGGATTTTCTAGGTTTTGTCACTGTGAAGATGCTCTGTCCCTTTGTGAGGCATAAGCAGGGTTGGAGAGATGGCTTGGTATACAGTGCTGCTGGCCAGGCAGTCCAGCCAAATGGATGAGCTCCAGGTTCAATGAGTGAGTTGTGAGAGGAACTGATGTCACTTGATGTCAACCACTGGCCTCTACACAGTCGTGTATGGGTGAATGTACTCCACATGTATAAACACGCATACACACTCACATATGGACACACATGCACACATGTGCACACCAACAAACACAGAGCCTGACTTTCGTGAGAAGATATCTGAGACTCGTCATACTTTGTCCCCGATTTTACCACCGATTGACTATTCCTGACAAGAGATTGTTTCGGGATCAACCAGAGCAGGAGTTCGGATTCCAGCCTCCAGCTGAGTGTATTGGTTGGAACCCTTCTGTGTGCCTAGAGTGCCCTTCCCTTCCTCCACCACCAGCCCAGACACAAGGCCTTTTCTTCTACCATATTTAATAACATTACTCTGATTACTAACATTTAGCCACTCACCTTGAAATAATTATAGGTTCTCAGAAAGACTCAGGTCTTTCTTGCTTCATTTTAGAAAGATGGTAGCAAGGGGCCCCACATGCCATTCGCTTCTCCCCCTCCCTCTTCTCCTCCCCCTCCCCCTCTCCCTTTCCCTCTCCCTTTCCCCTCCCCATCCCCTCTTCCTCTCCCCTCCCCCCTCTGCCATCTCAAGGTGTTATTATCCATACGTGGACTTACATAGCCTGTGGCCTTTTGGGACAGGATTCTTTTCTTCATTTGGCATGTCCTTAAGGGTCACTATGTCCCTTCTGTTGGCATTCATTCTTTCGAGAAGGCAAACAACCCAATAAGGCTGATTCACAGTCCACCCGTGGATGTGGCAAGTTCATCTGATGGCTCACCTGCTGTGAGATATTTTGCTTGGTTTTTCAGTCTGGGGCTGTTAAAAGTAGAGCTGCTAAGAACAGTCATAGCAAGCTGCTACAAATTCTCTTGTGACTCTCTGGGCTAAGGTATCTATCGTTGGTTCTCTGAGTCACATGGTTTGTGTTTAGACTAAGAACCTACCAAATTGCTACAAAGTCATTACATTTTTCCTTTAAAAATATTTTTATGTGTGTGTACTTATGTGTGCAAGCATGCTATATGTACATGGGTGCCTGTAGAGACCAGAAGAGAGCTTCAGATTCTCTAGTGGTGACCTTAGAGGCATTGTGAACACCCTGATATGGGAGCTGGGAACTGAACTAAGGTCCTTAGGAAGAGCAGCAAGTGTTCTTAGCCAACAAATATCTTTCCAGCCCTTCTACTCCATCACTGGTTGCCAAAGGAGCTGCATCCCTCCATCATCCCACACTTAGAACCCTCACTCTTTCTCCTTTGGACCATTTTCAGGCATGCGTGGCTTCAGGCTGCATCTCCTTGGATGAAAGGCTGTGTGAGCATTCCTTCACCTGCCCACTTTCCATCTCTTTACCTCTTTGCTGAAACAGCTCACTTCCAAACTGGATCCCTGAGTCTTGAAAAACTTTAAAAATGATGTTGCTTGCTTGTTTGGTTTATTATAAACCTGAGTACAGAAAATATCACATGCCCAAATTAATCAGACCCCAAGTCTATATATCTCAAGGAACTTCTCCACAGTTTGACTAGCCATTCCGAAGCTGGGGAGTTCGCAGTGGATCTCACACTTCCACTATTGAGTGTGTTTATGCACTTGTCCGCCGATAAGGGAAAAACGTGCCCACGGCAGAGTCAGAACTGGAAAACCAGTCAGCTTAGATGCTCTCTCATAACTCACGTTCATCACCTGCATGGTTTTTCTCATCCTTAATATTTAGCCTTTCTTTATTTTCTCTTTTTTTCTGTCTGTCTGTCTGTCTTGCTTCCTTTCTTGTTTGTTTGTTCTGAGCAGGGCTTCTCTGTGTAGCTCTGGCTGTCTTGGAATTCACTTTGTAGACCAGGTTCTATATGTTATAGTGTGCCTACATGTACATTTTTGAAAGTTCTAAAAGGTATATATATCCTTGGGGCCAGCAAGATAGCTCAGTAGATAAAGGTGCCTGCCACCAAGTCTGATGATCTGAGTTCAATTCCCAGGAAAAACACAGTGGAAGGAGAGAACTAACTTCCACAAATTGTCCTCTGATCCTTGTCTGTGTGCTGTGGCACATGTGTCCGCTCACATGCACATACATGCACATAAAATAAAATTTAAATTAATTACAATTTAATGTAGATGTTCTAGATATAAGTCCTTATTTGGAAACATGGTTAGCAAATATTTCTTACTCTTTTTTTCTGCTCAAATAGTTCTCATTTACTTTTCAGATAAAACTGCCATCTAGTCACCTGGTGAAGAATTTTCTAGAATCGAACTATGAGGATCCCTTGTCTAGTTGCTAGAA
Organism: Mus caroli; assembly: GCF_978045245.1. NCBI lineage: Eukaryota > Metazoa > Chordata > Mammalia > Rodentia > Muridae > Mus > Mus caroli. The sequence continues at coordinate 59,758,172 of NW_028227266.1, read as the reverse complement.
TAGGTTAGGAATGTTCTGTACGGGTGCAGAGATGTGAACACTAAGTTTAGAATCTATGTAGGGTCTGGGGCAACTTAGCTAGAGTTTAGGGAGGGATGAGGCCAGGACACGTGGTTTGTCAGCATTTCTGTGCAGCTAAAGGTCCGGTGGGAAAGGTGGCTCCTTGTCCAGGAAACCCTCACCCAGCGTTCTCTAGATTGCTCTGTCTCCCCACTCTGGGCTAGTGGTTCGCAGCATCCACGTGGAGGCTCAGAACTGACCTTAACTCTAATTCCAGGGTAGCGGGCATCCACTGGTAACTTCTGAGATCACCAGGCACACAAGCGGTGCACAGATATACTTGCAGGCAAAACACCCATTCACATAAAGTAAAGCCAAGGACGGGGAAAGAGAAAGACAAAGAAACATAAGCCGGGGCTAAGGACGGGGTGGGTCGGGAGGACTGACTGAGAAGACCGGAAGTGAAAAGGGCTGTGTGGGTGGAGTGTGGAACACAGAGTTAGAGGCCAGGGTATGAAGAAACCCTTCCATCCGAGAGGGCTGGAAAGGAAGCTTGAGGCAGCCTCTCTCCCACTGCCCCTGGTGAACACATAAGCCCGTAGACCTGCGTGAACCTGTGTCTCTGGCTGAGGCGAGATAGGGAACGCATAAGAACTCCGGAAGAAAAACCAAAGAATACAAAAGTGAAACCCACCTCTGGTTGTAAAGGGTGGGAGATGTTTGTCAGGAAGAGAAAAGAAGGCTAAGGAAGAATTGCCCTGCCTTGATTAACAGTAAGTAATACCTACTGAGATACATCAGCTCAGCACCCAGATACTTGCCACATTTATCTTAAAGACCTTCATGTGCCATAAATACTTCCATTCCTATTTTTTAAAATTATTTTAATTTTGTGCATATGGGTGTTTGCCTGCATATATGTCTGTGCACCACATGTGTAATGCCTTTGGAGGCCCTAAGAGGACATCAGATAGATCCTCTGGGACTGGGGTTATAGATTGTTGTGAGCCACCATGTGTGAGCTGGGGATGGAACCCAGGTCTTCTGGAAGAATAGCCAGTGCTCTTAACCACTGAGCCACCCATCATCCAGTCCCCCTTTCATCCTTATTTTACAAATGAGAATACTGAGGCCCAGAGATGACCTCAATTGGTTTGCAGCTACTGTTGAGAAATGGTAGCACCGTATTCCAATACCATGTTGTGGTCTCCTCAGGTATCCACTCAGAACTTCTAGAACATTCAAGAGTTCAAGGTATGCAGTAGACTATGTATTGTAATGTTTGATGATGTTAGCTTTCATTTGCTTCCTTTCATAAAAGAATCACTTGTAACTTTCAAAATGGACTTGTTTAATACATGTTCACATAATCTGGGTGAGATTTTCTATTCTACTTTAGGCATTGCATTGCTTGTTGACATTCTACTACAGAGGCATGGGCTTTAGCTTCTTCTCTCTCATTCAGACACATCCAGCTCACACCGGCATGACCCAGTCTCCATCCTCCCAAGACAAACATACAGCAGGTACTTTTCTCCACCAAGAGGCATTGGTGACAGTCCCGTGACCAAGGGCAGCTACTGTGTGCCGCTGATTCAGACCGAGCTGGAGTTTCTGGTCTCTTTACCGCACACGCTGTTTTCTTTGCAGCCGATCTTTGCTTCTGTTTTTCTTGTTCCCTAGCTTTCTAGTAATTCACTCATTCCTTATTGAGAATGGCGGCCTGATCCGGACAGCTACCAGCCACCATCAGTGCACATCTAGCACGCTGTAAGTTTTACTTGTCTGCACTTGTGCTTGGTGGAACTTTTGGGTTTTTCTCTACCCGAGGCTCATTACAGTCTCTGCCTGGGGCCTAACTATCAATCTAGCTTCTCCCAGGATTATCAAATTATCATTTTGCAGATTTGGAGACTCTGCTCATATCCGTTTTCCTTCTTTTTCCTTTCCTTTCCTTTCCTTTTCTTTTCTTTTCTTTTCTTTTCTTTTCTTTTCTTTTCTTTTCTTTTCCTTTCCTTTCCTTTCTTTTCTTTTCTTTTCCTCCCTCCCTCCCTCCCTCCCTTCCTTCTTTCCTTCCTTCCTTTCCTCCCTCCATCTCTTCCCTCCCTCCCTGCTTCTTTCCTCTCTTCGTCTTCTCGTTCTCCCCTTTCCCTTCCTCCTCCTTCTCCTTCTTCCCCTCCCTTCTCACCTCCTCCTCCTCTTTCTTTTCTTTTTTTCTTTAGAGACAGGGTCCTACTCTGTAGCTCTGGCTGGCCTGGAACTTTCTTCATAGCCCAGGCTGGCCTCACACCCACAGTAATCCAATCTTCCCTTCGGCTTTCTCGATCCTGGAATTGAGCCAGGTGAGGTGGCTCCGCACCTTTATTTTTCTTAACCCTGTCCCTGATTTTCATTGATATCTATAGTCTTCAGATGCTTTCTGACAGAAATGTACAGGTGTAAACGCTTGAGTAATGTGGATCTTACCGATTCTTTCCTCCAAAGAACAGGTCTTCAGTGTATAGAGTCATAGTCAGCTTTCAGGGAGACACACAGTAAAAGATGGCTAGAGGGTCTTAGCCATGAGTATGTGTCTCTCTTTGTTTCCTCTGACATTGGTGCTGACCTCCACCTTTGGTTGTACCTAATGCTCTTCATCTCAGATTCTGGGTTGTATTTTATCCTCAGGCTCCGGCTGTGTGGAGGTGAATGGCTGCCTGCAAGATGAAGGAGAGGCAGGCATCTAGAGTTTTAATTGCCTCTCAGTGAATTGCTCTCACTCAGTGACCCGTACTTTTGACCCATCTCTTCACCTTCTTTCGGAAGCACACGCTGGTGTCAACTCCTGAAGCTTTTGAGGATTTTGCAGTTTCCTTCGAGTTGTCTTTCAGAGTTTCCTCGTGCCAGTTGAAGAGTCCTTCTTGTTTCTCCTGCTGAGTTGATAGCCACTCGTCTGCTTGCTGTCTACAATACTGTGACATATTTTCTCTCATATTCCTGATCCTTGTAGCTTTGTGCCTTCTAGATGCTTGTCTTCACTCTCCATCTTCATCTGGAAACACAAAGCCCTCCATCCCTCCCCAGATGCCCGCATCCCATGCTCACAGCTGACATGAGCTGCCACTTCTCAGCCACAGCCTCTCTCAGAGGCAGAAAGGAAAGATAAGGGCCTGTTTCAAAAATAATATATGGTTCCCGGAGTGGAATCACCGCACCTGAAAACCAGGCAGGCCGGGATAGTTTTCTGAGCAAATTGGAACAAGACATTTCACCTTGTTGGCAGGATCAAAATGTTTGTACCAGAAAAAAAAATGTGAATACCAGCCACACCCTTCCACAGAGATATGGACAATCAAAGGCGGTGTTGGGGAGATGCAGCCCTCTGCACAGTTTCAGGCACCAGTGCAGTATCTGGGATCAGATCACTGGTTTGTAACTCAGGAAGCACATGAGACTGGGTTAGTTCCACAGGATAGAAAAGGTACATATCTTCCCCAGGGAAAGTTTGTGTCACAGGAGATGAGTCAGATACAAGGCTAAAAACTGCACTGCAGAGTATGGGAAAGAGAGACATCAATGCAACCCTCCAGGGTGGAGAAGCCGAGGTCTTCCTGGTAGCCAAGGAGGACAACACCAACAGAAGTGAGAAAGAGGGTATTCAAGACAGAGAGGGACAGGGTAAAAGTGACAAAGTAGCATTTGCCTGAAGCACCACAGGACTAAAGCTTTGAGGCTGCCTAGGGTCAGTCTGCACCCTCCTGCACCTGCCAACACCCACCAGCACCCTCCTGCACCTGCCAGAACCTACTTGCACCCACCTGCACCTATCTGCACCCGCCTGCACCCTCCTGCACCTGCCAGCACTTTCCTGCAACCACCAGCACCAGCCAGCTATGCTCTTTGGATGTGATCTGTCAGTGGGGAGTAATGTGGTATGTCAAGGCAGGATGTTCCCATGAAAAGGTTGCCTCTGGTGATAAGATGCAGGATAGCCTGGCCAAAGGACAGTCAGAGCTTGAGTTCCATCAGGACACTGTTCTCACTATTTAAAGAAAATGTGATGGGCTCCCTAGTAGGGGGAGGGAAGGGGAGGGAAGGATGAGCCTGTGAGCTTCAAGATTTGTTGAAGCTTGGTAATGAGGTGAGCATGGTTGAGATGTCTAGACTCTGTGTTGAGTATATAGCCTGACTAGGAAATACCGGACAAAGAATAGGTTGGAAATTAGAAAAGCAGAAGGTTTCAGTGTGGGCATACATAGTGTGATAGGCCTGAAGGATATGAAGGAAATGATTATTGTGGGGGAACAATGTGAGTCAGAGGCAAGGAGAGAGATAGCAGTCACTCAAGTGTCTACCATCACCACCACCATCAGATCAGCACTCCCCTACCAGTACCACCGCCATCATCACCATCATAGTCATCAGCATCACCACCTTCAGTCCCACCATCAGCATCACCATCAGCATCCTCCTTAACACCACTGTAACTATTATTGTTACCACCATCATCACCAATATCACCATCATTTCAACTATGACCTCTCATCAGCTTCATCAATGGCATCAAATCATCATTCCACGCCTTCTCCCCATCAGGATAACTATTCGCTCTTCCATCAAGTCTTCTACCAGCGCCATCATCGTTCCTGCCATCTGCATCATTACCAGCATGACTGCTACCGGTACCAACCAATATTGAGATTTCTTAGGATTGCAGTTCCCACAAAATATAGAAATTAGTATGTCTTCTGAGACAGAGAAAAATGACTGGGGCACTAGCTTACCCCAGGGCAGATATGCAGAACTATGCCTATATATCTCTGACAAACAACTGAACATCAGAAAGTTGCAGGTCCCTCACCCATCGGATCTGCTTGCCCAAGGGATCTTCTGTGGTTTGTATAGTGTCCCTCAATCAAGCCCTACCATGGTAGAGTCTGCAGTCAGCCATCACCTCAGTGAGGGCCCACCCACTGAGGGCAGGAGTCCTTGGGCCTATTGAGTCAGTGCTGAAGTACAGGTCTCTACTCCGCCATCCAGGCCCTACCTGCTATGAACTTTAAACTCTTGAGAAACGCCTTTACAACTTTCCTGCCAACCCTTCCCTGGGACTCCAGCTCTCTGGCTTCAGAATTGTCTGGACCAGTGGTTCTCAACCTGTGTGCTCATGACCCCCTTGGGGAATCACATATTGGATATTCTGCTTATCACATATTTACATTATGAATTAAAAACCCAAAATATTTTATGGTTGGGAGCGGGGGTCACTGCAACATGAAGAACTGTATCAAAAGATGCACAGCAATAGGAAGGTTGAGAACCACTCCGTTAGACCCATCTTTATGCTTCCGACTTCTTTTGCTACCTCAGCCTATCCTAAAACATGCTCCCCTACTGGGATGCCTCCCCTGAGAGTCATGTGGTAGTGGTTAATCTTGGCTGTCAATGCAATGCCAAGCTGGAAAAGGGGAACCTCCATTGAAGAACTGCCTCTGTTAGATTGCTTGTGGGCTTACCTGTAGGACATTTTCTTGGTTGCTAATTGATATAGGAGGCTCAGCCTAGTGTGGGCTGTCCCGTTCTAAGGCAGATAGACCTAGGATGAATAAAAAGGCCACCAATAGGCTAGAAAGACAGCTCAGCTGTTAGAGGGTAACATTCACAACTAAAACATCAAGAAAGCTAGCTGAATGTAAGAAGGGAGCCAGTTCTCTGGCCCCTGCTTCAGTTTCCTGTCCTGCTGAGTTCCCGCCCTGACTTCTCCTCAACAGTAGAACGGAACATGGAAGAAAAAATGAGCCCTTCCCTCTCTGGATTGCTTCTGGTTGGAGTGTTTTTTTATCACAGCAATAGAAAGCAAAGAGTCCAGGAGGTGGTGTGTTTAGGTGGTCATCTCCTGGGACCTCCACACTATCTCTCAGACTCCTCTAATAGATACCCCACAGCCACATCCACCCACCCACCCCACTCCCCACCTCAGCTGCTCTGGCTCCTCTCTTGTGGAACCAGGCTTTCTACCCCCATCAGCAGTGGCTGCTCTGAGGTTTGGTGTCTTTCCCTGTAAATGGGGAATAATGCCATGTCTTCTGTAAGGCTGTTGCGAATACTTGGTGACAGAGCATGCCTCAGTGGACTGTGACACTGCCTGGCTCCTTGGTGATATACAGTTCATCCTTTAATTTCCCTACTGCACAGGGTTTGTTGCTTGGCCTTATCTTCCTGGGCTCTACTGAGAGAAGGTCAGAGTGCATCGCATATACCCATTGAGTCTCCCACCACTCTGCCCATACTAGGTACTCAATAAATGCTGCTTATGTGACTGAGTTAACCAGCTAATGGCCGTTTAGCACCCCACATTCTTGCTCTCTTGAGTCTTAAGTGTAAAGAAATAAAATGGACTCCCACATCCATGTGTTGTGTCTTCTCTGACCAATCCACATTCATTGGCTGGGGTGGTAATGGTGGTGGTGGTGGTGTGTGTGTGTATGTATGTGTATATGTATATGTTTGTGAGTGTATATGGGTTTCTTTGTGTGTATATGGGTGTGTGTGTATGTGTGTGTATGTGTGTGTGTTTGTGTGTGTATGTGTTTGTATGTGTGTGTGTTTGTGTGTGTATATGTGTGTGTTTGTGTATGTATGTGTGTGTGTGTGTGTGTGTGTGTGTGGTGAGGGGTTGCTTGCTCTCCTCCATTGACACAGATATGCCAGGGCTAGTAGAACTGTAAAAGCTGTTGACGTGGACTGTTGAACACAGTGAACTGTAAACGTTATCCTGAGGCAGCAGAGGATGTTCCCATGGGTTTGTGGATGGTCCTGAGCCAATCAGAGTCCTGGTGCTGGCGAGATGGAAACAGCGGTTCTCTAGGCCCACTGAGCATTAGACTCACTGGGAGACTTTCACACTTAACTGTCCACAGGCTACTCCTTGGGCCAATGAAATAAATGTCTCTAGTGGTAAGGACCAGATTATCTGTCATTTAAATAACTTCTCTGGGGGACTCCATTGGCAGCTGAGTTTGAAGGCCTGTGGAGTAGAAAGACTCATGGGCAGAGAGGGGCAGTGTGCCCCGGAGGTCGTGTGACTATTCTTAAGAGCACTGCTTCCCTCCACAGGCGCTGCCTCTGCTCTTCTTTCTTCTTCTTTTCTCTTTTTTTCAAATTTGCCTCCAGCTCACTCTCCCTGCTGACGAGTCAGAACCTCTCCGTGCAGCACCTACACTAATAACGCTGGTGTCTCCCCAGGGAGATGAGAAGCAACCCCCAGCCCCCTCTGCTCAGAGCCCATAACCTATCAAAGGCTGAGAGCTCAGAAGGGGGCTGGTGGTGAGACTTACATGGGTAACTCCAATTAAGACAAATGTCAGCCCTTCCTCCACAGGCTGTCCATGACTTGCCCTGAGCATAGTACAGGCTGGGCGTAGGGAGCGATAATGCTTCGTCTTAACTGTCAGGCTCTGACAGGCACAGCCAGAGGAAGCAAGGCAAAATATAAGCAAAAGGTGGTCCTGGCCTAGATGTCCTGCCTCCTGAAGGAGCCCCTCTAGAGACATGGGGCCACAGATCCTCCAATGCAAAGATCCCTTTTAAGCCAATTTGAAGGGATCCTGGGGTTTCCAGTCCCAGGGACCCCAGAGTTGGCTGATGTCTTTCCAAACCTTCTCAAGGGTCCCCGATGAGCCAAAGGGCAACCCTTGACCAAATGGAGGCCCTCAGAACCGTGATGTCATCTCTTTGTGTTAGTGTGACACATGCAGTTAGCTGTAGCTAACTGCAACTTAGGGGAAGAAAGGATTTATTTATTTATTTATTTATTTATTTATTTATTTATTTATACACTGAGGGATGTCAGAGCAGGAACTCAAAGCAGGAGTAAGAAGCATTAACCAGGGAAGAACACTGCTTGCTGGCTTGCCCATGGGCTCATGCATAGCTGGCTTTCTTATACAGCCCAGGACCACGTGCCCAGAAATGATGGTTCCCACAGTACTCTGGGCCCTTCTACAAAAATAGATATTCAAGACAATTCCCCATAGACATGCCCTCAGGTCAGTCTGATCCAGGCAATCACTCAATCTAGACTTTCCTCTCAGATGACTCTGGGGTCTAGCTAGAGTCTAGGCTGTATCAAGTTGACAAAGCCATCTAGGATAGACGAGCAACTTAGATATCTGGACGAGTGTTAAAATGAAGAGCCATAGTCTCCTCTGCCCCCTATCCAACTAGAGCCTGAAGTTTGTCATAGGACTTGGTGATGGAGACGCAGATCAACAATTGGCAAATGCTGAAAATCCAGACCTGGACTTGGGGGAGACTCACCATGGCAGTGTGTGGGGACCGGAAGTCATTGTGGTATTGGGTGCTCAAGGCCTGGCTCAGCTCATTGCCTCCTGGACAAATCATTTGTCCAGACCAAAGAAGTGGAGCAGTCATTGTCTCTACTCAGGAGGGACAATTCACGGAAAAAGGGTACGAGGGGAAGGCACTGCTTGATGGGGTGAAAAGGAACATCAGGAAGAGCTGAAGTGGGTTAGTGCCTAACCCACAGATGTGCTAACAGATGTGGCATTGTGGAGCTCCACCCTTAACTCCACATGATTCAATAAGGCACAGCGATCGTCCGTGTGTTAGCCATTTTCTGCCACTGAGATGAGCATCTCCAAGCAATCACTGCAGAGGAGAAAAATTTTTGGTTCACAATCGCAAGGGGCTCAGGTCTTGGCCACTTGGCAACTTTGTTCTGGGTCTGTGGTGGGACAGAGCACTGTGACTGATTTCCTGGGACAAAAGCAAGCCATTCCTTTCATGGTAGCCATGCAGCAGAAAGAGAGGATGCATGCACATAACAAATCTCCTTCCCTAAACTCCACTAAGAATCCATTAACAGATCTATCCCTTCGTGAGTTCAAAGCCCTTGTCATCCAGTCACCGCTGAATGCCGTGACACTGGGGATCAAGCCTTTACCACATGAGCTCGGGGGTAACATTTAAGATGCATACTGTGGGTACTGAAGAGATGTCCCAACAATTAAGAACATTTAATGCTTTTGTAGAGGACCTAGGTTCAGTTCTCAGCACCTCCATGATAGCTCACAGCCACCCATAACTCGCATTCCATGGGACCCAGAACCTCTTTCGACTCCAATGTAGATTAGACACAAAACATGGTACACAGACACACATGCAGATAAAACACTCATACTCATAATATAAAATGAATAAATTTACTTTTTAAATCAGTACTGGGGTCCGTGGAGATGGCTCGGTCAATAAAATGCTTATTACATGAGCATGAAGACTAGAGTTTGATTCACCCTAGAACCTACATAAAAAAGCAAGACTTGACAGCATATACCTAGTGGAGACAGGAGGATGCCTGAGCTCTCTGGTTGGCTACTCAAGCCAAATCAGTGTGCTCCAGATTCAGTGGGAGACTCTGTCTCAAAAAATTTAGGTAGAGGACACATGAGGGCAATATCTGACTTCAGTCTCTGGACACTTCATGTAAGTATGCACACATAAAGCCCACTGAACAAAACTCATTTACAAATGGGGAACTGAGCGACCAAATTCACAGAATTAAGAAAGCAGGAGTCCTGGGAACTCAGCAAGAGTCTCTATATAGAACCCGTGTACTTAGCCAGCACAGTGACTGGACCCTCTCCTTGGTCCCACTGCCTACCTCTTCTTCCTCCTGCAACAAAGAAAGTATCTTTTCCAGTCCATCCCGGGGCTTGCTTTAATTAAAGGGCCATTGTCCAGGGACAAAGGAAATTGATGCCATATGCACCAAGAGGCTAAGTCACCAGATCTGCTCTGCCCTTTCTCCAGAGAGCCTGGAATTCTGACCCAACCTAGCACAGGAGTTGGTGACACACAGGGGCTGGTGAGCAGCTTTGCCCTGTCCCCAAGAGGCTGTTTGAGTCATGAAGAAGCCAGCCGGAGGTTACTACAGAGACAGGCTGCAATGTCATGGGCAGAGACTGGACTTCCGACCTGTCTGCTTACAGTCACAGTGGGCTCCAGTTTACTCCTCAGTAAAATGGGAATAACAAAACATCTGCTTCCCAAGGGAGAGGAGATGCTTGTTGGGAAGGGCCAGGACAACGGCTGACTCAGCGGTCCGTCATGGGTACCATCCCTCTCCATCATCACCTTTATCATCCTTTTCCCTACAAAGGGAGGGGGATGCATAGGCCAAGAAGATGGTTCAGCAGCTAAGGCATTTGCTGCCTAAGCAGCCAGTGTGAGGATCAGAGTTCAGGTCCCCAGAACCCGTGTAAATGCTAGGTGAGCATGGCGGCCCTCTAGTAATTTCAATGCGTGGAAGATAGACAGGGATCCCTGGAACAGACTGGCTAGCATGACTAGCCATACTGTCAGTCCCTCTTCAGGGAATAAAGGTCAGAGCAATGTGTAGAAGACTCAAGAGATCAATCTCTAGCCTCCACGCACAGCTCATACTTGTGCCCACATATCTGTGAACACATATGCACATAGACTGCACACTTATTCATGAAAAACAAAAGCAAAAGAGTAGGTCATGCCTCCAAGAGCCACAAGGCTGTCCTGGGCTAGGGGACATCTGATCAGCTGTCTGTTACTGTGTGGAGGCTGAAGGTGGGCATGAGGCTTTGAGAAGCTCCAAATTACTTAGAGAGTTGTCCCACTATCTGGAGAAATAGAACTTGTTCCTGTTCATTTATTCTAAAACCATTTTCTAAGGAAATTCCTCATAGAATATTTTTTTCTAGCTTTTTCCTACTACTTTGCCAAAGGCCTTTTCCATAATGCTGACTTGCATTCTTGTTAGTAAGCCCTGCCGGCCACCCTGTGCTGTAACACAGGATACCCTCAAGACCTGGGCTGGTTGTGCTCAGAACCATGGGCAGCTCCTGGTGGCAGAGAGCAGCTCTGTCTTGGTGTGGCTCAGACTCCATGACCCTCACTCCCCCTGCCCCCCTCCCCTCCTCCCCCCTCCCCCAGCAGGCAGTGTATTAAGTCACCACAGCCTGTACCTCCCTGAGCCAATAAAGATGCAGTTCTTGGATGAGTAGCAGGTATCTTTGGCTAGAGAAGCAGTGGGATAGGGAAAGGCAGGTCTTGGCTTTGGGGGCTGCCTTTGCTGCCAACAGACTCAAACCATTCTGGTAGACTCAGGTTTAGAAGTTGGAAGTGACCACAGGTGGCCTTGAAGTGAACTCTCCTTGTCATCACTGGAAACATTCTGGAACCTCGGGAGAAGATACCAACCTCGGCATACGTATGGAAAAGTCTTACATCTGATCTAGGGTCGTAAGCCCCTGCTTCCACATGGTGAGTTTCCCCTGCTGCTCAGCCTTGAGTGCAGGTCCCTCTGATCTGCAGAATAGCCTGTATCTCAGTGTCTATTTTTATCTATAAAAATAGTTGTTTCAAGCTGAGACCTTGGATGAAGATGTGGGGAACATGTGCATCAAATTTGCAGATGACTCCAAGCTGGAGGAGCTGACAGATTTAGAGTCTGGGATGATCTCGACAGTGGAGAATGCTGGGTCAAAAGCAAGCAGATGAAACTCGGCATCAATAAATCTAATGTCTCGAACACGGTTTCCAAAACGAAATTGCACAAGGGCAGTGTGAGGGAGACCTGGCTTGCCTACAGCTCTCATAAAGAAGATCAAGAGGTTCTAAAGTCTGCCTCAAGTTCAACATGAGCCAGCTGAATGATAGGGCAGGCTCAGGGGGGAAAAGGAACCTAACCAAACACCCTAATAAATGCTTATTATTCAGTAACCCTTGGTGACGTAGAGAGGGAAGGATGGCACGGTTGACCACCATGTTAGGCCCAGAGTAGGGGGGCGGACAACAAAATGAGTGATGCTTACTGAGAACTTCCCATGCACCAAGAAGCGCCTTAGTTCACACCATCATCACTTATGAGGTCATGGACCAAGGCACAGGGTACAGTGACAGCCCCCAAAGCCACTGGCCTCGTGGGTGGTGGACCCATGCTCTGGACCTCTTTGCTGTCTGTCCGTTAGACACCTTGTCTGCTTTCTCTTCCTCATTTTACAGATGTGGTGACCAGACCGGACGTGTGAAGACTAAGCGTCTGCAGTCACAGGGGGTGAACTGCAGACTCAGGCTCTCGTGGGAGCCTCTCATCTGTGCTTCCCTGTCCTATCTCCTGGCCAAAAGCCAATGCCACAGGGTAGCCAGGTGCTAACCCATAAGACTAAGACTCAGGGTTCTAAGGCATTTCCTGTGGCTCTGCTCAGGGGGAGTTTCATCCACTTTGCTTCTTCAGATGTGAGAGTGCAGGGATTAGCGCTTTTCCTGTCAAAGGAAGTCTCACCTGGAGCACTTAACTGAACCTTAATGGGGCACTCTGCGAGGGATCTCCTTATGTTCTTCAACATTTAAAATCGTTACCCATTTAAACTACTGAAGCCCACTTTTTAGCCCCCCTCCACTCTTGCATCTTCCTAACTTGCTACAGTAAACTAGGTTTTCAATTTAATAAATCATCAGTTGAGTGCTTATATATGAACATGTATACATATATGTGTATGTATGTATATATGCCAGCATCCTGGAGGTTTTGAGTGAGTATTTTTTCAGAGAAACTTCACAGAAACTCCACTATTATCATTTCATAATGAGGGAATTAGTTTTAAAGGGTGACCAACTGGACCCATTTGCCCATAACTGAGTAGTCTCTGGGGACACAGGTCTTACCACTGTAAAAAGCCAAAACCCAAACCCAAAACATCCCCCTGCTCCCCACAAAAAACCCCAAACCCAACAAGATGGTTTGGGGGCTGAGGAGCTGACTTAGTCAGGAAGTGTTTGCTATGCGAGCATGAGAACATTAGTCCAATCTCCTTGGGCCATGAGCACACGTCCATCTATGGTCCTGGTACTATGGTCCTTGATAGATCCCTTGAGCCTGCTAGGCAGCCTGCCTGGCCTACTTGATTAATTCCAGGCCAGCAAAAGATCCTGACTCAAAAAACAAGGTTTATGGCATCTGAGAAATGACACCCAAGGATGTCATACCCCCCCCCCCCCACACACACACGCACACAGAGGTTTTAGTCTAGGTGAACTGGGACAGGGTAGTCACCTTAGGCTTAGAGAAGTTAATTACACAGGAAATAGCTTTAAAACCAGTTCCCTTGATACTAAGTCAATACAGATAAAGAATATAAAATAAAGTCACTAGGCCTGGAGACCCTCCTGCTTTTATTTCTGTATTTTCAGTTCTAGGTCAGGAGACCAAGTTCCCAAATGAATAGAGAAGAATGTCTTCTCCCTGGGGTTGTCCTGAACCTGCTGGTTTCAGATAGCTAGAACGGTGCTCAGACATCCGGGACAAGTTTGTTCCCACCATCTCTCCCTCTCACACTGCATGGAGAGCAAGCTGTGTCTCAGAGACCAGGAACGATGGGCACAGGGTGGGAGCATGACAAGCCACTCAGCTGTAGAACGGGAACAGATTTGCAAGTCATAGTTTGAGATGGACATTGGCCACCTAGGCTGTGCTAGCCTATCAAGGGAAGATGACCATGGAGGCAGGAACCCAAGAATAAATGGAGACAGTGGTTTTCCAAAGTTGTTGTGAGAAAGAACATACGCTACTGTGAGGCTGCAGAGACCCAAAACTAGGGGCAGAGAGACAGGGTGGCTGGTGACCATGTGCAGGGGATCCTGTAAGGTCCCAGATAGTGAGGGAGAGACTGGCTAAGCAGACCTCAGCTCCTTTCCCATCCTGGGACCCTCTAGAAGATATTGGCTCCCTTTTCCCACAACTGTAAATATTTGTACATTCCCAAGTTATAAAGTGAGCTCTTGGCTTACAAGGGTCACGATGATAGGCCTGTTCAGGAAACAGTTTGTTCCGTGTTTCTTTAGGCCGATTTTCTGAGACTCCTTGTCATCTATGTTTGGAGTGGTCACAAGCGCCCCCCCCCCCCCGTGTGTGTGTGTGTGTGTGTGTGTGTGTAAGGAGGACTGTTGAGGGAAAAGAGACACAAATAGTCGTTATTTAAGAAAGCAGAAGCCAGGCAGGCAAGGACACTTCCTCTCCATGGCCTGAGATGTCAGAGAAGAGTTCTGTCTCCCCCATCTCCACCCCCAAGGAGGAGGTCCAGCTGGAGGGTCTTTGGTTTTCTGTCCTGGGGCTGAGGTGAAGGGGAGGGGAACTGGAAGGAATCTCCTGCTCCCTGCAGGAAAGCGACAGCCCTTAGTTAGGCTAGTTCTCTACCTAGGGGTGGGGAAGACGAGGAGATCCTAGTGGTGAGTCATGTGGGGGACCCCAGCACCTGCTATACAGTAGAGTGGGAAGATGACACAATATAGAGTAGAAAGTGGGAGAGGACACTATTTTCCCTGAGGGTTACAGTATGCTTTATTTTACTTAAAAATTCTTTTCTATGTTTAATATGTGTGTGGGGGATGTTACATACAAGTGCAGGAGGTCACAAGGCACCAGGTTCGCCTTGGAGCGGGAGGTATGTGAGAAGGGTGCCGAGAACTCAGCTCAGATCCTCTGGAAGACAGCCATCTCTGCAAGCTCTGCAGAATGCTACTGGCTAAGTGCATCTTGTTTCTTCCATTCTAGCTCCTCACCCATCCCTGATCCCTCCTTCCTCCTCTCTAGTGAGTGCCTTCTGTACTCAGTGGTGTGTCCTTTCCCACACTCTGTTTCCCTGGGCCAGAATGCTTTGTCCCTGCACTCTCTAGTTCCATTATCTGAAGACAAATATTACCTCACAGGGCTCTGGTAAGTTTTAGACACTGAATTGGTATGGGGCTCTTGGTACAAGACCAGGGTTTCTGTTGTGATTCTATGAGGATAGCCAACTTTTATTCATCCTTGGGGATTCTGAGTCACCTCCATGAAGCCTGCCTTGTCCTCCTCAAAGCTTCTTTTTTTTTTCTCCTGGTTTCCTCTCTACCTTTAGGACCGAGTGACAATTGTTTCAGGATGTTTTGTTGAAGTTAGCAGCCTGCTTGGTGTTCAGTTAGCATCTGACTAGATTTGTGACCTCCTCAGTTCTGTCCTTGGAGGCCACCCCAGTGTCTGGCACCTGGCACAAACTGAGGGGAGTGAGGGTTCCTCAGGGTTGCAGTATGGCCATCTCAGGGGTCAGCCTGAAGCTCTGACTAGGGTGGGGTTTTCTCCACCTCCAGAGCTCCACTGCTGGCCTAGGAGAGGGGATCCAGTTGGTGAGGGCTGGTCATGCACACATGACTACCTGAGTTCAGACTCTCAGCGTCCACATAACAAGCAGCCATGATGGCATGTCAGTTATCCCAGCACCGGGGAGACTGAGGCAGGAGCATCCCTGAGGTTTGCTGGCCAGCTGGTTCGTCCAAGTCCACTAGCTTCCAGTTCAGAGAGACCCTGTCTCAAAAGCGAAGGTGGAAGTCAGCTGTGGTGGTACTTGTGTTTGTTCCTAGCACTTGGGAGGCAGAGGCAAGTGGATCTCTCTCTATGAGTTCAAAGCCAGTCTGGTCGGTAGAGCATGTTCCAACAAGCCAAAGCTATATAGCAAAATGATGTCTCAAAAAGAAACAAACAAACAAACAAACAAACAAACAACAAAAACAAAAGGACACCAAAATGATATTAAAATAAAATAATTTAAAGTACAATGTAGAGTGAGTGACTAAGAAAGACAACTGTTGTTAGGTCCTTATCTCCAATGTGTGCACATGAGCCCTCTCTGTCTGTCTCTGTCTGTCTGTCTGTCTCTCTGTGACTCTCTCTCTCTCTCCTCTCAGCCTCCCCATCAGTCTTCCCTTTCTCACATGCTAGACAGACAGCTCATTTTCTTACCCCCTCCCAAAAACCGTTTTGGGTTTGGAAAACAGCAACCACTTAGGAAAATGTATAATTACCCAGGGCTCAATCGTGGCAAACACAGGGCTCCCCCAGCCGTGCTGAAATGTCAAGGACTTGACTGGTACAAGCCCAGTCTCCCAAGGATCTGAAGGAAGAGGCTTGGCTGTCCTGGAGGGGGCAGGAGGATCAGCAGTGTTGACAGAGCAGCCTGCCTAATCCCTTCTGACAGCTCAGAGGGAAACGTCAGCCTGCTGCTTAGCCCGAGCAGTTCTTGAGGCCTCCCTTAAGGAGGACTCTCTCTCTGCCTTCTGCTCAGCTCAGGCAAGGCTGAACTCATGGTGACCTCAGCCTTCCACAGGCAGAGCAGACTCGGGCTCTTTCCAGTAGGGTGTCTGCCAAGGCTCCATGCCGGGCCCTTTTTCGTCAGGATGTCTCAAGTGTTTATAGGGGTGAGAAATAGGGGAGTGGAAGCCATCCTGAGTTTCCTCAGCCAGACCCACCCTGAGATCCTGGGAAAGAAAGGGCACAGTCGAAAATGGAAGTGGACAAGGTGTCCCTCTAGTTTCGTGTCCCAGGGAAGAACTCATCCACAGAGTCCTGTAGTCCCCATCCAAGATCTTGGCCCTCACCTGTCACTCAGAAGAGGACCAAGTTCCCTAAGCTGTTCTATGTAGGTCAGGCCTCCAACCCACCCTGCCTTGCCAAGCCTGCCTCTGCCTGTAGCCTGAGCCGTGTGGGGATCCGGTGGAGGAGAACCAAGTTGTGCGGAAGGTATGACCTCACTGGGAAAGCACTGGCTCTCGGCCCTTCCTCCGGCTCCAACCTGGGAATCCACAGGGAAGGGAGCTCAGGCCAGGCAGACAACCCCAGTGCAGGGAGCAGTGCTCCAGCTATGAAGCTCATCACCACAGAGAAGTGTCATTTCTCCCTGCTCCTCTCAATTACAAAATAATAAGATTGTTAAAAATCCAATCATATGAACGTCAATATTGGCAGGGACAGCCGCAGGAAATTTAATTGCACAACGGGTGCCAGTTAAAGATGGTATGTGTTCTTCCTGGCTTTTCTTCATTCTCATTAGGATGAAATCCTACTGCATCTTCCAGACTTGCAAACAGGGGTTTGTCATGAGGCCAGAAGTAGATGGGACTGACACAGGCCTCCCTTCCTCAGCCTCGTGCCTTCCCTCCCTCTCCATTGCGTCGTCCCGGATTGGAGCTCAGCACCGATTTTGAACATCAGCTCTCCAGTTTCTTTGGCATGTCAGAGGGCCAGATGTTTTTTATTTGAGAGCAAATTGACACATTAAATTACACTGTGCAAACATTAAAGCCAGCCGCGGGTAAACAGGCCGAGATTCATTGAATTTTACGGGTCACAATGATGTTTATGTAATTTAACAAATTCCTGGCCCCGCTGCCGAGACTCTCCAAGAAGTATTAATTGAAGAAAGATGAGAACTTCCCCGAGGCTGTCTGTCCAGTCCTCTGCACCTCAGGCTTAAGAGCTCTTGGGAGGGGGAAGGGGGCCTTCAGCGGCTTAGCGTCGGAGTTTCACAATGTCCAACACAAAGCAAGGAAGCCGGGCCCATGGCTTGTTACTTTCCATGTGGCTGTGACTAATACTCTACAAGAGCAGCTTAAGGAAGGGAAGGGTTGCTGGGGCTCACAGTTCATACAGTCCGTCCTGGTTGCGGAGGCATGGCCCTGGGTGCTGGAGGCAGGAGGCCACATAGCAACCACAAGGGAAACCAAGGAAGCTGAATGCGGGCATTCCGCTCATTTTCTACTTTTAATTCAGTGCAGGGTCCCAGCCCACAGGAATGGTGCTGCCCACATTCAGAGTGGGTTTTCCTAGAATCTAGAAACTCCCTGACAGCTATCCCCAGAGGTTTGTTTCCATGGTGACTCTAAATTCCATGGCGGTGAGATTAAGATCACCCATTGCACCTTCCTTGAAGACAGTTTCCTAATCCAATGCCAGTGAAGTCTTAGAGAAGATGTCAACCAGTGTGAACCTGCTTCCTTATCTGCTAATGGGGGCCAGGTGCAAGTGCCTGAGCATCCGGGTCTTTTCTCTAGTAACTGGCATCCCTATCTTGTGTCTGTTTCCATGGTTTCTTTCAGGGTAAAACCCATTCTCTACTTTTAAAGATGGGCGCATAGTCTATTAGGCTTGGCCAATTAGGAGTATTTTGTGTAGCCTCAGGCCTTGGTAATTGGGTTGAAGATGGGCACGTGATCAAGTCTGAGCCAATGAGCATCAACCCATCAGGTTGCGGGAGCCAGCAGCGCAGAGATCTGATCTGTTAGGCCTAAAGTGGCAAATCTAAGTTAGGAGCTGCTTGGGTACCATTTGGCTCAGGCTTGAGTCAGGAAAGGTTGCTTGGGAGGAGGGGTCGTGCAGCGAAGTGGGGACAGAGTAAGGCAAACTCTCCACGAGATCACTGGGAGCCCGCCCCCGTCCCCGCATCCCGTTGTGGTTCAAAGGCTACATTGGCTTGTGAGTTGTATGAGTGAATGCAACCCCTCATTCATAGACTCTTTCCTTGCCCCAAACCCTGAGACTCTCCAAGAAGAGAAACTGGATTGAAGAAATGAGAGCGTTTCAAAGCCTTGGCCTCTGCCTACCATATATCTCTGCCTCAGAACCCTTTGAGTGTGGAGAGAGCTGCCAGCAGCGAGAGGTTTGCTGGTACGCTCTGTAGAGCATAGCCTCTGTCATTCAATGGCCAGATGAGCCCTCAAGCTGATCTCTTGCTTCCTCCATAGCTCATCTGGAACTTTTCTCCAGCCAGGCTGGTCTGCCCCTAAACACAGCCCTACCTCTCACTGTTTTCTTCTTTGCTTTCTCTTGTTTGCACTGCAATGACATTCTCTCCAGCCTGCATCCTCTAAGACGGATTTAGTGTTGCCTTCCGGGAGGCCTCCCCTCTCCCGTTGTGCCCAGCAGGCGGGCCTTCGCAGAAGCAGCACTTGGCCTGTAATTATATAAATTAAGGACTGCACTGAATATTTTTGTTGCTCCTCATATTGAATAGCTGTTTCTTTTATTTCTTTTATAGCTTGAATTTTTTTTTCTAGTACCATACTGGGTACACAAACTCATGGGCTATTAGACTTCAAAGGTGTCTTAGATGGGCCTGGAGAGATGGCTGAGTTGGTGAAAGGGTGAGATCCCCAGAAACCAGAAACCATGTAAAGTACCAGACTTGGCAGTGTTTGTCTATGATCTGGGTGCTGGAGAAGCCGTCAGGCACAGCCCTGAAGCCCACTGACCAGCAGCCTGGTTGAATTGATGAAATTCAGGTTCAGTGAGAGACCCTGTTTCAAAGGATACAGGGAGAGAGAGATCAATGAAAGGCACCCCACATTGACTTCTTGCACATACATACACACACACACACACACACAGAGAGAGAGAGAGAGAGAGAGAGAGAGACAGACAGACAGACAGACAGACAGGCACACACACACACACACCAGCATGCGCAAGTGGCAGATAAGGAGACAAAGAGGTTGAGGCCACACATAACACATAACATTATATCTCAGTGGCTTTTTTCCCCTCCCTATCGTATCAAGTTCTATCGATATGATTGATTTGTTTCCCAGTTAAGTGTTCATACAGCGTGGCTTGGCATCTTGCCATGTACTAATGTGACCCAGTCAGCACATCTGGAGGAAAGGATGGCAGACTCAGTGATATCAAAAGCTCTGGCTCAGTTCCTAGCTGAACTGAGTGACCTTGGGTGAGTCTTTTTACCTCTCTAGACCTCCATTTTCACAGATGCAAAAATAAGGAAGGGTCTTGTTCCGGGCATTTGGGCAAGTGACATGGTTCATGTCTGTCAGGTCCCTGCCACAGAGGTTGCCTCGGGGCTATGTAGGAAGGGGTAGAGGGGTGATCCAGGCCACAGGAAAGATATTCCTCAATGGTTAGCAACATGGGAGTCATGATAGCAAGCATACTAGCTCTTTGTTCCATGGGTAAAATGATCTCTGAGGTCCCTCACTCAGGATCATGTAAGTTTCAGTGAAGATGCAGGTCCTGAGCTCATATCAACTTTTGGGCCCCCAGCATGCTCTACCATGCCATTCTGGATTCCAAAGTCCACAGCTCCACCCAGAAAAGGTTCACATTGGCCTGACCTTAGTGCCACTGAGCACCTGAAATGTAAGGTGCAAAATTTAGGAGCCTGTGTGTGCTGGGGTATGGGGTGGCCAGGGACTATGAAGGCTGAGAAGTCTGGCTGTAGACCTCTTCCTTCCAATAGCTGGTACAGGCTTCCCCCAGAGGACCTGGCACTGGGAAACAGGTCACCTCTAAAGTGTCAGAGCCTGCAAGCTCATCCCATCAGCCTCCCTCTGCCTCATTTTACCTACCATCCCAACCATGACAACTGTCCTGATACCACAATGTAGGGAAGGAAGATTTCACTGAATAACTTATATCTAGTGCACGGCCTTCGGGCCTGGAAGATATTCAACACAGCCTGTTCCCCACCTACCCCAGCTCTGTCTCCCCCTTCTACCCCTTCTAAGGAAGTTTAAACATCTATTTAACAAGCCTGTTCTACTGCAGGTGCTTGAGGCACAAAGTTGAGTGGGACATACTCTTGGCTTGCGGCTCTTGGTTACAGATCCCAGGAATAACATCCAAAATGGTTATGCCTTGCCAGTATATCCAATAGGAGTAAGCTGCCTAGGATTGCTGACTCAAGGAACTGAAGCTGTAACACAGGAGGTCGAGCACAGGCTACCCTCTCAGATTGCTTCTATAACATAGAATAGAAGCCCTGTCACTTTAACCAACTCAGAGCAGAAAGACAAAATACTTGTGATTGGCCTGGCTGTGGTCACGTTGCCCATGATGGATCCAGTCACCATTGCTGAGTTAAATGTGGCCTGGGATTGGATAGGCTTCAATCAGGAGTCCTTTTTAAAAATTAATTAATTTATTTATATTTATTGCATGACTGTGTGGATATGGTTGGCACACCGGTGTGTATGCACCTGGATGCTGAAGGACAACTTTGGGCATCCTCTCAGGGATGATATCCATCTTTGATGGATACAGGGTCTGGCGAGGTCAAGCCAGTGAGCCCCAGGTAATCCCAGCCTCTTGTCTCTCTGCCTCCCAAGGGCTGGGATTATAAGCATGTGCTGCCATGCCTACCGCCAACTGGCATAGATTTTGGAGACCCATCTCAGGATCCTGTGCTTATTAGGCAGGCGTTACCAATAGAGGTATCTTCAAAGCTCAAACTAGAGGAGTCCTTACTGACAAGCAAGTGAGGGAACCAATGGAATTCACAGAGGCAGGTAAGGTAGCCGGTGGAATTCACTGGCAGAGGTTGTTATAGTGAGGGTTCTGGAGAGGAGACATCTGTTGAAGTTTAAGGAGGCATTCTGTGGGCCCCACCACTAAGCCACGGCACTACAGCCTTGGCTCTCGTTAGCACTTGGTCCTGCCTGCACAGGGAGGGGCAGGACACCAATGGCCGTAGAAGCGGCAGGTCTCTGGGCTCTGCTTTTCTCCAGAGAACTTAATGACACTCTGCTGACCGCACAGGCTGTGGGCCAGGCCCATGGCCAGAGACCGCTGAGGCTGTGGTCTAATTTCCGCCAAGGTCAACTCCATTCTGTCTAACTTTAGGAGCGTATGGTTAGCTTCCCAAGCATCAAAGAAGTCAAAGTATCCGACTCCAGAGTGTGTGTATTTTTAAAGCAACAAGAACAGCAACAAAATCAAAACAAAACCAGAGAGAAAGAAAACAACGCCAAGAAAATCCAAGGATGCTTCAGTGTCCAACAGACTCAGCTCCCAGCGCCCTGGACTTGTTGCAAATACCCAGTGACTGTGGTCAAACGGAATTAAATACATTGACTCAGTTTTTTAAAAAAAATCAAAAAGACCTCTAATTAGTCTTGCCCATCAAAGCCAAGTGTTTCCTGCAGATCTACATTTCCTAAAAAAGTAGGGGGTGGGAGGCCCTGCTTCTTCACCAGTGAGAGGCAGAATGTTCCACAGACAGCAGCAGCCCTTGGGGCTCTGGAGCTGTGCTGAATCGTGTCCCATGTAAACACTCAGCAGGGCTAGAAGATGGAGGCTCTGGCTGGATTCCCCTCTGACTAGCTGAGTGAACTTGAGCAAATGCCCTGACTCCCTAGTCCCTGCTTCCTCGTCTTTTAAAGATAAATAGATATGAAGAAAGCCAATTGGCAAGAAGTCTGGAGACCCTTCCCAGCCAGGGCTACATGTAAGGGACAGATTAGAACAAGAAAAGTCTGGGACAAATGAGTGTGGGAGATGGTGTGTACTTTGGAAATGACCCGTTAGGGATCCTCACGGCCACTGAAGTCTAATCTTGCTCCCTCTGCCATCTTCCTTACACAGAAGTGTTCTTTCTTCTAATGAGCTGTGTGTTTCCATCACTCTCTGTGCAAGAAGCCATGGATGCCATCTGGTGTCCTCCTGACCCAGATCCATACCTACAACATTGATCCCTGGTACCCACGGTGTACAGTATGTGGAGAAAGTTTCAAACCCTCAGCAAAGGGATGAAATTCTGAATGTATCAGATGTCTCGAGTCTGCCTCCTTTTCTCCTCTCTTGCCTCCCCATCCCTTCCCAGATTCTGCTTTGTTCCATCTCCTTAGTCCTCTTCCTCCTCCCCTTTGCCCTGTGGGCACCTCCTCCATCTGACTCCCAGTGGCTGGAAGCCCCAAGGGAGTCAGCACAAATGTGATTGCTGGCACGGGGGAGAGCATGGGTTTCCTGAAGGACTGGCCTGGAGGTGTCACTGGGAAACTTTATTTTTCCAGGTTGTCTGGCCCTCTTCTCGCCTCTTGGCCAGGGAACGGCAGGAAAGCATCCATCCTTTCAGATCCAACTGGTGGTGCAGACCTCCAGGACACCTTCCTCTGTTGGCTGCCCAAGTTGGCCAGACAGCTTGCCCTCTACTGGGGTCACGCGTCATCCAGGGGAACGCTTATTTTCTCTGATGGACTCAGCCACAGAAGGGGGAAAGGCTTAAAATAAACGCAGAGACTTAGAGAAGACCAGAGTGCAGCAGGGCTCACACAGACTTCAAGAGGAATTTATAGCTGCTTCCCTAAGCTGAAGAGATTCGCTCAAGCAGTGAGGGCCGGGCCAGACCCTCGGGCTCTGCAGGTCTGCCTGTACTCTGCAGTTGCCTAGGCAAAGAAAGAGCTGTTCTGAGGACAGCCTCGTGTGATGAAGACCTTGCTCGGGGCCTAAAATGACAGGCTCCTTGGGATTTCTTCTTCTGTTTCTCTTGTAATTTTTATTTACTTATTCTCTGTGTGTGTGCATGTACACAGACCTATGTGTGCAGTGGCATGGATGCGAAGGTCAGAGGACAACTTGTAGTTTTTATCTGCTGAGCCATCTCATCAGAGCAAGTTCCTGGTTTTTTTCTGTTTGTTTTGCTTGCTTGCTTTCTTCCTTTTTTTGTTTTATTTATTTTTTGTTTTGCTGTTTTGTTTTGTTTTGTTGTGACAAGGTCTCATTATGTAGCTCTGGCTGGCATGGAAATCACCCACCTGTCTTTGCATCCCAAGTGCTGAGGGTAAACATGTGTGCCACCACACTCAGCCTCTGTCTTGTTATTTTAACTAAGACAAAATTGGCATACGATAAAGATGTACATATCTTTCTTCTAATATGCAGAATACCCACACCACATCAGCCAACATTTAAGCCCTTTCGACTGCCCCAGAAATGGATTTTGTGTGTGTGTATGTGTGTGTGTGTGTGTCGCGCACATCACTTCTGTACATTCCCAGACAACTATTCTTGTGACTTTTCTCACCAAAATTATACATGGAAGCATTTTGTGCTTGTTTTGGCATGACTCTTCATGCCACACACCTGGGAGGCCGTCCCAGTCTGGAGCCTCCATGTTCACTAGCATTTTGGCTGTTCCCAGGTTACTGGCAATTGTGACCCCTGCCTCATAGGCATTATTTTCACTTTTCTTGGGTAAATAGCTGCTAATGGCATTGCTAGATGCTAAGTAGGAAAACGGTTTCATTTACAAGGTTTTCATCCAGGGTGCTGTGATCAACACAGATTGTTGATCACAAATTGTCATGACCCAGACTGAGAGACTGCAGAGTGCTCTGCCCTCAGCGAGGCATCTATAACACACCCCTCCTCCCAAGACCCGGGAACACTATAGAAGAGAAGATAGAATGAATTTAAGAGATAGACGACTAAGGGGAAAGGTTTTCTCACACAGTAGGGCAGGTGCCCATAGTCACTCACCGCCATTGAGACAGTATGCACAAGATCAAGCCACACAAAGCCCCAGCTATGGGCGTTAGATAGCTGCTGGGAAATGGAAAGTCAGTTTCCCTCAAGGGTAGGTTAACCACAGTGCACCAAAGGTCACATAGAGGCATCGAAACTCTTACCTGATGAGTTAGTTGGGTGGGTAGGGGAGGAGGGATATAAGCGGAGGGATGGGGGAGAGAGGAGGGGTGAAAACAATTGAAATGCATTGTTCAGATTTCTCAAATAATTAATAAAAATGAGGGAGAGAAAGCTGTGTGGAAGGGAGAGACGAAGGATCCCTGGAGCGCCCTGGGCAGCATCCTAGCCTTCTCAGGAACTTTCAGGCCACTAAGACTTGCTCTCTCAATAAAAGCTGGGGTGACATTTGAGGAACAACACCCAGTGTTATCCCCTGGCCTCCGCATGCATGAACATGCTCACACATACAGGTGAACACTCGAAAGTGTGCACACATGGCTAAATTTAAAATAGGATCGTTGGTTCACACCTATAATCCCATGAGTGAGTTGGCGAGCGGTGTTCTTCTGTGGTTTTGACTTCAACTTCCTGCCCTGGCTCTATTGGATGGACTTCAGCCTGTAAAAGGAGGCAAACCTACCCCTCCTCTAAATCACCTTTGGTCGAGTAAAGAAGGACAAGGGAAGGGGACTAGTTACATTTTCAGACACCGAATAAAGAGGAAAAGAAGGAAAGGTGGTGTATAAGCTTGCAGGACGTTTACTATCCTGCAATAAGATCCGTTTCATAAAAACTGAGAGGAGAGTTCCCCTCGAAACACCCTCTCGGAGACACCCATTCCAAGGGACAGGGAAAGAGCAGGAAGCAAGACTTTAGGCGAGATGCAGAAGCTCGGGCACCTTCCTCGCTTCCTGTTACTGGGAAGGGTGATCTTAATCGCAGCAGTCAGCTCGCAAGGTCACGGCTTGTTTGAAACAAGCCTGGCGGAAGCGGAGGCCCGTGGAGAAATGCAGAGTGTTATGACAAAGGGAATCATTAGCCCAGACATATTTATGTTCATTTTGCTTTTTCTCCTAAGAGAAATCTGTTGCTCCAGCCTATGCGGGCTGATTAATATTCCAGAAGAATCCATCAAGAGAGAGCAGCGACCTGGGAAGGAGGGAGTGTTTGATGTTTCCAGCCAACAACGGCAGTCACGGCTGTTTCCAGCAGCTGGGTTTGAAGGGGCCTGGTGACAGGTGTCAAAACAGGCCACAGGAGCTGTGGAACGAGTGGAGTCATGGACCTGACTTGGTCTAAGCCCAGGGACCCTGGAAAGGACCAGAATCCCAGATGACCTGCTCCATAGCGTTGGGCATATGTACCACCAGTCCTCTCAGCCTGGGTCTATGAGGCCTCAGCCCTCTCTCCAGTCACTTTTGAAAGCTGATGAGGAAGCGCTTTCTTGTTAACTCACAATTGCTTCAAATCAAAGGTCAAGGTCACGGTAGCTATTGCCATGCCTGCATGCTTTCCTTGAGCTTTGGAGAAGAGTCCTATTGTGCAGGAAGGCCTTTGAAGGCATCTTCTTGTCATCAGTGTGCCTCCTTCAGCCTCACTCTAAGCCAGTGGCAAAGTGTGGGTTTTGTCAGAAAGCTAGTGGGAGACCAGACACCGCACCGCCTGCAAGCCCTTAAGACACAGGCAGGGACCCCACCAGAGCCTCAATCTCCTGTGCTGACCATACAGCCCAGTTTCCAAGTGGCACCGCATTGTGGCAGGGCCTGGGGAAGGGGCATTCTTTTGCTCCCAATCTCTCTCTCTCTCTCTCTCTCTGTCTCTGTCTCTCCTTCCCTTCCTCTAACCTCAGTAACATCTTTATTCCCAGCTGGCACTCCAGGCTGTCCCCTTAATTGATTTTGTTTATTTGTTTGTTTCTTTCAAGTCTTTGAAAATGTGTCAAAGTCTTTTGAGCCATGTCCACAGGGTGCACACTGGCCAACCCTCCAGTTAATGAGCTGAGACACAAACAGAGCTTCGCTCTCCACAGCTCTTGCGGGCGGCGTGAGAGTGACCCCATCACAGTAATAAAAAATATGTTGTCGATGCTGTGTCTGCAAACTAGGTATGATTGAAAAGTGGCCCCAACAGCTTACCCAAGTTGTGCATTCAGCATTGCTGGTTGTGGCTTCGGCCTGGGTTGGGCCTTTCTCTCATTACAGCTCTGACCTTGGCCTCCTGCTGCTTAGGCCTCTGGCCCAGCCAGTCTCCAGCCAAGCTTGTCCAATCTATAACCTCTGTGCCTATCCAGACTGGATCAGCCTTTAGGGCCCATGCATTTGGATTTTCCTTCATTCAGCAAGCATTTATTAAGTGCCTGTTGGTACTAGTCTTTTCCCTGTGTTCATTCATTAGGTGAACCAGCCAGACACTGTTTTTATACTCATAGAATGTGCTGTTTTGAAGGGACATAACTAATTTGAAAAGGTGACTTTGTGTCAGTGATGGTTTGGGGGGTTAAGGGTATGCATGGGTGACCTGGGAATGACCACTTCTACAGAAATTCTTAGAAAAACCAAATTGGTAATACATCTTCCATACTAGTCAAAACCATATAGTGACCTTGTGTGAGGTCATCCCCCAGCTAAGATGCCTGCTGTCCTGTTTCTTCCTACTTCTCGCTACATTGTGCCGCTGCTTTGAAACAAATCCAAGATGTATTCATGATGTCACAGCTTCTTTGTTTGGCCTTTTCCTCAGCTAGAGACCAGCTGGAAGAAGCTGATACACAGGTTGTCTGGTTAGACGCGGAGTAGTCTTATATCTGGTAAATCAGAGTTCAAGTCTTGTTCTTCCACATCACACGCTGCAGAGCATCAAGCTAGTCACCCAACCCCATCTCCCATCCCTCACAGTCTAAGTAAGGGCAGGACTGAGCTCTGGAGCTGTCCCCATGGCCACACGGAGAGCTTGTAAAGTGTCCAGCCACACACCTGGCACCGAGCGAGTGCTCTGTATGTTCTTTCCCTGGTCCTGATGTCAGCATGCTGATTGTCACACTTTACGTCCAGCATGCTAACTAAGATGTGATGAGACCTGAGGGGTAGCTGGAGAGGGCTGGAGAGGTAGCTCAGGCAGTACAGGGCTTACCCTGCAAGCATAAGAACCAGAGTTCAATCCCCAGTGGCCATATAGAAAGAAAGAAAGAAAGAAAGAAAGAAAGAAAGAAAGAAAGAAAGAAAGAAGAGAGAGAGAGAGAGAAAGAGAGAAAGAAAGGAAGGAAGGAAGGAAGGAAGGAAGGAAGGAAGGAAGGAAGGAAGGAAGGAAGGAAAGAAGGAAAGAAGGAAAGAAGGAAGGAAGGAAGGAAGGAAGGAAGGAAGGAAGGAAGGAAGAAGAGAGAGAGGGAGAGAGAGAGAGAGAAAGAGAAAGCCCGCAAGCCATGTCTGGATTAAGAACACTGGTTGCTCTTACAGAGGACCTAGTTAGGTTCCAAGCCTCTACAATGTGGCTCACAACCATCTGTGACTCCAGTCCCAGGGGATCCGATGCCCTCCTCTGACCTCCATGGCACCAAGCACACCTGTGGCACACATATATGAAGGCAAATATTCATGCACATAAACCAAAAATACATCCCTATTGAAAAGTCATGTGAGGAGATGTGCTTGTAATCTCAGTAATTTAGAAGGTCAGTCTTTAGGTGGATCCCTGAGACATATTGGACAGGTAGGCTAGCCTAATGGTGAGCTCCAGGCCACTGAGATATCCTGCCTCAAAAAGCAAAGTGGATGATTCATGAGAAACAACCCCCCCCCAAAGATGTCCTCTGACCTTCACATACATGTGCCTATACATGCATGCATTCCCCCCACACACATATACACACAGACATTGCCACAGAACACAGATACCCTGCAATACAAACACTCAGCACATATGTCTCATGGTGAGCCACCTTCTTTAACATCAACCTCCCTCGCCCACTCTTTACATATGGCAGACCACCCACCGCCACATGACGTCACTAAAAACCAGGCCACATAGGTTTCATCAAGTTCAAGTCACAAAGCTGGCTTTACTTTTGTAGTTTGTAGCTCAGGGCATGAGGCGGGTGGGCACTTGGCTTCAGGAACTGTGTATACCCACGCCAAGCACCCTCAGCTTGCTTTTAAAAGGTTTGACCTGCTTCTGGGAAAGCTCTGAACACCAGGCTCCTCTCTACTGTGGGTGGCAGCTGGAGCTAAAGCCCCAATAACTCAGACAAATGTGGCTGACGCCAGAGAGGAGTCAAGGGCCTGGCTGTGGCGTCTGGGGCCAGCTCGGTCTTGGACCTCACTGTATGTTTACAAGTTTCCCTGTGACAATTCAGTTTTGAAGATGGGCTTCATTAAAGGGCAATTATAGGTTAAGTGACTTGCTGGCTCGCTGCCTAATGTGGAAAGCTTGACTGTGACAATCAGATAATTCTGAGATTAAGCAACGACACGGCGATTGCTACTGAAAGCAGCAGCTTAAGAGAGTGGAAGACGCTCCCCAGCCATGACCTCATCCCAGGAGCACCGTCTGGGCAGGAAGTCTACACTCATGGGGCCAGCAGACTCTAGGGACCTCCAGCGCTGGGGTGACCTCTTCTGGGAAAGGGGACTGGAAAAGGCAAAGGGCTCTCTGTTCAGAATGCTGAGATGTCCCTCCGTGTTGGACTCATTGCTTCTGGAGGCTCTTCCTGGGTGCCAGGAACCAGCGTTTCTCGTCTGTGCTGTGACCTCCATCTTTCCCTCTTTCTTGTCAACACATCATCTTTGCTAATGTCATCACAGTTGTCTATCTGTAAAGCTCCCTGGCCTGCAAGGTAATTAACACCTCCCATTTCATGGAGCAATGGATATTATAGGAAGCTTGCTGTTGTGTGTGAGAAAATCCCCCACAAACTGCAATTAAGGCAGAAAGAGGATAAGTATTGGTACGTGGAACTTTCAAGCAAGGGAGGTGTTGGGCTCAGGCATGGCTACATCCAGGGGCACTGAGCAGTGCCTTCCCTTCAGCTTTTCACTGTCAGAGGCTCTCTAAGCACTGAGGGGAGATGGTGCAATCAGAACTCATGAAGTCACTGGCTTGCAGCTGACTCCTTTCAGGCTCCTAGGATTTAATATGATTGGACAGTGAGAGCCACGTGATTGGTTGGATAGATGCCTAAAAGCATTTCCTATTGGACAATGTGTTAGTATATTTCCGGTTGTTTGAGCTAAAATGCCACTAGGGAAAAAGCATATAGAAGAAAGAGTTTAGTTTGGCTTACTGCTCCAGAGTAACAGAGTCTGCTGATAGCACGGGGAGCAGGAGCCAGGATCAGAGGAGTCACATCTCAACTACACGCAGGGAGCAGAGAGAGCAAGCAGGAAGTGAGGGAGACTAGAAACCCTCAAAGGCAGCTCCAATTATGTACTTCCTCTAGCAACACTCTCTGCTCTCCCTCATCCTAAAGGTTCTAGAACCTCCCCCAAACAACACTGCCACCTGGGGACCCAATGTTCACATATCTGAGTCCTCGGGGACAATTCTTATTCAAATCACCATGCCACAGATGCCCTTAGGATACATGACTACACACCACAGCCCAATGGGAGCTGAGGCTGGGAGTAATGGAGGTGTAGTGCCTCAAAAGAATACCAGGGTGGGAAAGGAGAGTGGACACCAAGAAGCCAAAATCTCACAAGCGTGCTCGTGCACCCCCTCGGCGTCCAAACTTAATGCTCATCACAGGTCATGCACAAAGGAAGGAAGGCTGGGAGGGTGGCCTGAGCTACTGGTGAGAAGATGGGCCTCTGCTCCTGTGTGCACCGACAATAGGCACCACTCCTGCTATAACCAAGTAGCTCGCCTTCCTTTGTCCTATTGGCAGACGGCAGGCTCTCTGTAAAAAGTAACAGTTATGCTGGGCTTGGGGAGATAACTCAGTTACTAAAATGCTGGCTGTACACACACAGGGTGGGTCCATCTTTTTATTTTATGTCAGTCTCCAGCATTGACGTAAAAAGAATCTAGATGTGGTGATGGGCATCTATGATTCTAAAAATGGGGACGTGTACACAGGGGGACCCCTGGGTTCATGGAGGACCTGTCTAATCGCTGTGAAAATGTGTATCCATAAATACACACACATGCACACAACACAGCTCTTAGAACATACTTGGGCTTCCAGCCCTGCCTTCTTTGTTTCTCAAGGTCCATACTCACATGACATCTGAGCATTAGAGAGACCCCCATTCTTACCTAGGAACAGGCCAATTCCACGAAGAACAGATGCCAGGTGAGAAAACACCATGCCATCTTCTTCACGATAGGCATGGGACACACATGACCTGAAAGCAGGCCTCTCTGGGACACTCTTGAAGAAGGAAGTCTTAGCAGGTGATGCCATGGCAGAGTGCCCTTGAAGGAGAAGGACAGGTGCTGAGATATGTGGGAGGATAGGCCACAGGTCTGAATAATCACTGGCAGCCTGAGCCTTTCTCCCCACAACCTGATAAAGTCTGTGACTTCTGCTCTAGATAGCCGCAAGCATGTTTTATTGGTGGATGTTTGGTGTCACAAACAGGCAGGCTCAGGGATAGGTGAGAGGGGTGTCTGTGGTACCCTGATTTGATCCACCTTTGCTGGACCTAGCCTGCAGAATTTGGTTGTGGAATTGACAGGAAATTGGATCCTGAGAGTATATTAGTAAGTGGGAGAGAAACAGAGTCTTGGGCCAGCAGGGGGACTGAAAAGGGGCATCTCTCATCCATGTGTTCATTTGATTCCTTAGCAGAAATGCTGCCCAGCTCCTGCGCCAATGTGGTTTTGTTTGGGGCCCTGGGACTTCACAGGCTCTAGATAAAGACTCACTACTAATAAGCACTAAGACTGTCTCCATCCCTCATCTCCCAGATAGGAGAATGCAGGCCAGAGTCAGAGCATGTGAAGGATCAGTGGCCTGGTAAGACATACCAAGACCATGTGTGTTTGTGCCTGTTCAAAGGAAATGTTCATAAGAAACTGGAGGGTGAGCAGACCCAGCCCCTGCTGGAAGGATTGAGGCAGTCAACACAATCAAGGACCAAGGGCAGCTCCTGGGGTTAGAAAGGCTGAGAAGTCAGAGGTCAGTGTATACATCTCAAGCAAGAGAACCAGAAATAGGAAAGATTTAGCTAATGGGCATGGGGTAAGCTCCGTGGGAAGCTACTATAGCTGAAGAGGCAGGTGGGGGTGAGGAGGGCACCACACTGTCAAGCTAGGAATTTTGTGGTCAAGGACTTCATCAAGGGCAAGGAGAAACTGAGGGGCTGGGCCCAGTCCTGATGACAAGACTCTGTGGGCTAGCAGAGTGAAATGTTGGTAAGACTGTGGTCCCTTCTGTTAGAGGGCAGAAACTAGGAACCATCCCGGCACTGAAGATGGCATAGAACAAGTCAACAGTAAATGCTTGTGGTCTCATAGCTCAGTGGAGGAGGAACCTCAGGGCTCACACCAGTCATAATGACAGCGACACAAGGATGAGCCTGCCAGGGCACCTCGTTCTGTGTTAAAACCCACACCCACCGGTTTGAAATCTTAGTAATGAATACATCGCCATATCACAAACGAGGAAATGGAGGCACAGAAGGCTTAGGCCCCTACCACAGAGCTAACAAGGGGTAGAGCTGGGTTTGACCAGGGGTGGCTCCAGTCTAATGTTCAAGTCCTGATGGACTTCTGATGTGGCCTGTGTACATTTTCAAATACATTCAAGAGGAAATAGCTACACAGGTCCTTAGTAAAGTCCCCAGCAGACACCTTTGAGGTCTTTTCTCTTTTAGATTTCGGTGTTTTTATTGAAAATCACTGTGTTAGTCAGGGTTCTGTAGAAGAACAGAACTGATAGAATGAATATATATTAAAAGGAGATTTATTAAGCTATCTCACTTGCTAGGGGACGGCCAGTCAGTAATGGCTGTCTGTACAATGGAGATGCTGAGGAGCCAGAAGCCAATAAGTCCACAAGGCTAGAGGCTTCAGCTACTAATCTGGCAAAGGAAGCCCAGAGGGTTCCTGGGAAGCCACGCAACCCCAGGAGACATTGCAAGGCAGAAAGGTTGGGCCAGTTTCAGTGGAACACAGCAGCAACAGTCTATGGCAGAGGTCTCACCCGTCCTCATGCTGGAACCCTTTAATAGAGTTCCTTATGTCGTGATGACCACCAACCATACAATTATTTTCATTGTTACCTTGTAACTATTTTTGTACTGTTGTGAATCAATGTAAATATCTGATATGTAACCCTCCTGAAAGGGTCCTTTGATCCCCAAAGGGGTCGTTACCCATGGGTTAAGAACCACTCATAAACAAGATGTGAGAGCAAAGAGAGAAATGATTTCTACTTCAGACCTCCTTATATCTGGGCTCCAGACAGAAGGTGTTGTCTATGCTTGACATAGGTTCACCCACCTCGATTAACATCTCTCGTAGGTGCGCTGGAGCCTTGCCTCTTAGCTGAGTCCTCTTAGGGAACCATCACAATGAGGACTCCGTGCAAGGGCATTTCCACTGAGCTACCATCCAGCTACCATCCAGTGTTAAGCTTCAAGGCGTCCTCCCTATCCTAGCCTTCCACCTGCAGACCGTTCACTTTAAGAGGAGGCTGGAAGTGTTAAGGCAGATGGCAGCCATCAGCATCAGCCCTGAATTCTTTACTGTTTATGTCAAGAGATAACATTTCCTTCCCCATAACCATTATGTCTCCATCACAGTATACAACATCGCAATGCCATCTGCTTCTCAACCAGGAATTAAAGTTCTCTAGCCATCCCAGTGAAGGCTCTCGACAACCAATTTCTTCTAATTAAGAGTGAAATGAGGGGACAGGAGAGATGGTTCCGAGGTTAAGAGGACTTGCTGCTAAATCATGATGATCTGAGTTCAGATCCGCACTGGGTGGCCCACAATGTCTGGAACTGCAGCCCCAGGGGATCTGATGCCCTCTTCTGGCCTCTGCCTGCACCTGTACACACGTGTGTGAATACACACACATACACATGCATGCACATGTATATGTATACAAGTAAAATAAATTAAAAAAAAATAACCAAGTGAGATATATCCCTTACAATGAATGCTGAGTTATTTGAATCTCTCAGATTCCCATCTCCCCTCCCCACCTTCATGCTGACAGATTCCCATACCTTACATAGATGGGAAACTGAGGCATGCTCCTAGGGTTTTCCATTAACAAGGGACAAAGTCAGAGCCAGGCCTGGGCTGAGTCTGTAACTCATCATGGCACATCAGAGCCCGCTCTTATTTATTCTTGTCTATTTTTGCACTAGCAGAGAAGTTAGTACGATGGGCATCCTCCAGCGTGTGAGTTCTCAGGATATAATTCACTTTAATCTTTTAAGCATTTGACAGTATTTGCTCGAAAGAAGGAGCAACAAGTACATAATTATTGCACTAATTAAGCTGCCAAAAACACAGGCGTGCAGGAAGAGCACCTTTGAAACGGGAGCCCACGACGCATTAGCATCTGCTGTAAGCTTATTAATCACCTAACAGGCAATTAGCAAGCTGTTACTGTTTGAGGCTGCTATGTAAATAAATTCTTGGGTTAATTTCTTCCTCTGATAATAAAGAAAACATTATGAAAATTAGCTAAGCGACAATGTAAATGATCTTCACTGTTAATTATACGACAGTGTTACATATGCAAGGACCCCAGAGCTGATAGAGGCCCTGGCTCCCTCCCTCCCCATTGCCCACTCCCAACCCCCACCTTGGCTGTATTGCTTTAAAAAATAAAAATGTTGACACAGGTAAGGAGAAGGGGGAGCTTTGGGGACTGAAGTCACAGCTGTTTGCTTGCAGCTTGCCCAAAGCAACTGTCAACTCCACAAACTGGGATGCTCCTTGGCCTCAGCCTTAAGTGGTGGCCTTGGGCTTGGCCGGTGATTCCTTCCAGGCCGGGAGCAAGGGAAGGGGCAGAGGACCAGAACCAGGGTCTCCAAGTCATGGCTAGCAGTTCCCAGGGGAGAGCTCCTCTGCAGTGCTGGATGAGAGGGTCTGGGCTGGTGAAGTGTCACTGTTCACCGCCGCACAGTTCCAGAACTAGGTGTGGCATCTGCTAGTCGGGGGCCACTGGCTCATCCATCTGGTGAGGAATGTGGGATGATGCTCTGTGAGTTCAAGCCTCCACCACTGAGTGGCTACAAATGATTGGTTGCTTCCCTCAGTCTCAGTTCTACAAAATAGAGGTGATGGGCTAGGGGGAGAGGGGGTGAACCCCCTGAACACAGGGCATGCTGGGAAAGCTCAGATCCTTGGCACTTATGTGAATGCCTGGCGGGCATGGTGGCTGCCTGTAATTTTAGCACTCTGGAAGCAGAGGCAGAAGATTCCTGGCACTAGGTGGCTGGCTAGGCTGTCTGAATCTGTGAGCTCTCTGTTCAGTGAAAGACCCTGCTTTGAACATAAGAAAAAGAGCAACCAAGGAGGACATTAACCTTAGGCCTCCACATACATGTGCACACACATACATACCATGTAGACACATGAACACAAGTATACACAAACTACATGCACATACACACATGCTGCTTCACTGGATGTGATGGTCACCACACCTCCATGGCATTGTCTGTGATGGACAATGTGATGGACAATGTGATGCCCAAATCCTGGGCTCAGAGCTGCCCACACTCAGAGCTCCAACCAAGTTTGCTGTCATCATCAGCTTTGATCTGGCCATTCAAACTGACAGCAATTTCACACCTGACTCTAAGCAATGATGGGAGCCTAGAGAGGAAGTGTGTGTGTATATGTGTGTTTGTATGTATATATGTGTGTGCATGTATGTATGTATGTGTGTATGTGTGCATGTGTATGTGTATGTATGTCTGTATGTGTATGTGCATGTGTGTGTAGTGTGTGTGCATGTATGTGTGTGAATGTGTGTTTGTGTGTGCATGTGTGTATGTATGTGTGTATATGTGTATGTATGTATGTATATGTATGTGTATATGTGTGTATGTATGTGTGTGTGTGTGTGCGCGCGCACGTGTGTTGAGATATTCAGTCCCACCTATCATTATAGCAAACCCACAATGGGCAAAGTGGGGACAAAGTCAGCAGCTAGCTTTCTGAGAAGCTGGGGCCTGGACATTTTTGGGGAGGGCCTGAACAAGTCCTGTGTGGCATCATATAACTGCTGAGCAAAGTTCTGAATCACATGGTAGGTTGGTTCTTGCTTATGAAGGCTCTCTGAGTGCACCCACACATACACACAAAATGATATTCAAACAAGCAGAAATATCATACTCCACCTTCGCATTGGCAAACATCAGAAGGGTGCTGATGCTGCGCTGGTGAGGATGGGGGAGGTAGGCAGTTCTGGCATCCTGTGAGGGGGAGTATGGTACAGCAGCCCTGGAAGGCAGCGTGGCAACCCTGATGAAACACCGAGTGCACAGCCCTTTCTGCCCAGTTCTTGGTTTCATGTTATTTAGCCTAGCTGATCAGCTCTGGGGGCTGCAGAATGACTTATGTGTGAGAATATTCACTGCCATCATAATTGCAATACCAGGGGACTAGTGACATCCTAACGTCCATTAATAGGACACTTTAATAAATTACGGGCATCATTAGGACAGAATGCCATGCAGCTATTCAGAGATACTCCAGCACTCTGTGTGCTGAGACAGACTGTTATGTTAAACAGGGCCTGTGTCACCAAAGACCCCCATGTCTATGAAAATAATTTTGTGCATATATATCACACATCACACATTGGTGGGTATACAAGCTCACCCTATACAGAAGGCTTTGCACAAAAATAAATTTGCCTCTGACCAGCCCTGGGAGGTAGACAGCAGAAGGAAGAAGCCATACTGGTCCTGATGTATACATATGCTTGAAGAGGCCATCCTGAAGCACTAACGGGCCTTTGTGTACTCCAGTCTGTTTCATAGAGTTCACTTTGCTTCTTGTTCCCCCTTTCTCTCCAATCCAGGATCCCAGGAGACACTAGCAACACAGTGTGCTATACCCAGGTATAGCCTACTGGTGAAAGGGCCTGATCAGTTTGTCCATTGGTGATCCTGAAAAAGCCTATTATATTAGTAAGGCTTCATGGGGACTGGCGCCCTGGCTACTAGCATCAGTTTCCTGCAGTCAGCTCAGCACCAGGCCCTCCCTTTTAATCAAGGGACTTGGGCAAGGGCAAGCTCTTTTGGGGTTTTGGATTTTCCCATGGAGTCTATCTATTGATACACACCACACACACACACACACACACACACACACACACACACACACTCACTCACACACACGCACACACACACAACATGCACTAGGACATAGCTCTGAATCTCCAAAATACATTAGGGTATAACAGACACACACACACACACACACACACCTTTTCTTATTAGACTCTGCCTCCCTGTTTTAGGAAGCACTGCCCCTCACTGTTGAGTCTACCGCGGCCACTGAACCAGCCTTTGTCTCATGACAGCACCCTCATAAACTCAAGACAGAGCTCACACCTCTTACACTTGCCCCTCGTTCCCAGGCAGAGGTCTTTACCGCTCTAACAGGGTCTCTGGCAGGCCCCCTTAGGCCTTCCGCAACTCAGCCAGTCTCCTTTCCACACTCTTCAAACCTTGATGTGCTTTTAAATCTGTGACACCTAGAAATAAGTGAAAATTCTGGAAAGCAGCCAACAGCACAAGCCAAAAATGAGGCTGTCACCCGCTGATGCTGGAGGTGCCAGCTCTGGCTAGGTCACTGAGAGGCAGACCTCCTTGGTTTAGCAGCTGGATCATATACTATGGCCTCTATTGATCTTGCTGCTAACACACACACACACACACACACACACACACACACACACACACACACACACAGCTCTTAGACAGACCATTTGCATGCCAGTGTCTATCCCCCATCCTCTACTTAGGCCTTCAAGTCTTTGAATCTAAACCAGAGCCAGTTCCCACTCCACCCAGGTCCTACTTGTCCTTGTTTGGACACCACTGTAGTGCAGACCACTTTAGGGCTGTGGAGGTCTCCATCCCAGAAGAGTGATGGAGAACTTTGGTCCTTTGCTGGCTTCAGCACAAACCAATGAAATGAGACAGGGTCTATGTCTTTGTAAGGTAAGGGGAGGTGACATCTAACCTGCCATTTGGAAAGCTGTTGTTACCTCCTCTCAGTTGTGTCACACAAACCTGCTATGACCTTTGCACCCACCAGAAGGAGCAGCTGACGCCGACATGCACTCACTGGCAAAGGCAACATGGCCAGTGAGCTTTAGGTTGAAGTTGGTCCAGCCCTTCACTAATTTGGCTTGGTTGGGCCATTGAGCTATGAATGTACCAAATGTTGATGAGCCAGCCCCCATGAGTGTCTATCCACTGTTCAGACTTCAGGCTTTTGCTCCAAGTGGCTGAGACCAGGGAAAACATCCAGCATGATGGGCTGAAGTGTAAGGAAGATGTGGGCCTGCTGCTTTCAGCATGGCTAGGACTATGGGCCTCTTTCTATAGTGCCTTCTCTGTTTCATCTTCATCTTCCTCTTGTTTCTGTGTATGTGTGTGTGTGTATTGCATGTGT
Source organism: Mus caroli (assembly GCF_978045245.1). Lineage (NCBI taxonomy): Eukaryota > Metazoa > Chordata > Mammalia > Rodentia > Muridae > Mus > Mus caroli. The sequence continues at coordinate 59,720,485 of NW_028227266.1, read as the reverse complement.
GTACATGTGTGTGTGTGTGCATGTGTGTTTTTGTGTGTGTGCATGTGTGTGTGCATGTAGAGACCAAATGGCACCAGGTGTTTGCGGTGTTTGCCTCAATTGCTCTCCACTTCACATATTTGAGGCAAGGGCTCACATGGCCTGGCTGGCTTCTAACTCCTTATGTAAGGAGGTTGGTGTTTGAGTTTGCTTTCTATTGCCAAGACAAACACCATGACCAAAAACAACGTGGGGAGAAAGGGTTTATTTAATCTTATGGTTTAGTTCATCAGGAAGGGAAGTCAGCGTAGGAACCTTGAGGCAGAACTTGAGGCCATGGAGGGATGCTGGTTTTTTGGCTTGTTACCCATGACTTGCTCAGCCTGCTTTATTACACAATCCAAGACCACCTTTCTAGAGGTAGAACTATCCACTGTGTGTTGGGGCACCCCATACCAATAATCAATTTTTAAAAATGCTGATAGACTTACCCACGGGTGAGTCTGTTTAGACATTTTCTCAATTGAGCATCCATCTTCCTGGGAGACTCTAGCTTGTATCAAGATGACAAAAAGAACTACCCAAAACACTTGGCCTTGAACTCTTCATGCTCCTGACCTGATAGGATTACAAGTACACACTCCATTCTTGGCTCTTCTGTTCTTTCTAACATCTGTGTACACATATATACATGTATGTACACATACAACCCCATAGCTTTGTGATAGCAGTGCTTCTTCTGCTGACCACAGAGGAAGGTTGGCAGGTCAGCCGCTGGTTCCCAGAGAGCAATCCTAGAAAACTCCACATCAACACCATTGACCTTGGACCAAGGAAAGAAAAGGGCTTATTGGCTCTATACTGTTTTGGGCCTGGGCTTTGTTTCCACTTTGTTTCCAAAGCTCAGTTCTATTTCAAAGACCACGCTAAGCATTCTGGGAAGCCTCCCTTCCCAAAGTACACGTAACCGAGACCATGGAATGTACAAGGAATATAAACATACAGGAAATTGAAAACAGCGATGTGCCTGTGCATTCCTGTGTGCATGCATATGTGTACATGAACATGTGCAAGCCAGAGGCCAACCTTGGCTGCCGTTCTTCAGGTGTCATTCACATTGGCTTTAAAGACAGTCTCGCTAGCCTGGAACTTATCAAATAGCCAGGGAGCCCTGTGGATCTGCCTGTTCCTCCTCCAGCACTGGAACTATGTGTGCCCAGATTAATATCATGGGTTTGGGGGCTCAAACTCAGTGTCCTGTGCTCTCCTTGTCCTTTAATGACTGAACCATCGCCTCAGCCACCCAAAGCAAATACTTGAAGCTAATTATTTGTGTGTGTGTAGGTGTGTGCATGTATGTGTGTGTATGTGTGTGTGTGTATGTGTGTGCATGTATGTGTGTGTATGTGTGTGCATGTATGTGTGTCCATGTATGTGTGTGCGCGCGCGCGTGTGTGTGTGTGTGTGTGTGTGTGTGTGTGTGTGTGTGTGTGTGTGAGAGAGAGAGAGAGAGAGAGAGAGAGAGAGAGAGAGAGAGAGAGAGACGGGGGCAGGTGAACCATGGTGCATGTGTGGAGGTCAGAGGACAATCTGATGGGGTTGGCTCTCTCATCTACCTTTATGTGGGTCCCAAGCATCTACGTTAAATCACCAGCCTTGCACAGCAAATGCCTTTACACACTGAACCATCTCACTGGCTCCCAAATTAGACTGTTTACAAAATAGTAATTTATCCTCCAAAGTATTTACCCAATAAGTTTTTTTAAAATATAATAGACTAACCCAAAAGACGTGGTGGTCCTCATCTGTGACGTGAACAGTATCCTCCGGCTGGAGCATGGGAGAGATTGACAGCAGCTGCCCTTGTGGTCCCTCTGGGCACACCCTAGGGGTTTGCCCTTTGCTTTCCTCTTCTGTTCTGGGGTCTTGGTTCTGGTCCTCTGGGTGTTAAGCTGGAGGGATCATCAGGAGCGCTGACAAGTCTTCAGTCTCCTGAGGAGGACTCCAGGCTCAGAATGGGGAGGCAGATCTTAGCAGAGTATCTCCTTAGCTCCACCCACCCACCAGATGATCTCAGCGTGGAGCATGGCCAACTCGCAGTAAGTTACTTACTGTGTCCTGCCACTGTCTGACACATTGTCCTCACGGAGAGCCTTTCCAAAGAGCCAGGCCTGTTTCCCCAGTCTCACAGATGAGGAAAGAATCAGAGAGGTCCTGTGGTTGGCTCACCATCACACAGTAAGTAGAGCCGGGCCTGTCAAAAAGCAGCAACCCCAAATCTCCACCCATAATTCACATCCACAGCCTTACAGGCGGCAGACACCCTGGGAGCCAAGGCTGTGTCTCCTTGTCCCCACTTCATGGCTGTGAGTCACCCTCCACAGAGCTGCGGGGACTGTTCTTGTCACCCACTGATCATTTACCACTACTGCTCTGCTCAGCCCAGGCTTCTCAGCAGAAGAGACAAAGCCAGGCACACCCTTCCCTTCCCATGTCACTGAGGGCCCTGCCTGTCGCTGTAGCAGACCTTGAAGCAGACCAGTGCTTCTTTACCAAGTGGCTGTGGGCTGTTTGCTTGCCCTACAATTCTGCTGGCTTCCTTTGCATAGCTGAAAGCTGTGGGTTGCAATGGGGTAAGGGCTGTTGTTCAGGAAGTGCTGATCACAGCCTAGTGAGCAGGGATGCCCCCTGGCCCCGCCCTGACCCGCTTACCCCTGGCACCGTCCCGCCCCGCCCCTTGCCCCACCCTGCCCCTACTCCCTTCTCCTGCCTGACTCAGGTGCCTCTGTCCTCTTGCTCTTTTCTCCTTGGTCATCTCTCTGAAGCCTCTAAGCTAGGACCTGTGACCACAAGGGTCAGGGAAGGCCCTGTGGCCCAAGTCACAAGCGTATCAGCTGGAGTCTCTCTGTGGCTAGGGCCAACACTGCTGGCGTCACCCCTGAGCACGTGAGCTGAGGTATTTCCAGGCTTTGAGAGCATCCAAGGTGTGGAGACATCCGTGTGTGTGTGTGTGTGTGTTTAAGGCACAATTCGCATCTTATAAAAGGAGCCATTTTTAAGCTCACCAGTGCCATTTAGAACGTTCAGTGTTGTGAAACCATTTCTATCTAGTCCCAGAACATTCTCTTCACACCTAGCTCTCCCCATTTTCTGTCTCCTCAGCTCTGCTGCCAGCATTATGATATGTCTGGGTGAGCGTTCTCAACTCACACCTTTCATTTAGATGGGGGGTCTGCGTAACACGTGACCTTTGCTGCCTGGTTTCTCTCACTCAGCATACGTTTTTGAGGTTCATGTGTCTTGTAACATGGACGAGTGCTTCATTCCTTTTTACAGCTGACTAATATTCCACTTAGCCCCTATTAACTAAAAAAAAAAAAAGACTGGGCAATAGTGGTGCCTGCCTTTAATCCCAGTACTTGGGAGGCAGAGGCAGGCAGATCTTTCTGAGTTCAAGGTCAGCCTGGTCCACAGAGAAAGTTCCAGGACAACCCAGGGCTACACAGAGAAACCCTGTCTTCAGTACAAAACAAACAAACAAGACTGGGGAGAAATAGTAACATCCAGGTAAAATACACCAGTTGATTATCCAAATACCAAACATTCAGCCCTGAAAAAAAATATGTGTGTGTGTGTGTGTGTGTGTACACACACACACACACACACACAGATTGAAGAGTTATATTTAGGAATGTGTGTGTGTGTGTGTGTATGTAACAATAATGAAAAAGAGGCCATGAGTTTGAAAGGGAGCAAGGGGGATATATGAGGAAGTTTGGAGGGAGGGAAGGGAAGGGGAGAATAATATAATTGTATTATAATCTCAAAGATAAAAGAAATAATTTTAAAAAGAAGAATGGGCCTATTGTATTTTTGGTCAAGGGCTTCCCTGTGGCCAGGTTGGCAGGTCCAGGCAAATATGGACAGAGTTCAGAGGGAAGGAGGAGGGGAAAGGGAATTGGGGAGGGGGCATTGACTCTGATGGAGGTCGAGAGTGAGCCCCTGTGTTGTAAAGAATACAACCCCATTCCCACCAGAACGAAGGGACAAATCATGAAACAGGCAGAAAGTCCCATCCCCTGCTGTCAGGTGTTTATGTTTGAGTAGAGAAAGGTAAGCTGTCCAGTCCTCAGGAGTAAGGATCTGTGTGTGGGGCTGGGGTCAGGGATGATCAGGGAAAGAGGGACACTGTCGTAGTTAGGGACTGTTGCTATGGTGAACCTCCATGACCAAAATAACTCGGGGAGGAAGGGGTTGGTTTGGCTTACTCCTCCACATTACCATTCTTCATTGAAGGAAGCCAGGGCAAGAACTAAAGAGGGCAAGAACCCGGAGCCAGGAGCTGATGCAGAGGCATGGAGTGGTGCTGCCTACTGGCTTGTTCTCCATGGCTTGCTCATCTTGTTTCCTTATAGAGCCTGGACCACCAGTCTGGCCCCCTCCCCCATCAGCCACTAATTAAGAAAATGCCCTACAGGCTTGCCTGCAGCCTGATTTTATAGAGACATTCTCTCAGTTGAGGTTCCCTCCTCTCAGATGACTTTAGCTTGTATCAAGTTGACATACATTAGCTAGTACAGAGACCACACAAGAACAAGGTTGAATCCAAGTCCTGGGGCTGGAATAGATGTGGCTTCCAAACTAGGCAAGCTGTTTCCGTGACACCAGAGATAGGAAGCAGCAGACACCTGGGTTAGACTCACAGAGGGACAGGAAGCCTCCGGGTTTCATCCTGACTTTCATATTCACTCACCTGTCTCTAACCCTCTCCTGGGAGCTTCCTTCAAGTCACTACAGTGGTCCTTCAGAAAGTCACAGGGCTCAGTTTTCTGCAGAACCAGAGACTCCACGCCCTCTCCTGTGGGATCTAGGGAACAGCCAGCCAGATTGCATCCTGCAACCACTCCAGAGCAGTTTGAGGACCCACAGCCTGCTGTTACCAAGAGAGGGTTTCCTGGGGTGGTCCACTCAACACAGAGACCCCCCTGTTTCCCTGGACTGCAGAGCAAGTTCCCTACACCTGGCTTAGGCTGTGTCAGCCCAGGAGCCTGACCAACTGAAATATTGACCTGCGTCAGTCAGCTCGCAGGCTTTTGATGGTTTGTTTTCCCTTAAAGGGTTTGGAAATGTTAAACTCCCTTCCGCCTCCCAGCAGCCCGCTGAGGGTCTTTGCCTGGCCCCTCCTGCTTTATTGGTTGGTAAGTGAGTCACAAGAGGCATTCACACTGAGCCTGGCTCAAGAATCAAGAAACACATAGTGAGCTCTGACATGGAGGATGCAATTGAACGGGCACTGTTTGAGGCTGAGATTCAGGAGGGAGGGAGAGAGGGAGAGAGGGGAGCGCACAGAGCAGGCTGTTCATGATGGGGCAAGAAAGGATTCAGTCACTCTTGTGCTTCCACCCCCTCCCCCACCCTCTCCCAGCCCTGCTAGCCTGGCCAAGCCTGGGCCACATTTAGACCAGGAAGCCAGGCCCGAAACCCCAGTGAGTCTCCAGAGGGCGACATGGTGTGATTGATTTTGAAAGTGTGACAGCCAAACAGTTAATAAAAACCCGATAGATCTGTAGAGCAGCGCTTTCTACACTGCCTAAATGAATGCTATTCATCACAGCAGGGCATGTGTGCCCCAGCCCTGTGCACAAGGGGTGTGTGTGATGTGTGTGTGTGTGTGTGTACGTGCAGGCATGCATGTGTACAAGCCTGCAGGAACCACCTTCCTGTCTTCCTGAGATGTCTAGTGAGGAATCAAAGCCTGCTGCCGTGTGTGTGTGTGTGTGTGTGTGTGTGTGTGTGTGTGTGTGTGTGTGTGTTTGAGATGCATATATCTGAGCAAGCATATACGTGTGTGTGGAGGGCACAGGACATCATTGAGTATTATTATTCCTTAGGTGCCATCCACCTATTGTTTTGTGACAAGGTCTCTCCTTGGTCTGAGGCTCATTGGTTAGGCAAGGCTCAGCTTTAGACATAGACTGTGAGGGACCATGCTTGCAAGGTAAGCTCTTTATGGACTGAGCCATCCTTTAGTCTGCCATCTTCACAGCTCAAGGTATGGTCCTCAGCCAGTGTCATCACTGCTGGGGAGCAGGTTCCAAGTGCCAGTGTTCCCCTGCCATGCTGTGTACCCATCTGAGACCTTGCAGAGACCCGACTGTGTGTTCTGACAATCAGTTCAGATGGAGGTCAAGTGTGAGCTCCCGAGCTGCAAAGCCCACAGCAAACCTCGGATTTCTGGTGATCTCTTCCAGAGCCAGTGAACAAATTCAAACATGAGCAGAAGGCTTTGCCTTATATTGACAAGGGCTCGTGTTTGAGAAGAAAAGAGGATGTCGAATGCCCATGCATAGAGATCCAAGTAGCAGCTGACAAGAAAGTAGCCCGTTAGGCCTGAGACTGGAGAAGGCCAAGCCCAGGCATGATCTGATGGCTCAAGGAATCAGGATGTAAGAGGCCAAACTGTGCAAAGGTCCAGGGTGTGTGCCAGATGCCTGCATTCAGATCTGGGCCTAGCCCAGGGCAGGTTCACAACCTGAGGGAAGCCATTTCACCTGATCCCACTGTTCAGTCTCCTCATTGATGATCTTCTCTGTAGGTTCATTATAAGGTCCATGCAGTACATACAAAGTTCCCATCCACAGAAGACCAGCAGGGTGTCCTGGCTTTCTTCTTCCCCTTGGGTCAGAGCCATGCATCTCTGTTGACTGTGTGCTAGTGAGCCGGGGCTTGGGGATGCTACCATGTCTAGGCCAGGGCCGCAGGGTGACTGAATCTGATCCAGAGACGTGGGATCTGAAGCCCAGCTAATTCTCTCCCTCTCATCCAGTTCATCTCTTTAGAAGGGACCTGCCCTTTTGTAGGCGCAGCCTTGGCCCTCTAATTCTTGCCTCTTTCTTGTCTGACCCCACAGGTCCTAGAGTCTGATTAATATCCAGGAGGCTTCAAGCAGATCCCTCGGTGTCTTAGTTTATATCTCTGTGATGAACCACCATGACCTAAACAACTTAGGAAGGAAAGGGTTTATTCTACTTATGCTTACACATCACAGTTCATCATTGAAGGGAGTCAAGACAGGAACTCAAGCAGACCAGGAACGTGGAGGCAGGAGCTGATGCAGAGGGCACAGAGGAGTGGTTATACTTGCTGGCTTGCTCCCATGACTTGTTCAGCCTGCATTCTTATAGAACCCAGGACCACCAGCCCAGAAATGACAACACCTTATAAATGGGCTGGGACCTCCTACTTCAATCACTAATTAAGAAAATCTCCTAAATGCTTGCCTACAGCCTCATCTCATGGAGGCATTTTCTGAATTGAGGTTTCTTCCTCTCTGATGACTCTAGCTTGTGTCAAGTTGACATAAGACTAACCAGTACACGTGGTCTCTGGGAAAACTGTCAAGGGCTCATGAGTTTGGTCACCCTTAAGCAGATAGGCAGCCCCTCAGCCAGGGCAGCTCCTTAGCTCAGCCATTGGTCCCAAGAATGGATTACCCTGTTCCTCCAGGGATGGCCTCTGGGAAGAATGGTCCTTCATGAGTAGAGGAAGGTGTGAGAAAGAGAGAAGGTACAGAGAGGCTCCAAGGAAGTCTTCTCAGCTCTTTCTTGGGAACTAACCTTTAGAGGTGGGTGGGGACTCAGAGTTCTGGGATCTGTGACCCTCTGAGTTACTGCTTACCAGGTCTCTGATCCTCTGACAACTTCCCCATGAAGATGAGTCATCTAAGCTCCAAACATGAAGGAAACCCTGTGTACTTGGCTCCCAGAATATGACCTGAAATGGAACATGGATGCATTCTTTATGGGGGTAGTTGTGGGTGGCTTTAATTTAAGGAAAACAAGCTGCAGCCCCCAAGAGGAGAAGGAGACTTGTGCAGAGGATCCCCAGACCTCCCTGTCCCGGGATAAGCAGGCTCCTACAGACCTTTGTGAGCCCATTCTGCAGATGTAGGCCTGACTAGCAGAGAGATGACCCAGATGAGAGGCACCATCTGCCTCCCTCCCGTTGGAGGCAAGCCTTTCCGGGTACCACTCCACCTCCACCTGGTGCTTGCTAGATGATTCTTATTAGCTGGATGCAGATGTTCTACATCAGTTAGGTTTTTATTTCTGATGAGCATTAGGGAAGAAAAGTCAGGCAGGCAAGCTTCAAACCCTAGCCCTAGGCAGGCTGAGGCAAGAGGATTAAGTACTGGAAGGCATACTCGGGCTACGTGTTGAGAGAGATGGGACAGAAGAGAGGAGTGTGGATGTGGTTGTGTATGCTTGTGCAGCATACAGGAAGCCCTGGGTTTGAGTCCCAGCACGGTGCAAATCAGGTATGGAATCACACGCCTGTAACCCCAGCACTCAGCAGATAGAGGTAGGAGTTCAAGGTTGTCCTTGGTTTCATGGGGAAATTGAAGCTAGTCTGAGCTACATGAGACCCTGTGTTAAGAAAAAAGGCTGGGCGTGGTGGCACACGCCTTTAATCCCAGCACTTGGGAGGCAGAGGCAGGCGAATTTCTGAGTTTGAGGCCAGCCTGGTCTACGGAGTAAGTTCCAGGACAGCCAGGGCTACACAGAAATATCCTATCTTGAAAAAAACAAAAAATAAAAAAAATTAATAAATTAAAAAAAAAAGAAAGAAAGAAGAAAGAAAAAGAAGAGAAAAGAAAAGACAGAGAGAAAGAGAAACAGAGAGACAGAGAGAGACACACAGAAAGAATATATTAAATGATGGGTTGGAGCCGGGCGTGGTGGCGCACGCCTTTAATCCCAGCACTCGGGAGGCAGAGGCAGGCAGATTTCTGGGTTCGAGGCCAGCCTGGTCTACAAAGTGAGCTCCAGGACAGCCAGAGCTATAAAGAGAAACCCTATCTCGAAAAAACCAAAAAAAAAAAAAAAAAAAAAAAAAAAAAAAAAAAAGATGGGTTGGTGGGTTTATTGCCACACCTGGGGCTAAATGAAAAGTCTGGCTTAAGGAAATCAAGCAAATCATTATTCAGGTGGCAGTCAGTAAGCCGAAAAGCATGGTGGGATATAAAAGGCTAGAGTTGGGGAAACTGTTAACCAGACAGTGGGGCATATCAGCAGCTGGACTGTGGAATGTTAAGTTGGATTCTGCCCGGCCACTGCTTTAACCTAGGCTCAAGCCAGCAGACAGAGACAGCAACAGAGAGCCCAAACTTATGGTGAGACAGATGTTCATGGGCCTTGTGGGTTTTGGGGGGTGGGGTGCTTTTCATGTCCCCTTTGACAGCCTTTTCTGCGCTTCCCCCTTTAGAGGACATGTTTGGGTGCTCTAGAATAACTGAGAACATAACCTGTATTATTCCCCAAATCACCACTTGGATCCCAGAGTGCCAGTGTAAAAGGCTTCTGAGATGGGCTCTGCGACCTGGATGGTAGAATGTGGGAGGCCCCAGGCAGCAGCTGGAGGAGCAGGGACATCCATGCAGCCCTCTGCCTGTCTGAGGGGCCCTCTCCTCCTGCAGAGACCCCAGGATACAGAGCAGAAAGCAAGATGACCCAGGAAGTGCTCCAGGGACTCCTTAGTCCCTGCTGCTGTCTTTGGGCCACCAGCAGCCACTCTGCAGGGAAGTCCTCCCCTAGGGGAGGAGGGCCTGGTGGCTAAGGAAGGATCTTCCCACCCCACCCCCAGCATTCTGCAGCAGCTCGGGGCTGCAAAGGTAGCCTACCCCCAATGCATTAGCTTGTCTTCGCCTGGGAAATTACTTCAGCCCGGCATCATTTTTTATGTGCCTGTTCAATAAAATAATTATTGATGGCCTCATCCATTTAAGTCACAATCAAAATAGCAGCCGGGATGGGGCGGTCTTGTATTATATCATCCAAGTGAGAACCATTTTCTATCAATTCACAAATACATTCACATTTAAGTGAAAAATTATGCTATCTGGGATCAAATATATCAGAGGCTGGGAGCCAGGAGGGAGGGAGCTAGGGTCTGAGGGCATCTTCATTATTCAGTAGGAGAGCGTGCGGGAGAAGGGAGCGAGCATCTGAGGGGCTCTCTGCCTGCCAGTGAGCTCCGTGGAGGAAGAGCAGGGTCTTCTCCACTGGATTCCACTCGGAGCCAGAGGGGAAAGCCACTGGCTTTTCCAAGGAAGAAAAATGGAACCATAGTGAATTAGACAGATGTGTCTATAGCTCCCCCTCCCCAGGTGTTGGCAATCATGTGCCGATCATTCAGCAAGTATCTTGTGTGTCCAAGATGGCCAGACAGCGGGAGGTGGATCAGAGCAAAGGCAGAGAGGAGGAACAAAGAAAGGAAAGACAAGAGAGTGGGTGAGAACACTCTCCATTCAGCCTAGCTGTGAGCAGGCACCACCCAGGCTGCCCTGGCTCCTCTAAGAAGCCACTAAGGCATGCCTTGGTAAGCATCTCCTCTGTCCGAGTGCCGGTATGAGACTCAGAGAGGGAGATTCAGTTTCCCAAATGTGCACAGCTTGTCAGGGAACAAAACCAGGCTTGACCTCAGATCTGTGTCCTGAAGATGCCTTTCTGTGTAGCCCTTGGTAGACACTGGGGTTGGGTGCGCTGAGAGGGGACACTACCAGAGTTATTCTGTTGGTTATTGTGTTTTGTTTTGTTTTGTTTTGTCTGTGTTTTGGAGAGGAGCAGGCTTGTTCTGATTCGATTTAAGGAAGAACCTTAATTTGATTGAATTGGGAAGAAATGAACCTGCTGCTGGCTAGACTGAGCAAGTGCTATGGCGCTCGCTGGCTAGACATAGGCCTTTTAGGGCAGATTGGTTTCTTACCTACAGAGCTTTTTTCAGAGCCCCACCTACTTCAGGGTGGCCCAAGACAAGGTTCTCACCTTGTTCCACTTCCTGGAGCAGTGCCCCCCATCCCCACCCTCACATCCCTCCCACCCCCCTCCCCGACCTGATGGGTGGGTCTCTCTCACTGGTATGCCTGTGGCAAGCCTGGCCTGAACTCTAATTAGAGGTTACAGTGTTGGAGACCAGAGCACAGAGGCCCACAGAGGATTTGAAAGGTCCAGATATCATCACCACCCTTTGTCACTCTGTGAAGCCATCACCAGGTCTGCTCAGAGTCCACTGAAGCCTGAGGTAAAGGGTTCCCATGGTAGGGGAAACACTAGGAAGAGGCAACTCCCACACCACAGCAGCTTGCCTGGTATTTGACCTTTCCTTGGCTCTTTTAATTAACAGGAGTCCTTTCATTGGCATGAAGTTACCTGTCAAGGCATCTCACTGGCAAGGTTAATCTTGGAAAATCCTGACCTCATGCACACACATCATGTCTCCCCTTGGCCCTTGATACCTGTCTTTTACACTAAGAAGACTGTCAGTAACTCATTCCAGCTCATCCGGACACAGCCAGCAAGATGGCCTGGTGGGTAAAAGCACTTACGGAGAAAGCTGCGTTCCATGCCCAGAGCCCGTGTGAAACTATGGAAGCAAGATGAAGCGTTGTAGTTCACAACTTGAATTCCAGCACTCAAGAGGCAGATCTTGGTTAGTTTAAGTCCAGCCTGGTCTACATAGTGCGTCCAGGACAGTCAGAGCTACAAAGAGAATCTGTTTCCAAGAAACAAAAACAAGACAAAAAGAAGAAAGAATGAGTGAATGAATGAGTAAGTGAATTAATGAGGGTGTGAATGAGTGAATGAGTGAATGAATGAATGCTAAACACAATGGCATGTTCTTTTAATCTCAGTAGCTCTAGCCTGGAGTATGCAGAGAAGAAACTGCAAGAGTGACCAACTCAGATCTCCAAACACAGTGACAGTCTCTCTTGATGGAGATAGTACTTTAATATATGAGCGAGGGACAGGAAAGGGCAGTCATCTGCCCATCCACCCACAACATAGCAGAATTAGGGCTCATATTCTGTGCGTCAGAGCTACATTCTAGACAAGGATATTGTGGAGTCGTGCAGCCATGAGTGGGAACAGGTAATGTGAGCACCCACAGTCCAAGCAGAGGCCACCTGCCTAGCAGGCTGCTCTTGCCCCAGAACAGCAGCACTGCCACCCCGGGCCCTGGTGGAGGGAGAAGGTGCTGTTGAGATGAACAAAGGAGACTATGCAAGCCAGACACATGAGGAGAAGCTGGAGGGTGAGAGACAGAAACAGGTGCACCTAAGGGAAGGTAGGTAGCAGGATGAGCACAGGAGCAAGAGGGTGGACCTGGGTGCAAGGGCAGGTGTAGGGGCAGGTGCAAGGGCAGGTGCAAGGACAGGTGCAAGGGCAGGTGCAGAGACAGGTGCAAGGGCAGGTGCAGAGACAGGTGTAAGGGCAGGTGCAAGGGCAGGTGCAGGGGCAGGTGCAAGGGCAGGTGTAGGGGCAGGTGCAAGGACAGGTGCAAGGGCAGGTGCAGAGACAGATGTAAGGGCGGGTGCAAGGGCGGTGCAGAGACAGGTGCAAGGGCAGGTACAAGGGTGTCAGAGGCCTTGTTAGTAGTGGCCATAGTCCTTGGGTATCTTTTGTTTGTTTGTATCTTGCTTTTAAGACATAGCTCATACCTTTAATCCTAGCACTTGGGAGACAGAGGCAGGCCCATCTCTGTGACTTCTAGGCCAGCCTGGTTTACATTGTGAGTTCCAAGACCGCCAGGGCTATGTAGAGAGACCATGTTAAAAAATATTTTAATGCAGATAGTCTTACCTTACAGTGCAGGGTCGTCTGGAAACCTACATCTGCCTCCGGAATATCTAGGATTACAAGTGTGCCACCACATTCTGCTGACTGTTCTGTTTTTATCAATTACACACAATTTATATATTGTACAACCAACCTTCCAAAAGGGTATAATACAAGGAATAGTTGAGGGATCCTTTGACCATTACAAAGTCCATTTAAAAACATTTCAGGTTTGGGGGAGGGTCCTGCTGCCTACAAGCACTTGCTGTACAGTTGTGAAGACCTGGTTTCAAATTCCCATAACCTACATCGAAGTAGCTAAATGTATTGTCTCCTGCATAGGCCTATAATCCCAGCATCCTCAGGGAGCTCAGGGCCCAGCTAGCCTGGCAAGTAAGACACCCTGTCTCAAGAAAAGTGTAATTCGAAATAAACAAGCAAAAATATATTTACAGTGGAAAGCTATTGAGGGAAATATCCACTGTCAGCCTCTGGCCCTGAATACATATGTATACATCATATGCATGTACAAACACACATCATATGCATGCACACACACACATCACATGCAGACAGACAGACAGACACACATACATACACACACACACTCACATCAAAGGCATACAGACAGACAGACACACATACATACACACACACACACACATCACAGGCATACAGACAGACACACACACATACACACACACACACACACACACACACACTCAAAGCATTGCACAAGTTCTACCAGGTTGCCATTGACAGAACAGACAGCTGGGAATATGGGTAGAGGAATCACAAACAGATGTGTGAAGAACACGATGCTTCACCCAGCGTGTGGTATTGTGTGGCCCCTGTCTAACCATCAACATGCGTGGAACACAGCACCCTTCTTTGGAATGCCACCAAGGCTGTGTGCACTGTAGGAGTCTTCTTTTCACCACAGGAAGAAGAGAGAAAATAAAAAAAGAAGGTGACTGGAGTCACTTAGGAAGGTGAGCACCTTTTCCTTTCCACCACTTCAACATACTTTATCTGTAAAAAGAATTCTCTGAGGGGTTGTGCTTTTCTTTTCTTTCCTCTCCTATCTTATTTTGGAGACAGGATCTCAAAATGTGCCCCAAGCTGGCCTCGCTGTCTTCTCAGGTGCTGGTATAACAGGTAGGCACTATCAGACCAGCTAGCTGCGTGTGTGTGTGTGTGTGTGTGTGTGTGTGTGTGTGTGTGTGGTACATTTGCGTGCACATTCAGGTGAATTCAGCTGTTCACACCCACAACATGGGTGTGGAGGTCAAAGATCAATGTCAAAGGGTATGTGAGTATCTGTGTGTGTGTGTGTGTGTGTGTGTGTGTGTGTGTGTGCCACAGTACACACATTGAAGTCAGGACAAAATTCAAGTTAGCCCTCATCTTCCACCATGTATAAGACAGGGTCTGTGTCTTGCACACCCCAGGCTACCTGGCCCACAGTGTTCCTGGGGATTCTCCTGTCTCTGCTCCCATCTCACCAGAGGAGCTGGGATTACAGACAATTGTGTGGTACTGTGTCCAGCTTCGAGTGGGTTCTAGGGACCTGAACTCAGGTTTTTACATTTGGGTGTTTGTACTTACAGAACCATCTCCCCAACTCCAGATTTGTCATTTTCTTTATTAACCTGCAACACAAGCTATTTCTGGGAGGAAGCCTTCATAGAGCAAGCCTGACTGTAGGTACACTGAGCTGTCTGTCCCTTAGCCCCAGGAGAGGGAGGCTGTTCCTTACTGTTACCTGGCAGAAGGCTAAAGGTTCCCACCCAGTCCTGCTGTGGTGGCAGGGGATCCTTGACCAGTCAGTCATCACCATCTGTGACAGCCTCTGCAGCCACCCAGACTACCTTGTAGGCCACAGTGGCTTGTAAGGCAGAGACTCTCCTCTGCCTACCTCCTGCCTAATAGAGCCTCTGAGATGCCCCATAAAACTACAGGGAAGGAACTACCCCCTACAACTGCAGAGAAGCTGCCCTCAGAGTACATATGCATTACATCATCTAACTTCCACTGTTGTATAGTAAAGCAGTTGTTAGAGACAGTTAGAGACAGATGTGGCAGAGACCACCTGGCCCAGGGACCTCCGAGGCAGACAGTCAAGCCACACTGGGACACAGAGTCACACTTCCTTCCTTCTTCCATGGGAGAACCTGCGAGAGTTCTCACAGCTGGTCAGAGAGGGCAGTGTCCCAGCCTACAGAGACGTGGTGGAGCACAGTACAGTGGCTCAGGTTGGCAGCAGGAGTGAGAAACAGCTCTCTGGAAGGTTCTCAGGGGGCCAGGATGGAACGAGCTTGAGCAGCAGTACCCACTCCTTGGGCAGGGTTCCAAGACCCTACTGGATGCCACCCCTAGAGCCATCAAGTCCTGGCTTGCTATAGGCTGCCTGTCTCCTTTGGATGCTCTCCACCCCGCTGAGCTCATTTTAGAGCTCACAGGGCTCTCCTCAGGGCTCTATCTGCATGCTCAGGGGATCAGCCTGGCCCTTGTCCACAGGCAGCCATATCTGTACCCTCCCACACCCCCATTTAGGGAAACATTTGGGGTCTTGGTTAATCAAAGAAAACTTGACATCTTTAATCTATCAGGGCAGAAAGAATGGATCTGTGCCCTGGTCTGACCTTCTGGACATAATTCCATCTGTGAATGCGAAGCTGCCCAGTGGAGCCAAGGGCTGTCTTCCCCATGCTGGCAACTCCTGGAGACTTAAGGGCCTGAGAGGGAAGGAAACCTACCCAATGCCACACAGTTACTCAGAGGATAAATGAGGGCTGGGGCTCAATCCTGAGCCCCTAAGCAGGGCTCGCTACTGTCCTTGAGGTGGGAGACTCTGGAAGTCACCTGTCCATCAGGCCCATAACAGACAGCCCTGCAGGTCAGAGATAAGGCTTCTGTTGAAATCTAGACCAGAGGGCTAGGACTACTTGGGGTGATGATGGCATTTGCCTGCTCCTCCCCACCCGGGTCATAATGCTCTCCACAGAGCCACAGAGATGACTCTTTATAAAGTCCTTTCCCACCACAAGCAAATGCCCTCAGAAGATGGACCAAATGCCAGGATAGTTTGAGTGGCAGAAAGTAGCAGGGTGGTGGTGGGGGGGGGCTAACAGGGTGGACACAGCCGTTGGAATCTGGGGGAGGCTGGTCCTCTATAGATATCTCAAGCTATGAAAGATAACTCTAGGGGTGGCATCCAGTAGGGTCTTGGAACCCTGCCCAAGGAGTGGGTACTACTGCTCAAGCTCGTTCCATCCTGGCCCCCTGAGAACCTTCCAGAGAGCTGTTTCTCACTCCTGCTGCCAACCTGAGCCACTGTACTGTGCTCCACCACGTCTCTGTAGGCTGGGACACTGCCCTCTCTGACCAGCTGTGAGAACTCTCGCAGGTTCTGCCATGACCAGACAAGCCTGTCTAGTCACTGTAGTCTCGGTCCACTGAGAGACCCTGTCTTAAAAAAAAATAAAAACAAAAAAAGGAAAGCAATTAAGGAAGATGCCTGATAGTTGTCTATGGCCTCCACACCTACACCTGTGCTCATGTGAGCACACACACACACACACACACACACACACACACACACGGAGAGAGAGAGAGAGAGAGAGAGAGAGAGAGAGAGAGAGAGAGAGAGAGAGAGAGAGAGAGAGAGAACTACCAGGTCCCTTGACCAGCTTCCCCTGGGTCATGGTGCTCTAGGATCCAACAGAGATGCCAATTCAGGTTCTTAATACTCCTCAAATGTCCACAGTGGGAATAACCCAATGGATGCAGCAGAGCTGACCTGCAGCCCCAGAAATGCTTCCTGAGGCAGAGAGGTGCTGAGGGGGCATCAGGAAAGCATGCAAACAGAGAGATTAAATAAACAGTTTACACAGTGCTCTGTTAGAGCTCTAAATCAGCCAGCCTGCAGCCCTGCTAGAGGCCTCTGACTCCAGAACACAGCCCTGCTGTGTAAAGGGTGCTCCATCAACTGACTGTGAGGGAGGAGTAGAGTCTGAGGAAGGAAAGGCCCCAAGAGGAGCCCTAGACAGGGGTCCTTTGGAAATCACTCCATTCTACTCCCAACTTCCCAAGGCAAGTTGGAAAGGGGAAGAGTTTGGCCTTAAGAGAGCTGGGCAGGCAAGTGGCCCAAGATAGGGAAAGAGGGTGATGTTGATGTCTTCTCCATCCGCAGCTGGAGGGGATTAGGGGAATCCAGCATGAAGACATGGGGGCACCTGCCTGTTCATCAACTAGGTGAGTGTCAGGCCTCACTTCCCAGGCAGGGATCAGGCTATGTAAGATGGATCCTGGGTAGAACCCCATCCTATCCCACACTGCCCTGCCCCCTGGCAGCCACAGAGCCTCTGGGACTGCCCTGTGGGACTGACACATGCTTTAGTGACATGCTCTTCACAAAATGTTAATTCAGGTCTATATTGATGGAAAGAAGAAAATCCCCATGCTTGCAGGAGTCGTGTCTCAGCAGAGGGAGTTTCCAGTAGAAAGCAAGCTGGCACACACTTGCAGTCCCAGCACCTTGGAGATAGAAGAGAGTCAGAATTTACAGTCAGCCTGGGCTGCATAAGACCCTGTCTCCAAACACACAAAATTACTATGTCTTAAACATGTAAGAAAGAAGGCTGTGTGGCTCCACACCACCTACTAGCTGAATCCACTCACACAGTCTTTCTTCTACATCTTCTGCCTAGATTCACTGGCAAACCCTGGCAGGGGTGTCCAACCTCTGAGCTCCAGTACAAAGTTCTTGTTTCAGAATCAGGTTATCAAGTTACAAAAGCAAATTGTAAACATGACGGGTTAAGTATCATAATTTTATGTTGAGCTGCATTCAGAGATTTCCCAGGGTGTATACGGCTAATGGGCTATAGGTTGCATATGCCTATTGGAGCCTTGAAGGTTGACCAGTTGTCCCAGCCCCAGTACATACATACATACATACATACATACATACATACATACATACATTCTCTCTCTTCTTCTTCTTCTTCTTTTCTTCTTCTTCTTCTTCTTCTTCTTCTTCTTCTTCTTCTTCTTCTTCTTCTTCTTCTTCCTCTCTCTCTCTCTCTCTCTCTCTCTCTCTCTCTCTCTCTCTCTCTCTCTCCCTCCCTCTCCCCCTGATCATGATTATATCAGCTTCACCTTCCTTCTTTCCTCCCTGCCTTGCTCTCTGCCCCTTGGTCTACCCAGCTGCTCTATCTGCAGGAGCTGAACTGGTCCTGCCAGACTCATGCTTGTCCCCTTGTCTGATGTTTGTCAGACTGGGTGGGCTTGGTTTCCTGAAGCTAGGCTGCCATTTGAGTCAGCCCAGTGGTTGCTTGTGTCACTAGACAGCACTCCCATCTCCCTGATCCTCAACTTTCAAAATTTCCATCTCTTCAGTACTTCTTACCAGCCAGTCTTGGGACTGGGCTGAGCCTCCAGGAGCCTCAGCTCGTTGACAGTCCTGACAGCCCTCTTGAGTAAGTATTGCTTTTATAATCCCCTTCTCCCAAAGGGGACAGAGCCTAGCTAATACACTTGGAATGTTCTGCCTAGCCTCTAGGCTCAGGATTTTGCCCCATCGCTACTTCCTGAACCTCCTCTCCTTGGGAACATCTGCCTTCCATTGCTTCCTAGCAAATAAATCCCCCAAATGTGTCACCAGTAATAGAGAAAACACAATTGGTTCCTAGGAGTGTTTGTACTTCTAGGCTCAGGTGGTTTGTTCATTGAGGGAGAATTTCAGGCAAGCATAGGACAGCAAAGGGTTTTTTTTTCTGGGGGAATAGAGGCTTCCCAGAGTCCCCTGGGCACCCCTAGCTGGTGAAGCCCACTCCTTGTTTTCTCTTCATCTCAGCTCCCATGTAAACCTTCAGGTCCTATTCACTAGCACAGGATAAACAGAGTTGGGACATCTGAGTACCATAGGGCAGTCTCTGCTTCTGCTCCCACATTCCCTTCCTGGCCCCTGGGGTACACCTTGCCCCCCATCATCTCCTCTTGTTCCCAGCAGAGCCTCGAAGACAGTGCCCAAAACCAGGAATAGGCTGGGCCTTGCTGGGTGAGGTGGGGGCTACCAACTGCTAGTCAGGCTGCAGTCCCCACAGATCCTGCAATGCTCACTTCCCACTTCCCTATCTAGCTGCAGAAAACACAGCAGGTACAGACATCCTCACAGTGTACCCCAGGGCTGAAGAAGCCTGCCCATGGCCAAGGGCCTCAGCAGTCCTGTCTCTGTCTTCAGGTCCTAAGAGATGAATAAATTCAGAACTAGGCTAAGCCAGCAGCAGCAGTAGGGGCCTGGGGAGCCCACTCACCTGAAAAGAGACCTATAGACCTAGGGGTTCTTGTTGACTGGTGCGACTCTGTTGCCAGGATGGCTACAGAGCACAGGGTGGTCTTGATAGTCTAGTTAACAAAGGCTTTAGAATCTTCTAGAGTCACTGGTAAGATGGGGAGCTTAGAGCAACGGGTGCAGGGTGCAGGTGATTGGGAGGAGAGAGAAAAGGACATAAGAATGAAGGGAGGAGTCAGTGAGGAAGGAAAGCAAGAAGAGAAAGGCAGGAAGATGTAAAGGAAGGAGAGAAGTGGGAAGCAGGAAGGAGAAAGGGAGGAAGGAGATGGAGTGGAGGGAGAAGGGAAAAGAGAAAGAGCAGGGAGGGAGAGAATTAAGAAAGAGGAAGATAGGATGGAGGAAGGAGGAAGAGAAGAAGGAAAAGTGGGGAGGAAGGGGGCTCTTTAGCTTTTTTCAAGCCTCCTCACTCCTCCCTCTTTCAAGCAAAATATTATGCCCCTTAAAAACACATGCACAGACTTTCATACATGCATGCATGCACATGTGCGCACAGGCACGCACACACATACACACACACACACATACACACACACACACATACACACATACACACACACACATACACACACACATACACACATGCACACGCACACACACACACACACACACACACATGCACACACACACCCTCTGCCTTTCTCCTTTTCCTCTCTGAACAAGAGCTTTGTAACACTAGATGGCTGATCCGAAAATAACTGTTTTGCCCTTAGACAGAAGCGGTTTTTTTTTTTCCACAGGAGAAGCTGAGATATTTTGAAAGCCGCCCCTGAGGCAGAAAGTTGTGCACAAGGCACTAATTGCCAGCGCTCCCAAGGGCAACTGCCTGGCAGGCAAGGCAGGAGGCAGGCAGGAGGAGGCAGGGCCTCTGAGGTCCTGGGGGAGTCTACCTCCAGCAAACATGCTCAGCCAGCCCGAGATAAAATCCAGAAGCAGGGGCAATCTTACATAGCCAGAGCGGACCGAACATTTTCAGCAAATTACCCCTGTGATGAGTTCTGCCATAAAATCGCCTCGCAAGTGAATTTAGTTTTTCTTCCCTGCGTGCCCAATCAATTAGCACATGAGTAATACCAAGCCCATTAGGACAAACTGATGCCGGGGGAGTTATGTCATCTGCTCTAGAAATGATTGCTTAATATGCCAGTTGGGGGCTGGGCGTGGGGGGTGCATGCCTTTAATCTCAGCACTCAAGAGGCAGAGGCAGGCAGATCTTTGTGAGTTTGAGGCCAGCCTGGTCTACATATTAAGTTCCAAGACAGTCAGGGTGACATGGTAAGACCCCTGTCTCAAAACAACAGAATAGTTGATTCTTCGCTCTCAACCACACACCATCTTTCCAGGATCAATACCAACAGTCCATCTCCAACCAGAATGCTGCGGGACAGAGCAAGCAACAGAACCAGTATGTGAGACCCAGCCTGCTGAACAGCTCCGAATACCAAGGCCACCTCCACAGGCTTCCTCACCTTTCCTGATCATTGTTTTCCATAGCTGGCCTCCAAAGCCAATAGAAGTCTAAAGGAAAACTGTGTGAAGACAGGCAGGAGAGTTGGAAGTGTTCTCCCTGGGTATTGTGGGAATTCACATCCAGGAAAGAAAAGGAGAGGTGCGGGAGATACTTCCTTGCCCCTGTCCTGGTAGCTGCAGAGTAGGCCATCCCAGGGAGCAACCAGAGACTTGTGCAAGACTGAAGAGCTGGGAAGTGAGCACTTGCGCTCAACAGGCGTGTGTGTGTGTGTGTGTGTGTGTGTGTGTGTGTGTAGACACAGGGACACATGCTAGTGTACTTTTAGGTCCTTATGAATGCATGCCTGCACACATATGTGTTCCTAGGCTCCTATGACTCTGTAACCCTCCAAGAGTGACTGGTCTTTTTTTTTTTTTCCTGTCATATCCATTTACTCCATGATGCTCTGAACCAAGGAGTTCCATCATGAAAGCTAATCGAGTATTCACCAAGCTAATGAGGAACGGTTGAGCCATACACAGGTGAGCCTCTTAAGCAGGGAAGAGACCTACTTTTTGGTTCTGGAGCTGACCCTTGCTTGGTTCTGGCCCTGGTCTGCCCACCAGAAAAGCAAACCCTTAATTCCCCTGTGCTACAGTTGCTTCATCTGGCAAATGGAGGCAGGAACATGCCCCAGTAGACTGGACTGAGGGGTTGTATGCAGCAAGCACTTGATACAATGCTAAGAGATGGCTTCTTTAGAGGAACTAAGAACTATGCATATATACCTGCATGCAGGTATGTGCTCACAGGGTTTCCCAGGGCTTTACACAGGTGAAAGAGAACCTGAGCATGACCAACATGAGTGGCCAAAGGTGACAAAGGTCAAATTAGCTGTTACTATGGTAGGTCAGGACCAAGGTCGAAGTCCACACCTAAGTTCCATTACCAACTAGCCAGGTTAACATGGAGCCTCATGGCTTTCCCCACTCTCTGTTCCAGGCCTCATCTCTATAGCTATCTCATGTCTTGAGAAGAAAACAATTTCTACCCAGGGCTCCCATCTAATTAGAGAGAACTAGAGAGACTTGGCGCTGAACCCTGCTGAGAACTTCTGTCCAGTGACTGATACAAACTGTCTCTATCTCTTGGTACTTCCT
Source organism: Mus caroli (assembly GCF_978045245.1). Lineage (NCBI taxonomy): Eukaryota > Metazoa > Chordata > Mammalia > Rodentia > Muridae > Mus > Mus caroli. The sequence continues at coordinate 59,698,927 of NW_028227266.1, read as the reverse complement.
TCCTGAGAAGAACAGTCACTTACAAGGTCACATGGGCAGCTGTTGTCCAAGCTGTTGTGCAAGCTGTTGCCTCCAGAGCCTGGAGGGCAACCCCTCTGCAATCCTTCCTCAAGCCACTGAAGGTGTGTGGGAACAGGTAGCTGTAGGACTGGGAGGAGCCATCCTGGAGCAAAAGTGGGTGTGTCTAAACCCAGGAACTCTTATCCTGAGATTGGCAGGAGTAGGATCAATCCCCTGCGTGCCCTGGACCTGCAGGTCCTTGCACATGTAGTCCTATGACCCCTGTCTTTGCCCAACCAGAGGAAGCCATGTAGCCAGTAGCAGGTTAAAACTTCCTTTCTCCTTATAAGGTCATGTCCAGCAACACCTCCTCATGCAAATGAGGCATCCTCAACACCCTGGCCCTGGCCAATGATGTACACTCACCCCAGAGCCCCTACTCACCCATCAAGGGATTAAATAGCCCGTTGTTCCTCCCCAGTGAACGGAAGCAGTTCTTTGAAGCTGCTCCTTGCCTGCGCACTCACCACTGACCAAGATCCTGTCTGCACCCACCAGCTCCGGTTAAACTGCCCTCACTCCTGTCCAGCTTGGGACGAAGTGAGACTGGCTACTCCAAGAAAGACTCAGATACAGGGTGGCAAAGATGGAGCTGCATTTTGTGCCAAGTACTATCAAATAAATGGAAATGAGTACACAAGGGCTTCAAGGAGAGGTGGACAAGGAAGTCCAGCATGCTGGTGACACCTGCGAGCTGCAGCTGGGTACTACTTTGCCCACGTTTGCATCAGACAGTGTGATGTCCTGCTCCTGAAGAGTGACTCAGACTCACCAAAAAACTCTTTTTTTTGATTTCCAATTGCCTAATGTCTTCCTGGTTTTGAGTCTTTTTTTTTAATTAGGTATTTTCTTCATTTACATTTCCAATGCTATCCCAAAAGTCCCCCATACCCTCCCCCCCCAACCCCCTACCCACCCACTCCCACTTTTTGGCCCTGGCGTTCCCCTGTACTGGGGCATATAAAGTTTGCATGACCAATGGGCCTCTCTTTCCAGTGATGGCCGACTAGGCCATCTTTTGATACATATGCAGCTAGAGACAAGAGCTCCGGGGTACTGGTTATTTCATATTGTTGTTCCACCTATAGGGTTGCAGTTCCCTTTAGCTCCTTGGGTACTTTCTCTAGCTCCTCCATTGGGGGCCCTGTGATCCATCCAATAGCTGACTGTGAGCATCCACTTCTGTGTTTGCTAGACCCTGGCATAGTCTCACAAGAGACAGCTATATCAGGGTCCTTTCAGCAAAATCTTACTAGTGTATGCAATGGTGTCAGTGTTTGGAGGCTAATTATGGGATGGATCCCTGGATATGGTGGTCTCTAGATGGTCCATCCTTTTGTCTCAGCTCCAAACTTTGTCTCTGTAACTCCTTCCATGGGTGTTTTGTTCCCAATTCTAAGGGGCAAAGTGTCCACACTTTGGTCTTCGTTCTTCTTGAGTTTCATGTGTTTCGCAAATTGTATCTTATATCTTGGGTATTCTAAGTATCTGGGCTAATATCCACTTATCAGTGAGAACATATCATTTGAGGTCTTTTGTGATTGGGTTACCTCACTCAGGATGATGCCCTCCAGGTCCAACCATTTGTCTAGGAATTTCATAAATGTCTTAACCACAGGAAAGACAATGTCATTCATTAGTAACTTATGCACATAATGATCTCAGGCCTTCAGCCAAATGAGAGACCCCATTGACAGCACACCACTTGCCTTGTGAGCATGAGCCTTGGAAGCATGCCCTGGCTTCAGTGTGGAAGACAGAAGGGCTGAGTTCTAGGTCGCACTTTGCCCTGAGGTTTTATGAGCCACTAAATTCCCACCTTGATTTCCTCAACTCCAGGGCAGGCATATTGCCAGCCAGCCTAACTATAACACAGAATTCTCCAAAAGAAGAACCCATCTCTTAACCAGAGGTGCAGCCGAGCAGAGCAGAGCTAGCATGAACCTATAGAACTTAAAGAGGCTGGAGAAATGGTTCAGTGGTTAAAACGGTTCCTGCTCTTCCAGAAAACCCAAATTCAGTTCCTAGCACTTGCATTGGGCAGCTCACAACCACCTAGGATTCTAGCTCTGGAAAGTCCAACTCTCTCTTCTCACCTTGAGGGCACTACACTTATGAGCACACCCCCCCCCACACCCACATACACACATACAGGTAACTTAAAAATAAAATACATGTTTAAAAAGAACCTTAAGAGGAGAAACAAATCTTTATTTTGTTAAAGCATTTCATCATCATCATCATCATTATTATTATTGTTATTATTATTATTACTATTATATTACAATATTGAGGTTCTGAACACAGGGCCTCATGTACACTAGGCAAGTATTCTATTATTGAACTACATACTCAGTCTCTTGAGTCTTAACTCTGATCAGCAACCTGCTCACTGCTAGGTCTTGAAGAAGCCATTTCCCGAGCCTTCCTCTCCAGCAAAAGATAACACCTGTCCTAGGGCCCTGGAATTAAAGAAGCAAGAGAGGTTTACTCCGGGATTCTCCCTCCTTTCCTGGAGACATACTGAAGGTGATGTGCCCCTGATGGTGGGAAGGATACAGGGTTTTCAGGTAGACAGCCTCCAGGATGGGCCCTACCTAGTTTTCACCCACTGAGCACCCTGACTTTTGTAAGTGAAAGAAGGTTGGGGTGACTTCCAAGGGTCATTCACATGAGACATGGCTGCTTTAGTCCCAGTTCTCTGGATCAGTAGTTGTGAGAGAGAAGCTAGTCACCATGTTGTGACAATATTCAAGCTGTCTGGAGAGTATGCTCTATGAACTGAGTCCTTCTGCCAAAGCCAGCACCAATTGCCAACTGTGTAAACCCCATCTTAGGTAAATCCTGAGGTTCGGTCAAGCCTCGGAGAATAGAAGCCTTCGTGACACCTGGACCCGAAACACTTGGAACAGCTCAGCTACTTTTGACGGGCACCATGCTGAGTGACTCACAGCCTCAGTTTTGTGGACCAGTTTTAACACAGGTCACTGAAGAAAGTACTGTATGTGCCACACAGGTAGGCGCAGTGTCATGCCCACATGTGGCCGGCACACAGCTGCCTCCAATAATCACAATGGTGGGAAGTCTGTGGGTGCTGGGTTCTGCCTTACTGGTTCTTTGTGCTTGTTTGTGCTGGTGGGAGTCGAGCTCAGGGCTATGAGCATGGTAAGCCAATGCTCTGACACTGGCACATATCTCTAGCCCTTAACTGTTGCTTTAAGCTGCTATGCTTTAGGGATAAATTGTTATACAGCGATAGGTGACCTTAGCAGATGCAAACTCTGCCCTTTCAAAGCTGCTTTTAGAGCAGCGATTCTCAACCTGTGGGTCCCAACCACGTTTTTTTTTTGGGGGGGGGTCCCATAAATCAGACATCCTGCATATCAGATATTTACATTATAATTCATAACATTAGCAAAATTATAGTTATGAAGAAGCAACAAAATAACTTTACAGCTGGGGGGGGGGTCACCACAACATGAGAAACAGTATTAAAGGGTCACAGCATTAAGAAGGTTGAGAGCCACTGTTTCAGAAGAAATGAGAATGTGGGCAGATGGCCATGACAGGGAGGTGTAGTCAGAAGCCAGTGTCCCCTAGCTTTCTGCAGGAAGTAGATCATCTCTGTTGACACTGCTTACAGAGACCTGGGAGGTGAGAAAGGGTCCTGAAAGCAGACTCCATGGGAAGGGCTGTGCTTACGCTTGGGTGGTGTGATTCCCAGGGTCTGTGGCAAGCAAGAATGAGTTAGAGTGCTTGCTCACTGCTGATGGGCACAGCATAACACGGGACCCTGGGTGGACTGGCACACAGATTTACAAAGACCCAGGGCTCCTGCTTTACTGTGCTTTTTAAGAGGAGGAAATGGGCTCTTTTGCTCTCCTAACGGCCCCGGCTGCTCTCTGATTTTCACAGGTAATGGGGCAGGAAATTGCCCACAGTGAATGAGCGAGACCTGTTACCTGTGGGTGGAAATGGGTAATGAGAATTTAAACCCAGGCACATCACCGGATCACATTAGGGAGCCAGCTAGCAAAAATGATTAGGAGGGCTTTAATATGCGCCGATTGGATGGATATCCATCCCTGCAGCAACCTCAGGCTCATTAGCCTAGCGTCCTGCACAGGCAATCAGTCATTTGTGCTTGCGCAGTGGCCTCCATCCCAGAACTCTCGAGGGGCACCCAGGACCTGGATATGGGGGAAAATATATATATATACTATTTGGCATGGTGCACTCAGCTGTCCTTAAGTATGATTCAGATGACCTGCCAGACCTGCCCTTCCGACCGGTCTAACCTTCCCACCTCTCTGAGCAAATGAGCTTAGGGCTAAGCCACCGTCGCTATACCTGCCCATTTCTCTTTCTTGACGATTAGGAGTTGGTGCACCGTCATGGATAAAGCACTGGACCCACAGTCAGAGCTTGAGGGCCCTGTAGCTGGCCCACTGCCTGCCAACAGGTTCTCTAGGCATGTCTCTTCCAAGACCTCTTGTCTGGGCAAATTCTCTTCTGGTTGTTGATTGTTCACCACCTGTGAAATGTCCCCACATGTCCCAGAGTGAGCTCCTTTGTGTTATCAACTTGACAAAAATCTGGAATCACCTGGGAGCCAGACCTCTTAGTATGTCTATGGGAGATTTTCTTGATTGTGTTGAAGTGGGAAGATCACCCACTGTGAGTGGCGTCATCCCCTGGCTAGGATCCTGGGCTGTGCAATAGGGCAGCAGCAGTATATTCATCTCTCTCTCTGCTTCCTGTTGGAAATGTGGTATGACCAGCTGCTTCGGGCTTCCTCCAGCTTGATGTCATCCTTGACCGATGAGCATAAACCCATTTTTAAGTTGCTTTGTCAGAATATTTTCTCTGCAATGGTAACTCACCATCTTCTCCATTCGTGTTCATTTGGGGGCTTTCTTTCTTGTATCTCTCCAGTCAATGATAGTATCTTGTTTCTGAAAATACTCAATCCAAGATTTTCTTTTTAAAGCAAAGAAAAATGAGAAGGCAAAAGGAAGTCTGGGATAGAGGCTGGAGAGAGGACTCCAGTTGGTAACGTGCTTTCTGTGCAAGCATGAAGACCTCAGTTTGATCCCCAGAACCTGTGTTTTTAAAAAGTCTGGTGTGATGGTATGGATTTCTAATTGCAGAGCTCGAGAAGCAGAGGCAGGCAGATCCCTGGGGTTCTACTCCTACTCTGAGTTAATGGCTCAAGGAACAGCTTAGGTTGTCCTGTAGTCTCTAATGCATGTATATGCAAATGCATACACACATACAGAGAGAGAGAGAGAGAGAGAGAGAGAGAGAGAGAGAGAGAGAGAGAGAGAGAGAGAGAGAGAGAAGAAGAAGAAGAGGAGGAGGAAGAGGAGGAGGAGGAGGAGGAGGAGGAAGAAGAGGGAAGGTCTTGATGTATGGCCACCCCTGATCCCTGTCTTACATTTCCTACCCACTGTCTCTTTATTCACTTTCTTAGACCCTGCTTCCATACCTCATCTTTCTGTTTCCAAATCACCAGGGGCTCTACTAAGCATCAAAGTTCTTCATAAAACCCCAGCCTGGCAGCCTGACCTCTGAGCTAACCTCCAACACATCGCCTCAGCTGTGGCTGCCACCAACCCTACTGTCCCCTCCTGTCTGTTTTGAACAATTCCTGTGTCCCCTCCACCACCACCCCAACTTCCTGCACCACCACCACCCCCCCCCGGGGGTCCTGCAGTTGTCCTCCTGGGACGTTAACCCTGCTTTATACCCGTCCCTTCTTGTGTTGAGAGCCACTTCTCATTTCATTCGTTTTCCAGCACCCTCATGGAGACTTGAAGCACTGTCACCCTTTCAGTGCTGGAGCATGCCTAGTTCTGTTAACTAAACAGCTAAGGTCTCTTTTCATCTGGTGACTCAAGGCAGAGTCTCTACCCTTCAGGTCTTCCTTGAGAAGCATTCTAGTAACTTTGAATTCATAGAATTTAGACGTAAGAAGAGCTCTGGGGTCCCTGTCTAGATTCTCCAGATTAAGAGCCAGGCTGTGTCCTCCCAACATATTCACAAGGCCTGACCAGAGGCGGCAAGCAACACCTGCTGCTTTCTGGAGCACAAACAGTCCATACAAAACTCATCCTAAAACGTCGTTAGCTGCAGGCATAAGCACAGCTGGAGTTGGGTCATTTGCCATTGGCCTTTGGACACATCGTTTAACCTACATTTGGGTGTCCATGTAATTTCTTGCTCTTGCTCCTGTCTGTCTCTGGTTTAGTTTTGTCTGCAGAGCTTCAGTAGCTCCAATGGCTCCAGGCTTAGACAAGAAGGGCAAATGAATAGTATCTTACACCTGACCCCAGAGCCCAACAAATCTATGCTTCCCAGCAATGCCCATTTTTAAGAGAGGGCACAGTGAGACCATTGAACTGGACCATTCTTTGGATAGAAAAAGCAGTTCAGTGGAGGAACAAATAACCCAGCCTGCCTTGAGAATAGAGAACAGACGCGTGGAGCAAAGGCAAGGGGATTTTCCATGGTAGCAAGGTGAGAGATCTCGGCTAATGCAGGTTGTTTACATTAACCAGGAACTAGATACTCTGGCAGGATGCAATTGACCATTGGGGCATATAAGAAAAGTAATGCTTTTCTTGGTAAACAGAAGCCCACCTTAAGAGATGCCCAATGAATGTTGACTTTGGGCTCCGTTACCCAATAGCAATTGTGTTTACCTGGTCAGAGTCCTGTGTAGGACACTGTCACCAGCATTATCATTTGGGGGGGGGGTCCACTTTCACTTCTCATGGGCCTCCCCTCCCCTATTGCCCTCCCCTCCTCTGTTGCCCTTGGCCAGCCAGCTCAGATCCTGCCTGTTTACAGTTTAGTTAGGGAAAACCCAGGCTGTATGGCCTCTTCCTCCACAAGCTGGTTGAGGCTGGGGTCCCTTCCAACAGGATCCATAGAGAGCCACAGGGTTGAGATCCAGTAGGGACTACAACCTTCTGGAAGACCTCAAGATGATGGGGAAGCCACAGAGGGCAGCATACCTGGGCACATCCCTCCCCAAGAGACAGCTTCCTCGCCCCAGCTCCATCACTATTAAGCAGCCTCCAGACTTCCATACCCTTCTTGTCCCTGCTCCTGCCCCTACTAGTTCTGCTATGTATCTTCAGTGCCTCCTGTGGGGATAGAAGATGCCCTGTTTGCAGATATGAGGGGGACAGAAATCTGTGAACAGGGACCAAGAGGAAGGTCTAGGCATATTGAAACCTAGAAGTGCTGTCCTGGGGGAGGGGGGGGGTCCCAGCACATCCCCGAGCTGCTTCCAGGCTGGCAGCTGGGAGCTCGGCACACTAGCTCCAAGGGTCTTTATTCTGATTAAAATGGCTGTCCATGACTAATGCATGGTGTGAAAGGCACTGGATACAGTCTGAAACAGCGCCCAACTTCCAGAAACACGAAAGGCTATCAATTATTGATCCTCAGGCCTGAGAGGTTGCTCCATGGGAAGAAGCAGCCCTGAGATCATATCCTATGCGGAACTCCCAAACCCTCCGGGAACACTGACTACTCTGTGGGATGGACCAGAGCAGGAGGCAAGCTCGGCAGTGCCCCCAAGGGTCTACTTCCCGTGCCCCTCACAAGAGTTAGATCCCTAGCTAGAGACCTGTCTAAAGCCAAATTATCGTTTTTATTTTTTGAACAGAATTGTCATTGACTTAAAGGAGCACCCACCAAGCAGCTACCCAACCTTCCTAATGGAAGCACCTCATTAAATTTCTATTGTAACTCCGCCCAGGTTTTGAGATCAAGAAAAACTGGGTGCTGGAAAGGGAGCAGACACCACCCTGTCCTTATTTATGACGCAGAGTGTTTTATGTATACGAGAAGCCGGCCATAATTTGCTTATAAATAATTGACTTCTCCTAGATTGAAATCTCTAGAGGGGCTCCGGGTGTACTCGCAAGCCGGCGCTTCTGCCCACGAAGTGCATTAGGCCCTTTCAAACCTGTCTTATCTCAGCCCCCAACGCACGAAGAGTGATTTCCCCCCCTTCATCCCCTGTAATAACCTTCAACTAACCTTTAAACTGGAGTGAATAATTTAAATCTTATTTTCATATCAATGGAGGAGTCAAGCCAAGCAATTATCTTTTATCTGTGTACTCTGTCGTCAGGGCGGCGGGCATAATCAAGTTTTCCCCAGCGAGCCAGATGAGAGAGAGGACTGAGGAAGTGAGAGATGGTATCTGAAGACATTAACGCAACAATGAATTATTCAATAATGAGTACAAGATCTGTCATAACACACAGGCGCAACCACACACACACACACACACACACACACACACAGGTTCTACATCTGCCTAGTGTTCCAGGCAGGCTAGGGCTGGCAGTCTGGGGGAGGGGTGGCAGTTAGGGGTCTGGGCTAAGCATGACAAATTGGCTGATGATCTGCTCAATTAGGGCAGAGAGCAGGTGTGCCTGTCAGGAGGGTGAGTGGGGCAGGAGGGCTGTGTGGTGGGCCAAACAACACTGGGAGGGAAAGACTTATCGTTCATGTAACAGTCATTTAGAGTCGCTTGGTCTATGATTTTTTTTTCAAAAGGGGTGGGCCAGCAAGGAGGGAGAAGGAAAGAATTTTTTTTTTTTTTAGAAAAAAATAATAATAATAAAAAGCAAGGGAAGGTTGAAATTCCCCACGGTGCTCATTAAAATTCTACTGCATGCGATTCTTCCCTGGGTCCCCCTGGACTGCCCGTGATCATTTTTATTAATTCATAAAATATCGCACCAGAGATTGAGGCTGATGATTAGTGGAGCCGACAGAGGGGCTGCTGCGGTTTCTATCGGATCTCAGCGAGTGAAATCCACCCTCCTACTGTTTCTTGGGCAGCCAAGCTGGGATGGGAGGGGCAGACCAAGGGACCCATGTGTCTAGCTGCTTGTCACAAGGCTGTCTCCCTGGCTTTGGCAGATACGTCCTGGCCCTGTCTCTCAGTTCTGGGGAAAGTCCTCCTTGAGGCAGGTTGTACCTTAACCTTCCTGGGACATGTGCTGTGTGGCAACCTGGAGAAGCAGTCAGAGGTGTTCAAATGAACTCGCCTGGCTGGGCAGGTGCCGGAGCTTTGAAGCAGGGCTCCAGGACACGTCCAGACTTTTCTGGGATCACCCATGTTGCCATCTCTTCCTCTTCCCAGAAATCTAGTCGGTGGCTGTGGACCAATTCCATCTCAAGCTACCTGTGTCACTACTGCCAGGTGCAGGTGAAGAAAGAAAGCTGGCAGGGTCTCCAGGCCTGCCAGGTGGGTGGGTCCTAGAGAAAGAGGTTGCAGAGACGGTCTTTGTTCAGTTGATGGCGTTGTCCTCACAGAACTGCTATGATTCTTCTCTCTACCCCCTCCTCTCTCCCTCCTTCCCTTCTTTCCTCCTTCTGTCTCCCTCTGTCTCTCTACTTCTGTCTCTGTGTCTGTCTGTCTGTCTGTCTGTCTGTATGTCTGTGAAGGCGCACCTATGAATACAAGCAGGAATGCCAGAGGCCAGAGGATACCATTAGACATTTTCTATAGGACGTATAGCCAACCTGATCGAGACAGGGTATCTTGGCTTTACTGATAAGGCAAAAATGGTTTGACCAGCAAGTTCCAGGACTTCTCTTGTCCCTGCTCCTGTCCCCAGGACTGGGCTTACAAGCATGTGCAGCCACGCCTGCCCGTTATGTGGGTGCTGGGGATGGAACGTGGGTCCTTATGCGTGTGCAGCAGGCACTGGACCGGCTGCACCATCTCCCTGGCCCACCTTCCTTTGAGGTTCTGCTGTTCCTCTCCCTTTTCACTGCCCGTGAGGGGGTGGGGTCTGCATTTGTCCATAGCACAAGGCCAGAAGATCTTTCACACAAAAATAATCCTCAAGGCCCCACCCCAGAGATTCAGATCTCACTGGTCTGGGCTGAGACATGGACATACTTTTAGCCAGAGATGTTCAAGTGCTTTGAATGCTGCGAAATGTTCAGGTCTGACTGTACTGAAACCATAACACCCCCCCCTTCCCCCCGCTTTATACATCCAGCCAGCAATGAAAGGGGGTGGTGCTCGGGGTGTGGCTCAGCTGGGAGAGCTGTTGCCTGAAGCCCTGGGTCCTATCCAAATCAGCATACCTGTAAAACACATCTGCATTCCCAGCTTTTGGGAGGTAAAGGATGTTCAAGGTCATCCTGGGCTACATAGGAAGTTTAAGGCTAGCCTGGGCTAGGTGAAACTTACCCTTTCAACAAAAGGTAGAATAGATTATTTTAAAATATTCATGATTCTGTTTATTTACAGGTGGGCACAGAGTTCAGGGTAATTCCATAAATCAATGAAATACTTGAGTTTTTTTTTTTTCTTTAGAAAATAGCAACACTGCGTACAATCTGGAAAGATATCTATGTGCTAAACTCAGACTCTTCTCAGCTCACGTGGACACCAGGCTTGCTCCACATGCATTTTGCATTGAGGGTTATTTGTATAGCTGCTACTGGGATCATCTGAGAACTCCAAGCTCCCAAATCTAAAGGCAGCAGACAAAGGCGGTTTTCATCCTGTAAGTTGTTTTTTTAAGAAAAGGCCTTGCTTCTCCTGAGAAAGTCATTTAATTTTAGACTTATTGACAGTGTGGGTTATAAAACTGACAGGGAAACTCAGAGCCAAACTGGCTGCTTCTCCCAATAAGGCTGTACTGTATACAGTATAGATAGCCACCTTTACCTCCCTTTTTTAACCTTAGGGTACAAGTACATAAGTATGTATGAAGAAAATGAAGATATAATATAAATAATAAAGATGAGAGGGTAATATGTTGGCTACCATCTTCCAACTCCTAGACCAGGAGATCATAATCTCTAGATCTATGCACCAGGCAGGCAGCACAGACCTGGGACAGGCCTGGAGTAACCCAGAGAAGCACTATAAGACTGCTAACGACAAGACTGGACACAGCCCCAGACTTAGGTACCTTTCTATCACTGTGACAAAACACCATGACCGAGGTAACTTCTAGAAGGAAGCGTTTATTTGGCTCATGGCTCTGTTATGCTGAGGGAGGGTGGCAGTAAGTAGCATGGTGGCAGGAACTGGATGTTGACAGCTCATACTGGAACCTATACGAACAAAAGAGAGAGATCAAATTGGGAGTAAGACAGGGGTTTAAGCTCCTAAAGCCTCCAACAGTGACATGCCTTCTCCAGCAATGACATACCCCCTAAGCCTCCACAACTAGCCACCAACCTATATAGGGTCAGCGTTCAAATGCGTGAGCCTGTGGGCACATTCTCATTCAGATCACTAGACCCAGGTAAAGGTCTTTAAGTTAACAATCATTGCAGGGCCTTCGAGGTGGCTCAGCAGGTAGGTAAAGGCACTTACAATCAAACCGATGACCTCAGTTCAATCCCTGGGACCCAGATGGTAGGAGGAAAGAATGGACTCCCATAAGTTGACCTCTAATCTCTCTCTCTCTCTCTCTCTCTCTCTCTCTCTCTCTCTCTTTTTCTCTGTCTATCTTTCTGTCTCTCTCTCTCCGTCTCTCTGTCTATCTCTGTCTCTGTCTCTCTGTCTATCTCTGTCTCTCTGTCTGTCTGTCTGTCTCTCTCTCTCACACACACACACACACACACACACACACACACAAACACACTACTCACACATACACTACACATAAAGAACAGGAAAAAAAAAGAACTAAAATTTGAACAAAGCCTGCAGTAAAGAAAATATATGAGAACTTAATAAACCCAGGAAAACCACATGCTCACGTTCATTAGTCATGGGAACACGCAGATTAAAATCATAGTAAACTCTCTTTCCCCAGTGTGGCTAAAACTAGCAAAGCCAACAATGCCAAGTGTTGACAACTGTCTGGAGCAAATGAAACTCTCCTATGCAAGGATACACAGTATAATATGTACCACATAGGAATGAAAGGAAAACATGTTGACAGCTCCTTATAAACCCAACAGTGCACCTGTCCCATGAGCCAGCCATTCTGCTGCTCAGCATTTGAGAAATGAAACTCTATGTTCACACACACACAGACACACACACACATACAAGGCCTCTTACAAGTATGTTCCTAACAGCTCTATTTGCAATAGGCTCCAACTGGAAACAAGCCCATTTCTTCTTAAAGTTGAGTCAATAGAAAATTGTGATAAATCTATGCCATAGAATGTTCAGGAATAAAAAAGACTAAACTCCTAGTAAATGAAACTGCAACTGATGACTCTCAAAAGATCATGCTGGGCAAAATTCATTTATGAGAAAACACATACTTTATTGGTCTTTATACGTTGAAGTTTAGACAGACCAAATTCGGTCATATGGTATCAGTCACTGTTTTTCTTTGTGCTGATAAAATGTCTGGGAGAAACAGGAAGGGTTGACTCTGGATCACAGTTTGAGGGTACACACAGTTCACCATGGAGGGTAGACATGGTGGCAGGCATGTGAGGCAGCTGGGCACAGAGAGAGATGAGGGCTGCTGCCCAGCTTGTTGTCTCCCTTCTCCTTCAGGCTGGACCCCAGCTGGGGGCATGGTGGCATAATGTGTGCCCTTGCTGCCTCAATTAACTTAATCCAGAAACTCCCTCAAAGACATGCCCAGAGCCTTGCTTCCAGAGTCGCGCTAAGCCATGTCAAGCTGATGATGAAGATCAGTTGTCACAGTCTGAGTTGGTGGCTTCCTGGGTTTGGAAGTAGAGTGGGATTAACAGCAAAGGGTCACAAGGAAATTTTTCAGGGAGAGAAATGCTCTGTGGGTGGTTATAGTAACAGTAGTTTGTGTGTGTGTGTGTGTGTGTGTGTGTGTGTATTTAACAGTGGTGATATGTACACACAGTCAGGAGTCAACAACTACAATTGAAATGTGTGAATTTTACGAATGGAAAGTACACTTCAATACAGGTATAATTTGGTTAACAATAAAGGGCTGATGTCACGGCCAAAGGGGCTTCCCACAAAACCTGAGGACTGCGCTCTATCTGACCCATAGGATAGAAAATGAGTAGCAGCCGGGCGTGGTGGCGCACGCCTTTAATCCCAGCACTTGGGAGGCAGAGACAGGCGAATTTCTGAGTTCGAGGCCAGCCTGGTCTACAAAGTGAGTTCCAGGACAGCCAGGGCTATACAGAGAAACCCTGTCTCGAAAAACCAAACCAAAACAAAACAAAAAATGTATAGTCGAAACAAAATTTACTATTCAGACACTCAGTTTTCAGCTCAAAGTTCAGAAAGACGACGTCCCAGTTAGTGACCATTACAAAAACAAATTTTTATGTGTATGATGGGCATGGGTGTTTTGCCCAAATGTGTGTCTGTGCACTGTGTAGGTACCTAATACCTGAGGCCAGAAGAGGGCATCAAATCCCTTGGAACTGAGACTACAGATGGGTATGAGCTACCATGTGGGTGCTGGGGATAGAATCTGGGATCCTGGAAGAGCAGTCAGCTCTCTTAACTGCAGAGCTTCCTCTTCCAGCACCTGGTGGCCATTTTTTAAAAAGTGACCACAAAATAAATCCCCATCAGCAAGCAGGATTCACTCACATGCACCCACACGAGATGAGAGCCAGCTATTAATAAGATTAATTTATATGTACCCACATGAAATGAGAGCCAGCTATTAATAAGCTAGCTTGTGTGCATCTTAATATTATTTCTGTGAAAAAAGCACATATGTTCTTAAATGCAGTCAATAAATAAATGAAGAAAGTACACAGATGCATCCACTGAGGACTTCCCTGGGAAGGAACTGGTGTCGCAAAGTGGGGGGATCCCACAGAACTTTAATCTCATGCTTTCTTCAAGCTCTCTTAGCTTTTTTATGAGTGTGATTTAGTTTTGGAATCAAAAGCTTCAAAAACAAAATCAGTTCATCCCACTCCTTTGTTCCGAGCCATTCTCTGAGTCATCTCTGCTCATGACAGCATGGTTCTTAGTTTGGCAGGCAGAGAGCTCCGTGATCCACTTTAGTACAGCAGCCTGCTCAGTCTCTATGAGGGCACTGTTTCCACAGGGGTCTCCTGGTTCATTCTCACGGCCTCCTGTAAAGTGAGCCCAGAGACCTACCTACCGCTGCAGCCCTCGTGCCAGACACAGAGTCTGGCCCATGGTGAGTGCCCCAGCATTAATAGCAGAGTTACCAGAACTCCTCACATCACTTTCTCTTACCAACCTCAGATTCTGAGTAATCTCACCTTTCGGATCCACCGACCCTGTGACGGCACAACCGTCAAATGAGGAAGTGGGAAGAGAGAACGAGATGCAAGGATGATAGAGACACCAGCCCTACCCTTGCGGCTGTGGAAGCTGAAGGTCTTAATTATGGGAAATAGAGCTTCCTAACCAGGCCATGTCTCCTGGGCATCTGCCGAGCACGACATGGCTAGAGAGGGTCACACCAGGATGACCTGGGGCCTGTGTGGCCAGGCTTTCCTGTTTGCTCTGACATTCTCCTTTGTCCTGCATTTCTAAAGACCCCCTGTGAGGCCTCTAGCCACTAAGATCTCTGGATATTAGCCACAGGCTTCTCTTCTTTCCTCCTTAAATACAATTCCAGAATCTTCTTTGTCCCTATTCCAAACTCTATTGCCAAATCTAGAATCTGGAAGAACAGCACTTAACCCAAGGGCATCTTTGCTTAAACAGAGTGACTTTCCCATGGCAGTGAGCAGAAATTTCTGCATGTCTGTCCATTCTCCTGTGTTCTCCATGGATACAAGGTGTAACTGACCACAGCAGCTCACAGTGCTGACCACTGAGCAACAGCATTTGATGAGCTGAGTTGTGTGGCTAGCTTGCTACCACCAGGCCCCAAGTCCTGAGCCCCAAAGGAAAGGGAAAGGGGAAATGCTTCCCCATATACATCCTCCCTCAGTTGAAAGGCTGAGAACTCCCAGACCACAATTGGAGTGATGGCCTTAGCCCAATACAGACAGAAGACCCTCAGCTAGGGCCTATGTCTTGAGCTGCACTGGCTGACTGCTGCTTCTAGGCGACTCTTCGCACTACTTCAGACCATACTCCTGGGAATACTAAGGAAGAAGGATTGTGGGAATGTCACAGAGATGTACAGACAGAGGCAGGAGTAAGGTTTCAAGACCTAATGATTTATGGACATAGAAATCTAGATGCTCGGGAGGAAGACATTTAATAAATCCATCCCCATCAATACTACACAAGACCTGATTAGAAGCTGTCTCTCCAGAGAAGTATGGGGCAGGGACCACCTGGGGGCTAGATTGCTAGGGATCAAATGAAGAAAGTCTCAGGCAGGAGGCACACCAGGGCCAGGTGGGGAGCCTGGGAAAATGACCAAGAACTGGCCATCAGGACTAGAACATGTTAGTAACAGGAAACAACTCGGTCTTTTCAGATAACACTGCGGCAGACAGAAGAACACAGCGGAAGTTAACAAGTGCTTCTTCCAGCACAGTATCTCCCTCTGAAGCCTCCCACCCCTTTAGAGGACAACTGTGCAGAAGCCCACAGTGGGCCTCTGTAACAGCCAGCCCCAGTGCCCAGGTAAACCAAGCACCAGGCTGAGCAGGCATGGGCACCTGCTTGTCATGTCTTATTTACCATGAACAGTGAAACAAGGGCTCTTGCCATTCCTACCTGTTGGGTGTGAAACAGAACCCACAATGTTGAACGGCTTACCCAAGGTCACACGACCAGCCAGAGAGGAGGTGCTAACTCAGATGCATTCAGGTGTGTTAGAGAGACACATTCCCCATGTGATCATGTCTGAAAGGTGAAAGGCCCAGGTAGGAATCAAGAAGATGACAGTACAAACGTGGAGATTGGCAGCCTAGACAGGCTTGAGGGACATCTAACCCAGCAAGGTCATGAATGTTAGCATTGTAAGGGCAAGGCAGAGCATGGTTGCTTATATTCTCACATCAGCTCTTTTGAAAAGGGACTAAAAAGTTCAGAAAGGTATGGGTTGAGGTAGGGGATTCATTGCCAGTGATTCTCAGTCCCCGTTCCACATTAGACTATATAGTTGTCACTTTGGGAGTTAGAGACAAAAGTGGCATGTAATCAGAGGCTGTGGAAGATGCTGAGGACTCCAGAGGTTGTCATGGAGGCAGGTGGACTCTCCATTTGCAGAGGAGATGAGCTCTGCCTCTAATGCATCTTCGCAACATCAATGCATCCCCGAAAGTGTTCCAACTCAATCCAGGATGTTTCCTCTGGCTCCCTGAAGTCATGCCTGCTGTCCCCACATTGAAGCACGTAGCTTACACAGACAGCATCGTTACCTCCCACCTCTGAACACAGTTGGAACAGCTCACAAAAGACTCACCAAAGACATGGGTTGACCTGTTCCTGAGATACAGGGTACAAAAGCAGCTGTCAATGCAAGTTCACAAATGGCTCCCAAGGGGTCTTGGCTGGACTTAGGGCCCTACATCTGACTGGTGGTTGAACATGACACACATTTACAACATTGAGGGAGATGGCAGGACATCACATTCTCAACACTGTGACAAAGCAGTGTCAGACTCCAGGCATGGCCTCAGTATTCACACAAAACCCAACTTGCACTTGGAACAGACAAGAGCATCTCATCCTTGCGAACAGCCCCGTTCTCCCAGACCTCCCTTCCCAGTTTCTTAAAGACTAGTCTCCATGCCAACTTAAATATTGCATTTGGTTGGGAGAGAAGAAACCGCGAGCCCAGAATGGAAGTCAAATTATTCCACAAATATTGCTTATTTAAATAACATTTTTAAAAATACATCATGTTCAGTGGTGAAGAACTACTAAATTATTGAATTCCCCGAAGCATCCTACAGGCTTTCAAGTGGCTCATGAAGCCCTATAAAAGAACGTGATAAATAGTCAAAAAGGAACGCTGGGCTCCACGTCAGGATGCCTGGATGAGCCAACGTAAAACATCTTCATGTAAGCTTTCCACTTAAACCGGCGATTAAACAGATTAAACAGATGATTAAACAAATAAAGATTAATGAAACAAGTAAAGTAATCAAATCTGTATGGATGTATAAACGAACGATTCCCAACAATATTAGAACAAATTGTCTAAAACTAATAGGGAAATGCGTCAGCTCGGTCCCAACAGCTTTTGTTGGGCTCGCGCTTGGATGTAATCAAAACATTTGTTTAAACTAAGATGGATATGAGGCGCTAAGATGTCAGTTTCTTGAAAGAGAAAAATAAAACAAAAGCAACGTCTTTGGTGAGGAGATTGGCACCAGCGACAGGCCTGCATTGCTGAGGGATCTGTGAACAGAACAGGGAGGGAGGGCTCTGTCTGCTTTTGAAAATAGGCTGTGCGCAAATAATTAGTACCAGCAGGCCGGAAGAAGCCAGAGGTAGCTCGATGCTTAAGAATTTGAGAGGAAGAGAAAAACTGTTCAGATATCCAGTCCTTTAGAAAGCCCTGTTTAATCATCAGCCATTGATACGCTAATTAAAATGTGGGCTTAACCCCGCCTTTTCCCTGAGAGCAGGGCTATTCTCCCAGTACTCTGAAAGAGAATAACTTGGGGTTTCTTAACAAGGATGATGGCCTATTCAAGTATTTTTCATTAATTAAAATGAGTGAGTTGCTTTAGGTTTTGTTTTTGTGAGTTTTCTTTCTTTCTTTCTTTCTTTTCTTTTCTTTTTTTTTTTTTCCTGCTTTGGATAGATGCTGCCTGACTATGGGGTTTCCACTGACAACTCGCTCGCTAATTCCTTGCATGGGAAAACTACATCTTTGCTGTTCTAAGTGTGGTCCTTTGAGCCAGCAGCATCCAGCAAGTCACAGAGGCCCATTAAAGATGCAGATCCTCTGGCCCTGCCCCAAGACTGCGGCTTCATGGTTTTTCTCAAGGAATGTCTGAGAGGGACTGAATTGCATGTCCAAGCCACAGTAATTCAGTGGGTAAAGAGACTAAAGTGTCTTTTCCTTTAAGGTGAAACTATGTAAAGAATACTTTGGGGGGATGGGGACGAACAGTGGTGGAGGCACTTGGAAGAAGGGCCAGTGAGGGGAGCTGCTGTCAAGTGTCCTCTGGGGCCAATGGCTTCTCCTTGGCAAGTGGAGCTGCCACCTGCTCTGGCTGGGCATGTGGGCCGCGTGTGTAGATGGGGCAAGCAAGAGAAATGAGATTTTCTCAGCAGAAGGTGTGAGTCATGAGTTGGAAGGCGGGGGGGGGGGGTCTCAGTCAGTAAAGGGCTGGTCTTGCAACCATGAGAATGTAAGTTTGATCACCAGCGCCTGTGCATAAGAATAAGAATGAGCCTCAGCTGCCAGGTTTAGTGGCACAGGCCTTTCATCTCAGCATGGAAGAGGCAGATGCATTTCTGTGAATTTGGGGTCAGCCTTGGCTGCATAATGAGTTCTAGGCCAGCCAGGGCTACATAGTGACACTCTGTCAAAAAACACCAGCAATAACCAACAACAAGACCCCGGACATGTTTGTAACCTCATACTGGGGAGTCAGAAACTGGTATCTCCCTGGGGCTCACTACCAGCCAGGGTAGCCTTATTCACAATACATAGCAAGGAGAGAGCCTATGTCTAAAATAAAGATGGATGGCTCTTGAGGAATGATACCAGAAGTTGTCCTCTGGACTCTCTACTCACAGACACATGCACCATTACATTCATGCACACACACACACACACACACACACACACACACAAAAGAACATGCAAGCATCCACATGCACGCACACATAATATGAATTAATTCCTCTTTGTTATTGAAAACTCTACTGGACACCTCTCGGAAGCCACAAGCTGCCAATGCTTCAGAGATGCTGGGTTGTGGTGGTCCACAGACCTTGGGATTCACCCTCTCCATCATCCTCTCTCCTGCTTCTCTCTCAGCCCCTATTTCATGCCATCTCTGCAATCCAGTTGCCTCTCTATGTACAAATCACAGAAGCCAGCTCACCCCAAACACCCCCGAACCTCTATCTACTTAGAGACATAGTCTCTGAGGCCTAATACTGAGTCTAAGTGGGAACACCAAGGGTAGCTCTGTTGGAATAGTGACCACCCAGTATAGTCACTGATAGCGACCATGCCAGGTAGCCAGTTTATATAGAACTTGTACATGGTAGGAGTGTCTGTGTGTGTGTGTGTGTGTGTGTGTGTGCGTGCTCGTGCACACTGGCCTGAGTGTGATGCATGAAGAAGATGAAAACTTACTAAAAGCACAGACATATAGCTGCTGGAGAGATGGCTCTGTAGAAAAGAGCCTGTACTGCTCTTCCAGAGGACCCAAGATTGGTTCCCATCATTCACGTCAGGCATCTTGAAACTGCCTATAACTAAGATTCCTGATGCTTCCTTCTGGACTCTGCAGTCACCTCACAATTATGTGCAACACCCCTTTCCCCCCACAAATAATTAAATATTTTTATATTACTTTTAATAGCTTTATGTTCTTTTTAATACATAGGTCTAGTGGTTAGGGAGATGGTTCCACTGTTTAAGGGTTTTCCATGAACATATGAGGACCTGAGTTCAGATTCCCGGTGCCCTATAAAAAATATCACAGCACATGCCTATAGTCCCAGTGCTGGGTGCAGAGATGAGAGGCTCCCTGGGGTTTGTCCAGCCAGTGTGGACAAATCATCAAAAGGCCCTGTCTCAAAGACTTTAGATGGAGAGATAAAAGAATACATTAAACATCAACTTCCATACATCATACACATATAAATATCTGTGCGCGCGCGCACACACACACACACACACACACACACACACACACGGGAATCTAATCTGGATGTCCAAGTTCAGAAGCTCTGGGTTCAACCTGTAATCTAGAATTCCTAAGATCCCAGCAGCTTCTCAACATGGGCAGCCTAGAGAAGCGCAGGTTGGAGCATCGTCTAAACTGGTTAGCTTGGGGCCAGAGGGCCAGAAGAGGTGCTTAGCTCCATGTCCATCAGGAGAAAATAAATAGGAAAAGAGGGAGGGAGGAAGGGAAGGAGAAGGAGGGAAGAGAGGAGGGAGGGAGGAACAGGGGGAGAGTAGGAATGCCTTAGAAAATAAATCCCTAGACCTGAAGGTTCTATTGTGTTCAGTTGCTGGCACCAGACTAAGGACCCAGGATGCCCCTGTCCCTGCTTAGAGAACAAGCTCCACCACAAGCCTTACTTGTGTTTGTATCGTTTGTATTGTTGTGTTGTTGGACTTGTATGGCACCGATACAATAATGTGTATTGGGGAGACAAAGATCACAGGTGTTGAGAACTCTGCTGCTGGGGTTTGCTTCCCTATGTGAGACACCACCCCTCACCACCATGGCATGGCAGAAGAGAAGGAAGGGGCCAGAGATAGGCTAGATGCAGAGTCTGGGAAAGGCCATCTGGGAGCACACAGCTCCTTGGAGCAGAGATTTAGCCACAACCTCCTGTCCATGTTGGCCTCACATGGAGTGGAGCAACTACCCCACCGCTCAGGGCGTGACTGAGCCAGGCAGATCTCTAGAAGCTGCCTTTAACTGATGGGGGCTTACCAGGTAGGGCTCAGTAGGTCCCCATCTTGTCCACCCCTGGCACCTGAGCAACCTGATGGCTCTTTTGTCTGCGGGCTAAGGTGAGCATGGGCATGCTGAGTGGTTTCCCTGACAACAAGCCAATTTTAAGATTCACAAAAGTGCCAAGGGGAGGCAATCACAGCTGGATGATAGAACAAGATCCTCGGGAAGATGGAAGGAATTTGGGAAACCAGAAAATAAAAATGAAACCTTATTTTACCAAAGAAGAAATGGAATCCAGAGATGGAGGAACCATTCCCAAGATCACGCAAGTAAATGGTGGAAGATTCGGGCTTAATGTTAGCTAGTGACAGGCCTGCTAAGAAGGCTCATCTGATAATGTTCATGGCATAGATGTGGGGACTTGAATTTGGATACCCAGCACTCCTGTGATAAACAGAGCCTGCTGTCACAACCCTGTACCTCCAGCACTGAGGGACAGAGACAGTAGGTCCTGGAGATTCTCTGGTCTAGCAGAATGTTGAGTGCCTGCTTCAGTATGAGACCCTGTCTCAAAAGCAAGATGGAGACATAACTGAGGAAGACAACCCGCTGTCAACCTCTGGTCTCCACATGTGCTCACACAGTAGAACATCTACACATACACACACACACACACACACACACACACACACACATTCACATATACACTTATACACACACATTTATACACACATACATCTACACACACACACATACACACACACACACACAAACACACACACACACACACACACACACACGTTATCATTGCCTCTCTGGTTGAGGAAATGGCTCAGAAGCTAAGACTGTGTACTGTTCCTGTAGAGGACCCAGAACCCATATCAGCTGGCTCCCAATAACCTGTAACTCCAATTCCAGAGCACCCAATGCTCTCTTCTGGCTCCCATGGGTACTCACACACACATGGCCCCACCCCACATGCACATATAATTAAGAATAAAATCTTTAAAATTGCTTGTCCAAGTTGGGTGTTCCTTCCCAGCTCATCCAACTGGGGAAAGTTGAAATGAACCTTCCCCAAGACTCAGCTGTGGCCTGGTCTCTGGGAAAGCCTCCAGCAAAACTTTGCCCTTCCTTCGTCCTGGAAAACGACATCTTTCCACACCACTTTGTAATCACCCATTTGCTGTCCTGAAATTACTGCAGCCTCATTTGCTTATTTTAGCTACCATGGGTCTGCAATTTATACTCAGCTTCTGCGAGTTGCCCAAAGCCAGAATCAGTCTTTGAGTGACCAGAAAGTGCAGACTGCCTGTACCCCCTCCCCCATGAAAAAACATCAAAGAAGAAAGGATTTAGTGAGTTTCTGCCCGCCTCCACATTTCCCGGGTCACTAAGGAAGTGACTTCCATTAAGAATTCTCACTCATCTGTAGCCCAAGAAATATATCAGGTGCTCACTGACCTGTGTCTCCAGGATGGCCTCCTCATTAGGCATCCCAGAGTCAGGAGTGTGAGCACCGATATTTATGGATCTGGTCAAGCAATGACATGGTAAACGTTCTGATGACAGAGGTCTTTGCAGGCTCTACTGCAGTGGAGGAGAGAGAATGACTCAGAACAGTAGAGAGTCGAAGGACATTGTAAGCATCCCGGAAAGACATGGAGGGCAGGGTAAGAGGCAGATAGAAATTAAATTCATGGGGGTGTGAGGGAAGGTTTTCCTGTGTCTCAATACACAGAAAGTCTTCCAATATAGCGTGACTGAATTATGGGTCCTGCTTGCTCATTTTAATCCATTGTGTTCCTTCCCAGCATTGTACTGGGTGTCTAGCAGGTAACCAGTAACTGCTGGCTAAATAAGTGATGTTCTCTGACCTCCAGAGTATGGCGCGTGCATGCACACACACACACACACACACACACACACACACACACACACTACAACAAATAACCGTAATCTATCAAATGAAATTTAAAAGCAAAAGAAATGATGGAAGGCTGAGGCTATAGCTCTGTTGGGAGAGTGTTTCCCCAGCATCCCAGTGTGCACAAGGCCCTGGGTTCCATCCCCACCACAGTGCAACGAGCCTGTATCCCAGCACACTGCAGGTGAGGATTTCAAGCCAACCTGGACCACATGAGAATCCAGAAGAAATCAAGGAAGAGAAGGAGAAGAAAGAAGAAGAGGGACAGGGATGGAGGGAGAGAGGGAAAGAGATGGGTTAACATTAGTAGCGTAGGGTTCTTTATGGGTAAATCAGGGGATCCACATTTTCTCTGAGAGCAGAGCTCTACCTCACCAGGGGGCACAGCTGTGAGTGATGAGGGACCCTTCTGAGAACAGTTGAGCTGGTCAGGGAAACAAGGGTGCATGCTTGTATGCTAAGGCTTAGTGTGCAGTCTCTCTGCCTTCTTGGAGTGACCTTCTCCATCAGTCCTAGGGAATGTATGCCTGGAGAGAGGTTAGACTTTGTTTTCAAAGACATCCAGAAAGAAATACTAGGGAATATTAAGTTATTAGAGACCCAAATTGTAGACTCATAACCAAAGTCTAGTAAACCGTGCTTTGCCATCTCCCCCACTACAGTAGCAACTGTCAGGACCTGGAAGCACAGCAGGTCTCCTAGAGTATGGCTAAAGCATAGGCCCTTTGCCCTTAAGGAGGTGAGAAAGGGAGAGGTCATGGTGGAGTGGCCTTGCTGGCTGTTCTCCTAGCATCTGCTGCTGGGAGGAGAAGTGAACTCCTAAGGAAGGCCAGCGGTGTACAGCAGTGCCAGTGAGTGGCCTACAGGACAGGCAGTTGAGGAGGTGCCAAGTTATTCAAAGGGGTGGGGTTCTCCAGAGGGACAGAGCCCAGAGAATGACTATACATTCAAAGAGGATTTAGTAGACTAGTTTAGGAGCTGGGAGCTGGGTAGTCCAACCATGGCTGTTCATATTCCAGAGAGAATGAAGACGGGCTGGATACCTGGGCAGTACCAACTGGATGATGAAGCCTGGTGAGGCACTAGGGGCTCTGGTGGCAGTAAAGGATCTCAGGGGCGGCTGGAAGATGGGCTAAACTATACAGTGAACTTACTAGCATAAAGGGAAGGCCGGTAGGCAAACAACAAGTCATCCACTCTGAGGGAGGGGCTCATTTCCTCTATTGAGCCTTCCTAGAAATGCCCCCGCAGACACAGCCAGAGCCAGTCAAGTTGATAATTGAGTTTAAGCACCACGGGGGCCACCAGGCTGATGGAGCCAAAGGAGCTTCATTCTGACTCTTCCCTGCCACAGACTCTGGTAACAAATGTCCAAGATGACAGGGTAGAGGAGGTCAGGACATCTTGTCTCTGGTCCACCATGCTCTACCCCATAGGATCTTCATGCTACAGTAATCAGGCTGGGAGTTTGGGGGGGGGGGCAGAGGCATAATTCCTAACCTCGCATGGGGAAAGATGCTGATTTCTAGAAGAGATGGGAAAGAAAGACCAAGTCCCAAGGTTTCATAAGTTTCCTGGGCCCCAGTGGGCCTGGGTTAACGTTAGATTTCATAGTCAGAACCACGCATCCCAATTTTCTTTTCCCCAGGGCTAATTTGAACTGTTTCTCAATACCACCAAAGGCAAGCCTTATGCATGCAGAAATACCAGGAAGCCATCTTGGAGTGGCAGGCTGTTACTAAACCTTCAGAGATGGAAGGTTGCTAGGGACGAAACGTCTCTGTCCCATCTCCTAACTAATGCATTGAAATGCAACTTTAATGCAATGGTATTTGAAGGTGAAATTTTGGGTTGTATGTGTGAGGGTAGAGCCTCCTAAGAGGGGTTAGAGTCTAAGCAGAGATATCAGTAAGATGATGTCACCCTGTCTTATGAGCACAGCAAGAAAAGAGCCCTCTGGGAATCAGGAAAAGATTCTTATTAAACTCACCCCAGGGAACAGCCTGAGATGGGGCTTCTAGACTTCAGACCTAGGAACACGTAAATTGCTACTATAGGCAACCGGTCTATTATGGCATCCTGAATACAGTCAGAGAAAAACTCTTGGGTTGGCAATCAGAGTGGATAACATGGAAAATGAGACTAAGAAAGTGGGCATGTTAGTTTGTGGTATGTGAGCCAAGAAGGATTTTGGCAGACAGCAGCTAAACCCAAGGCCAAATGTTAGGCTGGGTCCCAATTATGTAAAGCAAATAGCACAGAGAAGAGGGTCCCTCTCTCCTCTAGGCAATGGAGATCTGTGAAAGGTGTTTGAGTTGGAGGTAGAAATAGGGGAATACTTCCAGGGAAGCCTCCTTTGAACTTAAAGCCGGAGATCCCAGACAAAGAAAACTACTATGGCTTCCAGCTGGTCCTTTGCCAAGTGTTTCTTCATGTTGTCACATGTGGCCCCAGGAGGAACAAGTGGGCTGTGAAGGACTTTAAAGGACATTTACTTACATTCCCACTTTGAGTTATGACTTATCTGAAGTTGTACTGGGGTTGTAGGTCAAATGGTAGAGTGCTTACCCAGCACTCATAGAGGTCTAGGGTTGATACCCAGCACTGGTAAACTGGGCATGGTGGTATAGACCTGTAATGCCAGCTCTCAGGGGTCAGAGGCAGGTGATGAGGAGTTCGAGGTCATCCTAGGCTACTATGCTAGTTTTATTTAAATTGCTATGATAAAATACTCAGAAAAGGCAACACAGGATAGGAGAGGGGTTATTTGGCTTATAATTACAACTCATTATAGTCCATTATATTAGGGAATTCAGGACAGGAATCCAAGCAGGTGATTACATCACCTTCTCAACGAAGAGCAGAGAGAAACAAATGCACCCATGTTGCCTGCTTGCTTGCTTGCTTGCTTGCTTACTTGCTTTCAGCTAGCATTCTTTATTCTTAAAGTTCAGGGTTCCTGCCTAGGGAATAGTGCTGCCCATAGTGGTTTGGATCAATTAACAATCAAGACAACCTCCCACAGACATGTCTACAGGCAGGTCTGATCCAGATAATGCCTCAATTGAGACTTTCTTCCCAGGAAACTCTAGGTTGTGGCAAGTTGCCATTTAAAACTTACCAGCACAGCTACATCGTGGGTCTGAGGTGGGGTGGAGAGGTAACCAATAATATCATCTATACTGAGTCCAGTCCCTGTATCCCTAGACTGCGGGGTTAGGGGGAATGGCAGCAAGGCCTTATGCCTTTCAGGGGCCAGAAGGGAGACTGAACACTTTCATTCCTTTCCCATTGATGTACTTTATCAGCACACCGTGGCTTCAACATTTGTGTACTCGTAGGCCTGCAAGTGATGAATCTGGAGCAATGTTGCTGGGTCCCCTTCAGGCTTGGTACATCCGAGGAAAGGTGGTATCTAGGTAAAATGCTCAGGAGAGGGTCTTGAAGAATCCCACTCTCTTGATTTCTTGATAGAATCAAGCTGTTGTGCTTGAGGAGAGATGGATTTAAACATCTTGGGAGATGAATTGTGTCTCTATTTCCCTGACATGAGCCACTAGGAGTTGGACAGTCAGTTTCCTTGACCCAGTGCATGTTGGGAAGGGCATACTTACACAGAGGACAAGCCCTTCCCGTCATTTCAGATCAAAACCAGGACTCAGAGATAAGAAAAGGACTCTTGGGCCAAAGCAGCTGCTTGAGATCTGGTGTCTTCAGCCTCCTGTCTTCATCAAGAACCTGGATTTGGTCAGATGACATCATCTGGGATCCACAGAAGTAGACTTCTGAGAGTCCTCCCTTGATAGGGCCTTCAGTTATTCTTCTAGGATCTGTGACACCCATTAGCAAATTGGCCTCATTCTCAGGCCTCTTTTGCAATTGATTTAGAGACCCCTACAAAGCTGCACCATGCTGTACCCTCCTGGGACAGCCAGCTCTTGTCACTGTGCAGCCTGAAGAAGCCATCAAAGCGATGGTCCATGTACCCTGCTGACTGACTATATTGCTGCAGATAGGACACAGCACCTTTTGGGTCAGCGGACAGAGACATTGGGGCCATTCAATCCAGTCAGCCATAGACCTTTCTGTCAGCAGATTTGCCCATGAGCCTCGTGAGCAGTATTTATTATGAAGTCAGCATTAGCCTGTTTAATCAATTCCTTCACAGATTGCTTAGTAGGACTGAGGGAAGAAAAAATACAACCTATTCAAAAGCAGGAATCTTGAAGAGTCATGGTAGAAAGAACCAGTGGGCATGGCCTCTCTTGTCTCCTGTTCCTACAGGAAGCCAGGAGAGCCTGCATATGGCAACAACACATTTCCTACCACCCCAAGGAGGATTTAGAAGATTAGCACCCCTGGTAAGCCTAACCAGGGGTCACCCAGCCTGGTAAGATGGGCAGCTACCACATTGCCTTGTGCTTCAAGAAAGGCCTGCCTCTCACACTCCTAGGCCCCGGTTGGTCGGCTCAGCTCTGAGCAGTTTGGTTTTTTTTTTTTTTCTTTTAAGTCTCATAAATTTCCAAGAAACTTCTCCAGACAACTGTCACGAGGCTGCACCTGCCAAACAAACACAAACAGAGCTCTCCTCCACCAGATTAGTTACTTAATTAAGAAGAGAAAGAGACAAGGCACATAATGTGGAGATAATTACCCATCTTGCCAAGACTCCAAGTGGAGCGTGGCGCGCGCGCAGGCAAATTGCAGCACCGCCGCTAATGCATATTCATCCAAAGTTGTAACTGCTGTGAACATTTTCCACACAGACAGCAATATGTTCAACCAACAATCTCAGCTCCTTCTCCGATTCCAGCATCTTCCCACACCCTTCCCTTGACTTCCCAGGCTCCCTCCCCTGCTCACTGTGAAGGAATTTGCTAAACAAAGCAAATAAGAAAACAGTTACAAGTGAGTGGAACCGCCACAACCCACTCCATCAAACTTGGCCTCAGGAAGATGTTCCTGTTTTTTTCCCCTAACTTGTTGACTCATTTCATTTGATTTCATTGAACTGAGCTACGAAGACATTTAAAACATGTAGTTATTTAATGTGTGCGTTCAGGGTAGGCGGGACTTGCCATGCATACACATAGAGGTTAGAGGACAACTATCAGGAGCCTGTGTTCCCCTTTTATATGTGGTCTTGGAATCCAACTCAGGACTTCAGGCTTGGTGACAAGCATCTTCATTTGAAGGCACACAAAGATTTATTTAGTGTTTACTGTGCTGGATCTAAAGCCTACTGAGTACTGGGAGGAACAGCAAATAGCATGAGGAGACTTCATCCTAAAGGCCACACCTGGGGAGAAGCACTCTCCCTCTTGGCTAGGCAGAATGGGTCTGATTTTTGTCCCTCTTATAGATGAAGAAAAGGTCCAGAGTCATTAAGCTGACTAAAAGAACAGAGTAACAAAATAGTTGCTCTGGGCCCTAAATCGTTCTAGGTTTATTTAACTTTAAATTCTATGTACTAGGCAGACAAGGAGAAATTCTGTCTCGACAAATGAAAGAACAGGGCTTGGAAGGAAACTCGAAGAACTTGTAGTCTCCGACACTTACCTCTCTGCTGCCTCAGCCAGTCATTGAACTGTGAAGATGGTCATTTTCCTCATTAATAAAATGTAGCTGGGATGCCGGAGGAATGGATCAGAGGGTAAGGCGCTTGCCCAGCAAGTTTGGGTTCAGATGGCTAGCTCACATATAAACACTGATTGGGTGGTCTTGTAAACCCAGAGCTTAAGAAGTGGAGACAGAAGATTCTCGGAGCAAATTGGATGAGTAGGCTAGCCAAACTGGAGAGCTGGGTTTCAGGTGAGAGACTCTGCCTAATTGTATAAGACAGCAATTGAAGAAGATGCATGAAACCAACCTCCGCCATCCACATGGATGCAAAATAAAATACAACGAGATCTAAGCTAATCTTAAAACCAGATTCCAAAAGCAGTAGCCTAGAACATGCCTACCACATGACTATGCTTAAGAAATAGAGGCTCCAGACTTCTGGTAGTTCAACCCCTAATCTCCAAATGGTGCAATGAATGTTCAATAGAATCCACTAACTTTTGACCCTTTCCCAGTCTAGTGCTATGCTGTATAGCACTCTCTGATGATACCTGCAGAGGCAGTGAACTGCAGCTTCCAACTGGGCATATACCCATGAGAGCCCACAATCCATATTGTATGGCTAAGCTGTGCTGTTTGCTGGGTTAAGTGTATTAAACCCACTGTTGACTTGTGGTGCCTTCATCTTCTGGTTGGGATGTAGTCCCATCATGAGTCAAGGAGTGTCTGTAGTCCTATGCTCCCTTGACTATAACAGAGGAGAAGAAAAGTTCAAGGGAGGTCAGGGGAGTGATGAACCCGGCACTGGAGTTGGGGAACCGAGTGCAGAACAGTTAACTCGTGTTAAAGAAACTTAGCATTACCCTTCCTCCTACTCCACCTCAGATCAGGAACCCACAGCCAGATAAAGGAACTGCAGCCAGCCTCCATGACCTAACCTTAGGAGCAGGGCTTCACGCATTATCCCTGCCCTTCTGTTAGGCTTCCACTAGGAGGCTAACTCCACTTGACCAAGACGGATTAGACTTGTACTAGAACACTGAGTACACTTCCCAATCAGTGGTATGTATACTGATTACTGATGTTGGTCAAGGGCATCATTCAGAAGAAACATCTACGTAGGTACTTGTCATCCTCATCAATCATCTCTGGACAACGGAGAGTTGAGCTGCACCTAGTTAGGCCGTTGCTAATGAATAGAGATGAGAAGAAGAGTCAAAGATCAATAGTACCATTTGTTAGCATAAGAGAGAGTGCCTTCGTTTCCAAAGGACCCTTCCATGGTTAGTAATGAGGAGCAACCCATTGTAGAGATCCTCAGCCTTTAGCGTGTAGGTCAGCATCCTAGTTTTGTTTATGCTGCTGTGATAAAATACTCTAGCCTCCCCCCCAAATTAGGGGGAGTTTATTTGGCTTATAATTCCAGGTTGTAACCCATTGTTATGGGAAGTCAGAGGAAGAACTTGAAGCAACAACCAGTTATACCCATAGTCAAGAGTAAAGGGACATGAATTCATTCATGTGTGTCAGTGGTCAGTTTTCTCTTATAGTACAGGATATCCTTACTAGGGAATGGTGTCACCCATAGTGGGCTGATTTAGTCTTTCTAAATCAATTAACATGCCCACAGGCCAACCTGATCTGTACAAACCCTATGAAAGACCCTTCCCAGGTAATTCTAGATCATAATAAACTGACAATTAAAATTAACCATCACACATACAGTAACCTGGCTGATAATTGAAATGACTTGATTGCCCCACAGATAGTTGGTTTCAGTGGACCTGGGACAGGGGTAGGCATCCCTAAGTTGCTGTGATGTGTGGAAAAGCTGGGAATCTCTGTGCCTATTGCAGTCACCATGCATGAAGCAGCACACAGTCCATGAGGACTTCCATGAGGCTCCTGATCCTCCAAACTCTCAGAGCCCCTGCCTCTGCCCTGAAGGGACACTGAGGTAAACCCACAAGACCAGATGAAATGTCGAAAGGAGTGTACATTCTGCTGGTGTAGTTAAGGATACCAGGCAGTCAGGGACTGAACTATGCCTTCAGAGTGCGAGCACAGGAAGACGGTGATTTCTACAATAGAAGGCTCCACTCCAAAGAATAGACCATGAGCTGATGGGGGATAGACCAGTAGGTGAACTGCTGCCTTTACAAGCATGAGGGCCTGACTTTGATCCCTAGCACTCACAGGAAACAACGCTGAGCATGGTGCTAAAATCCTAAGAAAGTAACTTTACATCAGTTTGTAGTCCCAGAGCTGAGGAGACCAACACAGCATCCTAAGGAGGACCCCTAGAGACTGTTGGCCACCCAGGTCTAGCCTAAACGGTGAGCTCCAGGCAAATGAGAGACAATGGAGGGCCTCAAATGGAGTGGAAGGTGTTCTTGAGGAAGATGAATGAAATTGTTTTTTGGCGAGCACGTGCGCGCACACACACACACACACACACACACACACACACACACACACACACACGGCAGTGGCTGGAGCAGAAGTCCCAGAGCGGAAGTCATGAGCAGCAATGAGACTGAGTGCATGTGGCCCACAGAGAACTTGCTGAAAGCCGAGGTCTTGAACCTGGGAGTCAGGGTTTGCTGAGCATAGGCTTTCTCTGGATCTCTCTGTTTCTAGAAGCCCAGATCTTGGCAGCTTCCAGCTTCAGTTACCAAATGTTTTCATCTGACCACAAACCTACAAGGAAGTATAGTGACCCCCCCCCCCAACACACACACTCACCACCATTAGCTGCAGAGACAAGCTTTGAATAGCTTGCTCTTAAGGGTTCATTAGCTGCCTTCCTTCCAAACAGAACATAGCTCCTGGCCTGGACTGTCTCTGTCTGAGCAACCCCTCTCATCCCGCCCCCGTTGTGTGTACCCTAGTCTGTCAGGAGCTTGTTGTTTAAACTTGGCACCTGCTGAAGTGTTGCTTCTTGTGTCCTTTCCTGTCTCCCACCTGTTCACAGGGACTTCTAAATTAGTCATCTGTTGCCAAGGAAACTCTCTGCTTTCCCCCAAGGTGTGAATCCTGAGAGAGTTTAAAAGAAGGGGGAGGTAATTTAATGGGCCTGGTTTGGTCCATATACCCATCACTGCCTGAACAGCAGAAGCAAAAAGTTGGGTGTGTGCATGCATGTGTATGCAAATATGTGTGTGCATGCATGCTTACTTGCATGCATGCATATGTTGCTTTTTGAGACAGGGTCTCATATAGCTCAGGATCGCCTTGACCTTGAACTTCTGATCCCCCTTTCTCCACCTCTCAAGTGCTAGGATTACAAGTATGTGCGATGATTCCCATTGTACAGTGTTAGATATTGAACCCAGAGTTTCATGCATGCTAGGCAAGCACTCCAATGAGTCTCACCACCAGCCTGATGATAGAGTCTTCAGAGAAAAGGGTCTCCTACTCCCAGCAGTAACAGTCCCAGAGAATCTTGCAAGATGCACATCCCTAGGCCCATCGTGACTTCCTGAGTAAGTATCTAGACTCTAGATACTAGATTCTAGAGCATGGGTTCAAAGGCTGTTTTCAGTCAAATAAGAGGCCTTTCAGGAATCAGGAATATAATTTCAGGTTTTGCAGATATACACAAAGTAGTCACAGGCTGGAGAGATGGCTCAGTCATTAAAGGCTAGGCTCAACAATCCAAACGTCAACAGAAAACAGTCACACGGGGCTGAGGCATCACGGACTTGGCTTCAGACAGGTGTTCCCAATAATTATGTCTTCCTCCCTTGCCATTTGTAGTTGGGGAAGCAGGTAGGGGAATAGTTAAAACGATGCAATAACACAGAAACCTAGGCCTGTGCTCTGAAACATCTTCCCTGGGCCCCATAATTTACGTGCTATTTCCAGGCAGGTTGTTTTGAGCACTCGGGGTGTGAAGGGTATTCCAAAATTGTTAAAGACAAATTGGTATCTAATTAGATCCAGAACAGAGACAATGGTGGTGGTTAGAATTACCTACGCAGATGCCACTCACATGGCCTCTGGCAGCCTAGCCTGCCTCCCCAAAGACACTTGAGTCCTGTTCACCTTGGTTGGGTGAACCAAGAGCTCACTAATGTATTGTCTCTGGCACTTCTTCCTTCTTCTCCTCCCCCACTGCTCTTCAAAATGCTTTGAGAACTGAGTCCTCCTCAAATACAGGGGAGAACCACATGACATGCACTTCTTCTCTCCAGGGGCTTTGTGCAAGCATTCACCCCAGGCCAGATGTCTGCCATATGTGCCTTGTGCTATCCTTAAGCGGGGCCCTGTCCAGTAGAAGACAGACTTCACATGACCTACCCCAGGTCATAGAGAGTGAGCAGAGGGATCGCCATGCTCCCAAGAGACTCCTCTTTTCACCATTGCCAACTTCTGGTGCAGCTTTTTCTTTCTTCAGCTGAAGTGGAAATTATTTTCCAGTGGTGAGTGATATCCTGCCTGACCTTCACTGTGTGCAAAGGATTGGTGACATTTTCAGAACCATTCATTTTCATTCCTCCTGATCGCCGTGGATACCCAGGAAGGCTGGAGCGAATGCCCCATGACTGTGTCATAAGATACCCTGCGTCCTCCTGTGTCTAACAGAGGATTTGAGACTGTAAAAAGGGATGACAGAGAGTAGCACCAATGTGGTGTAGGACAGACTCTGGACTGGCCTGCAGGCTTATCCCAAAGATGGCATGATAGCAAGGAGAGACCTTATCCCTGGTGCCCACTTTACAATGAATAGAAGAAGGCTCCCAAGTTTATAGAGCTGACTGGATATCCCTGCACCCTTTATGATAACAGGATGGAGAGTGTTAGGAGCACGAACCATCCTGTGGATGGTCCCATCCAGCCCACCTAGCCTGATCAACCATACTCCAGCAGAGGTCCTGCCAGCTCTGAAGATTGGTGTGTCCACTCCATCTCTGTTCAGAAGCTGTGTCCCAGAGTGTGTCCATGAGCAAACACGCTTTCTTTGCACAGCAATGATAAGGGCAAAGTCAACAGCCAGAGTGACTGACTGGTTGCACTTTTTGGCAAATGGAATGAGGAGAAAGGTGCTAACCAAATTCATAGGTGGGGGGAAGATGGCTCAGTCTATAAAGTGCTTGCCCTGCAAGCATAAAGTCCTGAGTTCAATCTCCAGAATCCATGAGGGGTGGGGGTGGGGCAACAAGAGATGTGGTGGAACAAGCTTGTAATCCAAGCACCGAGGAGGCAGAGACAGGTGGATCCCTGGTACTCGTTAGCCAGCCCAGTTGAATCTGTGACCTGTAGGCCAGTGAGAGCCCCTGCCTCAAAACAAACAAAAAGTGGGCAGAGGCTAAGGAAGAACACCAGGATAGTCTTTGGGTATTCGCATGAAAACATTCATATACAGAATAGTAGTAGTAAGAATAATAAATACATAAACCTTTAGGAACTGTTTCTGAGCTGGTTCTGACTTGTGGACACTTACTGCTGTGGGAGATTGGAAAATTCCCCTTCTCTGTGGGTCAGAATCAGACCCTGGTTCTGTCACATCCAGCTCAGAAGCAAGTAGAATGGAGACACTTTCCTGACCTTATCCCTGGTCACTTCACTCACTGTTCCCCATTTCTTCTCTGGCCTTTGGGGAGCTAGGAACTCACTCTGTATGGTCAAACCCAATGGCTGTTTTTCCAATGATCCCTGACTGGACCGTGGAGTCAGTACTGGTGAGCTGTCTCTGAGGGCAGTCCGCACACATTTAGAGCTCAGTCTATCTATAGAGGAAGAATTTGGAAAGTGTTCTTACACTTAAGCCTCCATTCTTTTTATCCAGAAAATAGAGCTGTTCAAAACACCAACTTATGTGGGGCTTAAAGGGGAGCTGGGCAAATGAGGGACCTTACCTAGTACCTGTCACACAGTCCACATAGCCACACTGTTGTCACAGGAGAGGTTGGAAAGAACTCAGCTCCGACCCATCTCAGGTTCTGCCCTAACCTCAGAGCAGTGGGCCTCAAGATGTGGTCCATGGAGGAGAAGTTTCAGAATCCACGGAAACACAAACTCTTCAGTGCATCCCAAATCCATGGGATCAGAATCAGCAGCTCTGGGATGGGGTTCACATCCCATTCACATGACCATTCATATGACCTCTGGGGGATTCATGTGCACATGTAAGTTGAAGAACACCCCTACCCCCAACCTCGCCCACCCAGTCTGTGGGAGACTGAGCAGGACCTGTGCTCCACCTCCTACAGAGGAGGGACCCCCATGCTCACCTCCTGACTCAGAGCAAACTCAAGTCTATGAAAGCTTTTGCAAAAAACATCCCTGGCAAAGCTCACATGCAGAGCTGAGAGGATGGTGTGCAAACGAGCAACCAAGAGTGATAAGGAAGTGAGCAGCTCCTGGAGGGTAGATATTTTGAGTGAGTTTTTAAAATAAATAACAGGACGTGAATTGTGCCTTTGTAAGTCCCTAACATGAATTCCCATACCTCCTTCATATGGTCTTCTGCTTTGTTACGCAATGCCCAGGCCAATGTGAGTCAGAAAGCTGCATGCCCTGAACTTTTCCTACCCATGCCATGTGGTACCATGAGGCATAATGAGGAGGCTACCACAGTTAGATCTAAAAAAGGAAAAAAAAAAAAAGAGTGACCAGGGCTGGGGAAGAATGTAGACTGACTGGCTACCAGACATTAAGCCCTGGGCTCATCCCAGGCACGGCATAAAATAGGGCACAGTGGAACACACCTGTAAATTCTGGTGCTCGCGGGTGGATGAAGAAGGATCAGAGGTTCAGGGTTCCTGGTTACTCAATTGCATAGCTAGTTTGAGGCTAGCCTGGCCTATATGCAAACCTGTCCCAAGAAAATAAAAAGAAAGACTGTTTTCTGAGCCAGAGAGAGAGCCCCTTATGCTTATCACTGGGGTGAAGGTTGAGGCAGCGGAGTCAGGTCAGGTCAGTGGGGAGGCAGAAGAGGTTCTCGAACCGTTCTTTTCAGTAAAACATTTGTTTTTTCTAAAGAAGTCACCTGAGTCAGAGCCATTTATCCATTCATTCCTGGTTAGTAAGAAACCCTTTGGAAGAGCAGGGTAGGAGGCTAGCCCCTTTTACTAATAACACTAGTCCAAAGTCCTACTGTGGGGGGCCATACCCTGTTCCCCTGCTGTCTCTGCAGGCATCAATGGTGCTGCAACTGCACTCTAAGGTACCCTGTCAGCCCTCCCAGCTGCCAGGAGGCAGCACCACCCACCTGTGCCAGCTGCCATGCTGGCCTCTGCATGCTTGGGGCCTGAGGCTCTGAACGGCAGCAGCAGGTGGGAGCCCCACTGGGGGAGGCAATGAAACTCACAGCCGTAAACGAGTTTATTATTGTTGTTAACTCGGGAAATAAACGTCTCCAGCACTAATAAAACACTGCGCTTGCTGTCTTTATGTCTCAAAGACTAGGTTTTCCCAGCACCTGGGCTGCTGGAACTGGAATGGCCCTCAGAGTCCCAGGCATTGGCCAGGTTGTCTCCCTGGGGCTCCTTTTCCATCAACCCCAGCTCAGCTCAGAATGGCCCTCCCTGCTCCATGGGGAAGATGGAGAGTAATGCATAGCAGGGGCTAGGAAGGGATCTCTACACGGAGAAAGCAAGGGAGTGAGTGTGGTGGATGTGCAAGGTGCTGTGGAGTGATCAGCCTTCGCTCCTCTCATGCTGAGCTGGCCCCTACAGGGGAGGATGGATGTCCTTCTGCTTGTCCAGCAGAAGCTCTTGACAGGGGACCATAGTGACACAACAGCTCTGTCGCTGTTCGCACTGAGCTTCCGTTTCTGCAAAACCATGCCAAGCTCTGGGGCTCAGGCCTTCCTATTCGAGAAGGCTTAAAATCCAAGATGGAGCCGGGCATGGTGTCGCATGTCTTTAATCCCAGCACTCGGGACACAGAGGCAAGTGGATTTCCGAGTTCCAGGCCAGCCTGGTCTATAAAGTGAGTTCCAGGACAGTCAGGCCTATACAGAGAAACCCTGTCTCGAAAAAAAAAAAATCCAAGATGGATTCTCTCATGCTGAGGGCAGAGTCTTTCTGACCAGGTGCGGTCAGGTTATATGCAAATCAAACCTAACGGACTCAAACGAAATCACTGGGGACTTAGCACAAAATCAGTTTACTTGCTGCTTCGTGAGGGTCCCTCTATGTGGTGGTTTAGGCTTGGTCATCCGGTGGCTCTGTTCTCTTCTAAGTCTTTGACATCCTATGTACCCAAGGCAGGTGAGGATGGATGGTGAAGTTAAGGCAGAGTGGCTTAAAAATTGTAGCCCATTCATTCCCATCAGCAAGAACTAATCACATGGCCCATGATGTTTCAAGGCTGCCTGGGAGATGTAGTTCCTGATGGAGCAGTGACACACACACACACACACACACACACACACACACACACACACTTGTGGGCTGGACTGTCTACTTATTGATGGGTAGGCAAAGAAGATAAGGCCATAGCTTCAGTAGCATCTGCCTAATTAGGAGGTGTCACTGCTGCTGCTGGACCAGGGTGCAGGAGAAGAATGAGGAGTGAGTTCACACAGCTACTCTTGGCTGCCTCAGTTTCTCTAACTGGAAGATAGTGTTATAAAGAATACCTGCCCCTCAGGTCATGCTGTTTAAATGAAGTTATATCCAGCCCCTGGTGCCTACATAGTCAAAGATAATTAAGGAAGAATGGGTGGGAGCTGCCTCAGAGCCAGCCAATCTTGGAAGGAGGCAGTTAGCATGACTATGGAAGGAGGCAGCCTGCTCTGCCCTCTGTCCTCACAGATGTCCCCAAATCTCACCCTATGGGATTATCACTGAACCCCAGCACATACTTGTAAGACAGAACTGTGGGTGTGTGCTTAAAATCACTCCGGCAAAAACAAACAGATAGCAAACACCTTCCCTCAGAGACTATATACACACAACCACACGGGGAGAAAAGAAACAACAGATTAGCAATAGATGCAGCTGGTCTATATTTAGAGTAGACTTGGTACACGCACACACCTTGAGTTATCCTAACTCCTAAAGCAATTATCCTGCTAAGAATTCTCGGAGAGAAATAAAAAGTATAAATGCTAAGCTTTTGAAGAGCCGGTGGTGGGGATGTGATGAGAAACAGCCCCAGAAAGGGCTGTTTAAATAAAAAGCCCTGGCTGAGGCTGTAGCTCAGGGGGTAGCGTGCTTGTCTAGTATGCATGAAGCCACAGGTTCCAACCCCAGCGCTGCATCAACCAGTCATGGTGACACATCTCTAATCTCAGCACTGGAGAGATAGATAGAGGAACCATATGTTTAAGGTCATTCTTGAGTTCAAGGGCAGCCTGGGCTATAGGTGACTTTGTCTCAAGACAGAAATAAGGAAGGACAGGAGGGAGGGAAATAGGCAGACTGGATCCTATGTGTTCAAACCTGTGGCAGCAGAGTGCCGCTTAAAACCCAGGAGCTGCCCATGGAATCTGGCTGGACTCCCAGGAGGTATTCAGTATGCGGCCCAATGGGGCTGTGGTCCTTTCATCCTCTCCTCATCTTCCCCTCCTCCTTCATCTCTTCCATCTTCTCTTCGCTCTACTGAGTTCTCCCACTCTACCCAGAGGTGTTAACCAACCAGAAGCCAGAGGGAGGTGTGTGTCCTTCCTCAGCTGCTAGAAGAGTGAGCATGAAGATGGATTTCTCATGGACCTGTTCTAATCCCGGTCTAGTCTCTGACTCTAGGTAACCTGAGGCAAGGCACAAGCCTCTGGAAGTCTTGGGTCCAACAGGTCCAAATAGAGACAGCATCCCTGGAGAAGGATATGGGGGTTAAAGAAAACAGCAGACCATAGCACTAAGTTTGTGGTTGTGTGGGAAGAGAGTTCCTACAGAGGTGGGTGTCTTCATCCCATAGGTTGATATTGCAGAGACCTGTTCACCTGGCTTCTGTGACTCTCTTGAATTCCCATCATAGGAACTTTGTCTTTTAAGATGTTGATCGATGGAAAACTACAACATAGTTTTATGAGTAGATATGAGAAGTGAAAATTATCAGAAGCAAATTCTTACCTTCATGTAGCCATAGCTGACATAGCTGGATGGCAAGCCAATTCATCCTTCTGATCCCAACTAGCCAGGAGAGAGTAGGCGGAGGCTGCCATTTGGGATATTCTGAGGTTGCCTAGCAGCTTGAACAGAAGGGTGCTGGTTACCTGACGGTATGATGAATATGGGATCTTCCTTGTAGGTATGGGGGCTTGCTCCTTAGTTTTCCCCTCTCGCCAACCCAGGCCATCCCCCTAAGGAATGATGGCTTTCCCCCAGTATGACTGCCCTTGGCTTTGCTTTCTGCCTACCCTGAGCCCAGCTGCTCACAGCCAGAGCCAGCTCTGGCTCCTGGAGGGAAGCAGATTTGAGCATGCAAGACCATGCCTCAGCATCCTTTTCTCCGAGCCTCATTATGATATTGTCGATATTCCCCCGCAAAAGGGCATCTCTCCCGACGCCTTCGCGTTTTTATTAATGTGCGTGGAGGCAAGTCAAGCCTGATTAGCATGAAGACAATTGCTGCAATCCCTCCTGGAGAAGGCTCTCCCAGACTGCGTAGGCGGTTTAATTTCAGAGAGCCATTAATTGGCAAAATTGCTTAAGCAGCTGCTCTCTGTGTCATTTCAGGACCACTTCGTGAGAAGCAGAAAAGGGAGAGGGAGGGCAGGGAGTCAATGTCCCCGCAGGCCAGCCTGCTCAGGCACCAGTTCACTCACCTGAGCAGATGGACTCCGCACTGTGGGAGGGCCACATGCTGGTCTTAGGCTTCCCACTCCTTTGTGTCCTTACTCATGTCCAGCCCACCACTGGGCCCTGGCTCCTACCTGTACACACTACCAACCTCTCTGCTGCCTTCCCCTCTCTTACCACTTTCAGCCAGGATGGAGTTCCCACCCATCTGCAACATCAACTTTAGTGTCAGCTCCTTTTGGAAGTTTCCAGGATCGGCTCCTGGAAAGTGTCTCTCCTCTTTTATAAAAATTCATTTTAATTTGAGTATAGGTGTTTTGTTTGCATGTATGTCTGGTTACTAATTATAGGCCTGGTGCTCATGGAGGAGAGGAAAGAGCATTGGATCCCCTGGAACTGGAGTTACAGACGGTTATGAGTCACCATGTGGGTGCTGGGAACTGAACCCAAGCCCCATGGCAGAGCAGCCAATGTTCTTAACTACCGAGCCATCTGTCCAGCATGCCCCATTCTTTCTGACCCCTTTGTATCAATGCTTCTGCTTTGTCCTGGGTCGGGCTGGACTGTGGGCAGAGATTGCCATGGTTAGCTTTGATTGTCAATTCCACCCAATTTAGAAACACCAGAGAAGAGGGTTCCCATAGGTGGTTGTTTCTGTTGTGTTGGTTTTATGGGCAGGGTGAATTAATTGAGATGAGAACCCATCCTGAAGGTGTGTGTCACCAACCATGGGCTGGGAACCAGACTGTAGAATAGCTAAGAAATCCAGCAGAGCATAAGCCAACAAGCAACCAAGGGCCCATGTGTTTAGTCTCTCTGCTCTTGACTGTGGTTGTGTTTTTTCAAGTTCCTGACTCAATTATTTCCCTAAATGATGAACTGTATCCTGAAATTTTTATCCAAACAAACCCTTCTTCCCAAAGACACTTTTGTCGCAGCAACAGAAATGGAACCAGGATAGGGATCTTGGGTCTGCAGTCTCCAGCCCTGGAACACAGAGCCTGTCGTAATGAACGGGTCACATAAAGCTTCACTGGGAGTGAAGCTTGGGTGGTGGGTCTTCAAGCTGCCCATTATTTAGCAAGCACATAGCAGATATTGATCTAAGAGGAAAGTACGGGGCTCATTAGGGGAGAGAGAGTCTGCTCTGTCATGTGTTGATAAATGGCTGGAGATGTTTGAAGAAAGAGAGAAGAGGGACGTGTCCAGCTCATGAGCTCTGAGAAAGTCAGGCAGGGAAGAGGTCCACCTTGAGCCTCAGAGAGGGAGTCCAGCAGGGCTAGTGATTGTTGTAATGCTAGAATGTTCTCCAAAGCAAACAAGTAGGAAGAAGTAGAAAAAATAATTGTTATGTGTATGAGTATGTGTGCTATGATTAATTCCTAGGAGACATGTAAATCTTAGAACACACATGCTTTGAAAACGTTTCTCAGGGCCACAGAGATGGCTCAGCAGTCACGAGCACGGACTGCTCTTGCTGACACCTGAGTTCAGTTCCCAGCAACCAGGTGGGTGGCTCACAACCTCCTGTAACTCCAACTCTAGGGGATCCAGTGCCTTCTTCTGGCCTCTGCAGACACCTGCACTCTCACACATATAAACGCATAATTAAAAGTAAAAATAAAATCTAAACAAATCCATCCATTGTCGGACCACAGCACGTATGAGGTAAGGCACAAAACTATGTGCTTCCCTAAATTTTCTGTTCATCGCACTTATATCCACCCCTTAGATGAAGCACTCAAACATTCCTAGCTCCCCAGAAAAGTCTGGCTTAGATACTTGAAGTAACCGTTTACATCAGACCTCTTCACTTGACCTTGTATCTCACTCTTCTTCTGACCATCTTTAGCAAGGACTTCTTGCTACTGACCGTGAATGCACTTCCCCAATCTTTCATCAGAAGAACCCAGTTTCCATGGGACGATAAAAATCTGTTCAGTTAAACATCTGCATTTCCCAGACCCTCCTCCAAGCATAGCCAGTGGCAAGCCAGTTGATGCCACTCAGCAAGACACCTGGGATATCTTTAACGGAGCTTATTTGTCCAGGAGACCTCCTTCATTCTATTGCCAGGTATGGAGTATGTGGAGTATGGTTGGAAGGTCAGCTGCCATCAAGGGCCATGAGACTGCAGCCATGTGATGAGCAGTGAGAGGCAGAAACCCAAGAGAGCCCAGGTCACCAACAGCATCCTGAAGCCTGTGCGTAAGCACCAGCCTGCCCCTCACTCCCACCCCCATCCCCCACCCCTACCCCCGCCCCCTTCGCCCATCTCTGCACTGAAGGAGATCACGGTGTTTACAGCTCCAATAAGACATAAGCAGCAAGTGGATGTCAAGGCACCATGCAGACTGATGGCATTCTGGGAAAAACAAGAGAGAGGAACTGGGAATGACCAGGGACAGCTCTGAAAGCGAGGGGTAGCTGTAAGAAACAGAGAAAGGGGTAAAGAACTGTCAGTGCCCGTATGTAGAGTATGTAACATACTAATTAGATTAGGTTCCAGTAGGCCAACTTAACAAACATTAAGGGGACATTCTCCTAAAACATTATTGTCTTAGTTTGGGTTTTATGGCTGTGAAGAGACACCAGGACCATGGCAACTCTTATAAAGGCAAACATTTAATTGGGGTTGGCTTACAGTTTCAGAGGTTCAGTCCACTACTGTCATGGCAGGGGACATAGCAGTATGCCGGCAGACATGGTGCTGGAGAGTGAGCTGAGAGTTCTACATTTTGAACCAAAGGCAGCAGAAGGAGACTGTCACACTGGGCAAAGCTTGAGCATAGAAAACCTCAAAGCCCTCCTCCACAGTGACAAGCTTGCTCCAACAAAACCACACCCACTCTAACAAGGCCACACCTCCTAATAATGCCACTCTTCATGGACCAAGCATCCAAACACAGGAGTCCGTGAGGGCCATACTATTCAAACACCACAGTGGTCAAATACTAGAATCCTGGGACCTTTGCACCTTGCTTCTCTGCTATAATTAGTGTGTTGCCTTGTGGTCTGATGTGATTGCTTGGGTCCAGACAAGACCCTTAGTATCCATGTACTAGGAAGAATGAAAATAAGGAGAAAGAGACAAAGGGCTGGTGGCAGGTTTTTTGCTGTTTTATTGGACAGATCCCTGCTAGAGAGCATCTTCTGACTTTAAGGCAAGCTCATGATTATGAACTTAGCTAAAGGTGCGAATATCACTAGGGATGAAAGACAGAGTGGACATTGGCCTAAGCTACACAGTGTCTCAGCACAGAGAGGCATTGCAGAGGAGGCCACAGTCCACTGTGGGTCTTCCCATCTCGAGGTTGGCTCTATTTCCTCATCTCTCAGCCAGAGATGCACTGTGAGTTCCTCTGACTCTAGCATGCAGTGGGAATGGCAAGGGGTCTGGGACCAAAGCAACACAAATGTCTCTACTCCTGTTCTCTTCCAAAACTGCTACACAAGTCTGAGCTAACTCACAGAGGATGAGGGTCCAGCCAACAGCTACACAACCAAGAATCATCCAGGCTCAGCTGGCCTCCTGCCAATCTACCAGTCAACTGCAGAAATAGAGGCATTTTTGATGTCTGATGTCATTTCCTCAACCTGCAGCTTCCCTGCCCATCAATAGACAAGTGACATAGCTGGGGATGGCAGATGAGAACTCAGGGACTATCTGGGACTGTCTGGGACTGTCTAGGGAGGACTCTGGAGGCTAATGACAAGATCTTTCTTGAACATGCCCTTACTGATGTTTACGAAGTGCATTAGTTCCAAAATAAGAGCCTCTTCCTAGAGCAAAGTCCTTCACAGAAAGTTCTAGTATGGTTGGTTTGAGAAGAGGGCCCAGAGTCCCAGGAATTGTATGAACCGCAGCAAACCTCTCCTCTTTTGCCTTGTGATGTGTGGACTCCATTGTCAAGGCCCTAAGAGAGTAGGTAAGGCCAGTCGGCAAATAGGAGGCCAAATGGGACTCCAATATGCTGCCTGGATACACTCTAGCCTTGGCCAAACAGATTCACTCAAGTGATAAGAAAGAGTCAAGCCATCTTGGCCACTATCAGGATCCTGAAGGGCTCCTATGTACTGCACATATAATGGCTCAGCAGCACATATTACATCTTAATTTCCTGATTCATCTTCTCCCAAGGAACTACATTTCCCAGATTCCCTTGCAGCTGGTTTCCTGTAGGTTTGGCCAATAGGAGGTACTGGTGGGAGACTGGACCTTGAGAGGAGAGAGAAGGCACCCGTGGGCTTCTGGACCGGCATGCTTCTGAGAATATTCCTGCAGCCTGGCTGGACTGCAGCCCCCAGGTTCCTGGGTGGTTACACCAGGTATCCAGGCCAGGGTGAGGTCTCCTGGGCAACCATACTGAAGACACAACCAGTTCTCTTTCTTTAGTTACTCTGCAGCCTTGGTAACCAGTTCCTTGTGTTACACTGAAATATCTAGAACAGTTTCGGAGTTCCTGCCTGACCACGGACAGAGGATGGCAAGCATCTGGAGAACTTCCAACTTACCCTGTGAATCCTTCAATTAACTGTAGCCCAGCCCACCACAAGACCAAGAACCCCAGGCAACCCACGTTCCCCAACCTCACACCATCAGATCCAGATCAGAATTTCAGTTTCTCCTCTTCTGCCCTGAGTGGTCCCACACTCAACATTTCTCTTGGACTCTTACCAACTTCTCCCCAGGTGCAGGCACACCTCTCAGCTCAGGATGTTCTCATGTGTTGGACTTTTCCCACCAACTCCATCCCCGTCATCCCTGTTTTTCTCTAGGGAGGTGACGGAAGGATGAATTAGCATATAGTGTCACAGGGTGTCACTCACTCCCTTGGGGTGACTTGTTTCTTCATTGAGACCGCACCGGGGTCACCACATACAGCTGCCCAGCCTGTCGCTGCACCACTGAGGTGTTGGCTGTGCCATCAGGCTCCCCTTTTGGAGCTGAGCACCTCCTCTTAGCCTGGGAGCCCTGCAGTGGTTTAAGTACAGTGGTTAAATGGGAGGAGTACATTGGTAGAAAGAGGTCAGTAGGAGACATCAGGATCTGAGAGACCATTGACAAGACTGTCTGAATCCCTTCCCTCTCTTGAAAATTGAGCATACATTTGTTTGTTTGTTTGTTTGAAGCAAAATATTTTTCAACACCTCTGCTTCCAGAGTTCTAAGTCAGCATGTGGATTTCGGGGTGGGGTGGGGGATGACAATGGTGTATAGCAGGTGGCATCCTAGGATCTGTTGGGTCTCTCTGTTCTCTCCCCAGGTGGGGTTCACCCGGCTTCAGCTCAGTGCTGGCTCCTTGAGATGCCAGGTGGAATACCAATACTTTACCTGGCAGGAGCAGCCTGGGCTCAGACACTTTGCACCTTGTTCCTGGCGGGAGAGAAAGATTCTCACTTCCCCTTCTAGAAGCCTCCATTCCTTCCCCGTGTACACAATGTGTCAGCCTGTCCCGAGCTGGCGAAAATCAGCAGCATCATTATCCCTCTGTTGAGGGCTGCACACCCTATTCATGCCACTTAAGACACCAGATAAACGGCTTCTTCATTCCATAATGA
This sequence comes from Mus caroli, assembly GCF_978045245.1. NCBI lineage: Eukaryota > Metazoa > Chordata > Mammalia > Rodentia > Muridae > Mus > Mus caroli. The sequence continues at coordinate 59,654,669 of NW_028227266.1, read as the reverse complement.
AAGGAATATTTCATTTTTGCAGAGCTGGGGAGCCATTTATGGAGCGTAGGAAAACATTTATTCTGTGTTTTGGTAATAAACTGATCTGGAAGTTGGTTCTTTAGGCAGTGGCTGGGGTGTGATTCAGTGTTCTCTGAAGCTGGTGTGGGTAGGAATGGAGGAGCGTGGGGCGTGAAGTGTGGGGAGACACAAGGCCCCCTTTTTACTTACTGAGTTAACTTGTTGGAGACAATCCTATTGGGTGCCTGTCATTGTTATTCCAAGTTCACAGTTGGGTAAACTGAGGCAAGGAATGGCTTTGGAACTTTCTCCAGTGGTAGGGCCAGCATCTGGTAGAGTTGTGTTTGAAAATACAAGCAGTCTGCCTCCAGAACTCACTTTCTTAAATACTGCCAGGGATTTGTTCTTAGCCTAAGAAAAGTCTAGAACATAGAATATACCAAGAGGAGATGAAGGGAGGGGTGTAGTTTATATAAAACCGGGAGCATGCTCCATCTTGGTATCTACTTTGTTTTGCTACAAAGACTGTGGGTCTCCAGAGACAGGATGTGAGGGCCTTGCCTCAGGGTCCCTTTAGCTCCCTGGGAGGACACCTGCAGTCCTGGCCTCTGCTGCTCTAGACTGTCACTGTGGCCCTGCACAGGGCTTCGCTAGCAGCCCCTACTTGTGAGCTTATGGGGGACTGGCAGAAATGCAAACCTCAACCCGTCCTCCCCAGTCCCGAGGCTTCCTGCAGTTTCTGCTTCGTCGCCCTCCTTTCTGCCACTCCTTGCCAGCAGTCAGACCTCACCTGCCCTATCCAGAAGCAAGTGCTGTTCCCAGGAAGAACCAGAAATGGCTTGGATGAACATTTAGTGACATCTCATTCCTGCCAAAAACAGACAAGCAGAGAAATGTTGTAAAATCACAGTAATGTGCCCTTCCTTATTAAACCCCAGGCCTGCCATCTGCTGCAGAGACAGAAGAACAAGACAAACAAAACAAAATAATGCCCAAAGAGGCAAAAGCAACACACATATACCCCCCAACACACACACACACACACACACACACACACACACACACACACACACACACACACACGAGACAGACAGACAGACAGACAGACAGACAGACAGACAGACAGACAGACAGATGCAGTAATAACACTGAGCTCACGGAGTTCATCTTTCTGGCTGTTCCCATGGTGCTAGCATAGTCTAGAAGAATGGAGAGTTCGTTCCTCCCCAGCCAGAGGCCCTGGGCCTCAGTCCCACCCATATCCCTGCAGTTTCTTGTATAAGTCAGTTCCTCCCCTTCCCTAGGCCTTTAGATAGCAATGAGGTTTCCTGAGCTGCGCGTTGTGCTGGTTGTTTGTTGTTGTTTGGTTGGTTGGTTTGGTTTTTTTGTTTGTTTGTTTGTTTGGGTTTTTGGGGGGCCAACTTGACACAAGCTACCGTCATCAGGGAAGAGGGCACCTCAACTGAGAAAATGCCTCTCTAAGGATGGCCTAGAAGCAACGTGAGGCATTTTCTTCATGACTGATGTGTGAGGGCTGGGCTCCCCGTGGGTGGTGCCACCCCTGCATAGGTCTTCCTGAGTAGTATAAGAAGAGCAAACTGATGGAGCTGTGACGAAAGGATGGACCATCTAGAGACTGCCATATCTGGGGATCCATCCCATAATCAGCTTCCAAACGCTGACACCATTGCATACACTAGCAAGATTTTGCTGAAAGGACCCAGATAGAGCTGTCTCTTGTGAGACTATGCCAGGGCCTAGCAAACACAGAAGTGGATGCTCACAGTCAGCTATTGGATGGATCAGAGGGCCCCCAATGGAGGAGCTAGAGAAAGTAACCAAGGAGCAAAAGGATCTGCAATCCTATAGGTGGAACAACAATATGAACTAACCAGTACCCCCCCGCCCCCAGCTTGTGTCTGTAGCTGCATATGAATCAGAAGATGGCCTAGTCGGCCATCAGTGGAAAGAGAGGCCTATTGGTCGTGCAAACCTCAGTACAGGGGAACAACAGGGCCAAGAAGTGGGAGTGGGTGGGTGAGGGAGTGTGTATGGGACTTTTGGGATAGCATTGGAAATGTAAATGAAATAAATACCCAATAAAAAAAAGAAAGAAAAAAAAGAAGAAGAGCAAGTTGAGGGAGCGACAGAGGAAGAGCAAGCCTGTAAGCATCATTCCACCGTTCTTGCCTTGACAGTGTGAATGGACAGTTATGGAGACACGTGAGCCAAGCAAACTCTTTCCTCCCCAAGTTGCTTTGAGTCAGTGTTTTATCAGAGCAATGGAAGGCAAACGAGAACACATGCCTGTGGAGGGCAGAGGACAGTGTGTGTGTGTGTGTGTGTTTACACCAGTGTGCACAGCAGTGGTCAGCCCACGGTGTCCTCCTCACTCACCTTGCATCTTATGTTTTGAGGCAGGCTCTTTCTGAATCTGAAGCTCTTGTTCAGCTAAACTGGCTGAGCAGCAAGTTCCAGGAATCCTCCTGTCTCCACCTTTCCAGTGCTGGTATTTACATGTCAGCACAACCAGCTTTATGTGGGTGCTGGAGATTGGAACTCAGGTCTTCCAGCTTGCACAACAGGTGCTTCATCAAACTGAGCCATCTGCCTAGCAAGGACAACCCTTTAGCATCAGGAACAAACTAGAGCCTGGGAACCTAAGACTCAATCTCCTCTCACTCCTGTAACAGATTATCATCGACCTGGCCACACCCAGCTACACAAACTTCTCCTGCTCAGCTCTGGAGGTCAGAATCTTGAAACGAGTCACATTTGGCAAGAGCCAAGGTGTCACCAGACTGCTTCCTTCTGTAGGCTGGAGGCCAGGGAAGCCCATTCTTTGCCTATTCTAGTTACCACGGTTGCCTGAATTCTTTGGCTCAGGGCTACATTGCTGCCTTTGTCTAGAAAGCTGCCTCCTTCTCTCCTGTAGTCAACCCTCTGCCCTTTGTTCTGTAAGGTAGCATTATTCACTGTTTTGAGGGACTAGGATGTGGATAACCTCGGGGATTCCCAGTCATCCTATGTCAGAGAAAGACCAGGGCATATTGAAGGAGTGGGTACTTTTGTGGAGGAAGGTAGGCAATCCCAGCACAGCCTGTCCAAGAGGGCATCCCTCCCTAAGTCTCTTAGTGGAGACAAGCAAGAGAAAACAAAACCCCTGGCTCGAGAGAGGACAGACAGATAGAAGTTTGTCCTTCTCCCCTGTCAGTCCATGGTTCAGAGACCTCTCATTACATTACTTTTCTGTTTGGTTTTGATTTGATTCTTTTATTTGTTTATTTTGTCTTCTTCTGTTGTGGAGTAAGCGTACATCATTGTCCACTTAGTCTGGTGCTGGGGATGGAACCCAGGCCCTACGCACGCTAGGCAGGCACTCCACCTGCGGAGCCCCAGCCTAGGCCAGTGCACTCACTTTGAAGGTCTGCCGACAGAAGGCACTTATTCTTTGAGGAGGGAAGAGGATCAGTCTATAAGAGAGTGGTGTGATCCTGAGAGAGGGAGGGGAGCGAGGGTCTCTATCCCTGAGCAAGGGAGACCAGCAGGGCCTCCCCAATTAAGGATGGGGAACTGGGCCTGGACCCTCTCTTCTCTTCTCCTTCCCAACACCACCACTCACCCACCAGAGATGGTAAGGCCGGTGAACTTAGAAAGACAAATGACCAAGAGCCACCGTGCGAGCTTACGGCTATCTCCCCAAACACTCTTGAGAAACAGGAATTAAAACAATAGAACTGGTTGAAATGACTATATTTTTACCAACCATGAAACATGTTTCTTTGCAATTTGAAACTTTGGGAATCAATGTATCTTACAACTAATAATATGCCACGACATAATTAACTTTTTCTCATGAAACATGAAATAATGGTGTGACATCAATGAGACATAATTCAAAGCAAATATGGCCAGCATGCTTTTATAAGTTAAGTACTCCTTTCTCCATCGAGAAATTGCAACATGGAATTGAAGTGTCTAGGCTCATATTAACATAGTGGAAGCTAAGTATTGCTTGGGAAAGAGGTGTCCAGCATAGCCAATTTCAGATTTTTTTTTTAAAAAGCTAAATAATGGTATTTAACGAACAACAGAAATAGCAAATGGCTAGGACATGGATTTCATAGTTGGCAGCCAAACAGCTTTGAGCTAGCTCCTCAGTCTAGGACTAGTGAAGGTCTCTCTTTAATCCACTCTCCATTCTCTCTCTCTCTCTCTCTCTCTCTCTCTCTCTCCCCCCCCCCCTTCCCCAAGGATTGTCCTGGACATGTGGGGCAAATACAACTTCCTAAATAAGAACAAGCCCCTAAGCTCCAGTGACCTCTTTTCTGGACCCCAGCCCTTCTCAGAAAATCAGGGAGGATGCCCAGGTCAACCATGCAGGAATAGTTAGGCAATGCCGGGTCTGACAGGCAGTACTGCCTGTGTGATGGCCAGCATTCACTTCATCAACATGGCCCTTACAGCCCCCCTCATCTCACTCTTCAGGGATCTTCGGTCATGTCTCTGCTTACGTCCCTCAAGACTGAAGTTGGGTCTTTGACTCTATAAATACTTCCTACCTCATCTAGGGCTGAGCAAGCCTTTAGCACATTTTTATATGATTGGGGATTAAGGAATGGAACCTGGTCTACATAGCAAATACCAGGACAACCAGGGCCACACACAGAGACCCTGTCTCAAAAAAAAAAAAAAAAAGACAAAAATCAAAAGAATGACAACAGGATTCCTAACAAATACATGTATGGATGCATTCACACGTGAATAGATGGTCGGGTTGATTCAATACACGTACAAATGCATGAATGGATGCACAGAAGGGCACATGCACACATTCCTGAATGGGTAGATGAATAGACAGACAAATGCACTCATATGTACAGATACATGGATGGACGGTTGGAACTATTTAGAAATCTTTTGCTCTTGAATCGTCAAAACGGGCTAAAACTGGATTCCCCTGTAACTGCTGTTTGAAGTCACCGAGGTAAGACCAGATTTTAAAAAGCTCCAGCCAATTTATCCAATATCACAAATGAGTACAAATGACAAAGTTCCCCCAAAGTCCAGAGATCCAGATGGGTGTCTGCTTCTGGCCAAACACGCATGATATATTCTTCTTAATAAAGCCAGCCTCGTGTCCTCAAATTATCCAAGGAATACATTTGCCCACCCACAGCGGTGGGGGAAGCGATTACTTATTAATAAGGCAATAGCTAAATCTAATTATATCCCCATCAGAGGCAGCTGGTAATAAAACCCGGCTGGTCTTCCAGAGCTTGGTGACCTCGCTGACCTCAAATCAAAGTTTAAACCATCCTTCAGCTTCCCCTGCACCCCCAGCACACCTCCCAATTACGAGCACCCTGGTGCCTCTGTCTGCCAGGGGTCAGAGGTCGCCGCATGCACTAGCTGGCTGGGAGCGGGGATGGGACTTTAGAAATCTCATTATCCTGTTAACCATACATTTATCTGACAAGATAAAAGAGACTAGGTGACCAAGCTATCATTAAAGATTAATAGAAAGTATAAAAAATTCAGCTGCAACGAGCATCGCTGTTTAGGGCTTGTGATCGGCCTGACAGGGTTATTAATCAGGGAGCCAAAAAGATTTAGGTCTTTGCTCTTGATATTTTTCTATTTTTATTTTCAGGGTTTTTTTTTTTCCTCCCTTCTGTCTTAAGTCATTACCTTGTCTCCTACCACCTCAAACCGGAGGTCAGAGGAAGCTGTTGTTAATTGGTTCTTCTGTGTTTTTTTTTTTTTTTAAATCACAACCCACTGGGCCAATTATAAAATTGCCAGGACTCGGAAGGATGCTAGTGGACTGGGACAGGGATTCAAGCTGCCTCCCTGAGCTGCGCCCCCCTCCTCCAGTGCCAGGCCTGTTTGTTGGCAGGGAAAATCGATATGTTTTTAATTTAATTCAGTCCTGGAAGGCACACCCAAGCCCCAAGACGCCCTCTCCTCATTCATGATTCCATTTCAATTTTACATGAAAAGATTTTCCAGCCCACGCCTACGGAGGCATCAGAGGGCAGGATCCTCCTCATCATCTTTTTTTTAAGGCATAGGGAATCTTTTTTATTCTTTCTGATACTATCTCTTAGCACCCACCCACCCCTACTGCCCTGCATCTCCCCCCCCCACCCCCCGCATCCTCCTCCTTTTTGATCATAAATCAATGTCTTTTTCCTGGGCTGCCCTGAGAGAGACGCCAGCGCCGATGAAAACTGAGCTGATCCTCCACTGCCATCCTAGGCCCAAGGCAAAGAGAAAGGGTGGGAAGAGAGGATGTCCAGAGCCCCCAAAGCTTCCCTGGGCTCACGCAAGGCTCAGAAGTCTGTGTTGGGAGCCATGCTGGCCAAAGCTCTGCAGGGTTCTGGGATCAAGTGCCCAGAACTGAGACCTGGGATGTTGGTGCAGTTTTCCAGAATTCTCCACTGCTGCCTAGTGACATCAGGAGAGTCGACTAGGCTGGCTGAGCTACTGCCTAGGTTGGATAATGGGGACCCCCCCCTCTCGCTCCATGACTGGCTGTTTGAAGATCAAATGGAAGCCCTAAGAGCAGTAGTCTATTGTAATTGCTTCCTGCTGCATTTCCGTTTCCTCCCCAAGCCGTTAAAGCTAATCTGATAGATCAATTAAGGGTAAAATGTGATTGGCTGACCTCTGGATAGCTGCCAGAGTTCAAGGACAACATTTTATTCCAGTGTAAGCGTTGTGCCCATCACCCACCAACATGACCTCCCTCCAAAGCATGCATGTGCGTGCATCTTCCCATAGGAGGAGCTGTTCTTGTCTCCAGGAGCACAGCTTATATACTAGGGGATATACCAGGGAATGTTCTCATTAGGGTCAAAGGTCAGAGTTGAGCACATAAGGCTCAGGATCCAGCCCAGGAAGCCAAGGTATATGGAATAGAATGGGGGAAAAATTAGGGAAAAAAAAAAAAAAGCTCAGGATGGAAAGAGGAGTTCAGGCCAGGTCAGGAGAAGTGGCTCAGGCTGTGCACTGAGAGAAGTCCTTCAGACCTTTAAAAAGATTGTGTCTGCAGCTCCGAGGCTCAGGGCCAGACCTGATGGTTTCTGGGTCTGGCAGCTCTAGACACTGTAAATCAATCTGTCAGTCCAGAGCTGGTGCGCATGGCGTGGAAAGAATGCTTCCTTCCTCTGGAAAACCACCCAGGTGGGGAAGAGGCAAAGTGGGTTGTGGGAAAGACGTTGAGCAGGAGAGCAGCACGGGAAGAGCAGCACTGGGAAACGTCACATTTCTGGACACAAACTTCCAGTGACGTCATGCTGAAAGCAGGGAAAGGAAGAGGGAGGGATGGACCTAGAAGCCCTAGGGAGGGTGGCTATGCACCTGTCCAGGGAGGACTCAGCCAAGGCCATGCTGGGACAGTGACACTAGAGGACAGCAGGCCTAGGGAGAGCTGGATGTGGCAGCAGAGGGGACGGATGCTTGATCCACTGACTGAGTGACTCCATTTTACACCATCATCTCAGACAAAGATCTATCCCTGCCTGGAAGGAGATGGGGATGCACGGAGCTGGACAAGCAGGAGCTGGGGTGTTGGGGTGCCCAGTGTCAGGACACCCCAGCTGCTTCTTACCTTTCTCCCCTACCTCCTCACACTGGCCCCAACTGAAAACATGTGGGATTTATTCTGGAAGTCCGATTGGCTAGTGATTTACTAAGGTGTGTCTCTGGGTCATAATTACAATTGAAGATGTTCCCTTAAGCATTAGGGCTCATTGTGGGAAGTCTGAGCATCAGAAAACAGAATCTGGGATAGACATGTGAGCAGACCTCACAGAGAGACAGCATCATCAGCTACCTCCAATACCTGGAGGATTCTGGGGCCAAGAAAGGCATCCTGGGATGGAATGTGCATCCTGGGGGCTGTGGGTGCATGTGTATAGATTTTGTCTGTGTTTGTGTTAAAGAGAGTAAAACAGAAGTGTCTATAAAGAGCCTACTGTGTCTAAGTAGGTGCTTTGCACATGCTCTTACATATTCTTTAACTATCAGTGGGGTTAAACAGTTGTATCATGGGAACTGTCCAACTGTGATCAGGCAGTTTTCTCTTGTCCTTGGCAAAGCTAGTCATTAAACATTAGCCAGCGGCCGGGCATGGTGGCACACACCTTTAATCCCAGCACTCGGGAGGCAGAGGCAGGTGGATCTCTGAGTTCGAGGCTAGCCTGGTCTATAAAGTGAGTTCCAGGACAGCCAGGGCTATACAGAGAAATCCTGCCTTGAAAAACCAAAAAAAAAAAAAAAAAAAAAAAAAAAAAAAAACCAGCCAGCACACCCCTAGTTTGGGCATCTCTTCCAATCTCTTCCATCAAGGTCAAACTTATGTTGTTCCCAACTCGCTCCCCATTAACTCCCTCCCCAGCATCTAGGATGTGTTTTACTGTTCTCCATCCTAGACAGTCGGCTCCTGGAAGAAGAGCATCATCATAGTGAGGCTGCCCCAAATAGGATTATTCTCGCCCAGCCCTGTGTGTGTGTGTGTGTGTGTGTGTGTGTGTGTGTGTGTGTGTGTGACAACATCCCTGGAGAACCCTGGCCTGTGCACAGGGGACAGCTGAGTGCTTGTCTCCAGCAAGCTTGCCCAGGTTGGCCCTGCCTGTGGAAGAGGGAATAGGCAGGGATTGTTTACTACTGATGTAGTGAAGTGAAATCACCCAGGGCCTCCCCAGATCCCTGAATCTTGCACAATGGGGAAGCATAATTGAATCAAAGAGCACTGTAATAGGAAGTTCACCGACCTGGCAGTGCAGCCCAGTGTGGATCATCAGTACTGGTAGAGTTACAGGGGCCATCTGGTTCTTTGTAAGGGACGGAGGAGAGCAAGAAGCAGGCAGAGCAGCATGCCCTGGGAGTGTCCAGTGTCCATGGATCCATAGGTCTGAAGCTGTGACAAGCAGCAGGGGCATGACTATCTGAGCATTGGGTAGGGTGAGGTCTTTAGAAGACAGACAGACTCAACCACAAGACAAATCACTCACAAGGCAAAGCTCTGTGGCCCTGAACTCATACACATATATGACCCCAGAGCCCTTGCTGGCTTTTCTTGGTCCAGGCCTCAGTTTCCCCATACGGCCTTGTACTGCTCCTCCTCCTGTCCCCCAGGACTGCAAGTGTGTCCCACCATGCTCACTTTATGTGGTTCTGGCTGTTGAGCCCAGGACTCCTGCCTGCTAAGCTGGCACTCTATCCAGTGAGCCTTTTCTCCAATCTTTATTTGGGGGGTACTTCTGATCTGGGTGTCCAGACTAGGTTGCAGTGTGACTAAGTATTTGAGAAGGCTTAACATGTCCATCTGGTAGACCAGTCTGGGGGACCCCTGGGCCATGACCTACACAAGCTTGTCTGTCACCTGCAGAGGAAGGGGCTACTTCTTGGATCCCATCCAACTGTCTAGGAGCACTCTTCATGTCTGCCCGAGGCAGCTGCTGAGAAACAAGCAGGAGATACACAGAAACTCAGCATGTGTCACCAGCATCCCTAGGTAGAGTGCCAGACTCAGGCCAATATCCCTGTGGCTGCTATTCCAGGCAGCTGAGTGAGCAGAGTTAGAGGGGCCCCTGTTCCTGGAAGCCAGTCTCAGTAGATATAAGACAAAAGAGAACAGGGACTCAGGTTGCCTGCACCCATGCCACAACCTTTAGAGGCCTGGGGGGGGGGGGGAAGAGGGATAGGGGAATATTTTCCTACACATTCTGCCTGTTTTATATATAATAATAACCTGCTCCATGTCTTCTTTATAATAACTCAAGAAAGCAGTTACAATTGCCCAGCTGCTCAAGTGAAGGTCAGCCAGGGATCCAGTCCTCCCTAAGGTCACTTTGTCCTTTAGTCGTGATATCGTTTGTACTGGTTAACACACCTTCAACAGGTCCACAGTATGGGCTGTAGGTTTGTGCTATTAGAAGAGGTTTTGGGAATGATTCAATTGGGCAAGGCCATGAGGGTGGAACAGTGTCCTTATAAGAGTGGGCCTAGTCATCTCCCCTCTGCCTGTGCACAAGGCAGGAGAGGGCCCTCACTGGAGCTCAGCACTGCTGGCTGCAGAGCCCAAGTCTCAGCATCCAAACCCAGAACCCTGAGAAACTAATGTTTGCTCTTCAAGCTGTCCCACTAATGGGTTCTCTTACCACAGCCTGGGCCAGCTGAGACAAGAGGCATGAATCAGCCACCCACTTCCTCCCCATACCCGTTTTCACACATAAGTGATGACTCTGCCTCTCCTGTCCATGCTGTGAGTGGACTGGGCTCTGCTGTTCCCAGCTTACCAGAGTCTCACATGTGCGCCCATATTTGTCATATTAAAATAACTTTGTCCTCTACAAAGTTCACACTCAAGAGCCCCACAATCAAGTTATCTAAATAGGTAAATAATTCTCACATTTTGAGTAAGTTTAGGATTCTGTGTTGGTCTGTTTTCATAGCGATTCTAGGCCCTTTGCAGCCCGTGGACCTCAGAGTGGCCTTCCCTGGCAGAGTATCTTACAGGAATGTTGGGTTTTGTTTAGGAGACTTTGAGCTGGGCTAAGAAGGACTCCCAAGTATGAGAGGTCCTGAGGTGGGTGAGGGCAGGCAATCTGGCATGACTGTCTCTCAGGTCAGAGGCTGTTTGGTATCCAGACACCAGGTCAACCTTCGCTTGGGGCCATAGCCACCATAGACTCGAGATCCTCAAGGCTCATAGTACTTCACAATGGTCCTGAGGGCCTTGCCTCTCTGTCCTTGGTACCTTCCCTATATTCTCCCTCTTTCCCACTTGCTGTTTCTCTCAGATAAAAGTTCTCTAGTCTCTGTCCCTCAAGGTAGTTCCAGCTCCACCAAGAAAAAGAACTTGCTTTCTGGATCATTCCACACCAGCAAATTAAAACAAGCAAGCCTTCCTTTGGCCTTCCTCCTATCTAGTCCTGTGCCTGACCCTACCCTCAGGACTTCTCCAGAGCGAGAGGAACAGGAAGCCCCTAGAACTCTGAGAGGCTAACAACTCACTAAAGGCCTAGAGGGTTGAGAAACACGGAGCAGCTCCAGCTGGAGCCATGGCTTTCCTGCTGGCAGGCTTCACTGTATACAGGGCTGGGGCAGAGGTGAGACCGGAAGAGAGGAAGGGCCCGCTGAGCAGGCAGAATTTGAACGGGCCTGAGGGAAGGCCCTGCAAAGCCTGGGAAGGAGGAATAGGCTGGACTGCTAAGTGCTTTTGCCTGAGGAATCTCCTGCTCCATCTTCCAAGGGCCCCTGCTAAGCAACTATTGCATTTCCTCATTGGTCAGATAAGAAAACGGAGGTGAGCAATACTTCCGGCCAAGCTGATAAACCGTGTGGGGCCTGCATTCTCAGGTCCCAGGAGCCAACCCCATGCTAGTAAAAAATTGCTATGACAGCAGCTAGCAAACTTGATTTTCTTTGCTTTCTTTCTCCCTTTAAGACACATGTTAAAATGTATTTGTTTACTTATTTGTTAGCAGAGTTTCATGTAGCCCAGGCTGGCCTCTCACTGCCATGTTGCCAAAGAGGACCTCGATCTTCTGCTTTTGTTTTTGTTTTTCGAGACAGGGTTTCTCTGTGTAGCCTTGGCTGTCCTGGAACTCACTTTGTAGACCAGGCTGGCCTTGAACTCAGAAATCTGCCTGCCTCTGCCTCCCAAATGCTGGGATTAAAGGTGTGCACCACCACCGCCCGGCTGGATCTTCTGATTTTCCTGTCTTCACTTCCCAAGTGCTAGGATTAAGGGTCTGCATTAGTACACTGTTTTATGTAGTGCTGTGGATGGAGCCCAGGGCTTTGTGAGCACTGAGCTACATCCCTAGTTCAAAAGACAGGTCTCAATCTGTAGTTTCACACTCTTCATCCTTCTGCTTCAGCCTCCCCAGGGATGAAATTACAGGTATGGCACCCTCAGAAGGAGGAGAAATCTCAGGCGGCCAGGACCTCTAAGTTCTTCTCCCTTCACAAGCCAGACCCATTCTGAACACCAACGTAGCCTCTCTTGAACGCACTCTGATAGAAAGACATCTGATGAAGAGGATTCTCTTCCATATGATAGAGAGGGTCTCTAGGAAGTGTGTGGGGTAGGGGTGGGGGTCCCTGGAGGCAAGGACAGCAGCTGTCACCAGACTCTGTCCCTTCTGCTCTCCCTGCAACTCCGGAGGGCAGAAGGGACAAGACCTGCACTTTGGTGACACTGTCTGATCAGCAACTTGAGCAAAACTTAATTGCTTCCCTGAACCTGAGAAATATCAAACGGCATAAATAATCGTGCTTTAAATTATTAATAAAGGCATTTACATCTCGAGTTTTGGAGCATGAAAATTAATTTAATTTCTTATGCTAAACTGGCTGGGGAAGCACGTGATTTCAGGATTTGGAGATGCCAAGGGCAGAGAAGCAAAGGAAGATGGGGTGTGTGCTGTCTTGGGCATTTTGTACTGAAAAAAATCTCAAAAATAGTAAGAAGGGATGAACAGAAAGGAAGAGAGGAAGAGAGCTCTTGTGCAGACTCAACAGCCTCTGCCTTTGTCACTGAGAAAACAGTTTAGTTATCCCTGCTATCGCCAGGGCCCCTTACTGCAAATGAACTTTAGGACTTGTGGCAAACCTGGGTTGGTGTGGAAAGAGAGTGCCTGGCTGTCAAGGGCAGATGTGATTCTGTTCAGGATGAAATGGACTCATCTAGTGGGCTTGGGAAGGAGGCCCAAAGCCTCGGCTGGCATCATGGGAGCAACCCGGAGCCCCATCACCATCTGACACTCTCCCCTCTGTTGCATTTCTTCCTCAGTCTCTGGCAGCAGATGCTACAACTATCTCCGTGTCTGCGTCCCAAGGGAGCTTCTTCCTGGTTGAGAATCCTTGGCTCCGATTATTTCCTTTGAGCCTTAGTCTGTTCTGTAACATAGGTGTAGTAAGGCTGGCTCATGACCGCACAGATGTAGCGGACTGTTTAAGGACTGCTGAGCTGAGGGGATGGAGGCTTGGTGCCAGGAAAGAGAGGAGGGAGAGAAAAAAAAAAAAAAAACAGGAAAGATGGGAGACTTCCTTCAGCCCCTGGAGCTGATTGGAACTTTGAGATGGACAAGCCTGAGAATTGGGTGTCCACTACAGCTTTGAAGACCACAGGCAGGAACAGGGCTGTAGGGAGCTTTAGAAACAGTCAGTCATCCAAGGCAGAATTAAACTGTATTCCCTCCTCCACCCTGAAGATTCTCTGTTCACACTCTGGGAAGGAGGGTGGTCTCACAAGAGCCATACCACAAGGGATGGAGACAGACCTGGGCTGAGAAGAGGAGAGGAAGGGACAGGGGCATCACACAAGATTGCTGCCCAGGCCCCCAATCTCCAGAACCATGGGGCTCAAGGGAAAGCCTTGCTCTCTGTACCCCTCTAGGATGGATGATTGCAAATAGACCCAACTGCTCTGGCCCAAGGCTAGATGCCTGAATGGCAGCCAGGGAAGGCCAAGGGTAGATGCAGACCTGTGTCAGTTAGCATCTTCTATGCCTAGTTCCGTGTCATGATGGATGTCAATCCTTAACTTTGCCAGATTTTCAAGGGAGCCAGGAATTCACATTCCAGACTTGAACTCCCAAATGCACTTGGATACATAGTTACCAGGACTTTTTTTTTTAAGATTTTATTTATTTTACATATATATGATGAGGACACTGTCGCTGTCTTCAGACAGACCAGAAGAGGGCATCAGATCCCATTACAGATGGTTGTGAGTCACCATGTGGTGACTGGGAATTGAACTCAGGACCTCCAGAAGAGCAGTCAGTGCTCTTAACCATTGAGCCATCTCTCCAGCCCCTGACCAAGACTTAATAAAGATCCCAGCTCTCACCATACATCCCCTGCATGTATCCACACCTTACTCACTCACGGCCGAACAACCTGGCAAGGTAGTCCCAAATTACAGCAACATATATTGAGACCCAAAGCAAAATGATGTGTCCCAGGTCGTACAGCTTCTTAAGCATGAGCTAAGGTGAGTGGTGGGTCCCATAACTCAGCCTCCCAATGGAGCACAGGGTCCAGCTGACTGGAGGCTAGTCCCAGCAATACCACCATTTCTCCCCTCCCCTCAATTTTTTCTACTAAAAGAAAAAGAAAAAGAAAAAGAAAAAGAAAAAGAAAAAGAAAAAGAAAAAGAAAAAGAAAAAGAAAAAGAAAAAGAAAAAGAAAAAAGCTTGAGCTGAAATCCACATAAAATCCAATGAACTAGACAGACGAATCCCCTTGGAATTTAACACAGTCACAATGTTATTTAACTTCCACCTTGTTTACTGTTTTTCAATTATTTATTTTTCCAGCTTGGTTGAGGTGTAATTGACGAAACTTGTATAATTTAAGTTACAAACACAGATCTCTCTGCACAGGGGAGTGAAGGCCATGATCAGGCTAATTAATTTCCCCATCCCCTCATCTCCTCTCATAACAAATTTGAAATCTGCATAATTAACTATAGCCATCATGCCACTCGTTAAACCTCCAGAACTTACTATGTAACTGAAAATCTGTGTCCTTTGACCACCTCTCCACCTCCCTCATCAGGGGTACCTGGCACTTACCTGTGCTTCTGTTCTTAAGAGTTTGACTTTAGCCGGGCAGTGGTGGCGCACGCCTTTAATTCCAGGACTTGGGAGGCAGAGGCAGGTGGATTTCTGAGTTCGAGGCCAGCCTGGTCTACAGAGTGAGTTCCAGGACAGTCAAGGCTACACAGAGAAACCCGGTCTCGAAAACAGCAACAACAAAAAAGAGTTTGACTTTAGACCCCACAGGCGGGTAGGACCAGGCAGCTCTTTGTCTATGCCTGGCTTCGTTAGTTTCTTACAACCCTCCCCCTGTCTTTCTGTCTCTGACTCTCTCTCTCTCTCTCTCTCTGTGTGAGTGTGTGTGTGTGTGTGTGTGTGTGTGTGTGTGTGTGTGTGTGAGTGATCTTTTCCTCTCTTCCCCTGCTGATGACGATCAAGGCTGTGTAAGCTACATTGAACTTAGGAATCTCTCTCTCATTTCCTTTGGCTAGCTATTCAGAAGTGAGATTACTCGTTTGTGTGTGAGTTCTGTTTATAAGTTTTGGAGGAAGCTACATACTATTTTCCGTCAGCCAGCCCTCTCTGTAAACAGTGACAGTTGCTGGTGTTTTTCAGCTTTGGAGCGTGCCATGCGCAGCCTAGAACTGTGTGCTTCGCCTGCCAGTTGTTAGGATCCGTCGCTCTCACGCAGAGGGGAGTACAGTTCAGAGAGCCTGGTGCATAACCTCTCATTCTAATGAGTCCAAGACTCAGGACTCCAGGGGCATTCCTCGAGACACAGTTCCCACTGACGAATCCAACCTGAGCATCTTTTACACAGACTGGAGACACTCAACTTACAGAGAGTCCTGTGGGCACCGAAACAGTCCACAGAGCCCCTGGCACATGAGTGGCCTCTCCGGCCAAGGGATGCTGCTTGGTTGGTGGAGTCCCTGCCTAGTGTTCACAAAGCCCTGGCTCTGGTCCTAGCGATCATAAACAGCATGGTTGTACTTGGGCAATGAAGGTAAGAGAACCAAAGGCTCAAGTTATCCTTGGCTACAGAATCAGTTTGGGGCCAGCCTGCACTTCATGGGACTCTGTCTCAAAATAGGGTTTTGGTTTTTGGTTTGTTTGTTGTTTTTGTTTTTTGAGACAGGGTTTCTCTGTCTGTCCTGGAACTTGCTCGGTAGACCAGTCTGGCCTCAAACTCACAAAGATCCGCCTGCCTCTGCCTCCTGAGTGCTGGGATTAAAGTGCCCAGCAAGACATGAATTTCCAAAAGACACTACATTTCTTTTCCTAGGCCTCAGGACAGAGATGGGATAGGACAGAGATGAGGTGAGTGGCCACCAAGAACACAGTGAGAGGGGCCCAAGCTCAGAGGTGGGCAGGGATTGCTGCTGGCAAACACATGTGTTCCTGTAGCAGCAGCTGGGTGGAGCCCAGAGTTCCAGATGCTGTGGGAGCTCCTAAAAGGATTGGAGAGCCAGGAGATGGCTTAGTTGGTAATGGGCTTGCTTGTGACATGTCTCAGTTCCTTTCTTGTTGCTGTAGTAAATCACCCCGGCTTATTTTGGTTTACAGTTGTAGGGGCACACAGTCTATTGTGTCAGGAAAGGCATGGCGTGGGAGGTTGCTGTCACACTGCACCTGGATTCAGGAAACAGAGAATGAACAGGAAGTGAGGCAAGGTTATAAAGGTCCATCCCCTGTGACCCATTTCTTCCAGCAAGGCTCTACCGACTAAGGGTTCCATGACCATAGCACCACCAGCTGAGGAGCGAGTGTTCAAGCACACAAATGTATGAGGAGCATTTCATGTTCAAACCATAGCACTGTACAAGCATAAGGGCCTGAGTTTGATCCCCAGCTCCGAGGTGAAAGTGTGGTACAATATTGCTCATCTACAGTCTGAGGACTCTCAGGAGGTCAGGGGTGGAGACAGGTGGGTCAAAGCGACTGGGGAGATATATGATACTAACTGCTCAACTCTACACACATGTGTGCATGCACATAAACACATACATACATACATACATACATACATACATACATACATATATACATACATACATACACAATAAATGAATAATAAAATATAGAAGAGAATTGAGATACTTTATCTCTTATTTATTCTTAGCTACTAGTCTCCCTCATTATCTTTGAAAAAACTAAATTGCAACTATCTTTCAAAAAAAACGCTCCTTAAGGGCTGGAGAGACTGCTCAGCAGATAAGAGCACTTGCTGCTTATGCAAAGGACCCAGGTTCAATTCCTAGCACCCAGGTGGCATCCTTAACTCCAGCTCTACAGGATGCAGCACCCTCTTCTGGCCTCCATGGGAACTGCACACATGTAGTGTACATACATACATGCAAACAAGACACTTAAACACATAAGATAAAAATGAACCATTTAAAAAATGTGTTGTAAACAAAATTTTCATTAATGTTTATTAAACACTGCATATAACCGCAGGCAGAAATTATGATACTAAGGAGGTGGTTGGTTTAGCATCAATCTTTAGGTTTTTATGGCGATCCATGGCCCCTCTTCGTAATTATAGTGTGAAGTAAACATTTATGTCCATTTTATGGGCTGTGGAGAGCAGTCTGGTATTTCACACCACTGTGGATATTTATGGCTGCTGCTCCCTTTGTGACACAAGGTCCCTGCCCTGATTCAGGTGTCACCGAGACAAGTTGTCTGGTTCACCATCTGTATTTGCTGTGTGACCATTTTGGACTGATGCCTTCCGTCTCCGAGATCATCTCTAAGATCCCCATTAGCAGAAGTGAGTGTCGCTGAATGTCAGGGGTGCCCAGATCCGTGCTGAAGCTGGGGTGAGGAATCATTTTCTCAGAAATAGTTCTAACAACTTGTCAGAATGTCCAGAGGACACAGCTGATGGTGGCTGTGCAGTGGGGGTGAGTGTGACCCTAGAACCTTCATGCAACCAAAGCAAGGTGTGGTAATGAGCGCTCATAATCCAGGCACCGGAGAGCTTGCTGGCCGATCAGTCTAGCCTGATTGGAGATCCTGCATCAAAACTAAAACCAAAACAAAACAGGGTGATTAGCACTGAAGAATGGCATCCAAGGTTGTCCTCTCACCTCCATGTGCATGCCCACACATGAGTATGCAGATGTGTGCACACACATAAAGCATGCGAACACAGCACACATACTTGTGTGCACACACACACACTTCACCTGAAGGACACATGGACTGGGCTACCTCTCAGCTTCTATGCCATCCTCTGAGTACCCTAAACCTGCACATGCTCTTTGGTCAGAGGACAAGAGACAGTAGAACCAGGATCTACTTACTGGTTTCCCAAGTCCTCAGCCTAGGTTTTGATACCATAATTCCAGCCCTCAACCATCTTGCCGGTTTTTTTTTCCTTTTCTCAGCCCACGAGCTTCCGGGCCCAGTTCTCCTCGGTGTGAAGCTGTGAACTGTGGATAACTGGTCCCTACCTATGGTGGTGAGCAAGCCACCTCAGTTTCGTTAGCTGTAAATTAGGGGGACAAATACCTCCTCCGGCGAGTTATGACACTGCATGAGAGTCATTTGTCAACTGCAAAGCCCCTCGAGGCTGTTATGCAGAGCTCAGCCATGTGGTCAGCAGACAGACCGCTAAGTGTATCCGTTTCTCTCAGACTACTCACTGTCAGCCTGCAAGCTCAGCAGCCAGGCCACTGAGACAGGAGAATTGCTGCCTATGCCACTTCTGCCTGGGCTACACATAGATAGTTTCAGACCAGTCTGGGACACAGTGTGAGACCCTGTCTCAAAACAGAATAAAAGAAAACAAAGTAAAACAACAGAGTCCAGCCTCGCCATGGAAGGGGTCTCACTTCAGAAGTGAAGCTGCAGATCCCATGGAAGGTACCCTGTTCACAGACGCTGCCCTGCTCCTGGATGGTGGGATACTGCTCTTCCTTGGGAAAGGAGCCAGACGGGGCTATAGAGTGGTTGCTACCTGGAGTTAGGAGCCCAGCGGCTGTGAGATGGGTTCCCAATGAGAAGGGAGCAGAGAGCTTATTAAAAGCCTTTCCCCTCCTCAGCCTTTCCCAAATGGACACCTGGTCTCCTGAACTTGCCTGACATGTGCATCTGTTTCCCTAGCCAGACCCCAAAGTTTTCTCCCTGGCCCCACACAGATTAAGTAGAAAGATATCAGCTTCTGCCTTCCATTTTGTTGTATGCAAGTTCCCAGGGAGCAGTTACTACACAGAACCCCACAACCACAGGGAGAAAAGGGTGGAGCAATCAGAACAGCCCTACCCACCTCCAGTCCTCGGAGAGGCCCTGGCACAGAGTCCAGAACCTGCCTGCTGCAAAGCTTTGAGCACAGGAGACCAACCAATGGCTTCCTCCTCCCCCCCTCCCCCTAGCTCTCTGCTCCTCTCAGAACTCCAGCACCCCTGCAAGCCTCACAGTCCCCACAGACCTTCTGCAGATCCATCCCCAGCAAGAGGGCCTTGCCTTACAGCCCTACACTATCTAACTCAAGGAGGAGGGGAAAAAGGGGGGGGGGGAGGAAGCGTTGCAAAACTTGCCTAGTGGGGAGGAGAAAGGAGGGGGGCCCTCCTGGGCACAGAACAGAAGTCCCCAACGCACTGTGGCTGCCTTGTGGTTCCAGCTCGAGGCTCCTGCAAGCACACTGTGGTTGAACACGATAACCGGCGAGACGATTTGGAGAATTTCAGGAGGTTTTGTAATAAAAGGTGACAGACAGCACAGCGCCTGTGATAACAAGATGCTGGGGCTTGGTGCCAAGAAGCTGGGCAGCAGGGACATGGAGAGCTCTCCAGGGCAGGCTGGAGGGAGGAAGAAAACCCACTCCATTCCTGGCAAGTGAACCAAAATGGAGGCTTCCTCCTTGGCTTTGGAGCGGGGACGACAAACGGGCTAGGAAGGACTCACTTGCTCCTGTCTGGGGTGAGGCTGTGAGAACAGAGCTGAGTCATGTCTATCCCTTTCTGGGCAAGCCAAGTCTGCTCAGGAAGTTGCCATATCCCCAGACCCAGGCCACTGCTCACTAGGCTCAGTTCTCATAGGTCGCTCCCAGCAGCCACCCCCTTCTCTCTTCCTCATTATCAATATCGCATGACCTGGTCAAGAAGGCAAAGAAGGGCAGTACCAGGTGGGTGGCTGAGAGGGATAGCCGGGCAGGGCCCAGGATGCGTGGTCCATGAGGCAGACACTTATGGACACTCACTGGCTGTCAGGGAATGTCTTCATCCCACAGTACACAGTGGGAGGCTGCCTCTCTTGGGTACCACCTTGTAACTCAGTCGCTTCCTTTCACTGGCGGGATCTCCCCTCCAGATGTTCTAGGTGTGCCACACCCACAGCTGTGGTGGCTCAGTGCCTTTGCACATACAGATGCCCTGCTCAGAACAAATCTCCCCTTTACGTTCTCCCTTGGAGACCCTGTTCAAATCATGCCCGTGTGTCCATCTCTTCTGTGCAGACTCCTAAGCCCTCACAGCAGGACTCACCTCCAGCTTCTCCACCAGGCTGACCATGTATCCATCTGCTTTGCCCGCATCTCCACTGAAGCCAGGTGCTCTGCCTTCTGCCTTCCTTTCAGGTTCTAAGGAGAGGAGCTACATCTTATTTTATCTCTGTTTTCCAAAGTCTCACTCAAAACCAGGCATTCTGTGCAGGTGGATGGATGGCAGTTGGTGTTTTTACTATGTAGCAAACTCAAAAAGGTTTCTCTGCTGAAGGTTTTGTTCCTAACTGGTGGCTCTCTTTTAGGAGGCGTGGAAGCTTTATGGCATAGGACCTAATGGAGGGAAGCTGATCTCCAGGGGCCTCAGAAGGGTATGTGTTGTCCCTAGCCCTTCCTCTGTCTCTCTGTGCATCCTGCCTGCCACGAGGTAAGCTGAGCTGCTTCACTGTTTCCACCATGATACTTCACCTCACCACAAATCCACAGTGATGGGACCAAGCAACTGTGGGCTGAAATCTCTGAAGCCCTGCACGGGAACACATCTGGCCTCCTATAAGCTATATCCTCTCTCTCTCTCTCTCTCTCTCTCTCTCTCTCTCTCTCTCTCTCTCTGTATGTGTGTGTGTGTGTGCATAATTGATTTATGCGTATCTGTATGGATAAGATGGGTGGATGGATGGATGGATGGGATGAAGGCAGCATCTGGTCAGATGAGGGATCCAGGACACATCCAGGTAGAGAAAGCACTTTACAGACCCACCATACAATTCAAGCCCAGCATAGGAAGGGCTACAGATATGGCATGTCCCTTGGACATGTACCTTCACGCAGGCTGCAGACCTGGGATCTCACTGTCTAACGGGAAGCCCTTTCTTTACTTTGCCTTTTGTGTGTGAGGCTCTGACAAGGTTTCTCCTCACCCATCCGTAGACTTTCAGACCTTGGGTCTTGTTTAGACCTCAGCTCTAGAAAGTACCACGGGAACCCAATTTTCTCCTTAGAGACACACCAAAAGATGATGGCTTCTCCCTTTGGTGTGCCTCCCCACCGCAGCCCGCCACACTCAGAAACAGAAGACAGAGGGCTTGATCCCCAAATCAGATCACTGCTCCTCTCTCAGGGAATTCCCCCAGGATTCCCCTACTTCAAGCCCTCTTACCACCTGCAGTTATATCAATGCCCACCCCCTGAGAAGGCCCTCCTCATGGAGAGGCACAGATGTCCACCAATCAAAAATGACACCAGACACAAGCGGTGCAGGACCCAGGGAGTGACCAGGGGCTGACAGGAACTGGTTTGAACCAGGCCCATCTGTTTTGGCTCTGGCTGGCTGTGAGCCACTGAGGAAGTGAGTGGTTCAACCCCAGTGCACTAGAGCCCCCGTGGGACCTCTGCAAACCATGCCTTTTCTAGGCTGGATCTACTGCTGAGCAGATAGGAACCCCACCATGTAACACAGCCTGGGCCCCACACAGGCCCACGGACACACCAACAAGCAGACTGTGACTTCCTGGCCCCTCAGCTGAGGTCTCAGGAGAGCTCAACACCTGCTTTTCTTTGACGTACAATGGTTTCTAGAGAATTCAGTCCCCCCACCCACCCCCCACACTCCCTCAGAGAAACTTTATGCTCCTGGATTGTGGGCCCTCCCTCCTAGACTGTTCTGTTTCCTCCATCTTCTCCACATTCTTTCCTTGGAGCATCTGCTGTACCTTGGGAGGAAATGTCTCATCTCTCATACCTACTGTGTGAATGGATATGGGGTCTTCACCATGGAGAAGATGGGCTCTGGGGTCAGATACCAGAAGTTCTAAACTCCAGCCCCACCGAGAGTCAGCCTACTGTCCCTGGGGCACCTGGGCTAACCTGGAGTACCTGGGCTGACCTGGGTAATGCTCTAACTCCTTGCAGCGTTGTGGATCCAAAGGTTGTCACCACCTCTCAGGGCCACTCAGAGGACTGAATGCAAAGGGGCATGCGAATAGCACTGAGCACTGGCACTGGGGAAGTGTTTTCGCCACAAAAACAGTGGCTCTATTCATATAAATACAATCTATAGTCACAAAGATCCCCAGGGTGGAACAGGAATAGACAGGGGTTGATCTCTCTCTCTCTCTCTCTCTCTCTCTCTCTCTCTCTCTCTCTCTCTCTCTCTCTCCTTTCTCCCCCTCCCCTCCCTCTCCCCCCTCCTCTCTCCTTCTTCTCTCCCTCCCCTTCCTCCTCCCCCTTCCCCTCCCCCTTCCTCATCCCCCTCCCCACCCTTCTCTCTCACACACACTCTCAGGAACTATTATATCAACCACTCCTTTGGGTCGTGTCTACATCATCTGTGGGACATGTGACAGGATGGTGCACCCACATCTGCTCCTGGAAGGTCAGGTAAACTTGCTGGTTGAGTTCCCAGAACAGAATACACTCCTGCAGCCTGCCACTGGGTCCAGGTATGCCAGATAGACAGCCGGATGGACGGACGGTGAGAGAAGTGAACCTGTTGTATACAGCTTCTCTCTGTCTGAGGTCCCTGCTGGGAAACCAAAGGCTTGAAGCAAGGGCGCCAGGAGAAACCTGGAGAGGACTGGATAAGGAAAGAGAGGCTGCAACAGAGGGGAAGCCCTGGGATTTGAATAGGAACCCACAGGCTCTGGTATTGCACGTTGGCCCTACGTGGTGTTGCTATTTAAGAGGCTATGGAAACTATAGGGGTTAGAATCAGTAGGACATACATCACTGAAGGTATGACCTGGGGTATCTTGTCCAGGGCATTCTCTCTCTCTCTCTCTCTCTCTCTCTCTCTCTCTCTCTCTCTCTCTCCTCCCCTCCCCCTCCCCCTTCTCATCATTAGATGAGCCTCCTCTGCCACACACTCCTACCATAATGATGTTCAGTCTTGCCATGGTCCAGAATTAATAGAGATAAAAACTGTGATCTGAAACCACCAAAACCAGGAGCCAAAATAAATCCTCCTTATGTCCTTCATGTTGGGTCTTTTGTCTCTTAAAAAAAAATGTTGTATAACCAGAGAGCTGGTGGCTGCACACACGGTGAACACACTACATGCCCCTGAGCTGTGTGCACTTTAAAATGGCTCATTAAGCAACACATGTTGTCACCACAGGCACAACAAAAAGGTCGAAACAAAAAAGTTAAAGGTTGGGTGGAAAGGGGATGTGCCCTCCACAGCTGTCAAAACCACGCACAGGTGCACGTAAGGAGCGTGCTCTTGAGGTCCTCGGGTCAGGCGACAAAGCCACTATGAGTGGGATAGGGGGCTGCGACAGCTGTGACCCTTGGGGCCTCACTTGTGCATTCCTTTGGAAAAGCAAAGCTCAGACTTGAGGCCGGCACAGCATGGAAAGAGGGACTGACTCACGACCCCTTGTTAGAGAACCCCCTCCCCTACCCAGAGCGGCCCCTCTGGAAGGTTGCACTGGCCTCCCCATACCCTGGTAGGCCATTTTCAAATGCTGCCATGCTGGCTTGATTCTACTCCATAAACATAGGTGTCTGTGGTGCTGGGGAGTGACCCGACCCGTGGCCTTCTTCACGCGAGACAATTCCTCTCGCACCCCAGCAAACATCCATTTTTATGGAACCATCTAAAGACGACGGTTTTCGACCACACACCTCAGCATCTTCAGCTCCTCCCGATGCCTTCCCTAGAACAATGCTCTCCAGCTCACGCCTGACCACAGTACCCATGATTCCATTGGCTTCCGGCCTAGGCTCCTCCTATCCCCCCCTCCCTCCAACACTCGTTTCATAGGTTTGGGTGGTTCGATGGTTTCGGTCGTTTTCTTTGGATCCTCTAGTGTCCTTCATCGTTCGTAAATGTGGGGGTTCCCTGCAACTGCCCCGGCTGGGAGTTTGTTCTTCTGCATGGTGCACCTCCTAAGGCTGTGCTTTGTAGATCAGTCCACACCTTGGGTTTGCTGGGCCATTTCATCTGTCACTCAGCTCCCACTCTGTCCCGGTGAGTCACATGACCTGAAAAGCCGCACTGACACATCATTACCGCAGGAGTCGAGGTCTTTTCCTTTGAATACAGAATTACTTATGTAAATGTGTTTGTTTTTAATTGGTTCATAATAATTATACAGATTTATAAGATCAGGAGTAATATTTTAATATGTGCATATATTAGGGTGTTTTTTTATTCATTCTTTTTTTTAAAAATGTTTTATTTGAATCTCATTTTGGAAAACTTTGACTCCAGTTTTGGTCTGAATGTAAAATGACTCCTCTGCGCAGGCCCACGTGTGTGAGCTTGTGCTCCGCAGTTGGTAGCGCTATTTGGGGATGTCGGGTAGCTTTTAAGAGGTAGGACTTGGCATGGCTAGCCTGGGTCCCTTGGAGTGGGCTGGGTTCTGCCAGGGACTGGATCCGATCTAGTTCTCTTTGCTTCCTGACCCAGCCACCATGCGAGCAGCCCTTTTATACACTCTTCCTCCCTCCTCTCTGCCTTCCACCGGAGGTGACTAGAACCCTCGGAATTGTGAACCAGCGATGATTTACAAGTCATTTAAAGTCATACTTCCTGTAAGTTGCCTAGGCTTTGTGTCAGTATAGAAAGCTGTTCCCTACATATTTACCGCTAGTTAACCATCTTTAGAAACACGAGTAAAGCTGACAACGTCTTTGCCATTTTAAAGTGTTTTATTTGTGTGTGTGTGTGTGTGTGTGTGTGTGTGTGTGTGTGTGTGTGTGTGTGTATTCCACGTGTGTGAGTGCCCATGGAGGCCAGAGGAGGGCGTGGGATTCCTAGAGTTGTAGCTTCAGGAAGCTGTGACCTACAGAACTCAGGTCTTTCGGAAGAGCAGGATGGCGCATAGCCACCGAGCCATTTTTCCCAGCCCTGTTTTTGGCAATGATGTTTGTGCTAAGACTATTTCCCACCATGGATATATAGGCAGGGAATCCTCCCCTGAAGATTATTTAAATAAGGTTTAATTTTTCCTTCTTGCTTTGTGACCAGGCTCACTAGTAATTTATAATTTTGTCTATGCTTTCCTGTGAGTGCATAACTTGGCATTTTCCTCTTTCCTAATTTTCATTTGATTTGATTAATTTTTTGAACATGTAAATCATGTACAAATTATGTACGAATGATTCAGAACACAAAACAGTATTAAAAACCTTGCCTAAAGAAGTTTTATTCCCATGGTAGTGTTTCCTACCCCACCCCACCACCTCTGTTTACTGGTTCATTCTCTCTGTATTCTTTTAGACACGTATCACTTACGGGCATGAATATGCATACATGTGCATAAACACAAGCCAGTTCCCACCTCTTTCTCATAGACGTTATGGTAAGAATGTGGATGGGGGCTGAAGTCTCAGAAGGGAAAACAGGGTTTGGTTTTGATGTTTGTTAAATATTTTAAAAATATTTTTAAATTCTGTGTGTGTGTGTGTGTGAGAGAGAGAGAGAGAGAGAGAGAGAGAGAGAGAGAGAGAGAGAGAGAGAGAGCAAGCTTGGGCTCATGTGCGCAGTTGACACAGAGCTCAGAAGCAGAAGACCCTTGAGCAGGGGCACATGAAGCACATGTGCTCTCAACTGCCCAGTCGTCTCTTTGGATACCGTTTTTACTGTTTTGAGACAGCATCTAATGTCCTCACATTTCTGTGTTCATACAAAATGCCACATTCTGAATTTTAAAAAGGCACAAAATATAGGAAACAAAGTAGAGGAACACTTTAATCCAATAGTCCCAGAAGCTACAAAGTAAAACCAGAGGTGACTTCATGGGAACGTGAGAGTTCTGTGACAAGACAAGAGTCACTAAAACCCATGTGCCTGACATGTGGCCATGTTTGCTGTATTTAAAGCACCCTAGGCACACTCAGTGGAAAACTGATTCAGGCTGGGAGAGGGTGAGCCTGGGAAAGCACTTGCTGTGCCACCCTGAGGATCTCAGTTCAGAGCCCAAACTGGAGTAAAAGCAGACACGGCAGTGGGCATGCCTGACTGCAGTGTGCTTGCAGTGGGACAGAAGGCAGAAACAGGGAATTCTCCAGGTACCTGCCTCAAACAAGGTTGAAGACAAGGATGACACCTAAGCTTGCCCTCTGACTTCCATATGCAACACAGTGCCACATATGCACGGATATGCACACATCTCACACCCACACCCACACATCCACATCCACATCCACAGCAGTTATCGCATACACATGTCATACATATCACACACATACACACATCATAGATATACATGCATACACACATGATACATACACAACAACATTCTTTTAAAACCTCAATTGTTTGTAAATTCCTCAAAAAGAAAAAAAAATTAAACATATCTCTCAGGGGCTCCAGTTCCTCAGCTCACAGATGTTTTTCTAGAAGTCAGAGACACATCCACACAAAGACATGTGCTGTGTTCCTAAAGAGCGCCAAAGGAGAGCACCAATCTGTGCACCAGTAAGGGACCCAACAGATGCACAAACAACAGACAACTAGTAGGTGGTTCAACTGTCCAGCAGCTTCAGGCTCCAGGACCATGCCCTTACAACCACCTTTGCAAGCACTGAAGCTCCTCCTACAGTGTCCCACCAGGCCTGTGGTTGTCACATCATGTCACTTAGGAAACAATAACCCATGTCTGCATATGCTTCATGTAGTGTTTGAATACTTTTAACCTGCCAGGCCAACAATATACTCACAGGAGAGACTACCATCCAATGGACCCAGGAAACCAGTTGCTGCATATATGCATGGTGGCTTCTCAGAATGACACACTGGACAAAAGACAGAGACATAAAAGGACTTATCTGTGTGATCCCATTCAAGGAAGTCCAGGAAGAAACGACTCATCTCCAGTGACAGAGCTCAGAAGGACGGCTGCCGCTGGAGGTGTTGGCTGGAAGTGGGCCCAAGGGAACCCTCAGGAGTAATGAAGATGTTTCATGTCTTCATTTGGGGGATGGGCTCCCACATTTATCAAGACTCTTCAAACTCTACAGTGATGATCTCCATCTTTTGCCTGATGTGAGTCACCTCCATTAAAATGATAATAGATGAAATAAAATGTATGTAAAGAGCACCCAAGGATCAGCAAGAAAGGGATAATAAATGTCGTGTAAAATGGGCAGAGACGACGAAGGGGCAGCCCGTGGCTGGGGAAACGCAGCCGTCTTTCAACGATGAAGAACGACATTCGCCTTCACACGTCAGCTGGGAAATGCAGGTGAGCGCATCCTCCCCCAGCTGCCTAACCAAAGTGAAGATTAATAGTACCAGCTACTGGCATGAAATCAAGGAAGCAATCATTTGCTTGCACTGTAAACTGGTAGAGGTTGCTCAAAGGTGACTTGGCAATAGCTGCTGAAGCTTAAAAGCGCATGACCTCTAACCCAGCACTATGGCATCTGGAAACATATGGGAGAGGGTTGTTTTAAACCACAGGATTCCCCTGCTAGAAAACAAATCAGGTCTATATGGGCCCTTACAACCAGTATGCAGTTAGGTCAACAAGAGCAACACCAGACGATAGATAGATAATTTAGTGCAATCTCATGAACACACACACACACACACAAGTCTGAGTGCATTTACACACACTTGTAAATATTCAGACAGGGGAAGGAAAATGTGCTTTCAGTGTTGCTATGGTTACTTCTGGGGAGGGGAGTTCAGGTATTTAGTAAAGTCCTATTGCATAGCACATTCTCTGTGCTTTTCAATGATTATATTCTTGCATTCTTGGTGTGCACGTGTGTGCACACATGCGTGACCACACAGATGTGTGTGTGCACAGACACATGCATATGGAGGCCAAAGGTTAAGAGTTGGGTATGTACCTGCCAGTCTCCATTTTGTCTTTTGAGGCAAGGTCTCTCACTAAGCCAGGAGCTCACTGAGTCAGCTAGACCAGGGAGCCAGCAAGCCCCAGGATCCACCTGTCTCTGCCTCCCTAACATTGGATTACAGACACACACTGCCACCCCCAGATTTTTAACATGAGTTCTGGGGATCCAGATTCGTGTCTTTGTGCTCACAGGGTGAGCACTTTACTGAGTAAGCCATTTCACCAGCCTGTTCTTGCTGTGATTTTTTTTAAAGGTTTTTGACAAAGTCTCTGCTGCTGGTTCAGTGTATGTTAAGAAACCGTTGTACAAGGGCTTCTTAGCACCAGGCTGACAAGCAGTCCTGCAGGAAGGACAAAAGAGCCCACAGAAACCTGCCTCACTCTTTCCCCTGCACTCTGATCTCACAGTGATCACTGGACGCTGACCATCTCATAACTGGTCCTTAAGTGCACAGAAAACACCCATGGCTGTCAGCTGTGGGTGCTGGCTTGTGTTCTCATGGGTAGTGGTGGCAGGTGGTCTTCATCCTCAGCCACAGTCACACGAACCTTGTTCAGAACTCAGGGACCAGGTGTCTTCTGCAGATCGGGGGTGGGGATTTTGATAGGTGTCGCTGTGACCAGTCTGTATGTTACAGAACACCTCCAGCAAAGCGGTGGAGACAGCCCATGTGATCACACACTTAGTATTTCTGCAGCCACGCGCTCAATACTCCTTCTGAATCAAAGGCTATGAATAACCACAGGTCAGCCGGAGCGAGCCACTGCCGCTAAGTGTGTTCAAGAGAAAGTGACAAGGTCAACTTTTTGACTCTCAGAGCTCTAGACTCAGAAATGGTGGGGAAGGCATGATCCCTTGGAAAGCCTGACCCTGTGAAACCCTGTCAGCTGACAGCGTGCCTCTCTAGTTCATTCTGCCCTGCAGCAGGTGAGCATCCAGTGAGCAGCGCCTTCCTTAAGTTCCCAGTGTCAGGGGCTGAGTCTTAGAAGCATCAGTTTCCCATGGAGCATGAAGCCTAGGGGCTGGCAGGATGGCCTAATGGGTAAAGGCATTTGCTGCCAAGTCTGATGACCTGGGTTCAATCCCCAGGATGTACACGGTGGAGAGTTGTCCTCTGACCTACAAACACTTGCTGTGGCAAGTGCATTACCCACCTCCCACCCCACTCCCAACCCCACTGCCACAGACAATGTTTTGTTGCTGTTGTTGTTGTTTTTAGAAGCCTGCTTCTCCTGTTGCTGGCATGTGTGTTTCCAGTTTCAGCCCACTTTAAAGAAATGTCACAGGGACAGGAGTACTGCATCCTAGTCACACACCCACACGCACCACGGATTAGGCATCAAGGGAAGGGCAAGGGCAGTGAGCATGAAAAGTCTAATCTGCACCTGAACCTCGGTTCCAGAGCAGCAAGTGCTAAGGGACAAAATTTCCTACCACAATTCTGTGAGCCTAGGGTTTGAATTCACACTAGACCCAGGACAAGGCAAGCCATCCAGGTTGGTGGCGCCCCCTCGTGGTTTGTAGAAGCAACTACAAGGGCTATCTACAAGTAAAGTATCTCGAAATGTCCCCTAGAAGGGGGAAAAATGCCACCAGTTGAAAGCCACTGATTGAGATCCTCAAATCTTTGCATATAACAGTGATGCGGCCCATATATAGAGCAAATATGAATTAAATGAATAGAAGCAAAGGTGGAATAGAAAAAATAGCAAAAGTAGAAGACACTATCAAAAGTTATAGCCAGAAGCTAAAGATCAAGGTTTCTGGAAATGAAAAATATAATCAGTGAACATGGATAAAGAAGAAATTAATGAGTTAGAAGGCAACTTTGAAGAAGTCACATCAAATGCATCAAGAAGGCAAAAGCTAGGGCCTAGGGAGATGGCTCAGTGGTTAGGAACACTGACTGTTCTTCCAGAGGTCCTGAGCTCAATTCCCAGCAACCACACAGTGGCTTACAAACATCTGTGAAGTGATCAGATGCCCTCTTCTGGTGTGTCTGAAGACGGCTACTGTGTAGTTATATACATAAAATAAATAAATAATTCTTTTTAAAAAAAAAAGAAAGCAAAAACTAAACATAAAAATGTAACAGAGAGGTTAAAAGTTCAGGACTCTGTGGTCGTCTGTGTCTAAAATGACCAACTTGGGGGAAGGGCTCAAAGGAGAATAAATGGGATGGGAAGGGGTGGTGTTTAAAAGGATAATGCCAGAGAGACACGCTTGGGTTCTCACAGCAGTGCGTATGATGGGTGCCAGGTGGTGTGGAGGTGCTGCTTTCTGTGAGTTGGATGTAGAAAAGAAGGGCTGAGAACTGAGAGTGAGTGCCCATCTAACCCACAGGTCCCTTTAAGGGCTGCCCTGTATGGCACCAGGGACCACAGAGTCCCAAAAGGCACTTCATCGTGGGAACAGCTGACTGGAGCATGGCTTTGGAGGGCAGGCTCTTCCGACGCTGAGGCAAGAGACCTTGATATGAGGCCTGTGTTCTACAGAGCAGCCAGGTGGGCTCTCTGGGAGTAGATTCAGGAAGACGGGGGCTGGGGAGGGGGCAAGGCAGTGTCCCACACAGGGAGAAGGATGAAAAAGAGATACATGGGCAACCCTGAGCACTGTGCACCAAGGGCCAAAGAGCTCTGTCAGACCAGATGAGGGACATTTAAGGGAGCTATCACAGCCTGATGAGTGACCAGAGAGGCCATTCTAGGAAGGTCCCTTGAGCAATACGTTGGGGGTGCTTGGACTTGAAATGGTGCTAGCCTTTGACAAACTACAACCTGCAGGCCACAGCTGGTTTACTGCTGTTTTTTGTAAATAAAGCTTTATTGGAACACAGCCCTGCTCATCCACCCAGCTCATTCACAGATCCCTGAGGTGTCTCCGAGTTGTAAGAATGACACACAGCTGGGAAAATGAATTTTGAGCTCAACCCAAGTGAGAAGCTTCAGGGGGCACAACCACCAGAGACGGATTCAAAGCCGGATGTACGACGAATCAGAAGTGTGGCAGACAGCACACAGCACACAGCTGGGTCACATTGCACAACTTCACTGAAGCTTCAGCGAGCATGGAACACACTCACCTTACATTGCCTATGTGGCTCACCGCGCAGCACTAAGGAGACACTGCAGCTCAGCTCTGGGACCAGTGTGTTCTGTGAGCCGCTGTGTTTCTATTGTGTGTACATTTTCTTCTCTTCCAGAAGTGCAGTCGTTTAATGACAGAGGATAAAGACTTTTAATATTTTCCCACCACCAGTGCTTAGCGCGTAAGTCTCATATTCCTGTGTCTTCGGATTGGATTATGTTCGAATGTTTGATTTTTCAAACTGCTCTTTGAGTTGCTGACTTCAGTTACACTTTTAAGAAAACGGTTAAGTAAATTTCGACTTGGGCAAGGACAGAACTTCCAGGTTTCTGAAAGAGCCCTGAGCATGTTTCTTCTGTTTTGTGACTCTGGAGTTCTACAAAGTGGCCTCCTTATTGGTGATTATAAAATCAAAATATTGATCAGCTCTGAAAAACAGTGAAGACAGTCCACATCTTGCATACCAAATATCCATCCAAGGCCTGGCTGTTTATAAGAATGAACAGGTATGTCCTCTCACTAGGAGGCTTTCCCCCTCTTTAAGAAACAGTCAACTTAACTTTGCAGAATTGTTTTTAAAGCAATCTCTTCATTGACATATTATCAGTAAACATTTAATTTTTTTTTTGTTGTTTTTTTTGTTTTTTTTTTTGAGACAGGGTTTCCCTGTATAGTCCTGGCTATCCTGGAACTCACTCTGTAGACCAGGCTGGCCTCGAACTCAGAAATCCACCTGCCTCTGCCTCCCAAGTGCTGGGATTAAAGGCGTGCGCCACCACCGCCCGGCTTAATTTTTATACCTATGTTATAGACCAATGGAGGGTCTACATTGCTTGGTTAGGAAAAGGGGTTCAAAGCAGAAAATAATTTAAGAAGATCTAGCTGGTACCTGATGTTGATGGTTTTTTTGTCTCACTGTGAAGAAATTAAAACAGTTTCCAGAGAAGCTACATATCCCATGAAGCCTGTGACATGTGTCCTCCAACTGGCCTATGACGTCCTGGGCAGAGACAGAGTGCCAATGAAGTCTCTCAGCCAGCACCCAAGGAAAAAGAAAAAGGCTGTGAGAAGACGTGAAAAGGAGCGGGCCTGCCTGGCCAGGACAAGTGCCTGGTGCATCTTGTCTGTGGAGGTATATCCAACTTGATTGAATCTGGGATCAACTAAGAGACATGCCTCTAGAAGTGTCACCTTTGGAAGGTGAACATTCTGGGGATGTCCTCCCAGAGAGTCAACGGAGTTGTCTTAGGATCTTACCACTGTGAGCAGACACCATGACCAGGGCAACTCTTATAAGGACAACATTTCATTGGGGCTGGCTCACAGGTTCAGAGATTCAGTCCATTATTATCAAGGCAGGAACATAGCAGCATCCAGGCAGGCGTGGTGCAGGAGGCGCTGAGAGTTCTACATCTTATTCCAAAAGCAAACAGGGAGAAGAATGACTTCCAGGCAGCTAGGATGAGGGTCTTAAAGCCCACGCCCACAGTGACAAACCAACTCCAACAAGGCCACACCTCCTAATAGGGCCACACCCTGGGCCATATATATTTAGACCACCACAAACATTTTCCTGTGGTGAGCCAGATTTGATGAGGTCTGAGGGGAGGACACAGCTGATTTTGCCTGTCCCTCTTCACTGCCTGCTGAGAAATGCATCTACTCTACTGCTGCTGTACATCCTTTGCAATTGTGTCAATCCAGCCTCTTGGCCCTTCAACACGGACTAAAAACAAGTGGCTCTCTAGCAATCTTCCGGAGCTTTAGTCCTACACTGGGACTGCAGAGGCATCCGTCTTTGTGGACTGGGAAGCTCCCAGGCCCTCACCTTTCCCGGCACGCAGACAGCCACTGTTGGGTTACCAAACCTCTGTTGTGTAGGCCTATCTAATAAGCCCTTTGTAATTCACATTCTTTCATCTGGGTTTTTGTTCCTCCAAAGAACCCTGAAACACCATCCCTTTACCCACGAGACCACCACTCATTCTCATAGCCAGGAAGCTGGGACTGGACCCATTTTAGAGATTAGGAAAACTGATCCAGAGAGGCTGCCTCCATCAAGGCTGCCTAGTTCTTCAGGGAAGAGATGAGATCTCATTTTAAGTCAGGAAGACTCCAAAATCACTGTTCTTACCTCTACCCTTTAATACTCAAGTAGGAGGGGATAGTTCCAAGCCAGTGAGCTGGCTACTGTGTCACTGCAGGCCCTGTCCCAAACCAGGGAGAAGGTAACAGTTTTACACCTCTGATAGCTGGTCCAGGGCCAATGCTGCTCTGAAGGCACCACTTCTGGCCCAGGGCTCTTTCATCTTTTCCTCCCAATGGTGGCTTTACCCTGTCCCCTCCTTTGTGTCTCCAGACCCACGGGCTCTGCCAAGAACACTCTCATGCCATCACCCTGCAGTCTCGTACCCGCCAGGCGCTCAAGGCAGTTGGGTGATACCATCTCCACATCTGTGATAAAAGCACAGGGGTTGGCAGCACAGGGGTTGCCACCCACACCACAAGAGATGACCTAGTTGATTTTCAGTGACATTGCAGCACACAATCTTGCTCTGGCCCCAGCAGGACCCCAGCCCCCAGCGGGGCTTCTTTCCACTTGCAGCCAGGATCCTGGGCCACATTTGACTTCTCAGGGTTCCCTCTGACAGCTTTACCCTGGGATGCCACACCACTCAGGCTTGCGGCCACCTCTCCTTGCAGCTCCCCAGAGGCCACACCTGTCTGTGAGGGACTGTAAGCAGCCGCTTCTGGGCTGAGAAACCCAGAGGAAGAGGCCAGGGACTTCTGCCTGTGGCCTGGGCTCACCACAGGGAGGGACCTGGTGTGAATGTACCTGGCAGGTCCCACAAAAGGAACTTTCCTCACCAGCCCCCCTACCCATCAGAAGTCCCACCACAGAGGCTCAGCCTACACTGTTCCTGAGGACAGTGTGTCAATGCAGGCAGGGTCCTCCCTGGGAGAGGAGGAGGGGAGGAGGAGGAGGAGGGGGAGGGGGAGGAGGAGGAAGAGGTGGAAGCCTGTGACCCTAAGGCCTGTAGTCTACCACAGGGATTACAACACTGTTCAGCTCTTCTGCCTCAGGAAACAGGCAGCCCCACAGAACACACAGAGCTCTGGGGCCAGCTGCCCGGAAGCTGAGGGGAAAGGGGAATGAGGGACACTTGCCCGTGCTAATTCCCAGCCTGCCAGTACCTGTCACAGTCCCACTTGGTGGCCAATGTTTGCTGTCCTGGGAGTATGAAGGGAAAGAGTCTAGAGAGTGCTAAGTATGATTTTTTTTGAACATCTGCCATGCGTTGAGCCGATGGACCCAGCATAGAGGACATTGATGGAGTTGTGGTGCAGGCTCTTCGTGAATCTCAGATATTTGCCCACAGGTAACATGGAATAAAACATTACTAACCATTGCATGTAGTGTGTGTGTGTGTGTGTGTGTGTGTGTGTGTACTCGCACAGGGATGGAGACCAGAGGACCTCAGGTCTTTTGGTATATGGCTTTCTCCTTTATTCTCTCCAGTCAGGGTCTCTCACTGAGCCTAAAGCTAAGGTGTTATCCAGCAGGCTCCAGGTATCCCCCTGTCTCCGCCTCCTGCAGTGCTGGGGTTATAGGTCTGCATAAGGGGGCACACTTAGGCTCCTTATGCAGGTCCAGGGGATTTGAACTCAAGTCCTATGCTTGCTCAGAATGCGATTTCACTTCCTAAGCCATCTCCCCAGGCCTCCTTGGAAGGACTAAAGGAGGTTATTTCTATAAAGCACGTGAATAATTAATGCCTGACACACTAGGATTGAAGTTGGGCGAATAAATTATATTTTTAAAAAAATGATTATACTCTTTTATTTGTGGGAAAATTGAAGTTCTAGGGGGACAGAGACCTGCTCAAGGTCACAGTTCAAAATGACAGGATTCACAGTTCTAGCAGATGATAATACACTTATTCCAAGAGTTCATAAGGATTAGATAGGGGAAAAACCCTTGGGTGTCCTCGAGCTGGAGGGGGGAAGGAGGGATGAAGGGAAGGAAAGGGGAGAAAGGGAGGGAGAGAGAAGAAAGGAAGGAGGGAGGGAGGGATGAAGGGAGAGAGGGAGGGAGGGAAGGAAGGAGGGAGGGAGAGAAGAAGGGAGGAAGGGAAGAGAGGGAAGAAGAGAAAAGGGAAGGAGGGAGGGAGAAAGGGAGGGAGGAAGAGAGAAGGGAGGGAAGGAGGGAGGGAGGGAGAAGAAGGGAGGGAGGGAGAGGGAAGAAGGGAGGGAGAAAGGGAGAAAGAAAGGGAGGGGGAGGGAGGGAGGGAGGGAGGGAGGGAGGGAGGGAGGGAGGGAGGGAGGGAGGGAGGGAGGGAGAGAGAGAAAATTGCTTCAGGTCAGAAGAGAAGCCCATGCTTTGAAGATCAATAATCCCAGCAAATGATCAAGGTGGTAGGAAGGAATAAACCAACCCCCACCCTAGCCTCTTCCTGGGCTCAGAGCCAGGAGGTTATCAAAGAACACTGACTGGAGGCAATACAAAGGACATTGTTCACACCAGGACAGACTCATGACCAGAGATGGTGGCACCTAAGTGTGTTAATGTGCCTTATGGTGGCATGCCTCCTTCAAGAGCCAACCCCCAGCACAAAGTAGGCCCAGCCTCTGGAACTTGGAGAAAGTTCCCAGCTTTCCAGAGGACTCACTTGTCAGCTTCCCAGCTTAGTTTAGTGGACCTTGCTCCTTGGCCATTCTGGTTTGGGTTTTTTTGGTATTTCAAGACAGGATTTCTCTTTGTAGACCTGGCTGTCCTGGAACTCACTTTGTAGACCAGGCTGGTCTCGAACCCAGAAATTCCCCTGCCTCTGCCTCCCAAGTGCTGGGATTAAAGGCGTGCGCCACCACCGCCCTCCTTGGCCATTCTGAAGGCTCAGGTCAGGCATGTACCGGAGGTTCCAGGCTCTGAAGGGTAGCCCTGTCACCAGTGCTGGGCAGCTGGGGTAAGAACATCCCTGGGACCTCTCTGCTTAGCACTGTACTCTCAGGCTCCTGTCCAAGTCTGACTCCAGTTCTCAGACAACCAGACGCCATGACAGCCTTCTACTGAGCATCCCTCGGTCCTCCTGTGCCTGATGAAGAGATGTGCAAACTGAACATTTCCAATGAGGATATCTCCAGATGACTCTATGTGCACAGAAGCCCTGGGTGGCCCTGGAAACTGATCCATAGCTTTCAAATGCATGGAGCCTGAGCCTCTGAGTCTGTAGTTGTTTTATAAATAAAATTTTCATGTGGTGTGTGTGTGTGTGTGCAAGGCGTGGGGTGGTGGTGGTGGTGGTGGTGGTGTGTGAGCCATCCTCTGGCCCTGATTTTATTTTTGAACTCCTTTGCAGAGAACAGGATTTTCTTGACCAGGCACTCTCTGCCTGATGATGCCATTGATGCAGCC
The DNA here is from genome assembly GCF_978045245.1 of Mus caroli. Lineage (NCBI taxonomy): Eukaryota > Metazoa > Chordata > Mammalia > Rodentia > Muridae > Mus > Mus caroli. The sequence goes on along the minus strand of NW_028227266.1, from coordinate 59,618,347 downwards.
TCAGGTTCAAAACTAGCACAACCCAGCAGAGAGGAAGAAGAGAAGAATGAAGAGACAGGATGAGAAATGGGGGCCCCTAGAACCTAACCCTTTCCTATCAAAGTCTTCCTCACTTCTGGGGTTCCTGAGTTCAGCCACTACAGCCCCAGAAGGCTGGACTGTGACAAAAACCTATTTTGTGCCCAGGGCCCAAGGCACATCAGACAGCTGGGGTGGGAGGGGTAAGTTCCCGCTGTCTTCTAGAATCATCTTTCGATTCCATAATTGTTGGCTCTGAAAATGTCAGAGGCTCGGAGAAGCACAGAGGCAGCCGCTTGGAAGACAGGCAGACAGCAATGAAGGGAGTCAAGGCCTTCATTACCCTAGGGACCAGAGCCGGCAGAAAGAGACAGTTTAATGAAAAGGTGCTGTCAGGAACTAATCATGTGGAGGGCAGCTCATGCGGGAAGGCTTTCTATCTGTCCCCTCCCTTCCCACTCAGTCAGGAGCTCTTGCCCGGCTCTGCATTTTCTGTGACCAGAGGGCTTGAGAATCAGCCCTCCTGGGCTAGGCTGATAGGAGGCACAGGAGCCTGTGAGCCCTCTGTTGCACAGGCTGCCTCTATAGGTCTCCTGCCGGCTGCCTGGTTTGTCCCTCCATACTGAATCTGTTCTTTTTGCTCAGTTTCACACTTCCTAGCTGGATGGAGACCATGATTCTGAGAAGACAATAGACTCACATGTACTTTTAATTAAAAAAATGTATTTTTAAATGTATGTATGGGTATGTATGTATGTATGTATGTATGGGTATGTATGTATGTATGTATGTATGGGTATGTATGTATGTATATATGTATGGGTCTGTATGTATGTATGTATGTATGGGTATGTATGTATGTATGTATGTATGGGTATGGGTATGTATGGGTCTGTATGTATGTATGTATGTATGGGTATGTATGTATGTATGTATGTATGTATGGTTATGTATGTATGTATGTATGTATGGGTATGTATGGGTATGTATGTATGTATGTATGTATGTAGTTTGGAAGGGTGGTGTTGCCTTCATGTCATGGCACATGTTTGGAACTGAGAGGGCAACTTGAGGAGGTAGGTTCTCTCCTTTCCCCAGATAGGGAGAAGATTAGAGCCAGGCAATGTGGCTTCAAAGCCAGCCTCCACACTCTTCTTCTAGTCTGACCTTCCTAACCTTGGTGTTCAGCAGCCATGGGGGGCTCTGTAGGCTGTTCACCAATCTCCTGATCCCTTAGCCTCATCTTTAGGCCCCGAGTGGCACCCAGGCTAGCTTACCCCAGACTCAGCTAGGGTGCCTCTCTGCAGCCACTCTCCCTGCCTTTGATCAGAGTCAGTAACCACTCCCACCTACAGGCTCAAACACACTGCAATCCTGGAGGGTCTCTGAGCAAAGCTGACCTTCCCCAGTGTGTGTGGGCACTCTACCACCCGGGGGGCGCAGCCAGAGCAAGGGCCCAGGAACTGTAGGATGCTGGGAAATCTACAGCCGAGCTGAGCTGTGTTCTAATAACAACGTTGGACCCACAAGACAAAAGGGGGTACCCAGAAGTGCACTGATGTGGTGACAGGCACTGCGAGGAGCCTGGCAGGGATCATACCGTCTCACACGAGCCCCTTTCCTGGGGCAGTCTGCCCACTGTCCCTGGGAGGGAATGCTGTGTGCTTCGTGTTCCTGCCTGCCAGCTTTCCTGATGGATGGCTCTCCCCACGAGAGGAAATCTATGAAGCTGTGAAGGGCCCCTGAGCTGGAGACGATGAAGGACTCTGTCCTGAAAGTAATAGGTTCAGTCAACACAGAGGGGTGAAGGATGGAGAGAGCTGTGGCTCACAGCAGGTTAGACGCTACATCAGGAATTCAGATGGAGCTGCGGAGCTGGGTGGCTCTGACCACCCAGGGACAGTGTCCAGCTGGAGAAGCAGGGTAAATTCCCTGCTCTGGCTCTGTTTCGTGACTTGCCATTAGCAGGCTGGGTCACACACACCCTACTTCTTTAAACTTTATATATAAAAAAAAAAAACATTGCAGTGGCATTATTGTTCCCATTTTACATATAGGGCAACTGAGTCCTGGGTTCTGCAATGCCCATGCGTGGTCAGCTGCCCAGACGTCTTTACCTTTCATATAACATTTCTGTCGGGAGGACTAATGGTTCTGGAGCAGAAAGGGCTGCACAGTTTCCAGAAGAAAGAGACTGACCTTCGCTTCATTCCACCCAGAGGGGACCCCTGTGGTGGGAAGATTTCCAGAGCTGGGTTATGGCCTCATGATTATCAGGAGGAGGGACTATAAGATCACAGCTTTGATAGCTCCACCCCTGCATTGCAAAGCAGGCCAGTTGGTTGCTGCCTTATCTGTCTAAAGATCTGGTGGCAGCAGAGCCCATGAGCTGAAAGACCCGGAGTGAGGTAGGCTCCCTTTATGGTCTCTGTGTCCTCACAGAGCTGGGATAAGGGGCTTCTTGGGTCCAGAGAGCAGCTAGGAGGATGCATGGGCCTGGGGGGTGGGGCTACATTATCATTAAGTGTGGGATGCATACTGACAAAGGTAACGAGGCAGAAAATAAAGGGTTAGAGGTCAGAAGGATGTGACAGGAGGTGGGGAGATGGCTGGGCTGGTAAAGTGCTTGCCTTGCAAGCGTGCAGACCTGAGTTCGATACCCAGAACCCACATAAAGAAAGCTGGACATGGTTTCTTCTCTACGTTAGAGGGAATCAGCCTAGCCTATTCGGATAGCCCCAGGTTAGTGAGGAAGCCTGGCTCAAAAAAATGAGGTGGACTGTACCTGAAAAACAATACCAGAGGTTTCTCCTGGCTTCCACAGGTATGGGAAAACACACACACACACACACACACACACACAGAGTGCAATAGAGGAATAGAGAAATAGACACACAGAGAGAAGTGAAGGATGTGTGTGTGTGTGTGTGTGTGTGTGTGTGTGTGTGTGTGTGAAAGACAGAGAGAGACAAACAGAAAGGCAGAGACAGAAATAGACAGAGACGGGGGAGGAGAAAGAATACTTGCCAGAGAGTTGAAAACCAGGGATGGGGTCACTGTCCCCACTGACACTCCTACCTGAAGGTCAAGGGAGTTTGTGACCCTCAGCCACTGTGCTCCCTGGAGTACTGCTTCCCTCTGGAAAGGATGGTCATTTCTACCAGAGGACCATACAGGATAGAGCCAGCAGACAAATGTCCACTAGCTTCACATCACAGACTACCAACTACCTAGGCCCTCCCTGAGTGTTGTGAGGAGACACTCTGCCCAGCAGGCTGTGGGACACAAGACATTGAGGCAGGGCTCCTCTGAGCTACTGTTGGTTTAGGATTGTCCATTACCTTAGCGCCCAGCAGAGATGAGCAAGTTGGGGCTTGGTGGCCCTTTAACACAGGACCAGGGTCTTCTGCTCTAGGGGGTAAGTCAAGGACAGAACCTGGGAGAAGGCTGTGGGTAAATAAGTCCCCTCCACCCCAGAGTCTCACAGAGCCCAGTCAGACAGGAGCCAAACTGTTTGTGACCGTCCATCACTCAGTACTCCTTCCCACGTGTGTTTGTTATCTTCCCAGGGGTCTGCCTGCTCCCAGCTGTCAGTCACACAGCCTGGGGACACACATGTGTGTGCCTGATGTCCTACACCTCCACCCTTCACCTTCTGCTCACCCTGCACATACTGTCTCCTCCTGGAAGAGAGCCAGGAACCTTGCCAAGGTGGACTCTGGATGGCCCTGACCCATAGCTCAGGATGTGGTAGGGAAAGGAGCTCACATGGAAATTCATTGACTTGGGGTGAGAGGAAGAGGTTGAAGGGGAGCTGGGGGTGGGGACAAGCAGTAGGGGTGAGAGAAGCAAAGATGCAATGGGGACCTGGTGATCTGAGGGGCTGGTCAGGTGTGTGGTGTGTAGGGTATGTCTCAGGGTGCTACGGGCAGTCCAGAGGAGGCTCTATATCTGATTCCTCACCCCCTCAGTCCTTTAGCCTGGCCTTTAGGGTTCATGCCTAATGGTAACAGGCAACGTAGAGGGTACTTAGATGCTGGAGCAGCCTTCTACTTTGGGGCAAGGGCTGGTGCTGAGCTGCCGCCATGGACCGATGTGCATCTCTGGTTTGCTACCTTCCATTGCTCATCCATCCATTTCTCACCAAGGCCACGCAGTAGAAGGGAGTGAGCTTCAGAAACCTTCCTTGCACAGGACATGGGCTAACTATTCACCACCCTTTCTGGTCAGGCTGGAGGGAAACTGGCCTTTGGGAAGTCTTCTCATGGGCATTGAAACGATGGGTCAGGAAGACCATCACGTCTTCCTACCTCCTCTGTCAGAACCCCGAGTCCAGCATTAATAGCAATAAAATGTACAACATTTTATTGTTACAAAATTCTAAGCATCAGTATATGAAATCTAAGGCATCCTAAGAGTACGTGACAGGCTGTGCACAAAGTGTGGGAGCAAGAAGGTGGTTGAGGGTTCAACCCAACCAGTGAGTTCAGGAGGAAATCACACCTTGTAAGAAAACAAGTTTAAGGAACTGCTTGTCTTGTCACTGTAATGGGTTTGTTGGAGGCTCCAGTGCTAGAGTTGAGGTTTCAGGATCATGCCTGAATTCCCAAATTTCCCAAGACTTTGATCCCGAAATGTTATTCTTTCAATGCTCATTGCTGGCCAGGGCACAGGGCTGGCTGCTGCAAGGTGCAAGCAAGGCCCAGTTCTGCCCAGGGAACTCCTACACTGTTTCAACACCTACGCCTTCTGCCTCCTCCCTGAACCTTCTCCTTCACTCTCCGTGAACTCAGGGGTCCAGGGTCAGGCTGGATGAAGGAGGAAACTGAACTGAGACGTCCACTCCTTTCACCAACTCAGTGTGGCCTCAGATAAATTCCTTAACCTTCCTGAGCCTCAGCTTCCTCGTCTGTAAACGGAAGTTTGCATTGTGGTTTTACTGGGATGTATGGTGGGGGCATAGCAATGCTCAGAATGTGCTGAGCACAGCAGTAACTGGTCTCCAGTAGGGCTCAGCAAAATTTGGCTGCATGTATAAGCTGTTATAAAGTGCTTGGCAGTGGCGTAGACACTCCACAAATAAGCACCACACAAGTGTAAATAATTATTAATTATTATGATGAGTAATCACGGTTATTGTCGATGATAAACGTGAGAAAAGCTACCCAAACACCAACTTCCCCACTCAATCTGTCTGTAGACAGACATCACTCCTCAACCACAGATATTCATTCTGGGATCCAGAAAGGAAGCTAGTCACAGCAGGCAGACAGGGGCAGCAGCCCCTGCATCCTTCAAGCAGCCCTGCCAGGATAGGTGGGACATGACCAACCCCATCCCTTCTGGATGTTAAGGTTGTCCGTGGCCGATGCTTATTCAGCATAGCTCTTTGGTCTCTGGGGTGTTAGGAATTTGGGATACTAGCTAAATGAGAGCATCCCTTGGTACCTGTGGTTTCCTTGAGTCCATGTATAAGAAGGCCGACCTGAATTTGGAGCATCCTGAAAGCATCTTGAACCTGCCCCTAGAACTCTGCTTCTGAGACGAGGGCAGATGAGGAAGGGAAGATCTCTACTTAGCCTGAAACTCCTTTTGTTATATTTTTTATTTATTTTATGTGTGTGGGTTATTTGCCTGCATGTGTGTGTGTCTACCATGTATGTCCTGGCGCCTATAGAGGTTAAACTGTGAAAAGGGGCACTCCACACCCTGAAACTCAAACTACTGAGCCATCCAGTTCCGTGTCTGCAACTCTTACCACCATCCAGAACAAGGCCCACCAGCACCCAGTATTAAAAGTGCTCACTTAAGTGGGGCAGCACTTGAGAGGGAAAGACAGGCAGATCTCTGAGTTCGAGGCCAGCCTGGTCTACAGAGATCCAGGAAAGTCAGGGTTACACAGAGAAACCCTGTCTTGAAAAACAAAACAAAACAAATAGGTATTCACTACATAGCTAGACAGGAAGGGGGATGGGGAAATGGGAGGGACTACATTCTCCATGTCTTTATTCATTTTATTTTATTTTATTTTATTTTTGGTTTTTCGAGACAGGGTTTCTCTGTATAGCCCTGGCTGTCCTGGAACTCACTTTGTAGACCAGGCTGGCCTCAAACTCAGAAATCCGCCTGCCTCTGCCTCCTGAGTGCTGGGATTAAAGGCGTGCACCACCACGCCCAGCTTCCCAATGTCTTTATTTTCCTGCCTCTGAAGCTGTGGTCACTAGGCCTACTGTTAGGTTGTCATGCTCAGGGCCATTATCCCTCATCCAGTCCCAGGGCCAGATACCAGTGCAGAGTACATCTAGGGGATCAGCCTTCTAAGAGTCTACTGAAATTACCCTAACCTCTCAATCCAGGGCTGTTCTCCTAACCCCTTCCACAGTCCATCTGTCCCCACCCCCGTCCCGGAGAAAAGCTCTTGCCCATGTCCCCCTCATTCCCTCTGCCTCCTGTCTGGCCTGGTGCTTCTGCATATGGTCCTAGGTGGCAAGGCATGGTGTGGTTAGCACGCCTCTGCTCTGGAAATTAGGAGTGTCTAAGGAGTTTGTCCATGGCAGTCATCCTGTCTTCTGATCACCATATGTGAAAAGTTATAAAGGCTGTATCTTAAAACAAAGAAGGGGTGAAAGGAAAGAGGGAGGGAGGGATGGGGATAGAGAGCTGGAGGAGGAAAGAGGGAGAAGGAGGGAAGAGGGGGAAGGAAGGAAGAGGGAGAAGGAGGGAGGTGGGGACATGGTGTTGATAGGAGGGAGGGAAGGGTGAAGACAGCCCTTAAGTTTCCATAGGATCATGTAGCCTTTCACTGCCTCCTGCTTTGAAAGAAGCCTTTTCCTGGGATATCTAGATATGTTTATACGAATGTCCCTTCCTGGGGCCATAGCTGATGATTAACACACTATCTCTGGGGATACAATGACTGGATGAGAGTTCTGGCCTGACCCTCATTGCTGTGGGATCAGGAACAGCTGACGTAACCTGTGACCTCTTCCCTGAATAGTGTGTGTGTGTGTGTGTCTATGTGTGTGTGTTTGCTTGCGTGCATGTGTGAGTGTTACAGTCTGTCTGCTACAATGCTACAATGAGAGGATATGTGTCCAGCACGGATCCTGCCCGAAGCATTCATTTCATTCCACAGACAGTGAGCATCATGGTCTGCCTGTCCTGAGTTCTGAACCCGGAGTGTCATCTGGTAGAGGTACTGTGCTGTCCGTCATAATGGCCTTTCTCACCCAGAATCCCTGCCTGGGTCTCTTGGTCTCTGTTTCCTAGAGAGCCACTTAGCCGCTGTGTGTCCTCAGTCTAGGGCTCAGGGTCAAGGTCAGGGACAGATGCTTCTGCCCTTGGGAAAGCTTCAAAGGCCTGAGAGCCCCAGTCCATGCCTGGGCTTTCTCAGTCCTGTGCTCTGGGGCAATGCTGACGCTTCCCAATGAGGAGCTGTTTCCCCGGCTGATTCTCACACGGGAAGGGGCCACTGGAATGGCCTTCCAGTCTCCTCATCTCCCCCGACACCATCACTCAGGGAAACACGGCTAATTTTAAAATGGCTGCTCTCGTGATGGACGAGATTAATGGATCTTGAAGAGCAGCCAGCGTACCAACTGCTCCTGCAGCCATGATGAAAGCTAATAATGTAGAAAATTCTGCCAATTCCTTTAATTCATGAATATTTAAGCCTGTGAAAAATCTGTCAGATTATATCATTTTTTCCTGGTGATTTTCCGCCTAAGTACATTCGTGGCGGCCTGCCAGGTGCTCAAGAAACTTCAGTGGGAGTAAAATCATTCTTGTTGTTGGTACCATGGGCCTCCATCTTACCTTCTTTTGCTGGATTTATCCTCCATCTCTGGGCAGGAGTCAGGTCCGCTGAGATTGTCAGCGACAGCCTCGGCATTTGTATCTCGGCAGGCTTGGAGTCTTCTCCTAACCTAGGGCTGGCAGAGCTCTTCAAGATCATAGCTCATGGTTTTCAATTTGTGTTCTGTGCTATCCATAAAAGTAGGTGCCAGGGCCTCGGGCTCTCTGGGAGGTGTTAGGGCTGGAAAGGCTGGCTGGGTGGAGCTGTGGGATTGACACCTCATTCCATCAAATAGTCAGCTCTGAGCAGCAAACAGCCTTCCCTAGAAAGACAGAGTACGTGTGTGACCCTGCCTGCAAACAATGTCCCTCAAATCTCAAAATGGCAATAGAAAGAGAATCCCTCAAGGAGAATTAATTTGTCCACCTCACAGGACCAGAGCTGTGACCACGCCCAGTCCCATTGATTCCTGTCACCCACGCCCACCCCCACCCAGCTGCCTCACTCTCTAGCACATTGTAGCAGCCCAGTATTGCAGGTCTGAGGCAAACAGGAAGTGAAGTTCAGATGGGCGGAAGCTCCTAGCCTCCAGGAAAGTCCTTTCTGGAACTCTACAAAGACTAGAGTGACAATGAGCCTGTTTAGCCATTTGAGAGGGAGAGGACGGAAGGGGAGGAGAAGCGGGGAGGGGGTCTGGAAGGAGGGAGGTTGGCCAATTTCGGAGATGATTATCATTCGGGGACTAGTTGGCTGGAGGAAGGAGGGAGCTGCTTTTTATAGGATCCAGTTCCGCGTTCTCTCCGGTTATTCTCCAAAAGCAAACCGGCTCTTCAGTCAGCTGGCAGGAGAGCCAAGAGAGCTGGGCAACCGGGCAAGTTCTGGCGGACATGGCCCAGGTTCAAGGTTTGCTCCAGCTGGTCACGTCCTCACCAGGGCAGCAGGCCTGCCTGCCTGCCCACAACTCTATGCCAGGAGCCCAGGTCAGTTCTCATCTCTTAGGGGCCTGAGTCCATCCAAAATCAACAAGTCTTTTGTGCTCCTCCTTCAGAGGCTGTGTAATTACAGCAAACACGCATCGGCGGCACACAGCCATGCCCAGACGATTGTTGAAGTATCTCAAATGCACTTGGCATTGGGTCTTGGAGAGCAACGCGAAGAACCACAGCTCCAGTTGGCTCACGCTGGCTAGAAAACAAGTGATTTCAGAAGTCGTGAGTGGCAGGCTGACCGGGCAAGGATGACAGGGCACTGTTCAGCTATTTTCTTGATAATGGGTTGCATCTTGCCACCAAGCTACCCAATGGATTCATAAGGCAGCGCCTTAAAAAACAAACAGGACAGGCCCTTCATGCTAATGCCCAGTAAACGCAGCAGGCTGCTGACAAATGAACCCCTGCGGTTTCCCTGGGTGGTTTCAATTTTCCTCGTTTTTGTATTCTTGTTTGAAAACTATAAAAGCATAAAAGTGAAACCATATACCATTCCCCTCAAGTAGGTCTGTTCCCACAGGCAGCCAGAGAATGGGGCATGGGGGTGTTATGTGAGACCCAGCCATATTGTCCCTCTGAGAATCTATGCTCTAGATACTGGACTCAAACAAGGTCCTGTACAGGGAGTCCTCAGATCCAAGCCAGGGCTCATGGAAAGGCTAACTAAGAGCTGGTGACTGCTGTCTGTATGATGGGGACCCAAATGCTAACATAGGTGGGCTTGTTGCAGGATTGGATAGCTCTGTGAGGGGACGGCTTGGTCTTGGGGCTGGGTCCCTGCTCTGTCTGATACCAATGCTCCTCTTCCTAATACTGACCTTATCCCATGCCTTGGCACTCTGTGAATGTGCTTTGAGTGCACCGAGCATGTTACTTGTGCTTTGGGGAATGAGTAAAGCTTATGTGGTCTCTGTCTCACCCACTAGGGTAACCAGAGATAGCATTTAGCTTGGGAGGTGGATGAGTGAAGATGAATTGGACAAACTGGTCATCTTGTTAAACTGTGGTAATGCTTATAAGGAGGGCTTGATGGCCTAAGAGATCTTAGGGATGGTAGCATTTAGTGGGCAGGGGGAACAATAAGAGCAAGGTCCTAGGGACAGTAAAGTGGAATACTAGGAGCTGTCAGGTTGGGAAGCCTGTACTGCCCAATCGATGCAGGTATTCTGGTGGCCATTCTTGTGGGGGCCTTAACAGCCAAAGACTTTTGGAGAATGGCTTACCTCAATAGAAAAGAACAGGCCTTGGTGTGTTTTGTTTTTTGTTTTGTTTTGTTTTTTTAAAAAAACAGAGGTAGGTAGAGTCAGGTCTTGGTTGCTCAGTAAACTGTGAACAAGAGGGGCAGGATTCCAATAGCCCTGAGTCAGGGGCTTCCTAATAAAACACACTGTAAGGACAGTCACCTCATGCTATGGCAAGGGTACTCTGAAGGGCCGGTTGGTGACTTGGGTAGTCTCAGGAGTGGGGGTGTGAGTTTATAGATCTAGAAATCCCACTCAGAGGGGCAGAGTGACCAGGCTATGGCTGCATAGCAAATGAACAGCTTTTGGCTTCTACAGCTCTCAGTCTCTGGCCCTCTTTTCACCAGGCCTCTGCTGCTCCAGAAAGGACCCAATAGCTGGCCAAGGCCAGCCCTAAGTGTCTCTGAAAACCACCCACTTCCTCTTCCCTCCCAACCCCGCACTTGCAAGGCATCCCTTTGTGTAGTCTCCGTTTCCCCTTCAAGCCAGCTATAGAATTCTGCTTGGCCACCATCTCTGGCCAGACAGTTGCCCTCCTGTCTTCTCTTCTTCCTGCTGAGCTGGCCAGAGGGGCTCCGAATCCTTCCCCCATGGCACAACCCCAACCTGACTCTCTCATCTCTAGTTTGCCTAGTTAGTCCAAAGGGCAATATCCTACAGGGTGGAACTTCAAGGAGATAGAGAACACAGAGTTGGAAATGAGTTCCTCCTCCCTCCTCCCTCCTCCCTCCTCCCTCCTCCCTCCTCCCTCCTCCCTCCTCCCTCCTCCCTCCTCCCTCCTCCCTCCTCCCTCCTCCCTCCTCCCTCCTCCCTCCTCCCTCCTCCCTCCTCCCTCCTCCCTCCTCCCTCCTCCCTCCTCCCTCCTCCCTCCTCCCTCCTCCCTCCTCCCTAGTAAGACCATCTTGGGAAAGGCTACTGTCTGCTTGCCATGAAGAAAACCTTCTCCACTAAATTCTTCTGCCTCTCCTTTCTCATCTTCCCCCTCCTGCATCTCCCTCTCTCTCCTATCTTCCCCTTCCCCGTCATCTTCAATGGCAACTGGGCCTAATTCCTTATGCCATGACTTTCAGTGTCTGGGCCTAGGCTGCTCACTTGGCTCTTGGGCCACTGTTTGATCCTCCCCAACCTTGAAAGCAAAGAGAAGACCCAGCTCTGACCCTGCATAGGCTAAGGAAGTTGCTGGAACCCTGTACTATGATGGGCACCAAGACTTCAATACTGGCCCTCCTACTCCATTGCCATAAAATGCCCTCAGGGAATGGCAGGGATAAGATAGTATCTTGGGATCCCTGAGAGCTTCCAACCAGACACCATCCTCAGAGCGTCACAGCCTGGTCTGATTTCTAAACCCTGTGTTGCAGCTGAGGCACTGCAAGCCTAGAGGGAACTGAGTTACCTCACGGGAATGAGATGTTCAACCTCCTTCCTATTTTGCATTCTGGGTTACCAAGGAGTAAGGAGGGTGGACTCGTTCACCAGCTATCCCCCGCCCACCAGACCACACTACCCTGCAGAGATCTGGCCCTCAGAAGCAAACCTCTTCACCCAGTACCACCTCTTAGCAGCACTGTAAGACCAGCTTAGAGATGGAGCCAATCAGACCCACAGCTCCCAAGGACGTCCAATAGCAACCACGCTTGCTTCCCTCCTCAGGTTGCCAGGACCCCAGTATATCTGCAAGCATCCACTTGGGAAATCATTATCAATGAGGATTTAATGAGTCTGACTCTTCTCACAAGGTTTTCTGAATCTTTCTTGTCAGCTCCAGGCTGGAGCTCCCCGCCCCCGACCCCCCAAGCATCTGTCCCCTGTGCAGTCTCCTCCACAGGCACACAGCCCACGGCACTGCCACTGCGGAGAACCACTCTCCTAATGCCTGACCCGACATCCCTCAGCCTTCCCACATCCAGGACGAAATAATTTATAACAGCACATTGCTGAGGGACGGCAAGTCGGATTAATGCCCCAGCAGGCACTAGCAGGGCCGCCTCCCTTCCAGACACACACCATGAAAACGTATGGCTCAGAAAACACTCTGAATTGCACTAATTCATAAATATTTAATATCACCCCACTTCCAGTAGCCAGGGCTCCTGGGCAGAGGTTTAGGGCTGGTAGAAAGGAATCTGGGGGCTCCTCAGGAAACTCAATCTCTGTTCCTCTGCTTAGCCCAATGTCTCTTCCCATTCCCTACCCACGTCAGCTAGCCATTGACCCGAGGGCCCAGCAGGCGTCTAGTTAGCCTGAGGTCTTAGTTTATCTGTTTTCAGGATGGTGCTGTGAGCCCTAGGTGGTCCCAGGGCCAGAGGCAGTGCTCAAAATGGCTGAGTCAGGCACTCAGCACTTAGACAGAGAGAAGCCAGGAGAGCGCCCACAATCAACCCAGATCCCGGAGGCCCATTCCATGCCTGAGAGAACGGAGTACTAAGAACCAGCCTTCAGGGAAAGCACAGGCTAGTGAGTGAAACCCCCCAGTTCGAGCACTTGCCCCACCCAGGATGATGATACCTGAGGGCTTAACACTGCCTTGGCGAAGCACCAGCTAAGGATGCAGACGTACAAGCCCAAGGCACAGAGAGTATCAGGCATCTCCTAGTGTCTATGAAGGGTAGGAAGCCAGCTGAATATATCCCAACATGTTTGGGAAAAGCAGGATCAAAAGGGGACACTGATTATCTATCTATCTATCTATCTATCTATCTATCTATCTATCTATCTATCTATCTATCTATCTATCCCCCCACTTTCTTTCTCTTCTCTCTCCTCCTCTCCCTCCTCCCTCTCTTCATTCTGAAGATGCAGCCATGTAGCCATCTCCCTGCAGGTCTCTTGTCTATTATCACCCATTCTCCATCCCCACAGAGTAATCTGTATATCATTCCCCCAGATCCTCGACCTCTCGGTTTCTAGAGTGGAGGCAAGGAAGGAGCACCCACCTGGCAGGAGACATGGTGGAAAGCAGGGATGGGGAAGATGGGCCCTGACAATCATTTCTATGCTAAGCCTTGTTTCTTCCCCAGGGGTCCTCAGTTACCAGGATCCTTAAGGCTGTTCCTTCCCCCTGTCCTTTAGAACAGGGCTGAGCACAGCTTCCAGCCTTGCTGGGCATCAGTTTTCTTTCCCTTGCTTCCACTTATGCTTGATGCCTATGTATTCACACCCTGCTTTGAGTGAGACTCTCAGAGAGTCAGGACTTTCTTCTCCCAGGGCCTCTTCTCGGCCTGCAGGGGTTAAGTGCTGGGAGGGAGAATAGGGCTGGCTTTGGGGATCAGTCAGGTAAAGCATCAAGTCCCGCCCTCACAACTTGGGGAGCCCTTGAACTCCCCAAGCTTTGATTTCTTCACACAGAAAACAGAGATGAAGGAAGTGGCTTCTTCCCAGTTAAGAGAATGAAACATGAGACATCCATTCACTCAGGTCTCCGCTTCTCTTTAGCACATGGACCTACTGGAAGAAGTGGGTAAGGATGCTGAATGCCTAGAGGCCAGAAAAGCCTGGCCCTCCCTAGAGAGGCTTACAATCTCAAATGAAGTCCCCGTTCCCATGAAGTTTTCCCACTGTGGACACAGAGCTTTCCATCCCTGAACTTCAAAGCCACAAAGAAAAAAGAAAGACTCATGGCCAATGGTGACACTCTCAGAACCTGACTCAGCCTTGACTCCTAGGAGAGATTTCCCTGCACTGATCCTGTGTAGCTCCTGACCTGGCACAGGCAGCTCTCCGGATAAGAGAAGGGTAACTATGAAAAGGACACCTCTCTCCTCCAACCACCAGCTCTTCTCCCCACTTCTGCCACATCCCATCCCCAGACGCCTTAACACAGCACATCTGCTCTGTTGACACCAGCCCAAGGGGGGGACATACATAGCACCCTAAAGCCCCAAGTATGCAGGATGCTATTGGCTGGCAGCTCAGACTGTTCGGCCCTGATGGAAGTGACAGCAAATGACCCTCCTGCTTAGAACTCAAAAATGGCCCTACACTGGCTGCCACCATCTCTGCTTGGGGGTCCTACAGCATCCTCAGTATCCAGAAAATTCATTCCAACTGTCCTAGCTGCTTCTTAAGATCCAAACCAATTGACTAATTGACAATTTCTCATGTGCTATATTAATTCATTCAAACTATAGACATATTCAATCCCAGACAGACAGACAGACAGACAGACAGACAGACAGACAGACAGAGGAGACAGAGAGAGGGAGAAGAGACTGAACTTACTATCTGTGAAGCATTGTAATAGGAGAAGAATGAATTAAGGAAGTAGCCTGAGGCCTGGCCAAGGGTTCTATCAACTTCTTACAAGTTGTGATGATCCCTGGAGTGGTTTGTGGGGAAGGCGTATACGGTTACAGTCCACTGTGAGTGGATCCTTTTAACTACAGTATAACATGAGTGGGTAGAGCGTGAATGCCCTGGAATCTCATCCAAAGACCATAAAGCAATCAGGAGGAGGCAGGCACCACTAGAGAAAGACTAAAGCTACCTCAATGGGACTTAGTACTTAACATGGAAGTTCCTGGGGAAAGAAAGCTTCTCGATTCGCTCTTGGCTTTGTGGATTGTGAGACCACAGTGAGATTCAGAATGCTGGAGGAAGGACCAGCCTTGTGGACCAGAGTGAAGGTTACAGCTTTGGTTTTCAGTGTAGCGTATCTGAGGTGATGTTAAGCAGACACAGGGCTCAGACAGACATGGGGATTAGAGGAAGGTGGGTCATCATCTATGTCAAAGGGTTAGCTGGAGGCCAAGGAGCAGGTAGACTCTGTTGAGAAAGAAGGATCTATACTCCGAGGAACTCCCAAAGGCCAGGGCCAAATAAAAGAGGAAGAGGACATCACCGAGGAGCCAGAGAGGCAATCAGAAAGAAGCTAGGCAAGCCATGTGTTCTCGAGCTCAGAGGATGTTAAAGATGAAGAGGTAGGTTCTCCACACAAGATTGAGGAAGTTGGAGAGCGAAGTACTCATGAAGCCAGTGGCACAGAGAGATGCTTCAGCAAGAATTGTTCTGGAAGACTAGCCAAGCTGGAAGACATCTTCATCAAAAATGTCATCAGACTGAGGAGATGGCCAGGTGAGTGTTTGCTGTATAAACATGAGGACCCGGGTTCAAGCTCCTGGTACCCACATAAAAAGTGAAGCACGTTCACCGGTGCCCATTTGTGAAGGGCAGAGACAGGAGGATGGCTCGCAACTTGCTAGTTGCCAGCAAAGCTCCAGGTTCAGTGAGAGACCTTGCCTCGAGAGACTGAGAGGGAGAGTGATAGAAGACACCCCCTTAGCCCCTACATGAATGCATGGATGCATGTATCCACAAACACATGTGGGCACACACATCAAGTCACATTAAAAAGAAATATTCTCATCCCTAGCTTTTGCTAACACCCGTGCGTGCATTTCACCTCCCAGGCGCGTGGGAAACTGCAGTTCCTTGTCCCATTTGTTTTGAGATAGGTGACTCATTGTGAAGAATGGGTTGCAAGGAGAATCTATGGAAGCCACTCACAATAGGCTGAGCACTTAATTGCAGAGCCCTTCAGAGCTCCCACTTCTGGTGAGTGACTGCCCCCTCAGCCTCAGTCCTTGTGAGCACGAGGGGCAGAGCCTCCTCACTATGTCTCTTGGACATTCTGCCCCAGTGTCCCACCCTGAGCCCAGTCATCTGTCGACAGACACTCTCTATAGTAGCACACACACAAACACAAGTAAGCTTTACCCCTGAAAGAGGAAGGACCTCACATCTCAGAAAGGTTTGTGGAATACCTGTGAGTTGCCCTCCTCTTCTGGGTGTCCCTGCACAACCTCAGCTGAGATGGTTTGTAGACATGGATGGAGTGGTGACAGGCACAGTTATGAAGCTATGAAAGCAAGAGGCAGCAAGAAGAAAGAACACTGGCGAACCTGCTGGAGATATTCTTCCTCTGGCCAGGCGAGGAGTCAGTGTTTGCTCGCTATCGAGCTCTTTATCAGCCCATCTCTTGATTCTGTCCATATCATTTCTACGTATTGACTCTAGGATGTTGGTCATGATACCGTGCTGCCTTGAACCTGTGATCCAAGCTCTGCTCTCCTGTTTAAAATCACCCCATGGCCTCAAATTCTAAAGCAAAATCAGAACGTGTGATAGATATACAGGCGTCTAGTTCCAGTGCCCATAGAGGCATCACCAATTAACCACAGCACTCTTTCCTATGAGACTATATGTGCCTCAGAACCCTGTGTCACCATCATTGTCATTGTCATTATCACCACCATTGTCACCTTGTCACCATCATTACCATCATCATCGCCACCATTGTCACCATCATTATCATCATCACCATCATTGTCATTATCATCGTTGTCACCATCATCTTAGACTTTTTAAAAATTATTTTTAGGTTTATTTTATTTTGCGTGTATAAATGTTTGTCTGCATGTATGCATATGCACCATGTCTGTGGCTAGTGCCCCTAGAAGCCAGAAGCAGTCTTCGGATCCCCTGAAACTGGGCTTATGTATGGTTGTGGGTGCTTAATTGTTTAAGTGTTTAATTGCTGTGAAGAGACACCATGGCCACAGCAAGTCTTGTAAAGGAAGACTACGTAATTGGGGCTGGCTTACAGTTTCAGAGGTTTAGTCCATTATCATCATGGTGGGAAGCATGGCAGTGTGCAGGGAAACATGGTGCTGGAGAAGGAGCTGGGAGTTCTACATCTTGTTCTGCAGGCAGCAAGGAGAGACTGTGTGCCACACAGCATAGTGTGAGCATATAAGCCCTCAAAGCTCATCTCCACAGGAACATACTTTCTACAAAAGCTCACACCTACCCCACAAGGCCACGCCTCCTGATAGTGCTACTCCCTGTGACCAAGCAATCAAACACATGAGTCCATAGAGGCCATTCCTATTCAAACCATCACAGTGTTGGAACTGAACCCAAGTCCTTGACCAAGCACCAATTCATTGCAGTTATTTTCACCATCAAGTACTTTTGCTTTAACATCCTAAGTGTCTTCAGACCCAAGCCCCTGACCGTGTTACAGTCACATTGAATTCGTCATTCCCCACATGGTTCTCTGCACCCTCTGGCACCTGCAGCTCCCTCCACCCCATCCCTCTTCCCACTCAGATTCCACCCTTGCCGGCCTTAGAGACATTGCCTAGATGCCCAGTCTATGGCTATCCATGCAACCCTGGGTCCCAGTGCCTATTTATGGTGGATGTCATGCTGGGATGGTACCCGTGAATGACCCAACAGAGATGGGATTCCAGTTCCCTGAGAGCAGAGACATATCTCTCCACACACATGTACACACAAGCACCTGTGCCTGCACACATATGCAAACACACATGGACAGATTCACCTTCCTGTCTCTGGAGCAGAAGGACGCTTGGTTCTGCCTTCAGGAAGGGCCATCAGACACCCAGCAGACAGACTTTCCCCTGTGTGTGTGTTGCTCCAAACCTAGGCCGTGTCTCTGAAGCAGAAAGTGAGAAGAAACTGCCCTTGTGGTTGGGAGCCCTCAGGCCATGGCTGCTGTGTGTCAGCTAAAGGAGAAGTGAAAAGAGAGGCAGCTCGGTCAAGCCTGCCCACCGCCTCAGCACAGCAAAGCAAAGCCGGTGGTTTGTTCCATTTATTTTCTGCTGTGCTAGTTGTAGGCTGTAGGATGAGCAAGCCAGAAAGTTCACTGGGGTAATCCCAACACAGGTCACTGGCCTCTATCTGGTGACTTCAACAGGATCTCATAGCTACTCCCCAAGCCCTGGCATCTCTCTCCTGGCCTTTGCTTCCCTCTGCTAGGTCCAAGTCAAAACAGTTCCCCTACTAGAGGCCTGGCCCAGCCAGCCCATCACCAGAGCATAGGGCACAGGCCAGAACCAGAGCTTGCGACATGATTCACTTTGTCTGTGGACAGATTGATGCAACTATGGGTGAGAAGTCGTTCTTCAGATGGAAAAAAAAAAAAACTGGCTACAATGCAGGGAAAGGTGGGGCTGGGGCTGTATTGGAGCTGCAGGGGAACAGCTCTACAGTCTCTCCCACACCCCCATCCCCTACACGCCACCCCCCACAGGCTTGGGCTTCCAAAAGCAACCCTGCTGAGGAGTGTGTATCTTCTACCTAGAGAGATACATTGGGTGAAGAAGGGAAAGCTCTTGGGTAAAGGGCCCCAGCAGAATTGAGCTCTCTCCCTGGGCAGCCAGCATGTGGCTACACATGATTCTGTTTTTAAATTAGCGCATAATGTGTTAGAAGTAGGATATCTTCTAACAAAGTGTGAGTCCCCTTCCCCTCCCAACCACCCTTGCAGTTCCTCTTCCTCCCTTGTGGCTGCCTCTGATCTCTTTCCCCTTTCAAGCGCCAAGTGTCCTGACCCCCGTCCTTTCTCATTACCTAATATTACTTCTCTTGCCGTCTCTCTAGACTTTTAGATTTTACCCACGTGCATGCCTGTGCTTATGTTCACATATGAAGGAAAATGTGTTTTCTGTCTAAGTTTGGGTTTAGCATAGTTTAACGTTATACTTCCCAGATCCATCCATTTTCCTGAAAATTCTGTGACATCACTTTTCTTCACCACTGCATACTATTCCATTGTATATATGTGCCAGATCCCCATTATCCACTCATCGGTTGATGGATGCATAGGCTGGTCACGTTTCCCTGTTATTGTGAACATAGCAATGGTATGCACACAGGCATGCACACAGGCGTGCACACAAGTGTGCAAATGTCTCTGTGGTAGGATATGGAGTGCTTTGGAGTCTAGGAATGCTAGAGCCAGGACACATGATTGTTTTATTTTTAATGTCTGTTTTTTGTTTGTTTGTTTGGTTGGTTTTTGAGAAAACTCCAAACTGGTTTGCACAATGGTTGTGCTGATTTGCACTCCTGCCAAGAGTAAAAAGGGATCCTTCCCTTCCTCTCCAACCTTTGGGGTCAGATTTCTTAATGATAGCCCTTCTGACTGAGGTGAGCGGGTGTCTCAAAGAAGGGCTTTTTTCTTTCAAGATTTATTTATTTTTGTTTGTATGAGTATTTTGCCTGCATGGGTGTATATGTACCACATGGGTGCAGTGCCCTTGGAGGCCAGAAGAGGGCATTGGAGCCCCTGAAACTGGAGCTGTACTCCATTGTGAACTGCCGTCTGGGTGCTGGGAACTGAGCCCAGGTCCTCTACCAGAATAGCAAGCACTCCTAAAGTGGTTTTAACTTGCCTTTCCCTGGTAACAAGGGATGTTGAACACTTTTTAAAACACTAATTGGCTATTTTGCACAGTGTCTTGTAGGAGGCTAGACAACCCTGAGCTTATGCTGAGCGCTCTCTGAGTGCTCTTCTCGTATCTGAGCTGAGCACTGTGGGGTCGTGGTGCTCACTACTCTGCCCTAACAGCAGCTATACCCACAGAGAAGAATTCCCAGGGCGCAGCAGCCACCCAGGGAATGCACTGAGCTACCCCAGAAACCCCAGCAGCCCAACGGCGTGTGTGCTTTGGCCTGACTTAGGAGCACACCTGCACTGGTGTTCTTCATTCAGGACAGCTAGCTCTTACCTGCCCACAGGCACTGAGCCATCCCACTGGAGATGTGACCCCAAGACAGTGAAGCCTGCTCTCTGTGTTATGCCCCCTCTTCCAAAACCCACACCTGCACACCCACAGCTAAGAGACCAGATCATGATTCTCGTGGCAACTCCCGTCATGTGCTCTTCTCCAGTCTTCCTATCCCATGCCTCTTCATGCTGTTCGCCACACCCATTCCACGCGTGAAGGTACAGGAGGTCACCTGACCTACTAAGGATATTCACCGAGGCGGGCTTGAAACTAAGATCCAAGACTCTTCCCAAACCCAACCCAGAGTCTCTGCCAGGAACCAGTCACCTACCCAATTTCTTCCACAAGCTCATCTGAAGTAAAGGGCTGGAGATGAACCTTCCAGAAGGGAAAAAGGAACATGCAAAGATAGAGAAGAACCAGCCACTCTCTGGATGTGTAGGTCACAGACTTCACAGGAAAACACTCCACTGTCCCTCTTGCTCAGCCTGGAGGCCCCAGGATTGCGAAATCAAGAGTTTAGCCACTGATGTGCAAGCCTGACCCCTAGGGACCATAACCTCAAATTGCATGCCCTGCCAAGTGGGCCTGTGAGGTCCAGAGGATTGGCACTCATTTGGCCAGCAGAGACCTCAGGATGGCGCCCCACCTCCTCACATTCCAGGTCATGTGACCTTACAAACCTAGACAGCTGGGTCTCACTAGTCAATCCCCCCAGATGCTGCCACTGAACCCAGATTCCTCACTTAAGACACTGTCTCTCCTCACCTGCCCTAAAACCCTCAGCGTCTGGGTCATGAGAGGGCAGGGAAGGTGCCAGAATGTGGTCTCCAGGACAGCCCATGTACAACAAGTGAATTATTTCATAGTTTTTGTTTTAATGGAGGAGGAGTGAGGAAAGGAGGGAGAATATCAATATGAGAGAATTTGCTAAAGTGTGAGGCTCTAGGGTCAATCTCCAGTACTGAAAAATGTATTTAAAATAAATACATCTATGCAAAATTCAATATCTTATTTAAATAAACAAACATATTTCAAATTAAATCCCTTTAGAAGAGCTCTCCACCGTGCTCCCGACAGCGTGTAAAGAGCAGACTCCTGAGCTCAGGGATGCATGGGTGTGAAGGGGTAGACCGGGCATGAGATTTTAGTAAGGGCCAGGGCAAGGTACGCAGTTACATTTGAACTTCAGAAAAACCATGAGCATGGCACTTGGAACACACGCATTCTAAGGAAGGCTTTGTCTTCTATCTAAAATTTAGGCCCAAAAGTTCACCCCTATTTTATCTGGCAACCCTAAACTAGGTAGCACTGGGAGAGGAGAGAATGGTATACAGGGGTTCCTAGAGTGACCTGAAGTCCAGTCGATGACATAGAAGACAAAGAGGAGGGGAATGAAGAGGGAGGCCCAGACTTCGGGAAGATGGGAGCCACTGCAAGCTTGCATGGGAGATAGCCTGCTGGTGTATCTTTTCTTGTGGATGATTCTGATGAGAGCAGAGAGAAGTGGGATTGGGGCATCCCAAATGCCTAAGGAGGGCAGGCAGGATGTGAGTGTGAGGGAGAACCGCTTGCCCAGAGAGCATCTTGATGGGTGTGGTAACGTGTTCTGGATACAGTCTGCAGTAGAGTTGGTTGAGGTTCTGTCTTCAAATGCTGCTCTCTTGAAGCTCATGTCTTCTCACCTCAGTCTCTAGTTCTCTCTCCTTGTGTGCTCTCACACCATTGTCTTCTGACCACAACTAGAAGGAGCAGAAGGAAACAGCTGGATTCATCTTCACTCACTCAGGGTCCTTAGGACACCCAGCCACCATCCCTCCATCACCACCAGCAGCCAGAGAGAAGCCCTTCCCTTCCAGCCAATCAGATGCCAACCAGGAAGGGTCCACCTTCCAGCCTTCTGTAGGCAAAGGTCCCAGTGGAGGCTGAAATCCACTGTGGGCAGCTGGGGACCCAGGGCCCTCCCTCCAGCTGCACCCCAAGACACCCCTGTCTCTCGGAAGACAGACAGCTCGGTTTCTACTCTCACTCAGTGGTTGACAGTGGTTCTGTCAGGATCAGAAGCGGGAGAACCTGGAACCTGGAGCAGCACCAGGAATGTGTCCCAGTCTCCACTTGGTGAGTTTTGGCTCCTCCGAGTGTTCGTCTCCAAAGGATCTGTCCATGATGCTTTGCTCTCATACAGGAAGACGTTCAGAGAGTAGCTTCTCAACTCATCACTTGACGTCTGTCTGCAGCTTTTCTGCCTGTCCTGCTTTCCTCCTAGAGCCTTAAGCTCCAGGGTCCTGTGGGCACTCTGTCCCTGGCACGAGAGAGACACCTGCTGATGCTCTTGTGAGACAGTTTCCGGCCAAGAGGGACTCTGGATCCTCTCTGATCTCTCTTGCTTACCTGCATAGAAGCAAACCCCATTTACAAGGGCCTGTAGGGGTCTGCCTTACACACACACACACACACACACACACACACACACACACACACTTAAATAAAAATAAATGCAAATTAAAAATAAAATAGGATGGATAAACTCACTCAGGGATAATGGAACATTGCCCCATGGAGAACCACTTCCTTCACCACACACGTTGAGCACAGGAACCCCACAGCCTGGAAAAGTGGTAAGAGAGCTGAGCCTCCTCACTGTTCTCTGGCCAAGCTTCCGAGATTGCTCCAAAATGCTGCTGCTTGGACAGTAAGGTCTCTTTGGTTCTGTTAGGTTCTCCAGGGATCTGAAAGGAGGCAGACAGGACAGCAGGGCGAGATAGGGATGATCACAAGAGGCCCTTTGGAAGAAACAAGGGTGTCCACGCAGCCCTGTGCCTCTCCAGAATAATCCGGAAAAGAAATCACATATCCCTTGGGCATAGCAGGTGGCTTAGGAGTTAACTCAGGAAGAAATTGACACAAGGGAGGGATGATGGGGAACTCAGGGGCTCACAATACCCTCAGGACATACCTGAAAGGTGTTTTCCATTTTGACCTGAGCATCCCTCCCACCATTTTACAACCTTGACCATGTACTCCCCTGGGAACAAGGGACAGTTGACAGCCATCTAATTCTTAGAGCTGGTCATAGGGCCTGCAGAAGCCAGGGACTCTTGGAGTTCACCCACAAGTCAGAATAAAGTGGAGAGACTGTAAACGGGCCCAGCACACAGGCAGTCCGCAGTTCTTGGGCGGTTCAGCCCAGAGAGCCTGAGCACACCCATTCTCCCCACGCTCTCTGCCTACTGGCCTGAAGAAACCACAGCGCCCTGAGGCAGCCCATTCATTCTCCCCTTTAAACACATCCTGGCCTCCACACTGGCCTGTAATTACTCTAATTGGCCCCCTGGGGACATCATGAGGGAGCTTGCTGTGTCCACATGAGTCAGGTTCCCAGGCAGAAACCTCAGACGGAGCCACACGGCACAGCAGAGCCTGGTCTCTGCTCCCACAGACCACTTCCTGCCTCTTCCTTTCCTGACACCACCAGCCAGAGGCTCATGACCGCTGCAGGGCCTGGTCTCTGCTGCCCTACAGGTCTGGCAGGGGTAGGATCTGCCTGTGCAGGCTGACTGGCCTCAGGACAAGAAAGGATAAGTCTCTCTAGTCAGGCCTCAGGGAATTTGTCCCCACAGTCCTCAAAGTCAGACCACAGCCGGGAGAGAAGACCACTCATGCAGAGCCGGCAGTCCCCATCCATCCTACACGCTCAGGGCTGGGCCCAGCTGTGACTTGTCTCTCCAGAGAAGGCTAGAAAGGGCACTGATCATAGAGTCAGATACATACAGGATTGCACCCCAGCTTTCTCCTGGCCTTGTGATCTTCATTGGGTGTTTTCATCTGTGAAATGGGGACATCGTGTCATCTCCTTGCATGTGTGTGTGGAGAGGAATGACTGAACCAACATCACAAAAGCCAGCAAAATACCTGGCACTCAGTTTGACAAGTGTGCCCTAACTGTGGTGGCTCTGGGGACAAGGTTAGGGAGATCCTTGTAGTAAAGAATTAAGAGACTTCCTAGCCAATTCCAACTCTGCCTCCTACATGCCGTGTGACCATAGACCAGCCAGGTGGACAGCCTCTCTGCTCGTCAGTCTCCTCCAGCTTAAACAGAAGGCTGGAACAGATGGTTTCAAGGTAGACCTACCCCCAATCCCAACCCTCAACCCCAACCTCACCCTCACCTCCACCCCCACCCCATGTTAGGCTTGGAGGGAGACACTGGAACTCTGGGAGAGATGTGATCATGTTCACTAGGACAGACAGACATACAGCGAGGCTGGCATGCCAGGCATGTGAGCTGACTCCCAGAGAGAGCCCAAGAGGTAGCTTGCAGGGACACCATGCTGGGTGGGGTCGTGAGACCGGCCTGTGCTCTGGACTGGCATGCCTCTTTCATTTGTTTAGTCTTCGCTGCTCCATAGTCCTTGCTCCCACATGGCAGGTGGGCTCCAGAGGTCTACCTTTGTAGAGTTCAAAGGCAGGGGCCAGGATAAACGATCCACACCTTTGCTAACAATGAACCGTAGAAACCACACATTATAAAACATTTACTGACCATGTACTCCCGGTGATGCCCCACGCTAAGCCCTTAATGAGAGCAATCCCAACGAATCCTCCTGACGGTCCAGGATGACGTCACCACCGTAGCTCTGATTCCTTCTCTGCAGGAAGAAGACGTACCTTCGTGGGATTCTCTTCCTTGGCTCCAGGCAGCTCTAGAATGAAAGGGTTTTGTGGAGGAGGACCCTCCCCTGAAGGAGCCCTGAGGTCACAGAAGAGTAGAGTCTTCTTTCTGTGAAAAGGGTGGGGTTGGTATCCCAGAATCAGGGACAGGGGAGTTCCTATTTACTGAGCATCTACTTTACATCACCTACTTCATGTGTGTCTGTGTGTGTGTGTGTGTGTGTATACATGTGTGTGCATGTGTGTATTCAAGTGTGCTTGTGTTCATGTGTGTGTGTGTGTACATGTGAGTGCATGTGTGTGTTCAAGTGTGCTTGTGTGCATGTGTGTGTATGTGTGTGCATGTCTGTGTCTATGTGCCTATGTGTGCGCACACGTGTGTGCATGTGTTTGTGCTAACTGGTGCATGTGCATGTACAGGCCCATAAACAGCTTCAGCTTGTCATGCCTCAGGCCCTACCCACCTTGTGTTTAGGAACAGTCTCTCACTAGCCTGGACCTCCCCATGCAGGTCAGAGGTGCTCCAGAAAGGCCAGGCCAGGGCTCTCCCTCCTCTGCTTCCCCATCTCTGGGCTTACAAGTGCTTACCCCACACTGTGCCTAGATTTATTTTAACTTGGATTCTGGGGGACACAACTCAGGTCCCTATGCTTGCAAGGTTAGCATTCTCCCAGGTAGCTCCCCCTAGCCCCAGGTCTCATACTCCTACCGCTTCAAGTGACTCATTCGTCTTTGCCAACCCATGCTATGGAAACTGTGAGCCGTCTGTGGTGAGGACACTGAGGGAGGCCTTGTCCAATGCAGGAAAAAGGATGGTAAAGAAAGGGGACTCACTCAGCTAGATCCCACCACGCTCCAGAAAGAGCAGAAGCCAGCATGGTTAGGACCTTCAGTTCTGAGAACAGAGGTCAGAAGGTGGCAGGTCATGACTCCGCCCCATGCACTTCAGGGAAAGGGGACCCAAAAGAACTTGGTGTTCTACCTCCAGGGCCTCCCCTGCCACCCAGTTCCCAAGGCGGAGACCTGTTAGTCATCTTTCACCTTGTACTCGGCAACTCAAGGCACGCCAACAGGACACGGATCCCCTAATCCACTTACACCCAGAGAGCTGGGAGAGGCCAGGGGTTGGTCCTAGAATTCGTGGCCTCTGGGGAGAGGCCTCCTTCTGTTCTCCTTCCCCAGACCAGTTGGGCAGGATAGCAATGGGATTCAGTTTATGACAGCTTAGAATCAACGAGGCCAGAGGCCAGATTAAGTCTTTGTTTCCCAGGACTCAAGACAGTCCGAGGAGCTGAGCTGGAGCAGCCCAGGGTTGGCAAACAGAAAATTAGTGGCAGATTAATTTCATTGTCTCACTGGGGAGCAGACTCCTGCACTTTAAGTATAGGATTAAAGGGAGGTTTATTTCCCATCTTACCAGGCAGGAGGGAGGAGACTACAGGGACCTTAGCACCTTTGAGTGGGGTAAGTTGGGGGGGGGGCAGGTCTCCTTAGGAGTGACATGGCTGGGCAGGGTGAGCTGTTGGGTCCCAGCCCCTCTTGCCTGCCTAAGAGCTGGGAGGAAACCATCCAAAGCCCCTCTGTAGCTCTCCATTCCTACACAGCCTTACGTTCTAATATACACCATCTGGCCACAAGCCCTGCTTTCGATAATTTAACCTTCACAGGGGCGACCAACATCCCTTTGAGCGGACCTTGCCATAAACCCATTATAATAACTGTAATACGTTTCCAGATTTAAAGAAAAGGCTCTCAGGACATAAGAGGCAGAATTGGTAAGAGGCAAAGCCAGCCTTTGACCCCAGGTCCCCTGGAAATCAAGCGCACTGTAAATGGAGTATGTCTGTGCTACAGTATTTGTCTAGGCTCTTTCGGGCCTCTGTCTCAGTGGGCCCTCCTGGAGTATCTCTTGCCCTGCCCATAGGTTCCATCCCATTGGAAGAAGTTTGGAGTAAGCTTGGAAAGCTACCGTTGGACTCAATCAGTGCGTCTTGGCTGCAGCTGCCACAGGTGGAAAGGCTGTGTGGCTGAAGCTCTGCAGATCCTACAGCAAGATGGACCCGCCCACCCAGGCAGTCACTCACACCCTGGCCCGGGCTAGGCGGTACCAATGCCTTGGTTGTGGGGAGCCTTACAGTGGAACAGTGTAGGCCTAGCCAAACCTCAAATAGCAGGCTGTTCCAGCTGCCTGCTGGCTTTGTGGTTAGAAGGCCCATGCAGAGAAAGCTGGCTTTCAAGAAGGAAGGACCAGGCTTGCCAGCCAGAAGCAGCCAAACCGCGGTGCGGGGGAGGGCAGAAGAGTTTGTTGAATCACCCAGCTGGGGGGAAGGAATGGATGAGCTGGCTCAAGAAAAACCTGTGTCTAGTTCGCTCTCGAGGATGGCAGGCTGCCTCCGATCTACATGTCAGTTCTTTACATAGTCTACATATTAATTCTCTGTTAAATGAATAACTGGTAAAGATTCTCCCCCACTTTGGAGGAGTCTTTTCACTAGACTGTTTCTTTAGCCATGCGGAAGCTTTTTCATTTGATGCCCTCAGCTGTTCTCCCTGCTACTTCCTGAACAGCTGGATCCTGCTCAGGAGAGCGCCCCCTGTGCCAGCATCTTGAATCGACACCCCCACCCCACCCCTGGTTCCCCTGGCTCTTGTTAAGTCTCGGGTCTCACACTGAAGTCAAGGATCTGTGTTCTGTAGATATCTTTGTATGGGTGGGACGTGGAGATCTCGTCTCATTCCTTGACGTGTGGACATCAAGTTTTCCCAGCATAATTTGCTGAAGAGGCTATGTTTTCTCCAGCATGTATTTCCGGAACTTTCATTTAGCTGGAGGTAGTGCTGCTGTGTGGGTTTATTTCTGGATCCTCTGGTCCATTCTACTGGTCTGTGTGTCTTTGTTCTGATGTCAGTGCCACGCTGGTTTGGTGCCTATGGCTCTGTAGTATAGCTTGAAGTCTGGTGGTGCGATCCCCAGCCATGCTCCTTCTGTTAGGGATTGCATCGACTGCTCGGGATCTCTTGGTGCTTTCTTTCCAGTGTCTCACTGCTGCCTAACTCTGTGAAGAATATCACTGGTATTTTAGTGGAGATTATGTTGACTCTTTTATTACTTTTTAGCGTGAGGCTATCTTCATAATATTAATTCTCCCATCCATGAACGTGGAGGGAGGTTTTCCCAGCTCCCAGCATCGTCTTCTGTTTCTCCCTTCAGTGTTTTGTCATTTTCCCTGCAGAGCCCTATCATCTCCTTGGCCAAGCTTCTCCTCAAGCCTCGTTGGGAAGAATTTGTGAGTTCCTGATTTCTTCGTCTATCCTTAGTGCACAGAGAGGCTCCTGATTTTAGGTTGGCTGTTTATCCTACTCCTTTGCTGAATTGATCATTTCTAGGACTTTTGTTTGTTCGTTGGATTTTGGTTTTGTTTTGTTTTGTTTTTGCTGGGATGTTTAGCATCTTTTTAAATTCTAAAAAAGCAAACATCAGAAGAGCAAACAAGGCAGTGAGAGATGGCCCAGAGTGTGGACTAACAGCTCTTTCAGCAGAGCAGTTTGGTTCCCAGCACCCATGTGGGGTGGGTGGCTCACAACCACCTGTAACTCCGGCTTCATGGAATCTGATGCCCTCTCCTGGTCTCTGCAGGTACTGCACATCCTCCCCACCCCCACCCCTGCCACCCTGTGCCATATATATATATAATATATATATATAATTCTCAAACCAAACGAGCAATCCAAATTAATAAATGGGCACTCAAACTGAATATACATTTCTGTAAGGAAAAAATGACCAAAAATTGCATGAAGAAAAGGGTCAGAATCTTTAGCCATCAGGGAAAAAGGAATGAAAACCACACGGAGATGCCAAATGCCCCAGTCAGAATGGCTGTCATCCAGAAAACAAACAACAAATGCTAGTGAGGGCGGGTGGCAGTGGGGCGTCTTTGTGTATTGCTGATAGGAATGCAAGCCGATCTAACCTGTTAGACTGTGAGATCAGTCAGCGTGGAGGTTCCTCCAAACCCAAAGATGGGATTAGTGCGTGATCCAGCTACAGCCCCAGATGGGATCAAGATCAGTTATGGCAGAGATCCTCACAATACAATGCAAACAAGCCAAATTATGGAAGCAGTCTAGGTGCCCAATAACAGATTGAATGGTTAAAGAAAATGTGCATATGTCTATGTCTCTGTGTATATGTGTCTCTGTGTGTATCTATTTGTCTGCATGTGTGTCTAGGTCTGTCTGTCTGGGTTTTATTCAGCCATGAGACAAAATAATGTTTGCAGAAAATGGATGGGACCAAAGATCATTAAGATGATCAAAATACGGCAGACTAAGAAAGATAATGTGTCCTTTCTCATATAGAAAATAAGCAAATAATACATGAGAGAAGAAAGGGGGCCATTAAGGAAGAAGGACACCAGGAAAGGGGGAGTAAGGTAAGACTAGCCATTAGAGAGTATTGATATGATCAACGGATATCAAATACACGCTTGAAATTCCCACGATGAAATCCATCATTTCATACAAGCAATATACACTAATTTAAAACAGAGAGAAAGCAGGAGTGGGAGGAGAAGGGAGAGGTGAGGGGGGGTGGAAGGAAGAGGAGATTCATGGAAGAGGATGGAGAGAAGAAAGGGACTGCTACACGCTAATGCCCATTAGCTAATCCTGGCTCCCAGAAAAATTCAAGGATGGTACTTGAAAACCATACTCTGCTCAGCAAGGAAGAGTTCTGTGGTTGACTAGCAATGTCTGCTGCAGGAGCATCATGGGAGTAAAAGCATGACTGAAGTTTATCAGCCATCCCTGTGAGCGCCAGTTTAAGATCTCCTCATCAGGGTGTCACCTTCAGCCCCGACTCTGATGCCATCTCTTTCACTTCTAGCCCTTCTTCTGAGTCACAACCATGCCTTATGGCCAGCCACCTAACCACAGCTCACCCTACACTATGCTCTGAGCTTAGTCAGATCAATCTCTGATCCTCCTGCCCAGCTGCCTGCTGAGCTCTGCCCCTCACTTTGCCTGAGCTCCCTTGACAGGGTTTGTAGCTTTCCCTTCTGTATGTTACCTTCCATAGAGCCAGCACTGCCCAGAGATTCTGAGCTGGCACAGCCCCGAATTCATCAAGCGCTTCATCCTTAGAATGTTCCACATTGTGTTCTGAAAGGATCCCCATGGGACAGAGAAGGGTCAGACATTGAATGACTCTGGGAACTTGCCCTGGATGCCCCAGCTGGCTGTGACAGGCCTGAGATCTGAAGCTCGCTTGCCTGCTTTATAATTGTCACCCTCTGATATGGCTACTGTCCTTACTACCTCACACAGTTGGTTGTAACCTTGTCTTTGCACGTTCGTTTTTCTTTCCACACAGCTGCTTCCTGGATGCCAGGGGTGGTTTCTTTAGTCCATTTCCTTCCCACAGCTGTTCCAGAGCCCCAGGCACATCAGAAACTATAAATGCTGCTTGACCTGCCTTGCACTGACGATGGGAATGTTCCTGTCCTGTTCTCTGCCCCTTGTCTGGTCCAGATCTCCACTAGAGCTTCCTCAACCCTGCGTACCTTAACTTGGAAGTTAACTGGTACCTAATAGGACAGGGCCTCCTCTCTCTCTCTCTCTCATCTATGAGTACACTGTGGCTGTCTTCAGACACACCACAAGAGGGCATCGGATCTCATTACAGAGCCACCATGTGGTTGCTAGGAATTGAACTCAGGACCTCTGGAAAAACAGTCAGTGCTCCTAACCACTAAGCCATCTCTCCAGCCCCAAGTCTCTTCTTCTAATGTGTGTACATATATGTGTGTATGTGATTATAGGTGTGGAACCCAAAGCAGACATTGGAAGTTCCCCCCATCACTCTTGCTTTTTTTGTTTTGTTTTGTTTTGTTTTGTTTTTCGAGACAGGGTTTCTCTGGAACTCACTTTGTAGACCAGGCTGGCCTCGAACTCAGAAATCTACCTGCCTCTGCCTCCTGAGTGCTGGGATTAAAGGCGTGCGCCACCACGCCCTTCCGGCCCCCCCCCCCCGCCCCCATCACTCTTATTGAGCCAGGATCTCCTAGTTGAACCTGAGTCTGCCAGCATGGACCAGTCTAGTTACTTAGCTGGCTCTGAGAATCCCAGTTTCACCTTCCTAGTGCTAGACTTAAACTAGTCACCATGGCCAGCAGGCAGTGATGTGGATTCAAAGTCTGGTCTTGTGGCATGCACAAAGGGGACTTGAACATCTCAGCCATCACCCTGGTGATAAGAGACTTTCCTGTGCTAGTGACTCACCTCCCTAGAGAGGTGGCAGTGGAAGAGAACAAAGCACACAGCTCACCCCCCTTTGTTCTCCCATGAGTGTTGCTTGGGAGCACTTCTACTGTGTCTGGACAGGAGGTGTCCTTGGGGGAGCATGTCCCCTCCTGAAGTGGAATTACTCAAAGTAGGTTCTGTGGACATGCCATTACTGAAGATACATTCCCTCCCTTTTCCTCTCCAACCCTCCAGCCTGAAGCTTTGACAAGACATGCCTGACTTGAGGCTATCCACAGCCACGGACACAGAAAACGTACCCTGGTATCTGAGCCATCGGTAAAGTCAGTAGGCCCCACAATGGCATTGGAGGAGCATCTTTTGGGGAGGTCCTCTATCTCTAACTAGTCCTCCCTTTGATCCTCCCTCGTGCTCAGTTACAGCATCCCTTCCCTAGGGGATGCTCTCTGATCTTTCAGGCTGGGTTCTCACCCCCTCACTCCACTCATAGACCACACCCATACTACAGCCTGTTTCTTTTCCGTCCCCTAGACTGTGAGCTCCTTAGTGAGGACACCCCTTAGTGCGGTGTCTGGTCCACAGTATGTGTTTGTTGAGTTAATGAAGCATTCACCATGTGGCATAGCTTCTATTGAGAAGCCAGGAGCCAGTTCTCCAGCTGGGATCCAGGGGGGCAAAGGGGTGAATGCATAGAGGAGGGGTGGAAAGTGGGACTCAGCACAACTCCCCGGTATGCAGTGAGGGTGGACCAAACAGTCCCATGGAGTCTCCAGGACAGAACACAGACTTGCCCTGAGGTCAACCACAGCCCCAAAGCTCAACCAAGAGAATCCTGAAGCCCACAGCTAAAATGTATCCTAGGACAGCCAGTACCAGAAGCCCCTGGGAGGGGGGCCTCCAGAGAGCACCAAGTAGGGCTTTGTCTCTTCAGAGGTAATTAGACCCTCATGTGCCTTTTTCCAGGCTATGAGGGAGAGCAGATGCTGGCTGAGGAGTGGGCTATCACAACTGGTGTGAGAATTTTGGCAGCATACAGGCTAAGGGCCCACCTAGATAGAAAACTGACAGGTGTGTGTGTGTGTGTGTGTGTGTGTGTGTGTGTGTGTGTGCGTGCTCACGTTTTGTGTGTGTTAATGCATGGGCACGAACACATGCACACGTGTGCTGAGTGCTTCCTATGCTCTAGACCCTGGACTTAGGCTGTCTGTCTATACACAGTAATGCCTCATTGACCTTCTCACTGTCCCAAAAGGTAACTTCCTTTAGTCCCAATTTTCTTTTTTTTAAAAAAGATGTATGTATGTATGTATGTACATATGTATGTATGTATGTATGTATGTACATATGTACGTATGTATGTATGTATGTATGTATGTATTTAATGTATATGAGTACACTGTAGATGTTTTCAGACACACCAGAAGAGGGCAGACATTCCAGAAGAGGGTAGACACACCAGAAGAGGGCATTAGATCCCACTACAGATGGTTGTGAGCCACCATGTAGTTGCTGGGAATTGAACTCAGGACCTCTGGAAGAACAGTCAGTGCTCTTAACCTCTGAGCCATCTCTCTACCCCTAGTCCCTTTTTCAGATGAGGATGCTGATGTGTGAGAAGGGACATTTCAGGGAGCTGGCTCACGTGAAACCATAAGACCTGTGTGTGATGTCCCAGAACCCACAAGAAACAAAAGCCAAGTCCAGCCCCATAGACCTGTAACCTCAGCACTGGAGACACAGAGACAGCAGGATCACTCAGCCTTGACTGACTACCAAGCTCCAGGTTCAGTGAGAGACTCCATCTCAGTGTAAGATAGAGAGCAATTGAGGGAGAAGTCCTGTGCTAAGCCCTGGCCTACACACACACACACACACACACACACACACACACACACACACACAGGACATTCCTTGGATATATCATTGAGAAGCTAATGAATACCCGAGATCCGCACCCCCACATCAACTCCGAAAGCTCCAACTCTTTTCTCCCCTAAAGCACAAGCTTAAGGGCGTGGTTTTTGGGGTGCTGAAATCAGGTCCTTGGGGACCACCTTGGACAAATAGTATACCACCCACTTCTGAACTGATGCCATGTAATGATCAGATCTAGGGATGAGACTGTCCATCCGTGTTCTAGTTTGCTCTGTTACTATAATAAACACTATGACTAAAGGCAACCTGGGAAGAAAAGGGTTAAGAGTTCATTATCAAGGGAAGCCAAGGGCAGAAGCTCACAGTAGAATATGGAGGGTGCTGCTTACTGGACAGCTTCCCCTGGATTTCTCTGATAGCTTTGTTTTGTTTTGTTGAGTCAAGGTTTCTCTGTGTCACCCTGGCTGTCCTGGAACTTGCTTTGTAGACTAGGCTGAACTTAAACTCAGAGATCCTTCTGCCTCTGCCTCCTAAGTGCTGGCTTTAAAGACATGTGCCACCATGCCCCTCTGGTAGCTTTCTTATACCACCCAGGACAACCCGCCCAAGGCTGTTACTGTTCAAAGCATGCTGAGTTCTCCTGTATCAATTAGCAACCAAGAAACTAGTCCACAGCCATACTCAGGCCAGTCTGATGGCAGCAGATTCTCCACTGAGGCTCCCTTTTCCATGGTGACTCTAGTTTGTGTCAAATTAACACAGCTTGAAAGCCAGAGGCAAGCATGTTCCTGGTCTGTCCCCATCTCCAGGAAGCCATCTTGATTCCAGAAGGCCTTAGGTGCAGGCCTGGGCGTAAGTTCCATATCCAGGTGACTTTAGGTAAATTACTTCACCTCTCTGAAGATCCATTTCCCACCTGCAGCACATAACAAGGAATCCACATTTTATAGGATTGCTGTGCAAATGAAGAGAAATAAGGAATGCCGAGTGCCAGGGCTGCACTTAGCCCTCCTCCAATGTTGATGGGTTGAGTGAGTTCTTAGGAAACAGCATGCCGGCAAACTCAGCAAGCCACTCTGCCGTCAGTTGCTTCCAATTTCTTCTGGTACCTTCCCCCTTGCCAAGAAAAGGTATAACTAAACGTCTCTGCTCTGGAGAGGAATTCACTAGACGGCCACAGCTGTCTGTGCCGTTAGTTTAAATTTTTATGAAACGAGGAAATTTCTTCTACCACCTCCAAATTCCTGGGCTTAATGAACCCAGCCAGGAAGAAAATGCTCTCTGCTGGTCTCAGGTGGGCGAGCGGGTGGGTGGGAGAGGATTGCAGTCAGTGGAGGATCTGCCTTACCGGCGCGGAGGAAGGAGAAGAAGGATTTTTACCTCAGAAGCCAGGTAGGGGAGAGGAAACGCTATCTTGAATTTTCTGACAGTAAGACTCATCTGCGTGGACACCTAGGGCCTGTGAACATCCAAATGCTCACAGCCAAGTGTACGTGCAGTTCTGTGGGGGATGGGAGAGCGTCCCCCCTCTTCAAGGCAAAAGGGAGTAGAGTGCAAGTAGAAATGTTTGCAGAGTCCCCAGGCACTGGTCTGTTGTAAATATCCCTGTCACTATTCACCCAGCAGATGGCTTAGCCATGCGTATCCCACCTGGGACCTCCCTGGCCCACCTGGGCGGGGCTTCCATAACCAATCGGACACTTGCACAGAGTGTAACATCAGATCAGCCACCTGAGGGGATGCCACCTGCCTACATTTCAGGCCTGCTCTGCAGCACCCCTCCTTTCCCTGGGCGACATCCTAGTCTGCTCCTTTGTCACTGTGATAAAAGATTGTACCCAAAACCAACTTGGGAAAAGGAAATGGCTTATTTCACCTTACAGGTTAAAGTTATCCAGGGCAGGAACCTGAAGGCAGAAACGAATGCAGAAGCCACAGAGGGGTGCTGCTCACTGGCTTGCTCCACATGGCCCGCTCAGCCGGCGTCCTTCTTCGTCTTCCTCTCCCTCCTCCTCTCCCTCCTTCTCCTCCCATTCCCCCTTCTTCTTTTTACTTTTTATTGATTCTTTGTGAATTTCACATCATGCACCCAAACCCACTCATCTCCCAGTCTCTCCATATCGGCCCTCCACCCTTGTAACCTTCCCCACAAAAAAAAACAAAAAAAATTTTAAATTTTAAATTACAAAAGAAAAAAAAATCTCACTATGGAAGCTGTAGTGTATCAGCTGTGTGATATAGCATACCCATTTGTCCAAACAGTTTTACTTGCCAACGCTCATTGCCATGAGTCATTGGCCTGTTTCAAGGCCCCTGGCTTCTGCTACACCATCAATAATACTGGATTCTCACCAGGATTCCTCTCAGATATCCTGCTGTTGCCCTGTGTCATGGAGTTCCTGCAGCTTTGGATCTGTAGGACTGGTCCCTTCGCACACTCTAGCAGTTCACAGACAAGGTGGACGTTGGGGTGGGCCAACTCAAAGCCCTGGATCTGGGCCTGGGTGGTAGCTGAGTTGATCAGCCAGCCAGCTCTCTCTCTCTTGCCCATGCCACCAAGACCAGCTTCTCAGCCATTGCCCAGGTGAGGGGCAGGGCCAGCTCTACCAAGAGCATAGCCTAAGTAAGGAGTGGGACAGCTCTCCAGAGTGCCACTGTTGATGAGGAGTGGGCGCCAGCTCTCCCGTGTCTTCTTTCTTATAGGCTCCAGGACCACCTGCCCAGGAGGAGCACAGCCCACAGTGGGTTGACCCTTCCATGTCAATCATCAATCAAGAAAAAGTCCCACCAACTTGTCTCTCTAATGGAGGCAATTCCTCAGCTGAGGTTCCTCTTCCTAGGTGTCTCTAGTTTGTGTCAAGTTGACAAAAAATTAACCAGCACAGTGGCCTAGACAGAGCCACTATGTCTCCAGAGTCAATATATGTAGGCACAAGGGTAGAGAGGAATTCCCCCACATTCAGGGTATTTCAGAGGCTTAAGGCTTTTTGCACACAGACAGACCAAAGCTACATAACCCATTGGGGTCAGACACTACCTTGAGCCACTGTCCTTTCAACAGTGACAACCTCTGCTCATTAATCATATTCATTTCTGGCTTTCTGCCATTCATTTGCATATAAAGATCGCTAACACAAAAGGGACAGATCCAGGAGTGAAGGCTGAGAAGGGTTTGGGAGTGTGGGGGGGTGTTCTACAGCCTCAGGTCAAAGGTATCAGGGTGCATTTTTTATTCTTCCACATACACACCTTTGCTTCTTCTCTTTGGGGGCAAGCCCTGTACAGACGAGGAAACCTGAGAATCCCAAGGAGATCGAAAGACTTGTGTTCTCCAAGCTGTCTCTATCAGGCAGCAGGTCAGTTGTGTCATCTCACACACAATGGGTGAGTCTCAGGGGAACGTGAGAGATAGGTGCTGTCTCAATAAAACACAGCTTGGGACCTGAGGACCACCACCTGAGGCCCTCCACACACATGTGTGTGTTCTCATACATGCACATGAGTGGCAAGAGTCAAGGCATCGGTTCCCAAATGTCCCCAGGGAACCTACTATCTGCCCCCTTACCACACAGACAAGTAATGGGGCTTCAGGTGGCACCCTGAGCTGGATAGCAGCACAGCTAGGTAGCACTGGCCCTGGTTTAGCTACACGCACTGCTTTCTCCTGGTGCTCAGGGCTGTGTATGAAGCCAGGTGGTAGAGCAGAACTGTCTAGCTGAGTTCCCTCCTCCACTGCCCTAGCAGTTTGAGGAGTGAGGCACTGCACAGCCCAGCCAGGCACCCTTCACTCGTACAGGGGTCAGGGATCCTGTGTGCTGAGGCTTAGACACGGAAGGCCAGAATTAGTCCTTAAGTTTGTCAACCACCTGCTTAGGAACTCCTTCCAGCAGACCCACACTGCAGTCTGACAAGATGCCGGCCCCTTCACCTCCACACTCACCCATGTTGCTTCAAACCACATCACTGAGCCTTGCTTCCGAACATAAAGCACGCATGTGGTGTGTTACAGTGGTCTCACTATGCTGCTAGGACTGGCCTGGAACTCCCTCTGTAGAGCCCGCCTGGCCTGGAGCTCACAGAGACCCATGGTCTCTGCCTCTGCCTCCCAAGTGCAGGGATTTAAAGGCGTGCATCACACATCTGGCTGAGTTATGGTGTTTTCAGTGTACATGAAAAGTATTTGGCTCTTATAGATACATAATGATTTAATTATAGGAAACAAAGACAATATTTCTTACTGTCATTACTCAGCAACTAAGCGTCAAATTAGTGTATTGTGGGGTTGTACTGTACTAGAATGTTCGGTTTATTTCTTCCCATGTGTGTCCTCACATGTGCCTGCGTGAGGGCCCGCGTGTTACTTGTCATGTGAGGGTGAGAGGACAGCTTTATGGAACTGGCTCTTTCCTTCTACCACGGAAGTTCCAGAAATCAGCCTCGGGTCGCCAGCCTACCAAAGCGAGTGCTTTCTCCTGCTATGTTACCTTGCTAGTTCCAAATATCGGATTTTAAAATTTATTTGAGTTTCATTTTTAAAAAGGGGTTTCAAAATTAATTTTGTTTTGACATCAAACTATTTCTGATATGGTTTTAAATACCCCTCCCCCATTTTGTCTATGCATTTACCTGAAGTAGATTCCTCCGTATATATGATCATAAAATCAAATTGTCAGTCAACTCTGAAAAACATTGAAATTGCTTAATATCCTGCAGCATCAAATATTCAGCCACTGTCTAATTCTTCCTTTGAAGATAAGCAAGTACACCCATTTCATTAGGATGCAAAAAGTTTAAGCCCTGACTTAGGCATGTATTCAATCCCAATTACCATTTCCTCCTCTTAAAATGGTAATGGAAAAGCAATCTGATCAACATAATTTATACTCATGTGTCCTCAACTAATAGTGCTATTGGAGGGGGGGAGGAAGGGAGGGAGGGAGGGAGAGAGAGAGAGAGAGAGAGAGAGAGAGAGAGAGAGAGAGAGAGAGAGAGAGAGAGAGAACAGTTGGTCAGTCTGTGAGATCTCTGGAAGGTTGCTTTGCACACCCTTGCCTGGGAAAGGACCTCAGGGACTCATTACTGTCAGGTTTGTCACTGCATTAATTCAGCCAGTAGAACTCGAGATAGCAAGTGGGTGCAAAGAGACATGCATGCTGGCACTTGTTACTTGGGAGGGATCCAGCTAAGAGAGCCCTGCTGCTGGGGAGACTCTGCCCCATCCAAGAATCTTCTTCTAGAAACATCCGACGTGCATTGCTGGAGCCTCGGTGTGAGGGATGCTGGGCCCAGCACTGGTAGCATCTGGCAGTATTCTAGGACTGCTCTACCTGAAAGTTCCAATGTCTTCCACATTCCCCTCAGGAGACAAGCCAGTCCCAAAGGCCTTAGGACCATATGGTTATGACAATGCCCCACTCGTGGTACAAACTTTCTCTACCAGTTACTTTTTTCCTTGACATGAACAAATAAATACTTGACAAACTCAATCAGAAGAAGGGCTCATTCGCTAGATGGAGAGGCAAAGGAAACAAGAAGAGGAACGGAGAAGTGAGAGAAACAGCCACTGAGGCCAGACAAGGCCGCCCAGTTAGGGGAATGGGATCCACAGGCATGCCACACAGTCAGGGACAGCCCCACTCTAGTTGCTGGGAGACCTGCATGGAGAGCAAGCTGCACATATGCTACATATGTGGGGCAGGGGTGGGGCAGCCTAGTGTTTACCATGTGAAAAGCAGATGTAGTGAATTACAGGGACGTGTCACCTCTCCCTGCCTGGTGACATCCCTTCAACCCTGAGAGACGCTATGCAGACCAGCACGTAAGGGTGAGGGGGGGCCCCCACCACATCAAACATCTGGACCAGACCCTGAGCCTGGGGAAGCATCTCCCCACACAAGGCCTTCAGAGTTTCACCTCCAACATTCAGGTCAGATTAGCATTCCAAGCCAGTCATTCACTGCCAAGGACCGGGGCTCCGGCCCTCCATCATCTTCTGTTGTTGTATGTATAAGACAGCGGTGGCTATCAATTCTTGAAGGCAGGGGGGTGGAGGGGCAGTGTCTGCTGCTAGGGCCTCCGGGTGTGGTTAGGATTCACACTGAAAGGACTGTGCCGGCCTAGAAACTGCATGACCTCAAAGCTCAAGGAGATGTGAGAGGAAATGAAAGGGCTCAGGACAGAGTACATGGAACCAGAGATGCCACAGCCAGTCAGCTGAAGTACAGTCTCAAGCTGGATGGAGTCTCTTCTATTCAAGCCTCATGGCCCTGCACACACTCACACACACATGCACACATGCACACACACACACACACACACACACACACACACATACACCTGCCTGCACGCACGCAGGTTCCCACTGCAGAACACTGTTAGGCTAGGAACGTGGCAGGTATATGAACTCCCTATGGGAGGTGCTGGGAAGGAGGATAACATCCTTGCAGGCCTCTTCCCCCGCCCCTCCCTCCTTCTCCAGCCTGGTGCATCTCCTTGACTCCTCAGCCTCAGCATCAAAGATTCATCAAAGCTGAGACCCAGCAAAGCGTGTGCTTCACATTTTTAAACGCGCTTCTTCCCAATGAAAAATTCAGTGGAAAAGGCAGGAAATTGAAGGGGGTTCAAAGAGGAATCAGAGAGGGAAGGGAGGCTTCAGAAAGGAACTGGGGGGGGGGGAGGAAAGAGATGAGCAGTTCTCTCTGTTATGGTGGCACTGAAGCCACAGTACATTTACCAAGCGTCTGCCTCACTTGAGGCACAGGGCAGGCATACAAGTGGGTCCTTCATACGGCAGCACGGGTGGAGGAGCACCGTGCAACTCTGGGAAAGCCATTCCGAGATCACAGAGACGGTTCTGCAGAAGAAACAGATTGGCTCCTGGGTGTGGAAGGTGTAGAGTTCAGGAGGTGTGAGCCTCAAACATTCTAGAGCCTAGATTACTCATGTCCGAACCGGAGTTTTAGTGCCTGCCCTTTCTATCACCTGGTAAAGGAGGAATATGCTGTGTGTGTGTGTGTGTGTGTGTGTGTGTGTGTGTGTGTGTGTGTGTGAGAGAGAGAGAGAGAGAGAGAGAGAGAGAGAGAAATATATATAGACAGACAGACAAAGAGACAGATACAGAGAGAAATAGAAAGAGGGAGACAGAGAGGCTGAGAGACAGAGAGGAGAACTGAGGCATGCATGCATGCGTGTGCACGCATGCGTGCATGCACACCCACACACATACACACATACACACACACAGAAACTGAGAGAGATCTGGTGTTGTGGGAATCAGAGCAGGGATCATTTCCAGCAGGAAACTGGGGTACCCTTACTAGAGAAGATAAAAGTGTTCTACATAAGAGAAGACGAGCAAGCATTCAGGAGAGGAGGCAGGCCACCTGACATATGAGCAGAGACCATGCAGCTAAGGTGCCCAGACCCAGGCAAGCAAGTAGCCTCCTGGCAAAGGGCAATGTATGTCTGGCCTGTAGGGGGAGCTGGCTCCAGGGAACAGGAGGACGACTAGACTCAGATGACGCCATAGAACCACCCCCACCCCAACCCCGGATCAAGGAAGGCCGTGTGTCTGCAGGGGTTGACGGAGCTCAGGCGCTTGTTCATCTCAACCCTCAGTGACTTGTCACCTATTATGAGTCACAGCTGCCCTCAAACCTCAGTTTCCTGATCTGCAAATGAAGATACCAGACAGTCATCTAAAACTTCCTCTTCTGGCTCATTTGATTCTGGCAGCTTGGTTCTGTTGCCCATGTGAGGGAGGGGCAGGAAGCTCAGAATGACAAGATCTAACCATGGCTTCCCCATTCTCCCAAAGGGCACCCCATCACTACCCACAGCCCCCTCATGTCAAACCAGTCTCTGGCTACCAGTATCGTGTGGATGGAGGAGTCTCAGACATATGCTAGGAAGCTGTCCTAGGTCCCAGGCTCCACCTTTCTCTATGCTGGAACATCATCCACTCTGGCCCTGCAGATGAGCAGGAAGTGTCCACGCCTAAGGTAGGTAACCCAAGAGCCCTCACCAAACTGGGGTTGAGCTCAGATTCACAGGCTGCAAACCTCACCTTACTCTCTACCGGCAACGTTCAAGGTCAGATGGAACCTGATGGTAAATTTCCACATCCTGGCCAGACCTAGTGGCCCTTAAGAAGAAACCAGAGCAGAACTTACTTGTGAAGTAGCAACTGACACCTAGGTAGAGTTGGCAGGTGTCAGCTGCTATGTGATATACCTATACCTCCCACCCCCTACCCCCACCCCTACCCCCCACTCTTCTGTGGGAAGCATGCTGACTGCCCAGCTCAGCTCTTGTACAGCACAGCAAAGTGGCTTGTGGCTTGGGCTTTGGGGTCAGAGGTGTGGTTGGGATTGCCAGCTCGACAGTTTGCTAGCTAGATGATATTAACCTTAATTGGCTTTTCTTGTCTTTGCTGAGCCTCAGTGTTCCCACCTGTAAGACTGGAGTATGACCGTGAAGATCAAATGTGACCATGATCTTACAGAACAGGGTTCTAATCGCCATCAGCTGATAGTAGAATTGTTGCTGAGGCAGCTCAGCAGTTTGTAGCTAACCAACCAAGTGGGCTGGTTCAACTTGACTCCTTGAAGCTGTGTGGCTGGCCCCACCCAGAGATTCAAAGCTTGATGATTCCACAGTGCCCTCTTCCTGCTTAGTGGGGCCATTACCACTATCAACATCGTCCTGAAGATAGCAAGCCTTCCATCTCTGTCCTCTGTAGTCCTGGCCCTAGAACATGGCTCCCAAAATACAACACCACAACACTATCAACAGTTGGCCCCTCCCCGAAGGTGTTGAGGTTGTCAAGGGTCTCCCCCCCCACCTCTCTCTCTACCTCATCTGTCTGTCTCTCTCTGTCTCTGTGTGTGTATCTGTCTGTCTCTTCCTCTGTCTCTCTGTCTCTCTCTCTGTCTCTCTCTCTCTGTTTATCTGTCTGTCTCTCTCTCTCTGTCTCTGTCTCTCTGTCTCTCTCTCTCTCTCTTACACACACACACACACACACACACACACACACACACACCAGCTCAACTATCATGGGACTCAGGAATATTCACTCCACAAAGACAAACACTAGGACCAGAGTTCAAGCCCTAGGATCCACATGTTAAAAAGCTGGACATAGTGGTTGGCATGACCTTGTAACCCTAGCACTGGGGAAGTGGAAGCAGGCAATTCTCTGGGGGTTGGATGACCAGACAGCTTAGCCTACTTGGTAAGTTCCAGGTCGAGTGAGAGACACTGTCCCAAAACACAAGATGGATAGCACCTAGGAGTCAGTGCTGTCCTCTGACCTCTGTTAGATCCAAAGGAGACTCCAGTTCCTCAACCTTCAAAAGCCAATCCAACCATGCAGAAATGTTCAACCTGAGCTGCATAGGAGGATTTCTGGTGGCTAAATAAAAGCCAGCCTTCCGCGGGAACTTGTGAGGCCACTTCCCATTGGCCAAAGGGACCATTTCTCTTACCTCTAGCAGAGGGACCTACGGCTCTCCATTGACACATACCTGTGGTTGAAGTAC
The DNA here is from genome assembly GCF_978045245.1 of Mus caroli. NCBI lineage: Eukaryota > Metazoa > Chordata > Mammalia > Rodentia > Muridae > Mus > Mus caroli. The sequence continues at coordinate 59,576,419 of NW_028227266.1, read as the reverse complement.
CATAAGTACTTGGTCTACATTTCAAAGTGCCCACTCCAGTCTCCTGGTCCTTCCCTCCCCACAGATGCTCACCCTCCACGTACCCTGCAATTCTCATCATGATCTCTATTCTCTATATCCTGGTTTTCTTCCCTCTCTTGCAGATAGCCCTGGCCATGTTCAGTCTACTTCTTTTTCTCTCTGCTATGGACTGTTCCAGATGCCTCTGGCTGTTCTCTCACTCATATCTACAGTTAAAACAAACACAAAACAAAAAAACAAAACACAAACCTTTTTCCTTAGCCATACCATGAAGTAGTCATGTCAGCAGTTTCTTTACTGCACCCACTCACCTACAATCTCTGCATGCATGTGCACACTTGTGCATGACCACATACAATTTCTTCTACAGATCGTGGTGATATAGGGCTGGGGGAGATGGGGTGGAGAAGCTTCCAGGCAGGGGAGGAAGTGGGGAACAAAAGGCTGCCATTCCAACAACTTCATATGCTTTCTGTAAGCTTGATGCAGCAAGCCGCCCAGCTCAGGGGGGAACTGCAAGCTAGAGGTTGGGGGACAGCCATGTGGCTAATCCCAGGTAAGCAGGCAAAGCCCCAGGTAGGAGAGTGTCTCAAGGGGAGAGTTAAAGGTTCTTTGGAAAGTCAGTTGGATGGTGTTTTGCTGGGGCAAATACATGAGGAATGTTTCACTGAAACAGACAAAGGAGAGAGGATGTTCTGCTAAAGCAAGCACATGAAAGGACACACGTTGAAAGGTCCACCTTACATTGCATAGTTGAGCAGCATTTGTTGGGACTCCATAGAGGGACACACCAAAAAGACTTCTGGTGGTATGCTGAAGTTTCTTGCCACTTCCACAGACTCCGGCTGATTGGCAGAGTGATGTCAGCTGAGACAGATGCACATGCTGAGGTAAGACCCATGGAGGACACGTAACGTTTTGGTGGGTATAAAAAGGACTCAACAACAGTGACAGAGGCTGAGCTGGGCTTGCTAATAGAGCTAGCTGTATAATGCTTGTGTGTTTTGCGTCTTCGTTTGCTTCCTTGAAAGAGGCATAGCCAAGAACTTCTCCTGATCTTCCTCCTGGTCCCTCCTGCTGACTTGTGGTGAGGCTGAGGCCTGGCTGTCTCATGCCACTGCTGCTGATTCATTTTTGCTATCCTGACTCTACAGAACTCAACTGCTGGTATATCCTGGAAGTGTTTTTGAGTGGATCAAGCTGCCGCTGCCTGCTAACCTGTGAACTGAACTGCCAATTTCCAGACAACACAGACGGGAGTTGCTCCAAAGAACTTTTCTAAACAGGACCACTTTCCCCATATCCTTTCTTTTCTACTACCTTTGGTGGGTGGTGGGCTAGAAGGGAGGTTAAAGTGTTTAAGAACCATTATTAAAAATAGGCACTTGAAAAAATTAGTTACAGGTATCTCACCAGCCTTAGTTCCAGGCCCAGCCCTGCTATGGAAACCTTGTTTGCCTTTGTCATTTCTGTCACCGGTTTGGAGCTCTACCTCCAGCAGTGTGAGAAAGTGTCCTGGTGAAAAGATAGAACGTGATTGACGGATGCTCACTCCACCCCAGCATCTACAAGTGCCTCCAGCTTCCAGATTTCTAGCCTTGCCTTCCCCTTGGTAACCCTGTCCTGCCTTTCCCACAGTAGCAGGGTAGCCTCTGTCTACTGAGATTCCCTCTGCAAGGATTTGTCAGCCTCCCCATGGCACTGTGTACCATGTCCAATAGGAGAAAGATGAGTCTCACGCGTTTCTCACTTCTGGGATTTCCCCTACTGTTAGTCCAGAATGGCACTTCTTAGAGGCTCCTTCCTACCGTGTCATGATTATTCTCAATACTATTTGTGTTCCACCTCCCTCTGCATCTAGGTCCTGGACACAAGCCAGCATCCCCACCCTCTGTCTCACAAGCAATGTGGCGGGTGCTTTAATGTTGTTTGGCTGATGGATTAGGAATGATGTATGTACACTATGCAGATTAATCTGCCTGCCAGCTCACCACCCCCCCATATTAGAAATTTCCGGTCTTGGGGTTGGGGAGATTGCTTAGTCTGTAAAGTACTTACCTTACAAGCACAATAGCCACCCTCAGGACTGTTGTGTAGAAATTTCTATAGAGTTGAAACATTGTATTCTGAAGAGAGGAACCGGCTTGTTTCTGGCTTACACTTTGATGTTATAATGCATCAGTGAGAAAAGCCAGAGCAAGAGCTTAAGGCAGGAACTGAAGCAGAGGCCATGCTTACAGGCTGGCTCATTCATGGCTTGCTCAGCCTGTGTTTATATACTACCCAGACTACCTGCCCAGGGTATATACTACCCAGGACTACCTGCCCAGGGTATATACTACCCAGGATTACCTGCCCAGGGTTGGTATCACCTCCAGTGCTATGGGCCTTCCCACTGCAATCATTGATAAAGACTGCCCACAGGCCAGTCTGATGGAGTCAGTTTCTCAGTTGAAGTTCCCTCTGCTCTGATGACCCTAGCTAGCTAGCTACCATGACCTGTGTGTCTAGACCTTGGCCTGAGTAGGGTAAGGCTTCAATCCCTCTTCCACATTCGCTCAGCACTCCCCCCACCCACCAGCACCTAGCACATGTGTCGAGTTGACAAAACACATCTGTCCCATGTTTGACTCCACCTGCTCTGAGTATGATTTTCATCACCAAGTATCCTGGGCTCTACGCCTGCCCCCAACTCAGAGTGTAGCCCAGCTCGCCTCAAAACCTCCTGCCTCCCACATCACGTGGTCCCTGCAGGCCTTCTACTCCCCCCAAGACAGAAGGAGGGAAAGCCACAGGTCTGCAGATCTTCAGTGTCAACCTAATTAGATTGAGTGGTGCAAAGTGTACTTCTGGGTGCATCTGGGGCAGTGTTCCCAGAGACATTTGACGTAGTAACAGAGACAAAGACTAAATGTGAGCAGTACCGCTCAATGGGCTGGCAGCCCGGGTGGGATCAAAATGGGAGGAGGAAGCCAGCCAAGCAAGGTGTATCGCTGCTTCCTTCAGCCGTGGATATTGTACACCCTCACACAGGAGTACCCCCACACGTGTAAACACGGATATGATCCCATGCATACCACACACAAACACACACTTGAGGGAACGAAGATAAAGAAACCAAGGCTTTAAAAGTTGGTAATTTACCCACCATTACCAACTAATAAGCAAAGTCTATTCTATACACTGGCTGGTTCTCTGACCTTTTCTGCCAACGTCGCCATGGGAACAACTCATAGGCTGACTATGACCTGGAATGACTCTGACCTTCTCGCACTTCAGGAGGCCAGTGATTTCCCAACACAGCTTGTGTCACATTAAAAAGGTTCCCCCAGATTAGGGATTGGCTTGAGTGGGTTGGTTCCCAGTGTCATGGCTGCTTTCCTGCTGCTTATATATGTGTGTGGTGTGTCGCCAACTGCTCAGATTCTAGCTGGGATTCTGAAACTCAGAAGTGCACAGCACAGCCTTCCCTGACAGCAGTTCCAGGGCTTAGTGAGCAGTTTCTTGGCTTGGAATCTAGAAAGCCTATACCTGGGATCTATATCCCAGCAGCACCCAGCAAGTCTTCCCCAGACTTGCGTGGGTGGAAATGCATACATACTTTCATGGGCTGCTACTGCACAGCACTTTCCTCTCAGCCAAACAGGCACTGTTTGCATGAGTTCAGGTGTGCTTGCTTGCAAACAATCCCAGCTGGGCTTGTTGATGATATGTAGCTGTCCAGCAGCCATGGATGAACTGGGTTACCAGAAAGGGGGGGGCTGAAAATGAAAAAGGAACGGGGTGCGAGAGAAGGATGACACCAAGACAAAGTTTCTGATCAAGGCTCAAAGTTTAATGTTCATTCAGCTCTGCGGTTATATAGGGAGAGCCCACAGACCCTATCCTTTGTTTCAGCTGGATTATGTTGCAAAGCAGGCAGTCTACTCCTGTAGGAAATTGCAAACGCTGAGAGACTAGAGACTCCAGCTAGGTTGTAAAACCACTGTGGGTCTGTTTACTCTACTCAAGGCTGGGGGGAGGGCACAATGAAAAACTGTGTTCCCTCATAAGAGAGAGCCTAAAGGGTCATGGGATCCTCACGTGAAGATTCAGCTGCTCCCCCAAGCCATTTGTATGCAGTTCTACCCTAAGTGCATGTGGCCTCTGGATCTTAGGGAAGGAGCTAGAATATATACAGTTTGAGAAAAATTAGAGGTAGGGCTATGTAGCCAAGAGGAAGCCATCGTCCATGCTAGGTGAAGACTTCAGAGTGGCTACTTTGGGAGCCACCCACACTCCTGTCAATAACCCCTTACTCATGGGCTCATGGGGTGGAGAAGCTTTGGTGGGTCAAACTTTGGTTGTCATTGGGACTTTAGAAGGACAGAAATGGACATAGCTTAATCAGCATTCCTGCCTCCCGATGCCCCAGAGAAAATTCTCATTAAAGCAGCATTCACTAGAAGGGTCTCTTTAATTGTGCAAACCCCAAGATTTGAATCTGAAAAATCCTTTCTGGCATATTTGGCTCTAGGATAAAACCTGGAAATATGAACCTTCTAGGAAAATAGGCCTATGAGTTTGCTTCTCCAGGCACCCAGCCTGCAGCAGAGGGAGAACAGGGGTCCTTCCCCTCTTCTCTGGGCCAGCAGCCAGGCCCTCTGCAGTCTTCTCAACTGAAGACTCCTCACAGCTCCCTCAGCAGGCTAAAGCTTGCCCTCTAGCCCCAGGACAGCCAAGCCACTTAGCACAGTTTCAGGCCACTGGCTTTTATTCTCCCCATCTTTTGCCTGAAGAAGCCTAAGGTTTGAAGTTTGCCCAAGCCACCCTGTCAGCAAGAAGAGCAAGCCATTCAAATGCAGGCCTTCATCGGTAGAAATTGACTCACACCTGAGGGGCCAAGGCAGAGGGCCTTTCCTTCTAATCTGGGCAGAGGACAGTGGGTCCTACGCTAACACGATGCTGTTCTTCCAGAGTCACCACTGTGCAATTGCTTTTACTGCACATTAGGCTGAGATTTCCCCCTGTGGTCTACGCAAATATCCTTTATCTGTGCAGGGTGACTCTAGTGGTCCCAGGCAAGAACGATAGGGCCTCAAGGCCCAGGGTCCTTTTCCATCTACGGCTCATCTGTACCCATCATTGTAAACCCCAGATACCTCTGTTCAAATAGTGCTGTGCTGATAGCATCAGGACTACACATAAATGGTGCCTGATGAGACCTCAGAGACCACAAAAAGACACAGTGTGCATAGAGAAGACGAACACTGGTGGTACTATGAAGTGTACAGGGCCTGAAAGAAAGAAAGAAAGAAAGAAAGAAAGAAAGAAAGAAAGAAAGAAAGAAAGAAACCCTAAAGAGGAAACAGCTGGGGAGAGCACTGGCTTGGAGGACTTCCTGGTGGAGGCAAACTTGAAGTTTTGCAGAAGGTTTGCTATAGGCAAGAGTGAAAGCGGAACTGACTGAGCTCAGCCGCAAGCAGGAAGGAGCAGGCTTGAAGCTGCCTCTGCAGTCAGAGAGAGGAAGAGAAAGTGTGGCGGCCTGGGGCCACAGGCCTCTTCACTGGGCGTCTCCTTTCTACACATCCTGCTCAGCACCTAGCCACAGAAAGACAGTGTTCCGGGCACCCTAGGCTGACTGCCTGGTGCTCTGGTTCCCATGAACAGCCTTTAGTGGTTACAGGACTATAAGGGTGCCCAATACCCCACCTGCCGGGGTAAGATCTCACACGAATGCATGTGCAAATTCAAGAACACACATAAATGAGCCAAGCAGACTCACATTCTTCCTAGAGTAAAATGGAACTAGGAGGCACACGGTGGCTGGCACGGGCTGTGGTGGAGCTGATGCCCCATTGCCATCTGGAAGGGGTGGGTGCCTGAGGCAACGTGGGTCCTGCCCTCATCAAGGAAAATCTCTTTTTCTTTCTGAGGTCCTCGATAAAGGTGCTTATTTTGCATGAGTCCCCTGACAGAGACTTCAGATGCTGACGTAAAATTTGTCCGAATTAAAGTGGAGTCCTTTGTGAATCTAATAGAGCAGACAAGACTTGGGGTCAGCTGGTTGTCACTCCCATATGCTGTTATAAAAAAATATTTCAAGAGCTCTGGAAAACAGAGTCTTGGACCAAAGGCTACCAGATCTTACCACACGGACAGCACGGACCTGCCAGACCCTGCATGTGGCCCATCCCTGTAAACAAGGACCTTAGAACAGCCATCCTCCCTTCACCTCTAGATGAGCTTGGGCATGCCAGGGATGGGGTAGCCACAGACCCATGTCACCTTTAGAACCCTGGTTTGCAGTCCTGGAGCTGTGGCCCTGTGTGATCCAGCTGCTTGGGAGGCCGAGGCATGAGGATCCCAAGTTTAAGCCTCGCCTGGGCAGTTTAGTGAGACCTTGCCTCAAACGTCAACATTGCATCGATAAAGGGGCTTGTTCACAGTGCTCGTCCGTAGGGTACTTGACTGGCACGCATGTGCAAGGTCCTGAGTTTAATACCCGGTACTACGAAATAAAATAAATTAAAAGCCGGGGCTGGAAAGATGACTCAGCAGTTAAGAGTGCTTCTTGCTTTTGCAGAGGACTTAGATTCTGTTCCCCGGCACCCACATTAGGTAGATCAGAATCCAAGGGCAGGGGATCCAGGATCCACTTCTGGCATCTGTATGCACATAGTGCACATAAAGACAAGCAGGCACATGTGTACACATAAATAAATTTTTTTAAAAATTAAATCCGCATTATTATTGTTTTTGCTTCCCCAGATATGCCTATACTCCATCATATAACCGGGATTTGCAAATCTCTAATATTTCAGATTAAACTTGCTTTTATTACAGCCTGGAGATGATAACCTCTGCTGATGCAGAGGGAAAGCAGACCCTGTATTCACTAAGCAACCAGTGAGTGCTGGCAAAATCAGCCAGGTTTCCCCTACCCTCCCACTGATCACGTGGGCCTCAGCATTGATAGCCTCCTTCTCAGGGGAAATGGGCAAGGCTCCTGGGGTGATGGCTAATACTTCCGGTTTGGCAGGATCTAAATCGCCTAGGCGGTGAGCCTCTAGGTACAGCTGTGAGGGAGTTTCTAGATGAGCGGGCAGAAGTGGAAGGGCAGGTCCTAACCGTGGGCAGAACCAATCCAGGGGCTGAGGTCCCCGGACTCCTGGAAGTGAAGCAAAAAGCAAAGCAGTCTTCTCCAGCTCCTGCTGCCATGCGCCACCGTGCCCTGCCATGACAGACTGTCCCCTCAAATCTGAGCCAAAACGAACCTTTCTGTTTAAGCTGCTTTGCTCAAGTATTTTGTCACAGTAACAAGGCCAGTGAGTAACACAGCTTGGAAGGTCAAAGGCCCATGGCACCCTGCCAGGAAGGGGTGGCGCTGCCCTACCAGGACTGAAGTCGCCCGGACTCCCTCTTCTCCTCTCCCTCTCCTCTCCCTCTCCGGACATCCTATTACCTTTAACCTGAAGTTCAGATGATCTTGAGAAAAACAAAACAAAACAAAACAAAACAAAAAACAGTTCCCTTTGGAAAAAACCAATATGGTTTTACATTAAATTTATGGTGACCTTTAATAATTTATTAATAATTTAAATATTAAATGCATTAATGGCAGTCGACATATTTTCAGTTCTGTGTGTCAATCCCTCTGTATACTTCCAGGATGTTTCTATCAACTGCTATTCCACTTTTTTTCTGTTTCAGACTCAGGACGTGCTGCAGCATCAGTGGATCCATGCGTACTTGCGCTCTTGTGCCTGGCTTCCTTCTTTTCAAAGTGTTTCCAAGGCTCCTTCAGGCTGTACTTTATTCAGCTCATACTTCATTCCTTTTGAAAGCTGAATAGTATTCCATATTTGTTCATATAATCTATTTGTTGATGGACATTTGAGCTGTTCCCACTTTGGGGATATTATGAACAGCACTTTTGAATATTGGAGAAGGAGTGTGTGTGTGTATTTGTGTGTGTGTGTGTGTGTAGTGAAAGCACCTGTTTTCAATTTTTTTACATATAGAAGTAGAATGACTGGGTCATACAGCAATTCTACATTGAGCTTCATGGAAAACCAACATGGCTTTTGTTTGGCTATGTTGTGTTTCCCTGCAGTGTTAGGAGCTGACATGGCATCCCAGGCTGCCATTCTCTCACTGAGCTATGTCCTTGGGCTTCTTCTTACTTTCGATTCTGAGGCAGTGTCTCACCAAGCAGTCCAACCTGGCCACGAACTTTCCCTCCACCCCCAGCTTCCTGAGCTGCTAAGACCACTGGCCTACATTGCTGGGCCCAGCCACAAGTACAGCTTGTGTATTTCACTTGCAGACATCCACAGCCTTTTCCTCAGCACGAGGACACCATGAGGAAGGACAGAGGGACATGAGGAATAAGACTTTTACAATCCTGGAAGCCAACCTGTTTATGTTTTTATATTTTATTTTGTTATGTTGCAGATAGGGGATGTGTTTGTGTTTGTGGCACGTATTCGTGGTGGGTGCATGTGTGTGTGGGTTTGTGTCCTGTGCTTGTGAGCAGAGCAGAGGTGTAGAATTTCCTCCTCTGTGGGTCTCAAGGCCCTCGCTGACCCAGAAGTGCGGCTGTTAGGCTATCTGGCCAGTGACATCTCGGGACAACCTGAAATGCTGGGGTTACAGAAACATGCATTTAGGCCCAGCTTTTTACGTGGTGTGGGTGCTGGAGATTCAAACTCTAATCCTCATGCTTGCAAAGCAAGTGTTCTTATACACCCAGCCTTCTTCCTGTCCCTGCCACGGGAGCTTTCCCTACCATGGTACAGTCTATCGTGACACAGCACTCGGTACATGTATAAAGTGCCCTGGGATTTACAGAGCAAACTCCTGCCCCCCAGCTCACCCTGGGAGGAAGAAGGGGCTGGGATGAAGAATTACCATGAACCCAGCTCCCACAGTGTTGCAGAGCATAAGTAGGAGGGGATTGTGGGTAATGGGAGATTTGCATTTCAATCTCCAAATACAAATTAAACCCAAAGTTGTCATCAAAGAAAAGATGAAGATGAGGATCAAGATGATTCCACAGTTCTAGAAAAGAAGAGATTAAAGAAAGGGAATTGAATGCGTCTTTAAAGATGTTTTAAAAGTGTTAATGCAGACTAATGCAGTTAATGAAGGCTAGGCGGGGTAAATGGCGGCTCATTAGCATCTTCCACCGGAGGAGAGCTCTTTGCACCTTTCCACATATCAAAGCCTGGATTCTTCCTCTTAGGAAGACAGCCTCGATTATCTTTGAAAGGAAGGCGAAATTAAAAATAGACCCACGATAACTACTTCTTCCATAATAGTGACGATTTATTTCTTTACCCCCAAACTCTGCTTCATCATGCACCACACATTCTGCTGCCCTGGATAAGTCCTTGAACCCACGCAGTGTAGGTTGCAGATGAGCCTTATAAAAACCAATAATTAAGTTCAGAGATCCAACTTTCTACTGGTGTCCCCTGTTCCTTGGCTGGGGAAGAAAGGGAACCTCAAACAGACCTAGGAAGAGCTGGATTATCAGGCAGGGCTCTCAAGAATAATGGGATTGGCAGAATGAATGCATATTAATATGGGATATATTCAGTTAGGTTCCGTTGTACACGCTGGGAAGTCTGGCAATGGCTTCCTAAGAACTGGAGAGGCTGGAGCTCCCGCAGTTGCTCAGGCCATGAGGCTGGATGTCTCAGCAGTCCTCGTCTGCCTCTACAGGAGGCATCCTGAGGATCTGTTCATCTTGTCCATGTTGGAAGGCCAAGAAGCTGGCTTTGAATGTCAGCAGAGGACAGCGGTGGCACAGATGCACTTACCAAGGGGTCCGTGTGGGCAGGTAGAATGCAACGGCTTTTCTAGACAGATGTGGCAACCTGGCTACAATCCCAGAACACCAGAGATAGACATGGGATTGCTGGACCAAACTGGTTAAGCTAGATGGACAAATTGGTGAGCTCCAGGTTCACAAGAGACTTTGCCTCAGTTTTTTTAAAAAAAAAAAAAAAGTGGAGAGGACTATAGGAAGGCACTTGATGACAACCTCTGCCTTTGTACATGCATGCATGTGCGTGAGCACGCTCACACACACACACACATTCACATGCCATATACATGTGAGCAAACACACCACAAGTACACATGCAAAGAGGTGGGAGGAGAAAGAGTCATCAGTACCCATGCCCTCTGTATTACGACCACAGAGTCTGGCTTATTCCTTGGCATCAGTTAATAGCAGATGGCTGGGGAGCCTCAGCAGACAAGTGAATGAGTTTATTTCTGTCCTCCAAACTAGGAAGTTCCATCTCATCTCTTTCCAGTTTTTAAAGACTGTCTCGCATATCCAAGGTTGGGCCCAACTCACTATTTATCCAAGGATTACCTTTCTGCCATCTCCCAAGTGCAGAGATTATTAGTTTATGCCATCATACTCTAGTGCTTGGAATTGAACTCAGGACTTTAAGCATGCTAGGCAAGCACTCTACCAACTGAGCCACATCCTCAGACTTCTATCCCCCTTTTAGGCACTACTGTTGTGGAAGAGACCTTTCTCACTCCTAATAAAGCCATGTATTAGTTACTATTCTGTTGCTGTGGTAAAACACCGTGACCAAGACAACGTATAGAAGAAAGAATTTAATTGCAGTCACAGTTCCAAAGAATGAGAGTCTACAATGGTGGAGATAGCAGCAGGCAGCAGGTGTGGTGGCCAGAGCAGGAGGCTCAGGGCTCACATCTTTGGCTCAAAGCAGAAAGGGAAAACTGGAAGTAGGTCAGGCTTTTTACTCTCTAAGCCCACCCTCAGTGACCCAAGTCCTCTAGTAAGGCTGTAACATCCATACCTCTCCAACAGTGCCATCAACTGGAAACTGTGTTCAAAAGCCTGAGGTTATGGAGGGCATTTCTCATTCAAACCACTCCATGCCCCTTCTTACATCCAGGAGATTCCCCCTGAGACACTCAAAGCCAGTTCAAAAATCTCTGTCCACATCATTGCCCACTTCACGATGCTGTCCCATCTTTGAGTCACAACTACAGGATATAAGTGCCTTCTGGCACTGCTGTCAATCACGTGGTGGCCTGAAACACCTGGGCTGGAGGACAGGCATCATCTCTGTGTTCTTTGACCCTCTCCTAAGTCAGACTCTGAGTCCCTACCTTATGGTCAAGGCCATTTCTACTTTCGGTTTCAGGTTCCCTGGGGCCAAGGTCTCTACCATCTCTTTAATGGGGTCCATAGAGCTCTGGGTCTCCAATAGTGACTGCAAGGAACTGGTATCAGGCCAGGGAGCCCAGAGAAGCATCTTGGGAGGCAGGCTGCCTTTCCAGGAGTAACCATTCACCAGGAGGATTTCAAATGCTAGCTTCCTCTTTGAGCAAGCCGAGGGGCAGACAAAGGCCACCACAGCCCTGGGGGTGGAGGGAGAGGGCATTGGTGGCTTTATGAACCGTTATATTTACACATCAGCTGCTGGGTGAGTCCGCTGTCACTGAAATCACTCCTCTCTATTCCTTACACACACTATTACCCACTAGTACCTTTGCAGATGGGAACCTCAGTGGGTATGGCTTGCAGCACCTTTGGGGTTAATAGAGATCTTTCATGTTTCGAGGGTAGAGCTGATGTTGTTTAAATACATTGAAGGAGGCTAGTGGCCACTTTCACTAGGAAGAGGGCTGGCATCCCATGAACCCATGGGTGTGGAATTTAAGGTGGAAATTAAGAACATGGTGTCTACAAGTCAGACTCCCATTTCCCAGGAAGCTCCGGTTGGAATTACAACAGCTGGGATCAACCACTGGAGGCCTGTGAGCTAATTAACAAATTGTCCCCAAGTTGTCCTTGTGTGAGGACAGAGCTGTGAGTTCCCATGAGTGGCCTCTGTACCTCGTGCCACAGAAAGGAGACTAACAAACTTGTGACATGAATTGAATCCAAACCCACATTTGCCTTCTGCATTGTCTGCTAATGACCCCAGTGAGATCTTGGTGCAGTGAGGAAACTGGTTACTGTCTCCAGTGATGGGTAAGCACAGGCAAAGACCCTCAGTGGCTCACTCTCTTGTGGATGCCGGCATTGATCGTCACTTCCAGAGCACCCGTGAGTACAGTGTGCCAGGCCAGCTGGGTATCATGTGGTGGGTGGAAGTCTGAGGGGCTGGCAGAGCCCAGAAGAGGGTCAGCAATGGGAAATGGAAGCACAGACCATGCCTACTGTATTCTCCATGGAAAGTAAAAGTGCAAAATTGTCGAACCCACCGGCAGCTCTTTTCAACAGTACAACAATGGCAGCTGACACAAGACCCCTGGACTTGATAATGGTTGGCCTTCCTTCCTGGAATTCCATGGTGGAAAGAGTCATTGAACTCTCACCATAATTTGTATGTAATTATGTCTTCAACTCACATGGCCCCTGGTCTCTGTGGGGGTTAGAATATATATTCGGGGGGGGTTATCTGAAGGAGGGGGGATTCCATCTATGCAACTTGGGGAAGTCATCCATACTGGGTGAGAATTTTCCAATGTGGCTGCTTTTGGAGGGGTCACTTACACTCCTATAAGTAAATCTGCACCTCTGCTCTGTATGTAAAGCCAGTGAGCACTTTGATTCTCCATGGTAGACTAGTAGAATCATACTTTGTTGCTGGTGCCCTATATGGAGATATCTGCTATGTCTCTCCAGGGAAAGCATTGCTCAAACTCTAACAGCAGCAGTGATAATCCGTCAGCAACCTGTCTTTTCACCAACACACTTGTTTCTGGGACTTGTGGCCTACTAGGACCTGTTCAATGACCTGCTTCCAGGACCTCTGGGCTGCTCCCCCTATTCTGTTCTGTGCCATGAGTTAGAGGTGTACAGGCTCTCCAGAGGATGCTTGTAATTTCTTTGACAGAAGAAAGAGGCTGATGGGGTTCAGCTTAGCCTGGGTAGCAGTCTGGTCTGAATTCTATCAACCCTTTAGGTTCCATTCACTAGTAGGTCATGTTACTTGCACCCCAAACACCATACGAAATAACTGAAACATGAAGGACATACAGCAAGGGGTGTGCCCGACACCAACAAGGGCAAAGGGGTTTTAGCCTGACAAGATACTCTGAAAGTGCATGCTGCTCTTCTTATCAAAAATGATGCTCGCATGGGATCTTTCATGGGGGCTAGCAACCAGACAAGACTAAATCACCCCAGAGCGGGGATGCTCGCATGGGATCTTTCATGGGGGCTAGCAACCAGACAAGACTAAATCACCCCAGAGCGGGGATGTGCCAATCCCTTTCTTATCTAAAAAGCTAAAGCAAGACCTACCCACCCCTCCTCCTTGAGGATGGCCTTCTCTTCCTGTCCCTTGAGGACAGAAATTCAAACAAAGGTACCCTGAACACTTTCCTGAGAGAAATACAAACTCACAGGCAGGGAGCACACCCCCCCCCCCAATGCAGAAGGGCTGCTTTCCTGACTCCCCGGGAAGGTTCATGCCTAAGCTTAACAAAAGCTTCCCTTAGGTTGGTGTTCTGACTTCGGAGTGTGAAGCTTGAGGCTTCCAGCAGGACCTGGCCTTTCCTGACACCAGTGAGGAGGCAGAGTGACCAGACACTCCGGAAGAGCAAGCCCGGGGGGGGGGGGGTGGGGACAGATGAGGAAGCTGGGACTCTCAAGCTTGAATGACTAGCAAGGGAATTGAACACTAAAAGCAGAGCTGGGATTTAAACTCATACCTTCCTGTGGATGAGCCAAGACTTCCCAGGTCACTGACTGCCCAGAGTGACCAGCACACCATGAGATGCTGAATTCCACAAATGACTTTGGAAACTGAGAGGGCCGTGGGAGCTCAATCGGTCACAAGTAAAATGGAGACGTAGCTTTACCTTACCCTAGAGACAATGGCATCCAGGCCCTGCAGGGTCCATATGTTGACCACACTGGGCCTTGCAGCAGCTGGTCCTTACTCCCTTGACCTTGAATGACCCAGACTAAACGTGACAAATGAGCAAACTTATTGGGTTTGAATGCTGATACCACCACAATGGTTGACATCTGGACTCACATTAGCTTTTTGCTGCTTCACACAGGGCACTCTGATTGTAATTATGGGCGTTTTAGGAGCTGAGGGGTAGGGTAGAAACAGGAGTCAAGTGTGAGAATACAAGCACAGATACCCAGAATCCGTCTAAAGCTGGACCAACAGGGCATGTCTGTAATCCCAGATGGAGATGAGACTCCCCAAAAGCTCTCAGGCTGGCCAACATATATATGTGGAGGGGGGGAGAGGGAGGGAGGAAGGAGGAGGGAGAGGAGGGCGGGAAGAGATAGAGAAGGGAGGGGAACAGAGAAGCCACCTGGTCAGATGAATCTGTTAACAGGTTAATCAGGTGAACTGGTCCATTTCTTCCCAGGTTGTAAACACTCTGGGCTCCAGATAGGCCATGTGACCTGTCCAAGGTCCTACAGCTGGTGAGACTGAAATCCTGCCACAGTAAGATCCTTGCCTCCGTCCCACAGTCTGCGACATTTCCTGCAAGCCCACACACGTGCATTTACACGTGCGCATGTGCACGCACAGACTCTCAGAACAGATTAACGAGGCTCTGGGGGTGACTTGTCATACCGTCAGTCACACAGCATCACAGGTGGGGAGCACTTGAAAGGTTGTTAGCAAACTAATGAATTATATAATGGCTGCCCGGCAATTCCCAGGTTAACATCAGCTTCTGGAACCGCGGCTTCTATTTGAAGAAGATTAAGCCGAGAACACGTTGGTCCTGACAAGCTTTGAGTGCTGTCCTTTCCATGAGAACATTTAGTCTGTGACAAAATCGTGTAATTGCAAGGTCAAGGTTACCTGGGGGAATAACCCTGAGGGGAGCATAAGGTCAGCTGACTGACAAGCAAGAGTCACCTGCATTTAGCCCAGAGGCTCCACAGTGTCACAGGCAGTAGATGGCACCCACACACACCCTGGTGTATAAAGTCAGTCCTGGGCACCAGAAGAGACACAGGGTACCCAGATCCTAAGGGCCTGTCTTAGTCAGGGTTTCTATTCCTGCACAAACATCATGACCACGAAGCAATAGGGAGGAAAGGGTTTATTCAGCTTACACTTCCATACTGCTGTTCATCACCAAAGGAAGTCAAGACTGGAACTCAAGCAGGTCAGGAAGCAGGAGCTGATGCAGAGGCCACGAGGGATGTTCCTTACTGGCTTGCTTCCCATGGCTTCATGGCTTGCTCAGCCTGCTCTCTTATAGAACCAAGACTACCAGAGATGGTCCCACCCACAAGGGGCCTTTCCCCCTTGAGAATTGAGAAAATGCCTTACAGCTGGATCTCATGGAGGCATTTCCTCAACTGAAGCTCCTTTCTCTGTGATAACTCCAGCTGTATCAAGTTGACACAAAACCAGCCAGTACAGGGCCCCTTTACTTAAAGCACAGCCCCAAAGGTGAAAGCATTCCATATCCACGGGAAGGATTTTTGGTTTATAGAATCAGGTACTGTTCTGAAACCCCTGGTCCGGTGGGGAAAAGGCTAATGATGGTCTCGGGGAAGCCAAGCCTAACAGAATGGAAGTGGAGAAGGAAGAAAAAGCCTACCTTTGAGATGCCTCCAGATGGATAGCAGAGACAGAGGCCCTGCTGTGACCAGGGAAAGAGGTGGCACCTGGATCTCTCAGGAGATGCCATCCTTGGAATAGCCACTCCAGTACCAAGCTAGAGCCCAGCAAGCGTGGACTTGCCTGCTGTGTCCTAGAAGAGCTTCTTAGGCAGAAGACTGTTCATATTGATGTTCTTAAAATTTCATAGTCCAACTCAGAGCTTCAACTTCTGCTTCTGAGCGTCCCCCTGACCCTGTATCTAATTTAGCCCAAGTCTGAGGAAACTGCTATAAGTCCTCAGAGAGGCCAGTCCTGGAGGGCAGGATGCTGCAACCTCACAGGTGAATCCAACTTATGGCCAGTTTCCCACGTAACCATGGAGATGCTCATCCAACTCTCTATTTGTGTCTGTAGGACACGCCTTGGGGTACCTCCAAAGGGACAGTGGAAACTTTGTTCTTTACCTTGCTTCTCCCCAAAGACCTTCTTCCCAGACTCCGCCAGTCACAGGGAATATCTAGCTCCTTTCCTGGGTGCTAGGCTCTGGGGTCTTCCCTTCCGATATAGTCCTAGGGTCTCTTACCACTATACTGTAAGGGCTCAATAATTTTAATTGTCAGCTTGACAGCATCTAGAGTAATCCAAGAGGAAAGTTTCAATTGAGGAATAGAATAGATCAGATTAGCCTTCAGGCTGTCTGTGAAGGAATTGTCCTGATTGTTGACTGACCGGGTGGTGCCATTCCCTGGGCAGATTTGGTCCTGGACAGTAGGGGAAAGTCAGCAAGGCACAAGCCAGTGTGAGCCAGCAAGCACCAGTCCTCCATGGCTTCTACTTTTCAGTTCCGCCTTGAGTTCCTGCCCTGACTTCCGTCAAGGATAAACGGTGTCTTAGTATAAACCAAGTAAATCTTTGCCTCCCCGAAGTTGCATCTGGCCATGATCTTTGTCACAGCAAGTGAATGAAGCTGGCATAATGATAAAAAGCTCTTTCTCCAACTCCAGGATCCCCGCCTCTTCTTCCTGCTGCCCTCCTGCCAGTGCATAGCTTTCCACCATCTTTGAATTCATGGCTCCAAGGAGATCCCAGGAACTTCAAATGTTGGCTTCATGCAAAGGCAATATGTGAGGCTCACAGGGGTCAATGACCAGACCTCAACCCGAACATGTCCCCATACACCATGTCACAGACTTTGATGCCCTTTTCAAGTTCAAATCTCAACCTTCAAGGTAACCACCAGCCATCTTGAGTCTCCGGGACTCTTCCCCACTGTGGAAAATCTTAATTATAGCAGAAGTGCAGCTACTCCACTGACCCAGTGTTTCTGAGAGGGAGTTGCTAGTGGACACCTTCCCCTGTGACTGCAAGCCTATATTACTATAGAACAACAGGAACAACAGGAACAGGGTGTGAGGTCTGGGATAGCAGAAAGATGGCATGCTGGTTAGTTTTAAAAGTCAACTTGACACAATTTAGAATCATATGGGAAGGAGTTACCTAAATCAGGTTGATCTGTGGGCTTATCTGTGGAGGTCGTTTTGATTGTAAATTCATGTAGGAAGACTCAGACCACTATGGGAAGCACCATTCCCTGGGCTGGGTCTGAACTGTTCTAAGAGTGGAGAATGCTAACAAGTCAGCAGGCAGCGTGGGTGCACTGTTTCTCTGCTCTTGACTGTGGGTGTGATGTGACCAGCTGTCTCAAGCTCCTGCCTCTGAGACTTCACTCCAGTGATAGAAGTCATGAGTCAAATCAATCCTTTCTCCCTGAGTTGCTTTTGGTTGTGTATTTTTATCACAGCAATAGTAAGGAAACCAGGGCAGGTGGTGGGTGTGGGGAGCAGGGGAAGACGGCACTGAGAGCAGCCACCTCCACTGATCTCGCCACTCCTCAGATATCCTGATTCCCAGTTCTTCCATCAGAAAAGAGGGGGGGGGGAAGTCTCTCTTGAAAGATGATTTTAATGATTATAAAGAGACACAAAAGGATCAGAAGGGATTGAAGTAGACGTTACAACTTCTCTCCCTTTGACTGAAGTATTCCTCAGTTCATGAAATGACTCCTTTTGAAGGATAAAGAGGGGCAGGAGGAAGAGAAGGTGGGCGGGTAGAACAGTCTCACCGAGGCTCACTCTAAAATTAGGGGAGGAGTGGGAAGGAGAGGGTCTGGCAACTGACATCATTTGAGTTTTCTGGAAGACAGAAAGCAGAGGAGCCAAGGAGAGGCAGGTGCAGAGAAAACCTGCAGTCCAGGACATAGGGTGTTCCAGAAGAAGCTGGTGCGGATCTGAGCTAGCCCTGAGACCAGACAGCTAGGAATGGCCTAATGTTAGTGAGACGCCACCAACATAAGCCCTGACCTCATGAAAAGAGCAGATGCCCAGGGCCTGTGAGATGGCTCGGGCTGTGAAGGCACCTGTTGCCAAGCCTAACGTGAGTTCAAGCCCCAGGACCTCCATATGGTGAAAGGAGAGAACTGGCTCCCACAAATCACTGTCTGGCTTCCATACATGCTCCATAGCATGTGTGTGCCCACACACACCCACACACGAAGTAAGTAAAATAAGTGGAGTCTTGTCTTTTTGTTTTGTTTTGTTTTGTTTTGTTTTGTAACACAGCCTCAATGGAGGAGACAGTGGATGGTGTTAAAATAAATAAAAAAACATTTTATCAGAAAGTGTTGAAAAGACACACAGATAAAGAAGAGTCAGTTTTGAGGGAAAAACATTGGTTTCTGGATGCTGGAGAATTGAATCCAGTTTCTGAGAGGACAGTGTAGTTCCTAGGTCCACTAATACTGTGGGAAAGGATAGAGGAAGGCTGGGCAGAGCTGGCTGTGGGGGCCAGTAGGAGTGACTAGACCTTGGCTGGGGAGAGGGAGCAAGCTTAATAGAAAGGATTTGTGCATGGGCACGCTAACACAAAAGCCTCTCTGTGTGACTGGGTGCAGGCAAGTCCTGTCCATCCCAAGTCAAAGCACTGAAGTAGAACTGGAGAGCTATCTCACTGGATAAGACATTTACTGCTCTTGCACAGGACCTGGCTTCAGTTCTCAGCATCCACATGGAGGCTCAAAAACTGTATCTATAGACCCAGAGCATCTGACACCTTCTTCTGCTTCCGAAGAATTACTGCAGATACCAGACACATTCATGGCGCACATACATCTCTTTAAGCAAAACACTCATACATATGAAGTAAAAATAAGTCTTTTAAAAAAGAATGATAGGGTTTGAATCCACAGAATATGGATCAGGCATATGTGCTCAGAGCTCTCACTGGTCACAATAGCACACACACATACCACACACGCTCACATACCACATGCACCCATAAATCACACACACTCACATACTACACACATTCACACACCACTCATACACACCACATTCACACCACATACACACACACCATACAAACTCACACACCATATACTTTCATAGACCACACATACTCAGACACACACACACACACACACACACACACACACACACGTGGAGCATGAGTGTCTCCCAGTTGCTACACAGTCCCATGGTCTTTTTGCAGAGAGAGGAAACCCAGGCTCAAGGATGGCAGGGCCTGCCTGGTTCCTCACAGCACCTTCTGCCTCTTTTGACCTTTGGGAGGTTCCCTTGTATCATAGATCACCAAGCCATAAGCATCCCTTCGGTGCCTTCTCTGACACAGGCTGTCCTTTCCTTGGGGTGAGATGAGGGCCAGGGCTCTTAGAGCAGCAAGCTAGCCTTGAGGTCAGCTGGAGGGTGGACAGTGCCACCAGAGAAATCTTTGGCTAGGTGTAAGCCGCAGAGAAAGGAAGGGACATGGCCCCAGGGGCGGGCAGACTGTCTGTCTGTCTGTCTGTCTGGTGGCTTCTTCCTTATGTCATCTCATTTTTTGTAAACAGGTCCTTTTCCTGCTGTCTGTAGCTCACATCTTTAAGGCCCTCTGTCGGTGCTCCTATCCCTCACCCCACCGGTTCTCCTGGGAGAGAGAAGGAAGCTAAACTCTGTAACCACTCTGCTAGAAGCCAGGCTCACTGGGTCTGTGTCGTCATCCCCACCTGTTACTCTCAATCCCCACAGCAG
Source organism: Mus caroli (assembly GCF_978045245.1). Lineage (NCBI taxonomy): Eukaryota > Metazoa > Chordata > Mammalia > Rodentia > Muridae > Mus > Mus caroli. The sequence goes on along the minus strand of NW_028227266.1, from coordinate 59,556,735 downwards.
CTGGGAGATGTGTTGGTTCACTGTCTGCTGATGAAGCCCAGAGAGGCCAAGGAACTGGAGAAGGGCTGCACAGCCAGCAGATAGGAAGCCAGGACGATTCCCTGACCCTCCTGGTTAAAGGTACACAAACTTAGGAATGATATTACACCAGGTAGCAGGTAGGTGTCCTGGCCCAGCAGGAGCCCGGCAGGAGATTTAAATCTGAGTGATCAGAGAGGTTTTGATTCCATGCTTCTAGAGGGCAGAGGGGTGGAAGGGTCACAAGGAAAGCCAGAAGTTCCAGGCTCAGCCGACAAGAGTTTCAGTTGTTTTGAAAATCCATCACTGTTTGGATATGGAGGCGAGTGTCTGTGCTGGTTCCAATGAGAGGCATCCCTCACAGGTTCAGGTATGGACACTTGGTCCCCAGCTAATAACACAGTCTCATAGGGTGCTGCAGTCTCGCTGGAGGAAGTATGTCGCCGGGGACCAGCTTTGAGTGTATAGCCTTGCCCCACCTTGCTCTCCCTGCTTCCTGGGTGTGGATAACAATGTGATTGCTCAGCTTCCTGCTCCTTTCTTCCATAAACGTGCTTCATGACATCCACAGAAGGGTAACTAGCACAGCACACAGATTAGACGGTGGGACTTTGGAAGATATTTTTCCTAAGAAAATGACTCATCAGATTGGCCTGCGGACAAGCCTGTGGGGCATTTTCTTGATTAACAGTTGATGTGGGAGGACCCGACCTACTGTGGGTGATGCCACCCCTAGGCAGCTGTATAAAACAGCTGTGGAGAGCAAGCCTGCAAGCAGCCCTTCTCCATGTTTCCTGCTGCTCCTGCTTCAGTTCCAACCCCGACAGCTCTCAAAAGTCAAGTGTGAGGAGCGTGTGTAAGCCAAACAAACCGTTTGTTTCCTCCCCTTGGTCGTGGTGTTTCTCACAGCAAGAGAAAGCAAACTAGGACAGGGTCCAACTGCTCCAAGCATCACAAGGAAGCCATCTCCTGGTTCCCTAGCCTCTCACTGTGGAGCTGGCAAGATGGATCAAGTGGTAATGTGCTTGCAATGCAAGCACAAGGATGTGAGCTCATTCCCCAGGACCCACGTTTAAAAACAAAGTCCTGCTTGGTGGTGGGAGCCTGTAATGTCAACACTTGGGTGGGGCCAGAGAGGGGAGGGTCACTGGCCAGTCAACTTAACTGAACCAGGCAGCTCCAAGTTCACTGAGAGCCACTGTCTCAAAAAATATAAGGTAGAGAGCTGGCAAATGGCTCCACGAGAGAATGCTGCCAAGCTTGACAGCGTGTGTCCAATTCCTGGGGTCCATAGGGTAAAAGGAGAAAATTGACTCCTGAAAGTTGACCTCTGACCTCTCTGCATGGTAGGTGCATCTCTCTCTCTCTCTCTCTCTCTCTCTCTCTCTCTCTCTCTCTCTCTCACACACACACACACACACACACACACACACACACACCACCACCACCACCACCACCACACCACACTACACTACACTTATTCCGTAGCAATCTAAAAGATAAAATCGGGATCAGTGCAGAAAGCAACAAAGGAACGGATGCCAGCACAGCAGAGGGAAGGTCAGTAGCTTGCTGAGGCAGGAGCACAAGAGGTACTGAGCTCTCCATTGTAAGAGGGGTCCAAGCAGAAACTTCTCTGCTCCTCTGTGCTCTCCAACACAGGATTCTGCAGCTCGGGGAGGCTGTCAGGCTCTAGAGAAATCCACCTGAGATCAGACCCAGGATCATTCAGTTCTTTGGGTTCCATGCCACCTGAAGTTGCTTGTCCCTGCCCTGCTTTTCTTATATCTCTCTGATGACACTTCAGGCTGCTGTTTAGTGGGCGGCTGAGGCCACATTGATCTCTACCTACTATGTCTCTAAACCCTCACAGTCAGATTATGGAAAATGTTGGTGGGATCTATTCAACACAGAATGGATGTCTGGCTCTGCTCCACTCTATCTATACCTTTAGATGGTCTGTCTCCCTGGTGCTGTCTCTCTGTCCCCTGTGAACATCATGCCCCACTCTCTCTCTCCCTCATCACGCATGTCCTCTAAATGATGGATAGATGACCATCACTGGGAGTCTGGTGCGGGGAATCACCTCTCACATGCCTTCCTGTAAGCTCTCCAGAGTCCACATGAGGTGATGTCCAGGTGTGCCAGATGCCCACCAGTTGAGACTCTTGTCATTCCACAGCTTAGCCCTTCTCCGTGTCTGCAAGCCACAATTACATACCAAGTCCTCTTCTAGGAAGGTCTTAGGGAGCAGACTCTCGACAGGCAGCTGAGTATTCTCAGTTGCAGAGGTTTGGGCCACAGCCAAGGCTATAACCCTTCCCCTGGAGAACAGCATCCCATGATAATGGAGGTAGAGAGTGTGCGGCAGTTAGCACAGCCTCCTGATGTGACGCCTCCCAGAGAGGGCTCCTTGATAAGCTATGTGGATTCTAGCTGGGGAAGATTTCCTTCTATTCCCTTCTGAGAATGGCTCATTAGGTCCTGACTATCTGAGAACAGCAATGGACACCAGCTTTCTTTTGGGAGCCTGACACTTAGGTACAGGGCAGGGCAGACAGCACAGGGCCTTAACTACGGACCCTGTGCTGGTTTGAATGAGAAATGTTCCTCGTGGGCTCAAGTATTTAAATATTTGGCCCTCAGTTGGTGGTGCTGTTTGGGGAGGTAATGGAACCTGCGGGAGGCATGGTCTTACTAGAGAAGGTCCATCACTAGGGGAGGGCTTTGGGAGCTTATAGTGTCTCTCTATTTCTAGTTTGTTCTCTGCTTTTGTGTTTGTGTTTGAAGATGAGCTTCCTGGTCAGGCTGCCTGCTGCCATGCCTCCCTGACCATTAAAGACACTCTCTGGAACTGCCACTTCAACAAACTCTTTCTTCTATAAATTCCCTTGGTCGTGGCATTTTACTACAGCAACAGAAAACTAACAATGCAGGCCCTATGCTCACTCCCCCAGGAGGAGCACCGGGGCCCCTCGTCTCTGAGACAGTGTTTATCTTCAGCTTTCCAGACTCACCTTCTTGATGGGCCTGCTGGCATGCCTTTAGGAGATTAACTTGAAACGCTTATTTGAGATGGTTAGACTTGCCCACTGTGGGTGGTGTCATTCCCTGTCTAGGGTTCTGGACTGTATTCATGGGGACATAAAACTGAACAGTAACATCCAATCGTTGCTCTCTGTGTCCTGACATTAGGAGTGGTATCAGCAGCTGCTTCAAGCCCCTGCCGTTTTTTTATGTCCCCGCTGTGATGGACTGTAGTCTCCAACTCTGAGCTGGAATAAACCTGTTCTCCCTAGAGTTGCCTTTGCCTGGGTATTTTATCACGGCACTAGGAAATGTAATGAAGTTAGTCTCCAAGGAGCTTACCCACTGCAGTGATGCACACACACATGACCTCACGATGAACTGCTAGAGGGATGAAGCATGTCCTGTGTCACTCCGTTGGAAGCTGAGCCCTGGTTTCCATGGGACCAGACACTTCATCCTTTGCCTGTTCCTCTGGGCATAGTTGCACTGAGTCCTTCTGCTGTTTTGAATTGTGGCCACAAGGGTCACTATGCTGAGGTCTGTTCCTCCAGCAAATTATCCCTCTGAGAACTGTTCTGAAGACTCTGCCCAGGGATAGAAGGGCAGATTGGCCCCAGAGCTCCATATGGGGTCAGGTTTGGGTTGCAAGTGAACTCTCCTACAGTCCAGTTTTTTTTTCTCTCTCTCATTACTGCCTGCTTCCTTTTCCACAGCCACCAGAGCCTCCAAGTTAACACCCAGAATACTAAACTCTCACTAGGAGATCTCATCCCTGAAATCAGGACCATGTTTCGGGATCCCCAATCTCCGGTCATTTAAAGATCACTATCAACCTTACTTACTATCAGCCCCCAACAGAGGATGAAACAGTCCCCAGGTTATACAGAGAGTGAACGCAGAGTTTGAATATCCAGCTGGGATGTTTCTGAAATCTGCAGCTTCACTCCTGGGCCGGGATGGCTCTCACTTGGGAATTTGAAGCTCGTCGTGTCTTCCTGGGATGAGGACACCGGGTTGTAAATGCCCCACTAAGCTCTTCTGTGAGTTACCTGGACACAGGTCCACAGAGCCCCGAGTAGAAGAGGAATCCAGCAAGAGGAGAAAAGGCAGGGATTTTCCTTTCTCTGGAGCCTTTAGGGTGAAGAGGAACAAACCGGTCCTCTGCCCAGCCCCTTCAGGGAACGCCTGCCTTCATACCAAACACTGCCAGGATGCTCAGCCTTCCTGGACTCTGTGTAGAGAGGTCTGTCCTCCGTGCCCAAAACAGGAGTCATTCATCCCAGTCACTGCAGCCCCCAGAATCTGTCCAAGCAGTGCCAGAGCTGAGAGGGTCTTGGCATCAGGCAGGAGACAGATGCCACTCCACAGAGGCACCCAGGCCAGCTGACAGCCCCAAACAACCCAGGACTGCAAGTGCCCATCTGTCCAGAGCCCAGGGAACAGCACCCTCCCCAAGAAAGGCATGGCCACTCACTCTATGTTACTGTCTGCCAGGACTTCCTGCTGAGGTGACTCAAGTGCCCCAGGTCAAGTCTTCCAACACCAGCAGCTGTACCCAGATTCTAGAAGTCTCAGCTGTGGCCTCCTCTCGGAAGCCCTAAGCACAAAGAGACAATGGGAACTAGGAATGACAAAACTAGGCCCTCCCACCTCCTTCCAGAAAATGGGTATGCAAGTCATCACAAGAATATGCAAATAAGCAAGCCCCTTTGCCTGCTGGTCACTTGGAGATTGGTCAAACCCACCACTGAATTTACTAAAGACTTCAGGGTCTCCAGGAAGACAACTACATTGTTTCCGTACTCTTCCTGCCATTTGGAAACCATGGGCCATTCCTGAGTCCTTTCTGACTGCCTGGTCTCCCAGCTCCCACCCACACAGTTCACAAACTTGCCTCTCACAGGCCTCCATTCCTTCCGCTGCTCATCTCCTTCCCTCCCCTGGTCACTGTCAAGCCAAGCTCCTGCCACAGTCAAGCAGGACGCATGCAGTCATCACCAGTGATCAGATCGCTTTCTTGCCCTAAGCTCTTATCTATGTATCCACCCTCTTTTTACATATTAATGTGTGTGTGTCTCTGTGTATGAATTCCACATGAGATCTCATCTCAAGTTGAAAGTCGAGTTTGAAAGTCAAGTTTAAGCCAGCCTAGCCCAGACCGACAGTACATCTTTTGATAGTACTTCTTTTTCATCCAGCTTTCGAGCAAGGGACCTCGTAGCTCAGCAGATCAAGTGCCTTCTTCAAGGTTCCGAGGAGATCAGTAGATGAGACAGCATTTGCCTTCAAGTGCTGCTGTCGTTGGAACCCTCGACAATGCAAAGGAGCCTCTGCCTCTCCCTCCCTTCCTTGACAGAGTCCTTCACACAGCCCACCCCAGCATCTGTTCTCTCAAACACAGACGTTTCCATTGGCATGGTTTTTGTTACCCTCTACCACTACAACAGATGAGCAGAAATGCCTTCTCCACTCAGGGACATTCTTGCTGGCTTCTAGGGTTTCCTGGGACTCAACTGAATGGGGCAAAGGACTGGACCTCTAGTTTCAGAGCAGAAGCAAAGTCCAGAAAGGCCACCACATCAGACAACAGAGCTGGTCAGGCCCAGGTGACTTTGAATCTGCCTCTGTGCACTGGAACACAGAGGCCTAGGGTTGTAATGACCCAAGCAGGGTGTGAGTAGAGCATTCCAGAAGTCTGTAACCCTTAAGTGTCTTGACTAGTTCTGGTGCGTATTGGCACCATGTGTAAGGTTTATAACATGATGGAGCAGTCTAATGACCACGCAGCCCCATTTACTATCTCCCCCATCGCATTTCTCCCACACTCAGCTGCAAGCCCCTGGACTGCTAATGCATTTGATAAAGGTGAAGGAATGCCCACATCAGCTTAGCTTTAGTTCAAGCTTCTGAAAAAGCTGGGGGAGCAACAAGTTTAGCAGAAGTCTGTGGCTTGAGACAACAAGAATATGAAGAATTCAACTCTAGCCATTTATTTATCTTCTTATTTATTCATTACATACTTTTGTATGCAACACGATGTTTTAAAATATACTTTTGGAGCACCAAAATGTAGCTAGTTAACTCATCCAGGCTTTACATAGTTAAGATTTGGGGGATAAAAACTTTCTACAACCCCCCTAGCATTGCTAAAGAATATACTATAGTATTACCTGTGGTCAATATGTTGTCAATGGATCTCTCTGTCTCTAATTGAGATTTCACACCTGTTGACTAGTCTCTTCATTCTCCCAAACAACTCTGGACCCTTCTAGACCATTCCACTTCCTACTTCTATAAGATCACCTTAATAGAATCTCACATACACATGAGGTTATGTGGCATTTGTTCCTCTATGCCTGGCTTGTTTCTCTCAGCATGACGCCCTTGAGGCTTATCTATGTCTTTCCTCTGCAAGTGATAAGATTTCCTGTTTTCCTAGGAATGACTAGCTTTCTATTGTGCATAGTATACTATCTTTATAGATGATGGCTGTTACATGCAGAAAGTCCTGCAGCATCTCATAATAATGCAAGAACTAACAAGCTCATTGAAGTTGCATATGAATGCAAAAGCATATCACAAACCAGTAACAAACAAATAGAAAATAGAATTAAGAACATTTTTATTTGCAGAAGTACCAAAACCAACAAAATGTGGGGCTAGAGAGACAGCTCCATGGTTAAGAACATTTGCTGTTCTTGCAGAGGACCCAGGTTTAATTCCCAGCACCCAGTGATGGCTTATAACCATTTGTAATTCCAGTTCCAGGGGGCCTGATGCCCTCTTCTTGCCCTGGAAGACACTACTTAATGTGGTGCACATGCATACATGTATACACACAGAATAAAATAAATCTTTCTTAGGTTCATCTACCATTTATTAAATTCATTTTAGATGTGGAGGAATAAGTTTAACCAAAGAAGTGCAAGGCTTACACACTGAAAATTACAAAACACTATAAAAACAAAAACCTCCAAATAAACAGAAAGGCATTGTGTGCTGGTGAACTGGATGTTTTAATATTGTTATCAGAGACATAACTGTCAAATGAATCTGCAAATTTATTGCAGACTCTACCAAATTCTGACTGTTGTTGTTGTTGTTGCTGTTGTTATTGTTGTTGTTTTAATAGACAAGTTGATTGAACTGCATGGACACATATCCAAACCCACAATTATATTTGGATACTTCAACCCTTCTTTCTTAGTTGCTATCACAAGTCCACAGAAGATCCATCATGATATACCGTTGGAACATTATCAATCAACTGGACCTGTTATTTATAGAAGAGTCCACCCAACATCCATAGCACATGCATGCTCTTTAAGTGCATGCCAGAAAGGACTAGGCAGTGAACCTTCTCAGCTGTTCCACCAGAAAGACAGAACTTGGCTGTTCACAGCTGAGCATTTCAACAGCAGGTGAGTGGAAACATGTCCTGTAACGCCACCAGCCAGGGAAAAAGGGATGAAAAGCCTGCTGCTAGCCATTGCTGAGAGGTCCGGAGGCGGGTGGGGTTCTGCTGAGCTGGAAGAACTAAGGCTGAGAGCCCTGATGCCTTGGGTGGATGGTTGTGGCATGTGCCAGGTGTGGAAGCTACACTGTGAGCTGGAACATGGGGGTCACAGCGTCAGGTACTCAGTGGCTCCCAGTGTCACCACAAGACAGAAGGTTGGCTATCCCTGGGGCATGTAGAGCATGCTGGCTAGCAGGGAAGTCTATTCAGATGTTCTGAACTTCATTTTGAATAAACCCCTGGGTGCTGTGTACCAACACAGAATTCACTATGGAAGCAAGGTTCCTGAATATTCCAGAGGACAAGGGAGAGCTGACACACAGCAGGAGAGGGAACAGAGGCAGACTGCAGCCAGTCCTTATCTGTGTGACCTTGGGCAAGTCTCTTGACCCAGAGAACAAACTTCAGCCACCACTACTGCATTCAAAGAGATCTACAGGGCTTTCTCAGTCCAGAGAAACCATGGGCTTGTCAGAGGTGCTGAGGCTTATGCTTGTCTCAGAAAGGCCCCTAAAGGCAGTGTGGGATCTCCAGGATGCTCTCAGACTTGCTGCTCCCCATCTCTGGGATTCTGGCTGCAAACTGGTTCACATGATGAATACAGGGTGCCCGAATCACTCCTAGGACAGCTCAGCCAAAAGCAGGGAAATGTTCTTAATTGTTGGATGGCAAGAGGTTAATGAGTTACTATAAAAACCATCCCTGCCATCTGGTGGCTGTCACCAAAGCCAGCATGAAGGAGAGGTTCCGATTTGTAAGACAGGATGACTAGATTCTCTAAGTTAGGAGAAGTCCTGAGGGGATGAAGTACTAAGGCTGAGGTTCTGAACATGTCCCTGCCAGTCCCCAGATGTCCCTTAGCTTCAAGAGAGGTTTAAAAGCAGGGTAGACAAAAGCAGGCAAGCAAGCAAGCAAACAAAAACCAGCAGAAAGCCAAAATACCCACCAGCTCAAACATTGTTCTGTGGGAGTTGACTCTCAAGGGACTGCCCTGACAACATAGCCACTTTGCTCAGCACAGCCAGGAGGAACAGAGAAAAGTGACAGACTGAGGGAGAGCCCAGCCAAGGCAGGGGAAGGGACAGACAGCACAGGGCTGCCAGACCCTGCAATAACAAGAAAACAGAACAGCTGAACAAACAGACAAAAGAGACTAGGAGAGAACAGAGAGGCCAGAAGATGAAAAGGGTCTGTGACACCAACAGGTTGGGCAGATGAAAGGGCAGGTGATTTTCCAGACTCTGAGACAGGAAGGAACTTCTAGGGGTTGTGAAAATGTGTGTGTGTGTGTGTGTGTGTGTATATATATATATATATATATATATATATTCTCCTTTCTGTAGCTGGAGGCAGTCATCAAGAGAAATGACCCTTCTCCCTGGGCAGATGTAGACAGGAAGGTGTCACATGACTGCCTCTGTTCTTCCCTGACCATTACAACAGATACATGCATACACACTCGTGTGCACACACACACACACACACACACACACACACATACAAATGTACACATACAAACACATACAGACAGACATATGTATAAACACACCTACTAACATACAGGTACAGATATACAAATGCACATAAACACACATGCATACATATGCAAATGCATAGTTATAGATGCATACAAACGTGCACGAATATATACATACTAACATAAAGAAACATACGCATAGATACGCAAACATTTGCATGCATGCAAATGCACAGGCTAACACACTTCTTTGCAAAGCTTTTACCTTTACTGAGATTCCCACCTATCCTCCGCCACTATCATAGATATCTGCAGTGTCTCTGTATTTCATGTCCTTTGCCTTCAGGCCCAGTCTGAGGGCTCTGTTGATTCTCTGACACAAATAAACTGGGAAGTCCACTATGGTTCCATTGGGGTCACTCACTGGAGGCCTCTCATTATTTCTGGGAATTGGTTAGGAAACATGGAGGAGGTGACCCTCCCTCTTCTCCTAGGTCTTGCCATGCAAGGTTTCCAGGAAAGGCTGGGACCCTGAAGCACATCCCTCCCAGGGCTTTCGTAGATTCTTTTCCTAGAGCCCACCACTGAGACGATAGAGGATGTCTCCCCTGGTATGAGTGCTCCACCATCTCTACTCACCATTTACAAGGGCAATGGCAATTTGCCTGCAGGTCTGGGTCTCATTCTAGAAACAAATCTATGGCCCACAGTAAACAAGCCCGATGCAGAGGTCTAGCTGCAAAAGACTCCCGTCTCTCTATTTTCCTCATTATCTTCAGTTCCGATGCCCACTTTTCCTTCTCTTTCTGACTTTCACACCAGTCAGCCAAATTCGTTCTCAGGAGACTCTGAAGCTGTGGAACTAAAGAGAAAGAGTGTGTCCTGATAATTCCTCCCTCTCTCCTTCCCTCTTGCCTCTCCTCCCTCCTTCCCTTCCTTCCCTTCCTTCCCTTCCTTCCCTTCCCTTCCCTTCCCTTCCCTTCCCTTCCCTTCCCTTCCCTTCCCTTCCCTTCCCTTCCCTTCCCTTCCCTTCCCTTCCCTTCCCTTCCCTTCCCTTCCCTTCCCTTCCCTTCCCTTCCCTTCCCTTCCCTTCCCTTCCCTTCCCTTCCCTTCCCTTCCCTTCCCTTCCCTTCCCTTCCCTTCCCTTCCCTTCCCTTCCCTCCCTTCCCTTCCCCTTCCTTCCTTCCTTCCTTCCTTCCTTCCTTCCTTTCTTTCTTTCTTTCTTTCTTTCTTTCTTTCTTTCTTTCTTTCTTTCTTTCTTTCTTTCTCTCTTTCTTTCTTTTTCTCCTTCCTTCCTTCCTTCCTTCCTTCCTTCCTTCCTTCCCTTCCTTTCCTCCCTCCTTTCTTTCTCTTCTTCCTTCTTTCCCTCTTCCCTTCTTTTAATTTTTGGGGTTTTATGAGATGGGATCTTGCTATGTAGTCCTAGCTGACCTGGCATTTTTTTTTAGAGCCTAGGCTGGCCTCAACTCACAGCAATCCTCCTGTCTCAGTATCCCAAGTGTTGCAATTGCAAGTTTGTGCCACCACACCTAGCCCTTCTGTCTTTCTAGAAGATATCAATTCCCTTAAAACCTGCTGGGGACTTTGGGGACCTTGAGTGTGCCTGTGCCAGGGTAAGACTTGAATGAGTGTTGCAGACAGTCTCACAGCCGGGAAGCTCCGGAGTAAACCATAACCTCCTCTTTTGTTTCCAGCAGTAAAGCAGAATCCTGGGGCTATACCTAGCTGGGGGCTCTTTGAGGATCCATGTCTTCTGAAACAGCCCAGCAGAGGTAGGCCAGGTCTTTGTAAAGCATCTTGATTCCCTGTCAGAAGCCCTCAATGGGGCAATAGCAGTGCCTATGATCAACCCCAGGACTCACAAGCACCAGCAATGGAGTTCTCACTGCTATCTCTGGACTCTGTCCATTATCATTTGAAAGACAGGGGCTCTTCTTCCTGCTGGTGCTGTAGATTATTCGGTAGCTCTTCTGATTCCAAAGAAAAGGAATTCACATGCATACAAATGCATCTGAGAGAGATGAAGAAGGATCAGGCAGAGTGGCTAATACCTTTCATCTCAGCTCCTGAAAGGATCTCAAGTTTCAGTCCAGCCTGGGCTATGTAGCAACACCTTGTATCTTAGTTAGGGTTTTATTGCTTTGAAGAGACACCGTGACCATGGCAACTCTTATAAGGAAAACATTTAATTGGGGCTGGCTTACAGTTCAGAGGTTTACTGCATTGTCATCATGGCAGCAGCCAGGCAGACATGGGGCTGGAGAGGAGCTAAGAGTTCTACATGTCTTGATCCATAGGCAGCAGAAGGAAACTGTGAGCCACCCTGGATGTAGCTTGAGCATAGGAGATTTCAAAACCTACCCTCAGTGACACACTTCCTTCAACAAGGCCACACCTACTCCAACAAGGCCACACCTCCTAATAGTGCCACTCCCTATGGTCCAAGCATTCACGAATGAACACCACACCTACTCAAATCACCATACTTGACTCACAAAAACATAAATTAGTACAATAAAAGAGATAGAGAAACAGAGAGCCAGGGACTGAGAAAGATGGAAAGAGAGAGATGGAGAGACACAGAGAGGGAAAGACAGGCAGAGACAAGATGCTAGCGCCTGGCATTGGCTCAGGAAACCATAACCACTCCTGTCACCCCCTGCTTCCTGTAGGCTGAGCCCTTTGTCTCCACCCACACTTTTGGAGGATTGTGGGGTCACAACCCTGGTGGGATCACAGCTGCACTCCCCCCCCCCCGCCCCTCAGAACTTTAACCCTTACTCCTAAGGCTAGAATGATTGGGCTACCCTGGTCTGTGACTTCACCTGATGCTCTATGCCTCATCTGACACACACTCATGCATCCATAAACACACCCTGCTCACATAAAATGCCATATATATATACATACCACATACACATCACAAGTCATGTAATACACACACCATATTATACACACACACACACTGCACATACATATCACATACCACACACATTATATACACATATATCACACACACAGGGAGGGGGGAGGGGCGGGGCACAAGCAGGGAAGACATGTGTAGAGTCTGAGCTTTCACAGAAAGACAAATGCCACAGCAGACCATGCCTCTCTATGGTGTTAAGCTACATGAAAGTGAGCATCCAACACAGGATCCTCAGGGGTTTCTTTATTGATCCGAAGGGTAATTTTATCCAGGCGTGGCGCCACCGAGCTACCATACACTGCTCTTGAATTCCCTTCGAGCCCCCACCTCCCTTTCTTCTTCAGAACCAGCTGGGTGCTCTCTGCTGGAAGGGGTAGGGACAGAGCTCAGTGGTAAAGCATTGCCCAGGGTAAGACCTGGTCTCCTATCCCCAGAACAATAATCAGAGCATTAGAGCAAAGAGCTCAGAGCCTGAACAGGCTAAACCCTAACCACCGCCACCACCATGACAGCTTGCCTCTCAGGACAGCCTGTCCCCAGCATAGCCTGTCCCCAATACAGCCTGACCCCAGCACAGCCTGACCCCAGAACAGCCTGACCCCAGAACAACCTGACCCCAGAACAGCCTAACCTCAGTACAGCCTGACCTCAGAACAGCCTGACTTCCAGAACAGTCTAACTCCATAGCAACCTGCCTCCTAGCACAGCATGACCCCAGCACAGCCTGACCCAAGAACAGCCTGATCCCAGACAGCCTGCCTCCCAGGACAAACTGACTCCCAAACAGCCTGCCTCCCAGTACAGTGTGACCCCCCTGTACTGCTGCTGCAGAGAACCTGCCCCTGTTATTCTCAGCATGGCAGGCCCAACTCTAGAACCAGAGTGTTTGAGGTCTTCACCCTAGCTCCATTGCTGGCTGGTACTTTCTGGGCTTGAGCTTAAATGAACATAATAAAAGTGTCTCCCTTCCTCCTACCTTCACATCTTCTGAGGAAGCCTCAGGGTACATCCTTGGGGCCACTGGGATGTAGTTCTTCTTTCAGGCATCCGCTCTGCAGCCATCCCCTGGCTCACCTGTACTAGGCTCTATAGCTCCGAGCAGATGCCCTCTTGAGGTTCCAGACCAGGTCTTGCTCCCCCCACTCCTGTCTCTCTTCTGATCATGTGGCTCCCTGACATGCCCACTTGAGGCCTCATCCTGAAGCCATCACACAAAGGCAATCAGACCAAGACAGGCAAAGGGTGCATAAATCCAATCCATGCTCTACCAGAGTACCTGTCCAGAAGTCTGATTCACCTCTTTAATTCACTCACAGACACCACGCGAGCTAGTGGTCCTAAAAGGTATATCCAGCCACAGAGCACTCTCAGACTGACAGGGGGAGCCCTGGGAATCACCCACTCTTAAACGTGGAACATCTGACTTCTGCCTACAGGATTCCCACCCCACGCTTGTTGCTATTTCTATTGTACTCTGCTCCACAGGCCTTTTTAGCACTTACTAGAGGCCACTGCCTGCTTTTGCCCACCTTTACCTGATGTCCCCAACCCCTAGAGAGGTAATTGGCTTGGGAACTAACCTGTTCCCAGGTCCATGCTTTTCCAACCACCTACCCTCACCCAGTCCACACGTGTCCCCACTGGATCCATGGTGTCTTAGAAAGTTGTTTCCCCACCCTACCCCCATCCTACCCCCCACCTCAGAAAGGTCCCATCAAGCCTGGCAGGGTCTGAGGTAACCCTGGGGTCAAGTTCTGTTTTACTCTGTTTCCTGTTGCTTTGATGAAACTCTCTGACCAAAAGCGACTTAAAGAGTTGGCCAAATGGATGGACCTGGAGGGCATCATCTTGAGTGAAGTAACACAATCACAAAAGAACTCACACAATATGTATTCATTGATAAGTGGATATTAGCCCAAAACTTAGGATACCCAAGATATAAGATACAATTTGATAAACGCATGAAACTCAAGAAGAATGAAGACCAAAGTGTGGACACTGTGCACCTTCTTAGAATTGGGAACAAAACACCCAGGGAAGGAGTTACAGAGACAAAGTTCGTAGCTGTGATGAAAGGATGGACCATTTAGAGACTGCTGTATCCAGGGATCCATCTCATAATCAGCTTCTAAACGCTGACACCATTGCATACACTAGCAAGATCTTGCTGAAAGGACCCAAATATAGCTGTCTCTTGTGAGACGATGCCGGGGCCTAGCAAACACAGGAGTGGATGTTCACAGTCAGCTATTGGATGTATCACAGGGCTCCCAATGGAGAAGCTAGAGAAAGTACCCAAGGAGCTAAAGGGATCTGCAACCCTATTGTTGGAACAACATGATGTACTAACCAGAACCCTGGAGCTCTTGTCTCTAGCTGCATATGTATCGAAAGATGGCCTAGTCGGCCATCAATGGAAAGAGAGGCCCATTGGACTTGCAAACTTTATATGCCCCAATATAGGGGAATGCCAGGGCCAAAAGAATGGGAATGGGTGGGTAGGGAAGTGGGGGGCGCTATGGGGGACTTTTGGGATAGTATTGGAAATGTAATTGAGGAAAATATGTAATAAAAATATTAAAAAAAAAAAAAAGAAAAAAAAGAGTTGGGAAAGTTTACTTCATCTTACACTTGTGGATCTCAAACAGCCCCTGGTTAAGGGAAGTCAGGCAGAGACGCAATGCAGGCCCAGAGGCAGGAACTGTGGGGTAATGCTGCCCACTGGATTGCTCCCTGGATCTTGCTCTGCTAGCTTTCATATATAGCCCAGGCCTACCTGCCCAGGTTCCTAGCACCCAAGTCTAGTGGCTCACAGCTGACTGTAACTCCAGTCCCAGGGCATCCAAAACCCTCTCTGGCCTTTGCAGGCACCTGAATATGCATGGCATATACTCACACATACAATGAATCAAATAAAAAATCAATCTCTAAAGTCACCTTTTTTTTTTTTTTACTTTTTGTTGATTCTTTGTGAATTTTACATCATGCACCCCAATCCTCTTCATATCTGCCCTCCAATCCTGTAAACTCTCCCACAAAACTTCAGTGTGTCACAGTGTGTCTTACAGTCTACCCTTTTGTCCACACATCTTTACTTGCAAATGTTCATTGCAGTGAGTCATGGGTCTGGTTCGAGGCCTCTGTCTTCTGTTACACTGTCAATACTGGATCCTCACTGGGACTCCTCTGGGAAATCCTGTTGTTGCCCTGTGTCATGGAGATCCTGCAACTTTGGATCTGCAGGACCAGCCCTTTCACACATGCCAGCAGTTCATAGATGGGGTAGATGTTGGGGTGGGCCAACACAAAGCCTTGGATCAGGGTCTGGGTGGTAGCTGAGTTGGTCATCTCACCAGCTCTTCTGCACCCACACTGGGTGTGGCTACTATACTGGCTAACTCACCCAATGCTGCAGCCAGCAAGACACGGGATCAGTTCTCCTGCTCTCATGGCTGGAGAGATGGTTCAGCCATGGCTAGGCTCAAAACCCATTGTTTTAAAAAGAATTATTGAGAAACAAATGTTAAAAAAAAAAAAAGCACATGTTAAGAAGTACCCAGCCCACGGTATCTGGTCCTTGTCCCTACAGTTGATACTTCTCTTCCTCCAACCTTGTATTTATCAGGTATAAAACCCCTACACATAACCTCTCCCATCTCATGCCAGCCTTGCCCAGGTCAAGTTCACTTATGTTGGTTTCCCCATGGCATTGGGAGAAAGAACACATTTGTTCAGCAGCTGGGCTGGAAAGAGTCAATAGGAGAGCTTGGTGTCCCGTGCAGTTTGAATGTTCGGTTAGGATCAAAGGGAGAGCATGGAAAGTTCCAGAAAAGCAACTCATTTCATGGGAGAATGAAAAGCAGGTGTAGGCCTCCTCCCCTTACCCAATCCCTGTACAACAGGAGGTGGGGCACAGAGGCCCTGGGTCTATACTAAACCCCAGCACAAGAGGAAACACTTTGGCATCTGTTAAGTGCAGTTCTCAATGTTAGTCTTCATTTAAACTTAATTCCTTCCAGCTCCTGGGAAACACCAGCCCCCAGGGAAGGCCCCACTAGGTCTCCTCACTCCAGCCTGGGGAAATCTGCTTCTTCTGTAGCATAGGCACTTGCTGTTCTGAATGACCCTGGACCCGTCACTCCTCGTGCTGCAAGACTAAGCAGGGAGAACTAGTCTGGAGCAGGCTTTGACGGCTGAGACGTGTACCCAAATGATTAGGCCATGTATGTTGTAGGATGCTCAAGAGAGTCCCTGGGCTCTGCTCACTGAATACAAGAGACATGCACCCCTCCCAATTACAACAACCCAACGTGCCTCCAGACATTGCCAACTTGGAGCAAAATCACTGAGTGAGGACTACTGTCCTATACCTGAGAATGACCCAGTGGCTCACCATGGTCTGGCTGCTCTCTGCAAGCTTGGGTGCTGACCTCTGTGGCCAGTTGTGCTGACCTGATCCACACAGCTGTCCAGCCCAGCACAGTCCACCTAGCTCCGTGTGCTGGCTGGTCCCAGAGTACCCTCTGGGTAGGGTGGCTGTAGTTCTTTGGACTCTCACCCTAGCCACCTGCAAATGGATCAGATTCTAATATCAGACTAGTGTTCATCAGTCACCTACTTAGTTCTGAACCCTGCACCTTTATCTAACTCCTCCTTGCCCAGCTTGCTGTCTGGGTTTTAAGGACTGGAGTAGGGTATCACAGGAACATGGCACTGGGAAGAAAACAAAGAACCAAGTGCAGCAGGGACAGTGTAGGAGGCACCTTTGTTCAGAAGGAAGGAGATGTTCAGTCTACTCCATCAGCCTCTGGCACTGTGTTTTCTACAGTGACAGCCCAGCATATGTCAATCATGTTTAAAAAAACAAAAAAAAAAACAAACAACTTCACGAAGGGACTGAGGAGCTTGGTCAGTAAAATGCTTATTACCTAAACCAAAGACCTGGAGACCCCAGCATCAATATAAAAAAATCAGGCACAATGATGCATGGTGCATGTCTATAACCCAGAACTGGGGTGGAGGTGGCCCAGAAACAGGCAGATTGGAGTTCACAGCTAGTCTGACTGAATTGATGCTCTCTAGGTTCATTGAAAGAACCTGTCTAAAGACCAGTGGTGCATAGCTGTAACTCCAGCATTGGGATGGGGGTAGTGCAGAGGTGGGCAGATTCCAGCTCAGTGGTCAGCTAGCTTGACCAAACTGGTGCTCTTTGGGTTCACTGAAACAGACCCTGGCTCAAGACCACATTCCAATGGAAGGGATTAAAGACCACAAAGTTGCATGGAGGGAAGGTGACGGTGGATTCAGGAGGCGTGGGAGAGAACTGAATGTGACCAAAATACACTGTATGGAATTCTCAAGAAACTGATAAAAACACGAAAATGGAAAGAAGAAGAAGAAGAAGAAAAAAGTAAGTGATTGAGGAAGACATCCATGCCAGTTTAGAACACTATCTAGCAGAGGACAAGTGCTCAAAACCATACCTTTACTCGTGGCTTGGATGTTCCCTTATAGGCCTGTGACTTGAATGTCTTGCTCTCAGGGAGAATCTGGAAACTTAGGAGACAGGTCTAGAACTGGAGGAAGTAGGTCCCGGGTGGGGTGGCGGTGTTCTTGAGGCCATAGCATCCTTGGCTGCTTCCTGTGTTGCTCTTACTTCCTGTCTGCTGGGATGGGAGTTGCTGCTACCTTGACTGCATGTCCCCACCACTGTGATGTTCTGCCCAAGTGCCTGTAGCCAAGCAGCTAGGGATGAACCTCTGAAATCATGAGCTAAAATACAAATTTCTACACCTTGAGTTCTGTGAGCACGTTTGGTAATGATGACACCCAGACCAGCTGCAGGAACAGATCAGCATTCCATGAGGTGATTCAAGCATTACATAGTTTTGGGGACAGGGGTAGGAGTATCCAGGATGGGCAAAAGTCATTGGCTGAAGGCTTAAGGTACTGAGCTGCCTCATTAGCACCTGGAAGCATTCCCAGAATCTCAGGTGCTAACTGAATGGGTTCTTATGGGGAGAACCGGTAATCATAATCAAAGCTAAGGGGAAGCCCTGCTAGTAAAAAAAGAGTCCTCCATTTTGCACAAAGCCCAGAAGGCTACCAGGACAATGGTAGACTTCGACCTTAATTATCATGACAACAATTGGCTATGAAATGTAAATATCTTTAGATATTACTAAGGCTGTATGTCTCTTAGATGATTTTCCTCCGTAATGAGTCATTCTTTCACGTCCTGGGAGGGTGAGTGAGCGGGTGTGTTGCTCAACACACAGACTCCCCTCTGTTTGGATCTGGTTGATTTACAGGAATGGATTCTATGGAATGCATATCTGTTTTTTCTACTAGACTGTAGCAGCAAATTATTTCTCCTATCCTGTTGTTACGGTTTTGGATTATATTTTTATTTATATTATGGGAGTGTGTGCATATCATTGAGTATATGGGGAAGTCAGAGGACCACTTACAGGAGTCAGCTCTCTCCTTCCATCTTGGGGGGGTCTCTGGAACTGAACTCAAACCACCAGGGTTGCCATCAAGAATCGTCTCACTTGTCCTGTGCTGGCTTCAGTTTGATGCCTGTTTTGTTTTGTTTTGTTTTGTTTTGTTTTGTTTTGTTTTGTTTTGTTTTTCAAGACAAGGTTTCTCTGTGTAGCAATGGCTGTCCTAGAACTCATTCTGTAGACCAGGCTGATCGTAAATCCAGAGATCCTCCTGCCTCTGCCTCTTGAGTGCTGGGGTTAAAGGTGTGCACCACCACCAATTTTGTTTGACTTTTAAAATTCTTTTAGGTAACTCAATCTGCCAAACTTCTTGGGTGTCTTTGGGTTTGGTATCAGGTTTAAAAGGGATTTCTTTAACCCAAGACAGATTGATAAAGATAGATGATAAATAGATTGACTAATAGAAAATAAGCAAATAGATACTCAAGTATATAATTTTCTACATTGTCTTTTAAGATAGATAAGTTAAAAGTGTCTCTTATACATGTCATCAAGATATATATGTGTGTATATGTACACATATGTTTGTGTGTATGTTTGTATGTACATCTATATATGTGTGTGTATATATACATACATATATATTTGTGTATACACACACACACACACACTCACACATTTATCACAGATCTTTGATTCTTTAGGATTTGATACTGTGCCTGGAATAAGTATGTAGCTCACTTGTGCCTTGCACGCAGACAGTGATCTATGCCACAGTGTCTCATCATTAGGATCACTGATCTCCAGCCAGCCTACCCCAGGAAGGAAAACAGACTGAAAACTGAGTGTGTGCCTTCTCCCCCCACACCTTGCCCTCCTTCCCAGTCCATTTATTTTCTCCAGAGGCAGCAGGTGTTCCTGAGGTGCCTGCCTCAGAGCAGAGCAGGGCGAGCCCAGAGGGCTGTCAAGGGAGCCATGAGCACTCCATCACTTGAACACGACATTACGGGAATGGTCAGAGCCTGAGCGATGGTTACCTTGAGACCGCAGTAACTTACGTGCCCTGAGAAATCATTTTCCTGGAAGATGCATTTTAGGCAGAGTGGAGGCCCAGGTGACCGTTATATCATCTGGCCCCAGGTTCCCCTGGATTTACACATGCTGCCTTCCCACAATAGAAAGAAATCTAATTACCAGTAGAATAACTTACAGGTAAGGAGACTTCCAGTGTGGGCTCAGGCTGGCTGTAAATCCTCACAGCTGGGCCCTCGGGACGAAAGCAGGTGCTCAGTTAAAGAGGAAGTGCCCCACCCTGTACAGGCCCAGCCTAGGCAGCAGTATTCCCGTCCCCCACCTTCCAAACAGACCCAGTTCGGGATGTGGTACCCCACCCTGTATAGACCCAGGCAGAAGGGCAAACCAGCTCCTTAGAATCTTTGCCTTTTCTGGGCTTAGATTGTGGGAAGAACAGTAGCAGAGTCACCCGCCTTGAATATCCACTCCTCTTCTGACTGCCTCACATTGACCATTGTTCCTCAGTTTCTCCATCCGGAGTCCTTGCTCATCAGCATCAATCCATATCCCAGAGGCACAACTTCAAGTACAAACCCCCACTTTTCACAATGAGGAGCCTGCCGAGTACGAATGTGTGTCCTTGTCCATGAAAGAAGCTTCGTGGATATCGCCACAGGGGCACTGGCAGGAAGTTGCAGCGCTTACTCTATGCCATTGATCTGAACTCCATCAAGTCTGAGCGTGTCTGCACCCATGTCTGTGAGCACAGCAGTTGGGCCATCTGCTGTTCTGAGAGATATGACACTGAGTACCCTAGGGAGGCTCCTAGGACCTCACTCTCCCGTGGTTGCCATGTGGCCTCCTCTCTAGTGATAACCCTTCCTTATGGAGTAAGTTATATCCTGGCCAACATAGCTGCCAGGTCTGGAATCACAAGCTTAGATGGCTATGTGTGAAGAAGCCAGGGAGCAAGCCTGCCCCAGCAGGAGGCAGGCAGGCAGGAGGCAGGCAGGCAGGCGCTGTATTTGTGCATGAGTCCCAAAGCAAGCTTTCACCTCCCAGCTTCCAGCTTCGGCTTGACACGAATAGGTCTAACACAACTAAAAGGGATGAACAAAGCTGTCATTTTTATAAAGCTGAAAGTCTTAATATCAAAGATAAATTTACTTACAACTGGGTGTTCAGGTGGTCCATTGACCAGCTATCAAATACTGCATAAGTAACAGAATAGAGAGTACTTACGTCATAGTTTTATATTGATTTCATGAAAATGTTTGCCTTTGTTGTGGTAAAATCTTTTAAATGTGCATGTGTGTTTGTGTGTGCATTGTGTGTGTGTGTGCAATGTGTGGGCACATGTTTGTGTGTGCATGTGTATATACTTGTGCATACAGTAGCCACAGGTCAGCAGTGGCTGTCTTCCTCAGCTGTTCTGTCTTAGTTTGTCTGCTGGGTCAGGGTCTCTCACACGTTAGGGCTGACTGGCCATAGAGCCCCTGGGATCTCCTGTCTCTGCCTCCCAGTTCTAGAAGTGCAGAACGTAGGCCAGCTTCCCTGGCTTTTTATGTGGATGCAGGGGTCCACACTCAGGTTTTCTTGCTCTCATGGCAAGAACTTTACCCACAAGCCATCTCTCCAGCCCAATGTTTATCTTCACCAAACTTGATTCTGCTGGCAGTACTTCTCTAGGGATTAATAAATAAAATGTGACTGTAACTGCAATGGAATAAACTATGGTGTGGTTCGATTTCTAAAACATGATACTTTGAGAGTTGAAAAGTACATTTTTTTTTTCAAATATGATTTCAGTCAGTTATCTACTCTCCCAAGTTTTCCTAATTGCTAAAAAAACTAAGCAGAAAATTAAACATGACAATTAATGAATACAAAGTATTTTTATTTTGTATGTGTGCAAGAGGAGGGGATCCAGGAGAGCCATAGTGTGTGCATGGGGCCAGAGGACAAAGTGTAGCAGTCAGTTTTCTCCTCTACCACGTGGGTACTGGGCTTGAACTCAGGTCCCCAGGCTTGGCAGCAAGTGCCTTTACCCACTGAGCCCTCTCACTGATCCAAATAGCAAAAATGGGGGGGGGGGGAAGCAGCCATTTCTGCAGCTTTTGGATTAACTTATTTTTAACTTTCATTTTTTACTGAAACATATCTTCATACAATACATTCTGATCACACTTTTCCTAAATCCTCCCAGACCCTCCCACCTCCTGGCCCACCAAACTCCACGCCATTTCTTTCTCTCTTTAAAACAAACAACAAACAAGTTCCCCCACAAAAACCTACAAGAAACACACACATACAAAACCCACAGGGTTGAACAGAATACAAAAAGTGCCCAAGCAAAGCAAAATGAGACCAAAAAAAAAAAAGTCTGCAAAAATATCATTGAGTCTGAATTGTGTTGTGTATCCTGCTGGGCATGGGGCTTGTCCTGAAATGTGGGTAACAGACCAAGTGAGAGCCCATTGATGAAAACATAGCGATGACTGTTAGCCCTTGTCCACGTCCCCTCTCAGCACTGGAGCCCATCTGGCTTGAACCCATCTAGGCCCTATGCAGGCTGCCCCAGTCTCAGTGGGTCATGTGTGCATCAGTCTGGCTGTGTTTGGCTGACTGTTTCCTCTCTGGCTCTACAACTTTTCTGCTCCCTAAGCCCTGGGAGAGAGGGTGATGAAGACATTTCATTTAGGACAGATGTTCCAAGGTCTCTGACTCTCTCCACATTGTCCAGTTGTGAGTCTCTGCATTAGTTCTTATCTTCTACAGGCAGAAGTCTCTCTGTTGATGGCTGAATGAGGCATGGATGTATGGACACAGCAGAATATCATTAGGGGTCATTTTATGGCTGTTTTCCTTTAGCAGAATAATGGTGTTTGGTTTTTCCTACATCTCTAGACTATTCAGCCTCAGTTCTTGGCCACCCAGGAAATGTCAAGCACGGATTCCGTGGTGGTTTGAATATGCTTGTCCCAGGGAGTGGCACTATTAGGAATTATGGCCTTGTTGGAGTAGGTATGGCCTTGTTGGAGGAAGTGTGTCATTCTGTGTGTGTGTGGGGGGGGTGGTCTTTGAGACCCTCCTCCCAGCTGCCTGGAAGTTAGTGGCCTTTGGACCAAGATGTGGACTTCTCAGCTACTTCTCCAGCACCATGTCTGCCTGCATGCTGCCATGCCTCCTACTACAATGATAATGGACTAAACCTTAGAAACTGTAAGCAACACCCAATTAAATGTTTGCCTTTGTAAGAGTTGCCTTAGTCTTGTGTCTCTTCACAGCAATAGAACCCGAACTAAGACAGGTTCCATTTCATGAAGCAGGCCCTAAATACAATCAGTTGTCCTTCCCATGTCCTCCTTCCTTCTCCCCTCCATCTCCTTCCCCATTTAGCCCTCCCACTCTAATCTTCCCATTTCTACATAACTATATATTCTATTTCCTCTTTCTCGAGAGATCCACCTGCCTCACCCACCAACCCACCTACTCTAGTCCCTTACCAATACTTAATTTCTGTGATTATGTGAATTATAACATGCATATTGACACTTAAAGCTAACATCCACATATAAGATAGCACAAATCTTAACCAAAGGTGCTTTTCCTAATCATTGCAAATTCTCAAATTACTATCATATATGAAAGACTTGGATACAAATAAGGGAACTCACAATTCTAACACTTGATGCCCATCTCATCGACGATAGGACACATCACATCCACTACCGCTGGAGCTTTGCAGATAGATGGACATTTGAGAGCAATACAAATTGTTCCCTGTTGTGATATTTGCTGCAGTGTGGGCTGGTACTGTGAAAACCATGTTAATTCTTATCTCCGGAGCCAGAAACCGGAACATGAAGAGAAACAAGAAAATGAATGTTTGGCACAACTGGGAAGCAATAATTTGCTATACAAGAATCTATTGCGCTCAAGCTGAGAAGAAGGGTGTGACAGGTTAATTAATTCGCCTTTCCTCTTATCTGCTCAAATGCTCTCAGGAGCAGTGTCTGTCCCTGCTGCTGTCAGAGGTGCATGGTCCCCAGTCATCACACGGTTACATTCGGTCTTCTAAGACCCAGGGCCAGGTGCAGAGGGTGTGAAGAAAGCTTTCCCTGAACCTGGCTGCCCAGAGCCGCTGGAGCTTGTTCTGAGAGACAGATGGAGCTGGGCCTGTCCTGAGCAGCTCATCACAATTGGCAGAGGCCCTTGTATGATGTGTGCGTGCATGTGAGTGGTGTGTGTGTGTGTGTGTTATGTGTGGTCTGTGTGATGTGTGTTTGTGCATGTATGTGTGTATATGTGTGTATTTGTGTTGTGTGTGTATATATATATATATAATATATATGTGTGTGTGTGTATGTGTTGCATATATGTGTTGTATATGTTTGTGTTGTATATTTGTGTATATATATGTTGTGATTGTGTGTGGTAGGTATGGTATGGTGATGTGTGTTTGTGTATGCATGTGTATATGTGTGTGTTGTGTGTATATATATTTGTGTTGTGTGTTGTATATGTTTATGTTGTGTATTTATGTGTATATGTATGTATGTATGTGTATGCATGTGTGTTGTGTATGTTTGTGTTGTGAATTTGTGGGTATATATATTGTGAGTATGTGTGTGTATGGTATTCAGGTATTCAGGACCACCCAAGTATAAGCAAAGCCTCTTTGTTCAGATCTCAGGAAACACAGTGTGGAAGAGTTAGGGGTCCCCACAGTCAATCTCAAGTTTGCCATTTTGTTGAAGGACTCCTGGGATTCAGCATGTGTCAACTCTCATGATTCTCATTCAATACAGTGAAAGGCTCCAAGGCAGAATTAGCAGAGCTTTGGGTCAAAGTCTAGAGGAAACCCAGAGTAAGCTCTGAGTCCTCTCTTAAGGATGAATGTGCTTTGTTCCCCTGGCAACAAGGGGTGATAACACACTTGGCTCTACCACGGAAGCTCAGAAGACCCAGAGCTCAGAGCATGGGGCAGTTGCTACAGGTTTCCTCTGCCCAGCACACTCCAGAGTCCATGTAGAAGGCAGATATCCCACCTGAGTCATGTTTGGACAGGGTAAGCCCAGGGAGCCATTTAGGGAATGGAAGGGCCACTACTAAAGACCAAGTCCAGGGGCACCAGCCAAGGGCCAGATTTGCCTATGGCTTGCTTCTTCATAGGAAACACTATACAAACAGTATCATGGAAGAAAAGCATTTTTAATTTCACCTCCCTTGGTAGAGAGAGAAACTGGTGTCCAGAGCTGATCAGGAGCTGGGGAGCTGGCTGGTGCCCCATCCAGACCATGGATAATCTGAATCGTTAACAATATTCCATTTGTACAGACCATAATCTACTTACTCTCACAAGTTGCCAACAGAAAGAGACATGTGTGGTGATCAAGTTTAGGTTCAAGCAAATCTTAAACAACATGCTGTTTAAGAATGTTATAGGGGTGAGATGGGGGCTGGGGAGATGGCCCACTGGGTAAAACACTTGCCAGGTGACTGTGAGGACCAGAGCTGGGTTCCCCAGGACCTTTGTAAATGACAGGCAGGTGTGGTGGTGGTCTGCCTGTGATATAAGCACCCAAGTATTCCTTGCACAAGCTGATCAAACACAGTGAGCTTGAGTTCAATAAGAGACCTGCCCTCAACTTATAAAGTGTAGAGAAATAGGAGAAGACACCAGACATCAACCTCAGGCCTCCACCTGTACACACATGCACACACGTGAATATGTACACACACACACACAGAGAGAGAGAAAGAGAGAGAGAGAGAGAGAGAGAGAGAGAGAGAGAGAGAGAGAGAGAGAGAGAATGCTATGGGTATAAACTTATAAACTATTTTCTAATGCAAGTGAATTCAAGACAACCTTTAGCCATAGAAGGCACACAGGCACAAAAAGCAGAGGGAGAAAAAAAAGTATGAGGGGTTCATAGGCCATGCTAGAAAGTTTGCCTGCAATCTCAGCACTCTCCAGGGTAGAACGAGAGGCTATCCTGGGCTACATAGTCAGACCATCTCTGAATGTGGTGTAGTTGCATAGGCCTGGAACTATAGACACCTAGGTGACTGAAGCAGAAGGATTTTGAGTTCAAGTCTTGTTTGGACTATAGAGTTCAAGACCATCATGAGAAACTGAGACCTTACCTCAAAATAAAAAGTCACAAGAAGGCTGGGCTCGGTATAGAATGCATACCCTAGCTTTAACCCGCAGTACTGGGAAAACAAACACAAATTCCCAGGAGACATGTATGAACATCCTTAAGCTCTCACATGCACAGAAGCACACTGTGTGTGACGTCCTCATCTTTATCTTTTTACCATGAAGTGGGGCGCAGTCATTCACTTCTGTAACTCTGCTGCTCAGGAAGCCAAGGCAGGAGGACTGCCAGACATCCAGGGCTAGCTTAGGCTACGTACTAAGTTCCAGACATGTCAGAGGTACAAAACAAGACAACACAAAGTCTGGGAATGTAGCTTAGTATACATGACTTGCTTATCCACGTGCAAGGCCGTTCAGCACACACACACACACACCTGAATAATTGTAATGCGACCTTTCCAATCATGGACACATGTCAGATGGAGTTCTCAAATATGAAATTTCTAACCCCAAACATTATAATTGAATTCCCACTGAAGCCATGGTCATCTCCGATCCACTGACATTACGCTCAATATTTTTTTTATACCTTGCTGCTCAGAAGCCATTCATTTCGCCATGTCTATAAATTAATTTTTGAGGGTGTCAATCAACTTTCTTTACTCCAGATTTCATTATTTAAATTTTAGGCAAATAACATTGTTTCAGTGTGTTTGTCTTTGTAGGCTTGTCTCATCTGGTACTCACCTTCTATCTATGGGAGAAGTCTAAATGTTTCCATTAAAATAAGATTACATGCACTAGAGTCTGAGACGGATGAAAAGGGATCCATCGAATGAGATGGTGGCACAGTGATGTGACGGTAGTCATCCACTAGTAGCCACATGACCTGCCATCCAAACTCAACTTGCTAAGTTCTAAGGGAAATCAGAGCCATGGGGGCGTCTACACCCAGGAACAGGATGTTAACATTTCCTCCTGGAAGAGCAGTGCACATGGACCCAACAGGGAATCCCTTAATGCTGAGGCCACAGAGAATGCATGCAGGGGCATCTTGAGACACAAACAAGGGATCAGTATTTTGAGATAACATGTGTGCAGCAAATTTAAAATGCTTCCCGAGGGTCCCAGGTCTATGTCCTAGTTGGTAGAATGCTTGTCTAGCATTCTCAATGCCCCAAGTTTGCGTCTCAGCACAGCCTGAGCTGTGTGTGGAGTAAGCCTGTAATCCCAGAGGGAAGCGGTAGGCAGGAAGACCAGAGTTCAAGGTCATCATCATCTACAAAGAAAGTACAGGATAGCTTGGGCTGGCTTTTTATAATGTGTACTTCCTAGACTCTGGCCTCCAAGCAGGCCAAGTGCTCCCAGAAGCTGAATACAAAGCACTGAGCATCTCAGTGGCATTGCCAAGTTATCATCCTCCCCTATTTTTCAAGAGATGGGCCCCGACTTTAAAATAGTAAATAAACAATAGGAACCAGAACACCATAGGGTCTACTCAGCTCTGTATTTCATCCTACCCCCCCCCCCAAACATCCATGATACCCAACACTCGGAATCTGCCACTGCTCCTTCACCATGTATTCAGATATTCTTTTCCTTGCTGTGAGAAAACACTGACCACAGGCAACTCAGGAGAAGAAAAGATTGATTTGGCTTATACTTCCAGGTGACAGTCATCATTAAAGGGAGGCAGGGCGGGAACTGACGGAGGAACTTGAAGCAGAAACCATGGAGGAACATTGCCCTCAGGCTTACTCATCAGCTCATGCTCAGCTAGATCCTTATATGGTCCAAGACCACCTGCATAGAGAATGGTGCCACCCACAGTGGGCGGGGCTTCCTACACTCATTAACAAGAAAGACACCCCTTCCCCTCCAGGCATGTGCTGCTGGCCAATCTGACCTGAGCAATGCCTCAGCTGAAAGGCCCTCTAGGGTGGCTCTAGTTGTGTCCAGTTAAAGTGAGCAAGGGCACACTGCAAAGGGACCTTGGCAAATGTGATGACATTAAGGACACTCCCCCCCCACACACACACACAAGTAATCACAAGTCCCTATAGAGGGGTATAGGGGTCAGCACAGGGGGATTTGATTACAGAGAGAAGATAGACCAAGTGAACCCAGAGCTAAGAACTGCAGCCACGGGAAGCTGGAAGAGCCAGGGTAGCCAATGCTCCCCAAGAGCCTCGTAAGGAAGCACCCAGCAGACACCTTAGAAAACTCAGCCCACACTTCTAGACTCAGGACTATGAGATACCAAGTTCCAGGTGCCTTGGAGTTCATCTTGCAGCCACCACAGGAAACTAACACAGCTACCGATGTGGGCAGAGGTCAAGAGATCCGCACAAGCTGTGGGGGCAGTGCCAAGTGCCCTGGAAAGCTTCGGGGCTTTGAGCTGAGGCCTCCTAAATGCAAACAGCTTGGGAACTATGGATGCGGCCTGACCGTGTGGAATGTATTAAAGACACAGAGGCCAGAGACAGGGAACTCTGCCAAGCACTTCTCGAAGCAACTCAGCCGTGCAGGAGTAAGAGCCAGGCCCTCGGGATTAGCAGTGGAAAGGGGAGAAAGGACCCGCACAAAAGAAATTTCAAAGGCAAAATTGATGGGGCTTAGTGAAAGACTGAAGCCAGCAGATGAAGGGGAGATTCCTTCCAGCTGTGAGAACAGCACTGGCAGCAGGGAGGAAACTGGGTGATGCACAGGCATTTGTAAGTGTTTTTAACAATACCCGGAACATCTAGCCCAACTCAGGGCCGTGGTTTGCACTGCTCCAAGAGTCTAGGAGATAGCCAGTGGATGGCCATTTTGCAAAGCTATAGGAAAAGCACTGTTGCTAGGGCTCCCGTTGATAAATAATGAAAGAATTCTCTCCACTCCAACCTCCTGATCTCTCCTTGCCTAAGGGCTGCAGAAACCTAGATTTTTAATGTGGGATTAGGAGGGAATCGGGTAGAGAGAAGCACAGCACTGGAAAGGCAAAGGAAAGGAGAAGACACTTGCTGGGATTAAATATGCCACCGACATTGCTACTGCCTTGCCATCTTGCTGGGCCACTGGCCAGTACCCACCAGCACCTGGACCTGAGGATTTGCCTGCAGAGCCCACCGTTCTCTCTTGGTGGTATCTCCTTTCCCGGAGGTCCCGGAGAAGCAACATTTTAGTCAATATCACAAGTGCCCTTGGTATGGTGGAAGAATACAAGGCAAGGAGTCGGAAGGCTGACACAGAACTGGACTCTAAAAGAGCATTTTGGTCTGGGCTACCCTAAAGCAAGAGCTGTGTACAGTAAGGGGCAGGGCTCCAGAAAAGACTGCCATCATCCAGCAGGCACAGCCCTGGGGTCTAGGAGATGGTGACTATCAAACCCTCTAATTGGAAGGTGTCAGAGCTCAGAGTTCAGCCTGGCTTGGTACCTGGGAAAGAAAAGAGAGAAGGGCCTACATCTGCCATGCACAACTTATGGTTCATCTCCTGCGTGCAGGCACCTGTTAGAGGCTCAGGATACCCTGCCAATGTGGCAGCCTTAGTCCCTGTCCCCAGGGTACTTATAAATGTTATCCAAACAGCTTTTGCAAACAACCTGAGAGGAGCTTTGATGAGGAACTGAAACTCTGCCTTTTCCAAAGTGACTGTGTTGGCAATTGTGCAAACGCACGCTGGACCTGACCATGATCACGCTCCGTTTGAAGCTGTCTCCTCTCCAGAAGCCTCCAACAGCCTGCCGCTGCGTGGTGTACACCCATGTCCTTCCACTCTCCCAAATACCTCCCTAGAAGAATTTCCTGGGGCTCTGGGGGGTTGGGGGGGGGACAACTGATTTTGTCTCAATACTTTCCAAAACTATTGCTTTTTTCTTCCTGATCCAAACCCTGTCCGTATTGATTGGCTGTTTCAACCACCATTTATTGAGTGCTCAGAAGGTGCCAAGTATGGGCAAAGAGTGCACCCTTGCCTGGCGTGGTTGCTAATTCACAGGGGTGCTCTATCCCTTACTTAGCTGCCCCTCATAGCCTGGGCTGGTGGGCAGAAAGCTGAGGGTCAGTCTGAAGACACAACCCAGCCCCAAACCTGAGACTGGGGAATGGCAGAGTTGGAGAAAGCAAAGCCCCAGCCCTTAAATGCCTGTGTTATTCTCCTCCTTCTGTCCAAGTCACTCACCAGAAAAAAAAGATATGGATAGGCCACTAGAATCTATCAGGTAAGGCTACAGTACACCCATCATACAGTACGCCTGAGACCCATGGGAACCCTTAAATTGGGCTTGCTCAGTCTTCATTCTATATACAAAACAATAGAGGCACCGTATCAGGATTTGGGTTGAGAGCATGGCTCAGTTGGTAGAGCACCCGCCATATAAGCATGAAGAACTGAGTTTAGTCCAGACAACTCAGGTTTCAAATCATAACAAAAGTGGATAGTATCCTGGGATGACACCCAAAGTGGACCTCCGACCTCCACAGTGCATTTATGTACTGCCCTCCTCACCTAGAAGTAGTGAGATTTGCCACAAGTCACCCAACTGCCAGATTGGCAAACCAAGGCACCAGTCCAAGTCCACAGCTACATCGTTAGTGTTCTTTTCTCTCAATATTGAAGCCCTTGTCTTTGTCCCTGGTATCTTGTCCCCACCACCAGCCCCTGGCCCCCAAGTCACATATATGCACGCTAACTCCAAAGCATAATTAGATTAAATACTGAAGCGCCTCTGCTCTGCGCTCAGACTTGGCAGCAGGAGGCAGGCAATTCTCTTGAGAACACTTAGTGATTTCCAGGGGAAATATGACCGTCAGCCCAGTCCAAGGGCCCTGAGGTGGTTTCCATCAGGGCTTGGAGCAGTCTGCATTCCGAGGCCAGGGGACACTGGAGGGTGCTCCAGGAGAAACGGCTAGGTTCTTCCAGCACCAGCACCCACTCTCTTCCCGGCTAATATGTCAATAGGCTCTTAAACAGAACATTATGTGTCTGGGATTTTACTGTCAAACCCATCCCTTCTGGGTTGGGTTGAGCTTTTTTTTTTTTTTTTAATCTAAACTTGATTGCTGCACTCATTATCAAAGCCGCCATCCATCTGTTTCCACTTTCTTAGGGTTGCAGTGAGGATAGCATGGAAATCTGCTCTTACTTGAGGTTTTAGGATTTCCCCTCCCCTTTTGTCGAGGGTTTGTTCAAGCCTTGATGTAGTCATTGCAATGTGATCTTCCAGTAGTGGGTGGCCCTGGCTGGGCCATTTGAAAGTAATTTACAGCCTCATCTGAGACTATCAGCACTTTAAATTAATTAGCCAGAGCACATCAAAAACCTCGTGCCAGGGAGTGAGGACAAGGAGGTAGAATGGGGGGAAGTCAGAGGTCAGAAAGGGCTCCCTGAGCTTTGCTGGATCTTGTCCTTGGGCACAAAGGGCCATCCTTGCTGTTCTTTCTACCCATCTTTTGGAAGCAAAATATATACAGAAACCATAAAAAACTCAGCATGTTGGTTTTGAAAGGCTTCTTTGGGTAGAAAAGAATTCCATGCTGTTGGTATTTTGTTGTTATTGTTGTTGTTGTTGTTTTTACAATGATCCAATGCTACAGCCAGGAAGAAAGGTGAGCAGAGTGCCTGGAGGGACCTGTGCATCATAGACTGAGTGCAAGGGCTAGATGCTGGGCTGGCGGGGCCTGGGAATCTGCCCTAGTCCCCACCCCACAGGAATAGTTCCTCCAAGAGGAAGGTCTCTTGCTCCTCTGATAGCCATAAAGTACATACTGAGCTGTTGTAATGTAGCCAGTACTGAGGGGGAGGCAGAGCCTTGTGGGTTTCATCAAAACAACAAGCCCCATTTGTGTAGCTCCTGGCAAGCCACAGTGCTCTGACGCTCCCACTCCATCTTCACTGTGACCTGGTGGAGCATGCTGCATTATCATTCCATTGCAGAAGAGAAGAAACCAAGGCTCAGAGAGGACCAGAGCCTTGCCCCTGACCACACAGCCAAAAGGATCCACAGTAAGAATCCTAAACAGAGCCTATGGCTAAAACCAAGTTCTCTTTCCACCCAGACAAATAGATGGGGACCATGTACACAAAAGCTGTGTGGACAAGGACATAGAATCTTGTGATGCCTCTAGTAACTCAACCCAGGGTCTGCAGGGACCTTGGGTTTTTGTTTGTTTGTAACAACCTGCTCCTGCCACCGTGATCTTGAGACACGGACGTGGGCTGGAGGAAGGTCTTTAACCAGCTCTAGTGGAATTCTGGGCCCTCCACATGGCATAAATCTGTCGGTTACAAGCTGTGCGCATCGTCTCTGGGCTCAAGTTGACGCTAAAGCTGAAACAGGCAAAGCGTTTGGACGGCAACAGATTCTAATCTCATCACTCTTCCATGCCAGCAAGTATCTGAAAGTAATTTGAGTCATTAAGCAAGGTTTTCATAACGCCTGGCTCATACCAAACACTTGAAACATAACAGCTGGGACTGGTGTTCCCCAAAGCGTCTCCTTCTGCTGAGCTCAGAGCTGAAAGGAGAGACTTCGAATACAAAGGCAGGTCCCTAGTCCAGCCATAAAGTAGATTCTCTGTGTAGGATTATATAACGGACCAATAGCCGACCCTGGGCACTCTGTGGGTGCTAAGGGCCTCTCCTGCTTCTTTCTGATGCATGGGACCGTCCTTTGAAGTCCTTGGTTACCTACACTGGACAAGTAGAGAATCTACAAAGAGATCAAAGATCAATGAAATGTCCTCTTGTCCACAAATTCAAATTCAGGCAGTTTGCCTCCTGGCGAGGGCACAAAGCCACAAGGCTATTTACCCTACCGGTGTCCTCTGTGAACAACTGTGAATCTAGCCCTGACTTGAACATACCAGGGATAGGGTGCTCACTGCCTAGATAGCCACCTGTTGCAAGACAGAGATTCTGAAGTAGAGAATGAATGCTTTCTGACATTGAGGTGAAATTCTGCTTCCTGTCATTTTTATGTATTGGCCCAGATGCTGAAAGGAATCTTGGAAAATAAGATTAAACTCCTTTCTCCAATTCCAAAAGTCCCAGGGGGCTTGATCTACCCAACTGAAAGTCTGTTTCTATAGATCAGGCCGAGGCCTGAGATCCTGTATTTCTTGCAAGTCCCTAAATAAAGCCCACATCATTGGCCCAGATTACACTTTGAGGAACAGGGGTCTAGCCCAGATATATGTTTAAGCCCAGCCTGCCACCTATTTAATTGGGACACTGTCATGCCTATCTGTTCAGATTGACAATGACTGTTTCTTGCCACCACAATGTCAAAAACCATAACAAACCCACGAGGGGCAGAGAGCTTGCTCAGTGGGTAACGTGCCTGCTGCACGGCCATGAAGACCTGAAGTCAGCTCCCCAGCACCCACGTAGAAGCCATGTGTGGCAGCACACACCTGGAACCCCAGCTCTTGGGTTGCTGAGATATTAGAACACCTGACTAGCTAGCTAGCCTAGGCAATCAGATATTCAGTGATCTCCCAGTTCACTGAGAGACTCTGACTTAAGAGAAGGGACAGGGAGAAAAGCAACAAAGAAAATGGAAGAGGAAGATGGAGACAGAGGAAGAAGATGCTGTGTATCACCCTCTGGCTTCCACATGCACAATACAGGCAAACAGGCATTTAAAGCTCTAAGAGCCTAAAATATCTAGCCCCTCCTGAGTGAGGGGGGGGGGAAGAAAGCCAAACACTGTGCCAGATGATTGCCCTGTCCCCTACCCCCTCCGTCATCACAGAACATCCTAGTCCTCACCACCTCTCCCTTCTAATGCCTGGAACATCCTAGTGTTTAACCTCCGAGCACTCTCAGGCTGGTCAGAGGCCACACAAACACTCTGCTGGAGGAATGGAATGGGCCCCAACCCTCCCTGATACCCTAGCCACTATCATTTTCTTCCTTGGGAGGATTCAAGCTGCCCTCCTGAGCTTAGGACAAGGGGCTGAGTCCCTCAGCCTGACCCTCCCTTGGTGTATCCCCCTGCATCCCTCAGCTGACCATCCTCCATATGCCCACTGCATCTCTCAGCTGAATGCCTTCTATGCATCTCTCTCTCTCTCTCTCTCTCTCTCCCTCTCCCTCTCCCTCTCCCTCTCCCTCTCCCTCTCCCTCTCCCTCTCCCTCTCCTCTTTTCCTTCTCTTCTGTCCTTTCCTGATCTAAAACTCCCCTGAAGTGTTATGCTTAACTATTGGTCAGACTACTAACAAATGTTGGTTCTTAAGCCCATTAGGATTGTGCACAAGGCTGAAGGAGAATGGTCCTCTTCCTCCTCTTCCCCTTCTTCCTCCTTCTCTTTCTATCCCTTGAGGCCAGTGGCAGGTGCCCCACTGGCCTCTTCTCTGTGGGTAAGACCCTAGATCTCATGCAAAAGGCCAGAGTCTGGAGGCTAGGACGTGATGGCTAGGGATTTTGTCATCCACAAGGCCATTGTTGATTTTAAGTTTCTCTGGAGAGGGGACACATTTTGAATTCCTTTGTGTGACTCACAGCACAGAAGATACACAGAAATAGGGGTCCTGGAGGTCATGAATTCCAGGAAGGAGAGATCTTGTCAAGAATACAAATAACTTTGGCATCTGGGCCTGATGAGGACGTTGGACGTGGCCCACCCATTTGGAAGAGGGGCTCTTCTTTTTTCCACTGAAAAAGTCCACACTTTATAACAGAGAAAGGAAGGAAAGGAGCGAAGAGGAGGAAGACACTTCTTCACGACTCCAAAACAGGCTCCTAACAGCTTGAACAGGTGCTAGGATGTGGGCACTGCCCCCTGAGCAGTGGGAATTCCAGCAGAGGGCTGACTTATGCCTGTGACAGAACACCATAGCCAAGAGCACCTTGAAGAGGAAGGATTCATTTCTGCTTCAGTGTCGTCCAGCATGAAGGGAAGGGAGTCAGGACAGGAACTGTTGCAGAGGTCACAGGATGCTGCTTACTGGCTCTTACCCTGGACTTGCTCAGTGTGCTTTTGTACATATCCCAGGTTACCCAAGGGTGGCATTGTCTACAGTCAACTATGTCACTTCCTACCAATCTTACAATCAAGAAAATGCCCCACAGGCTTGTCCACAGGCCAATCTGATGGGGGGGGGGTGCTTCTTAATTGAGTGTCCCTCTTCTCAGATGACCCTAGTTTGGATAAAGTTGACCAAAATCTACCCAGCACAGGGGCCGGCCGCAGGGACTGACAGAAGCTGGAGATTCAGGAGTTGGCTTGGGCCAGGAGAGACTTCATTTGAACTACCAGGAAAGAAGAGTGGGGAGGAAGGGTGGGAGCAGGGTGCTGTGCCTCATTAGGGCAAGGCCACTATATGAAGGAACCAGCACCTGCTTAAGTGAGTCAAGATCCCTCACACTTGAGAGACACCCACACCCTCACACCTGAGAACCACATGTGCCTTCACACCTGGGAGACATCCACACCCTCATACCCAAGTACCACATGTGACCTCACATCTGGGAAACACCTGCACCCTCACACCTGAAAACCACCTACTGTGCTCTTTTCAAAATGCTTCTAACCTTTAGTTCCACAATGGTTAATAGAAGAGTGAAGGATGAGGAGATGCCAAGGAGACCATAAGGGGTACTGGGCTTTACAGAGTGGAGATATGGAGGACACAGAAGGATAGCTGTCATCTCTCAGTGCCCTCTCTGTCACAGGCTGCACTGACAAGCCATTAGAGAAGACACCAGCACAAACACCATTCACTCACCACATGAACTCACTTCAGTGTTTAAATCTCAACCTAGGCACTGATGACATTTGGACTGTCAAAGTCTCTGCCATGTAGATTCTGCAGTGTGTGGGAGTCTGCCCTGTAGACCCTGTGGTATGTGGGAGAGTCTCTGCTGTGTAGACCCTGCAGTGTGTGTGAGAGTGTCTGCTATGTAGACCCTGCAGTGTATGGGAGAGTCTCTGCTGTGTAGACCCTGCAGTGTATGTGAGAGTGTCTGCTATGTAGACCCTGCAGTGTATGGGAGAGTCTCTGCTGTGTAGACCCTGCAGTGTATGGGAGAGTCTCTGCTGTGTAGACCCTGCAGTGTGTGGGAGAGTCTCTGCTGTGTAGACCCTGCAGTGTGTGGGAGAGTCTCTGCCGTGTAGACTCTGCAGTGTGTGGGAGTCTCTGCCGTGTAGACCCTGCAGTGTGTGGGAGAGTCTCTGCCGTGTAGACCCTGCAGTGTGTGGGAGAATGCTACCAGCATCCTTCACCTCTACTCATCAGAAGCCCAGACAAAAGTGGATTCGGATATAGCTAAATATTCCTCAAATGGAAAGCTCCCTTCTTTGAGAGAACTCCCAACAAACCCCACTTTTGATGAAATGGCAATGCATGCTGGGATTTTTTTTCCCTATCCACCCTCCTACCTAAGTGCTGAAGTCAGGACTTTCCAGAGACCTGCTACTATGAAACTCCTGAAATGGCCCTGGAGCCCCTCCATGGATCCAAGGGCCTCTGTCTGCACTGAACCCCATCTAACTGAACCCTATCTAGGCAGCTCAGTCCAAGCAGCCAGTCACCATGTTCTCTTCTGGATAACAGATGTTTCCAGGGTAGATTAACTAGTGTTGTTTTATGTCCTCTCAATGAGTTTAATAAGTTTGAATCCAGAGGAGGGGTGGGGAGCAGGCTGTGCCTTACACTTGCCTCTTCCCACTGAACATCTCTTGTTTAATTTATTCACCTCACAAACAGGTATTGAGTTGCAGGCACTGTTCTATTGGCTAGGAACAGATCTGAAAAAGCTACGTCCACACCCCGCTCAGCAGGCTCCCAGCTTTTACCACTGAGACCTGAGCTGCCCCACTATTGACTACCTATGTGAACCTAGACATGTTTCTTTTAATCCCCTTAAGGCTCAAGCCCTCAATTGTAAGACAGAAATGATGGTGGCTCCCACCTCCACCAGCAGTGAGAATATGAGCTGTATCTGCACCGACCAATCCTGCAAGCCCTTTTAAGGCCTTGGAGCCTAATTCAAAGGGAAGCCTTTGAGAAATGTGCAGCAAAAGAAGGGTGTGGTCAGGTTTAACTTAGAACTTCTCCGAGGATGGATAAAGGGAAATGATTGGGGGCACAAAAAATGGCCATGGTTACTGTCCCCCAAGAGAGAGGTGGTGGAGGAGGAGTGACAGCAGGAAGGGGCTGCCTGGAGAGAGCAACAGGCTGTTGCTAGCACAGTTCCAGGCACGAGGCAGAATAGCAGAGTCCTGGAGAGGGAGAGAGGACTCAGTGGGGAAACTGGTTTATGGGAGGATCATGTGAGTTTCTGAAGGACTTTCCAGCAATAGCATTGTGTATGTGTGTGTGTGTGGTGCGCGCTCGCGCACTTGCACGTGTGTGTGTGTGTGTGTTGGTATCTGTGCACTCCAAAGTTAAACTAAACTCTAGATAGCACCAGGAAATGGACCAGAAACAAAATAGAAAATGTGCTTTCTCTTGCAGTGCATCCTCATAGGCAGCCAAGGAGAGGGGCTATGAATGTGCAGTGGGATGGAGCCATAGATATGGCAGTGGATGTCAAAGCAGAGTGACACATGCCTGGGGGCCCTGGAAGCTGTCATCTGTGAAGAAGATAAGGAAATTAGGTGCAGAACCTGGAAAGGCAGAGCTGAGAGGGACCCAATCAAAGACACCAAAAGTTGGTAGCAGGCAGTGACAGATGAACTGGGCCAAGTTCTTCGCCCTTACCTGCATGTGCTCTGAGACTGACAGAGCAAGCACAACACATACCCCACAGGGAAGAACATTACCTTGAAGCTGAAAATAGGTGGTTGGAGGACAACTACAAGAAAGGCCAAATTTTTTTCAACATTAATTTTTAATGGCCTAACTCATAAAGATTCAAACGTTAAAGCTAAGGTGAAAATCACTGGGCTCCAGCCTCAGTTCCGGGCCTTTCTCCCTCTCCTCCTAGAGGAGAGTAGCCTTCAGGTTCCCTGGTGAGGTTCCAGCTGATTCTGCTTATTTGCTCGCATAGATCTGCAGGCCTGAAGGAGGGATGTATTGTTTCCTAGGGAGTTTTGTTTTCTTGCTATTTGCCGAGGTGCATGAATGGGCCTTATACCTGCAATTTTGCTGTTTTCCATTCCACGGAGCCTGGATTCCTAGGCATCCCCTCCACCTCCCTACGGTAGCATGGAAATGTGTATTATCCAATGGTTCCTTTGGCCATTTCTCTATCACGAACACTCAGGAAAAAGAGTAGGAAGATCAAATCAAAAACATAAGTAGTTGGGGCTGGAGAGATGGCTCAACGGTTAGGAGCAATTGCTGCTCTTGCAGAGGACCCAGATTGGTTCCCAGTACTCACCTTGGGCAGTTCACAACCATTTGTAACTCCAGTTCCAGGAGATCCAATGCCCTCTTCTCACTTCTGCAAGCACGAGGCACATACACAGTGCACAGACATTCATGCTGGGACTCTAGAATCTAGTTGACCCTACCTACAGGCAAGTCTCTAGTCTCAACAGGGAGGATCACATTTTGGAGATCAATGAAACTGGCAGGTTAATGCCAGCTCTCATAAAGCCCCTGTTGGAACCCCAGAATTATATAAACCAGGCAGGGTGGCACATGCCTGTCATCCCAGCACTTGGGAGGGGAAGGCAGGAGGATCAGAAGTTCAAGTTTATCTTCAGCTACATAGTAAGTTCAAGGCTAACCTGAGATGAGATGAGATGAGATGAGATGAGATGAGATGAGATGAGATGAGATATTGGGGGGGGGGGAAGGGATAGGGAGAGAGAGACAGAGAGAGGTTCTGTGTGTCAATTAATGAGCCCCAGCACATGTGACAGCAGACAGTTTGCAGGTGGGTGGGAGGAGATCCCATTCCCTACATTCTTCCCCAGATCATGTCTGCCAGGGCTTCTCTGCACACCCCAGCCACAAGCACACACCCCATTCTTGCCTCTTTGCAAGCCTCACTTCCATGTTACACCTTTCATTCATACCTGAATGTGGACAGCTCAGCCCAGGCTACCTTCCATAAAGCAAGCACTAGGTTGGAAGGCAAGTACCAGTACAAAGCCAAGAAGGATGCTGGGGCCAGCAAATGGGTTCTGGGCTGGCAGATGGGTGGTCAGCACGTCATCCCCCCATTATTTTTTTAACAGTTCTCTGAATCCTGAATTGGTTGCCTGCACTAGATATCCAGTTTCTTCCTCAAAATGTGCATCCTGTCTGAATCTTGTGTGTAGCCCCCTAAATCTAGAGAAGACATCAGAAACACTTTGTGGCCCCCAGCATATTGTGAATCATTGCTACCTCTCCAGGGCAAACGGAGACTTTAGCATAGCGCGTGATCAGGAGTCTCTTTAGTCTTTGGGTAAAAAAGGTCGAGACCAAGCCCTGGTTCCATCCCTTCACCTCTCTAATGAGGGAACGGGCCCAGCAGAGGAGGAATGTGCCTAGCTCCCAAACTGCATGGAACTGCAAGCCTGCCTGATTCTTGCCGCAAAGCAAAACAGATTAACTCCTCCTGGATTCCTGCGTGATCCTTTCCAGCAAAATACAGCTGTAAAGCCGCAGGCAAATCTTTTCCTAAGTGGAATCACTCATGGGCTTTGGCCTTTGATGGGAATTATTTGCGCAGACTCTGTCTGGGAGGACCCCGAGGCTCCACATCATAGACCCCCATGATGCTGGAGAAACGCATCCTGCCCCCACTAAATGCAGCACAAGGATCCCTGGTGGACACAGGTCACTCCATGGGGGCTGCTGCCTGTTTCTGTCCGGCTTCCAGTTGCTCTCACATTTCTGGGAATGCCTTTGAAGTCTGGAGTCCTTTTCTCCCTTTCCCGGGCCTGGTTGGATTGCAGTGCCCCACTCCCTACTGGTGGGATCAGCCTGGTTGGAGTCCCACCCAGGCCAGCTGCTGCAGCGGTGCCTCTTGCTCTTGTCCACAGCGCCCCCTGCGGGCAGATCGCGGACCCTTTCCCTGTACAGCCCTAATCCCTCTGAAGGAGAGACCATTCCTCCCACCACAGCTGCAGATCTCAAGAACTCAGGGAACAAAGAGGTCAGGAACCAAAATAAACTGGACATCTTGGAACCCAAGTCATCTGGGACACTGACAGCCTCTGTGAGCACAGATGGAGGTCCTCTCAAAGACTCCCCAGACTGCTGCCAAGACTACACATCCATAGCAACCTTTCCCTCCAGGCTGCTGTCCCTTCCTAGGTCTCTATCCCTAGGTCCCCTGCCCAGCATCTCCCTCTGTGCCTGACCTATATATTCACAAGAGTTCATGCTAAACGTCAAAGACAACCTCCACCCGCCCCACCTCCCGAAGTCTACGTGCTACCTTCCCAGGCACCTATTTTGTAAGGTGACAGGTGGCAAATAGCACAGCTAGAAAAGCCAGAGCTGCCCTTTAGCAAGCGCTGGGCTCTATTCCAGTCAGCTCAGACAAATGGAAGAATGTGTGACTTTAGATATCCTACTTGCCCCTCTCAAGGCTGTTTCCTCCCTTTGAGAAAGGAAAGGATCTATGTGGACCTGACACCTCTCTGCTGTCTTCCCAAACCCCACACAGCACAGCAAATGCATTGCCTATCTCAGCAAGATGGCATGCGTGCACACACTCACACAGACACACACAGACATAAACACACACATACAGACAAAAACATACACTCACACATACTCATACACACATATACACACTCACACACACAGACATAAACACACACACACATAACCTTCCCACTCAGCCTTCTATTTGGAGTTATTCAGAAACAACACCAGTTGACCTTAGAGATGGGAAAGCTGTAAGGATCTCTGGGACAGCTTTGTCCTCTCTTGTCCTCCAAATCTCTCTGCCCCTGCCTGAGGAAAGCTGCCCACACTGCTACCAGGGTGGTTGTCTGAAGACAGCCCCCTTGGGTCATTCCCGGGTCCTCAGAACCTTTGGTACGAAGTCCAAGATCTGATCCCAGTAGAGATGGTTCTGGAAGTACGCTGCCTTCAACTTTACACCTTGCACATTCTACCTCAGAACTGATGCCCCTTCATGGAAAGGCCTTATGTTCTACATACTCCATTTCACATGCAGAGTCTCTTTGTCTAAGGACACCTCCCCCTTATCCAGTGAACATGCTACCACTGACTAACATCTGCCCCCATGACCTATCCCACCCCAGTAAGCTGTATTCCCTGTCCCTCAAAGCCCCCATACTCACTTCTGCTCCTTGCCTGGACTGCATTATATTAAGATGTAATGTGATGTTTCGTTGTTACAATTAGTTGTCTGTATCCCCTCTCTAAGTTGTCAACTCCTCCGGGGCTGTCTCATTCATCTCCAAATAACCCAGATGGCTCCTGGGATCTCCCAGCCCACTTAACTCTGGTTAAGATGAGCTTTGTGGCAGGCACAGCTAATTGACTAACCAATCGCTATTTTCCAAGTTTTCCTTAATGATTCACTCCTGATTTTATATGGAGGCAATATGCCCAACTAAAGCAGCCATTTTACCAGACTCTCTTGCAGCTAAGTATGGCCACGTGACCTACACCTGACAAAGTCACTGTCATTCCAAGGAAAGTTTATGACAAAAGACAGATTCATTCACCTGGTTTTTTTCCCTTCTCATCCTTTTTCTGAAGTGCAGGCAAGAAAGCTAAAGAGATAGCAGCCATTATGCAAAGAGAACAGGAGTCACAAACTTCTCATGTATAGCAGCTTGCCCTTCACTCTATGTCTTGATCTCCTATTGCACCCTCACTGTTGAGGAGTTGCTTAAGAGGAAGGTTCCTGGAACCCTAGTGATTGATACCTTTGAGACACTGTACCTTTCGCTTGCCTGTTTAAACCACTCTTTGGAGTTTTTTTTTTTAATCACTTGTAACCATAATATAAACATCACTTTCTCATTCAAGAGAGGTTCAGAGTCAAGATGTCTGTCAGTCTCCTTTGAGCTGTCTTCTCTCTGTCTCTCAGAAATTTCTCTCTCTCTCTCTCTCTCTCTCTCTCTCTCTGTGTGTGTGTGTGTGTGTGTGTGTTGGTGTTGTTCCTCAGGAACCCTTCATCTTGTTTAATGAAACAGGCTATCTCACTAGGACTGCAGGGCTCACACCCAACTTTATATTCGGGTGCCAGTGTTCAGATTCAGATCCTCATGGTTTTTTTCTCAGCAAGTATTTTACCAGCTGAGCACTCTCCCTTGCCACAACCTTGTAGTCTAATGATCAACAATTCCATTTGGATTCCA
This sequence comes from Mus caroli, assembly GCF_978045245.1. Taxonomy (NCBI): domain Eukaryota; kingdom Metazoa; phylum Chordata; class Mammalia; order Rodentia; family Muridae; genus Mus; species Mus caroli. The sequence continues at coordinate 59,514,988 of NW_028227266.1, read as the reverse complement.
TTTGGTTTTGGTTTTGTTTTAAAGGACTATTCCACTATTCCAATTTTAAATTTTAAAATATGTTAGTATTTTTAATCATGTGTATGATCTGTTTGAGGGTGCCTGTATATGAGAGAAGGTGTCTTTGGAGGCCGGATGTGTCAGATATTCCTGGAGCTGGAGTTACAAGTGGTTGTGAGCCATCCAACATAGGTTCTGGGAACTAAACTTGGGCTCTCTAGAAGAGCAAGTAGTATGTGCTCTTAGCTGTTGAGCCATATCTCCAGCCCCTCCCCCCTCCCCCAGACATACACATTCCCTTCACAAATTGCAAGGGAAGTAAGTTAACTAAAATACTTTGCAGTCAGGACACAGACACAGGCAAGCTGCTTTGCAGTATCTCATGGTGATCCAGTCTTGGAGGAGTTAGTTCACTCTCAGATCCTTAGTGGTACCTTAGCCTCACCACCTGCCCTAGAGAACGGATTCTGATCTAGGAGCTCGTGTGGCTCCCAGCCTCACCCCATTCTCTTGCCTCTTTCTTCTTCCCTCTAGCTACAGTTTGCATCTTCAATGGCCCTCAAAGTTCCAGGGCTGAGAGCTTGCTCCTCAGTGACACAGTATTTGGAGGTGAAGCCTTTGGGAAGGAATTGTAACATGAGAGCTCTGAGTTCACAGAGGGTCTGAGCTATGGATGTATCCATTGCTTAGTGGGTCTGTGGGGAAGAGCTTTGTTATTAAAGGGTTCTCTTCCCCTTCTCCGCCCACTCCCCTTCTCTTCCCCTCCCTCCTTCCTTACTGGCCACCTTGAGGTGAACCACATTCCTCCACCACACAGTTCTGCTGTGATGCTCTGACTCACCACAGGCTAAAATTAACCTGGCCAAGTGAGCGTGAACCAAAACCTCTGAAACCATAAACCCCAACCCCGTCGTCCCCTTTCATGTTATTTTTTGCCAGTGTTCCGCCACAGCAATGGAAAGCAAACAGACATCTCTTCTGATCTTCCCTCTGGAGCTCTCAAAGGAACAGAATCCCAAATCTTCTCACGTCTTCAACGTTTAGCATCTTGACCATCATGCCGCGCCTTCTTGTCCCAGACACACTCCCATTCCCAATTCTGTTTCAGAAATTTTTAGGAGGAATTCTACTTGTCAAGGTCAAAATAAGCTTGTTTTTATGCTCCCCACATTCTTCCACCATGATCCATGAAGATGGGGTATCTGGGCTGAGATAGAGGGAAACAGAGTCACCCTCTGTGTCCAACCCCTTCTGTGCCAGACAGAGTGGAAGGATGAGTTGATGCTAGGCCATATAGGCCATAAAATCTCCCATGGCAAGTCCCATGTGGCCCATGTGGCTTGGGTTCTCCTATGAAGAACTCAGGCAGGAAGGATTTAAACTCTTATATTTTTATTGTTGTTGTTGTTATTTTGGAAAGGCCAAGAATGTTATAGATTCTTTATGAATCTATATCAGAATGTTAAAGATTCACTTTATAAACTAGGGGATACTTTTGCCTTCCTAGTTCTGTGACTTCCTTGATTGCAGTCTTGGGAAATTATCTTATCAGTTTTTCAGCACACACTAACTTTAGGATACTTTTCGTTCCCTCTCTTCACATGTCTCCATTATTGCCTTACCTCACTATCTGTTCATGTTCTAACCTCTTATGATCAATGACTAGCTCATTAATTATTAGGCTCTCTTTATTTCTAATGAAAATACTTAATGCCACCAGCTTCCGGGCTGCAGCATCCCATTTTGATGTTTGAGACTATCCACGGGCTGGGGATATGGCACCGTCAGTAAGGCAGAGTGAGCATACCTGCTATATGTGAAGCTCTGGGTTCAACCCCTAGCTTTATATAAGCCGGCTGTGGTCATGCACATCTGTTAGAATCAGCACTTGAAAAGTAGAAGCAGAAGGACCAGAACTTCAAGGTCATCTTCACCTATATAGCAAGTTCAAGAGCAGCTTGGGCTACATGAGACTGCCTCAAAAAAGGTCTATTTATTAATATTTACTTCTAAATGTTGTCTTATTTCTATTGTAATTTCTTTAAACCACAAGTTGTAGAGGACTGTTTCCTTGTCTAACTACCAAATAAGGGATGAGATGATTTCACATCAGTGTAGCTATTGATTCTAAACCTAGCTGGATTATGCTCCAATATGTAGCCTAATCATATGGATCTTTTGGAAATTATTGAGGCCTGTTTCATGGTCAATTTTCATAACTGTTCCATGGGGCTGTTTGCAAAGAATGTGTGTTGTGTCTATTAGGTGGAACTTCCTCTCTGTATTATTCAAATGTTATATATCTTTATTAATTATCTCCTATATGACCCAGTTAAGACATAAAAATCAATTTTGATCATGAATTAGCTGATTTATTCTTAAGGTCCTGTCCATTTTTACTTCCTGTTCTGTTTGTTTGAGATCACATCTCACTCTAGGACAGCATAGAACTCAGTAAGTATCCCAGGCTGCCTACAACCCCATGGCAATCCTCCTGCCTCAGCATGCTGAGTGCTGAGGTTGTTAGCTGCTACCGTGCCCAGCTTTAATTCCTGTTTTAAGGCCTTTTTTTTTTTTTTTTTTTTTTTTTTACAGCTACTGTCAGTTAAGAATTGTTACATCTTTCTAATTATTTCCTGAAGACTTCAGTGTTAAAGACAATGGCCACATGGTTAACTTGGGAGATACCGGGTCTGAGGGCTCTAGCTTCACATACAGCTCAATCCATTGATGCAGTCATAACTGAATGTGTTATAAGTAGGTGTGGCATGCCTGGAATTTGAAGGATGTATCCCCAGAGCTTTCCTTTCATAATGAGGTGAACAGCTTTGCCCCACCACATCCCTGCCACAGTGCTTGGCTTCACTACAGTCCAAAGCAGTGGAACCAAGTGACCAGGTATCAAAACTTCTGGAGTAAGACAAACCTGTCATCCTTTGGTCTGTCTCTTTAAGGTATGCAAATCAAAACAACACTGGTCTATCCCATAATACTGACACCATCAAATGCTAACAGGGCAGTGGAGCTACAGGAATTCTCATCCATCCCTGGTAGGAATGAATACTGAATTGTTCAGCAACTTTGTAAGACAATTTACTCTTTTCCAATAAAAGGTGATATATTCTAAGCCATGTGATCCGTTATCACAGTCCTTGGTATTTAGTCCAGTGAGGTACAATCTTATTTCCACTGAAAACACAGATGTTCATAGCAACCTAAACTCTTAAATAAAACCAAGATGCCTTTCAACAGGAGGATAAACAAATAAACTAGCATATCAGATAGTGACTAGGTCATAAAAAGATGCAGAGGAAATTTAAATGTATATTATTGAGTAGAAGAAGACAGTCTGAAAAGTCTACATAGTAAATGACTCCAACAGCTCAGGCCATGATGGACCCAATGTATGAAGATAGTCATAAGACTATAGTAGATCTGAAAGTTTCTGCTCCTTAGTGACTCCCAGCCAGTATAATCTCATAGAGAAGTACATTGTGTATTTGTGGTGATGTTGGCATACGCACACCTGTGGCTACAAGTCATATAGACAGCTGGGTACAATCCTGATACTGATAATAACTCTGTCACTGGTTTATGTAATCACCATATCTACATTTTGTTATTAGAGCATTATTTCTATTTAAAGTGTTCTTCTGTCCAGTGGCATTCTGTGTTACTCTACCAGCAGTTTCCTCTCGGTCTTGTTCACCACATCTCTCAATAGCGTCAAGGAAATCACGCTGCACGATTGACCTCCCCCATCTAGGTTTGTGCAAGAATATCCCATGATATTTGCACAGAGGCAATGCCCATTACAGCATTTCTCAGAATGCATTGGTTGTTAAGCAAGATACAACTCCATTTAACGAATTGGAGGAAGCAAAACTATAGGGACTGTAAAGAGGCCAGCAGTTTCCAGGAGCCCAGGAAAAGGAGGCACCTATGTGCAGATAGTAAAGGATTTGGGTGGGACATTAAAACAGCTGAGCACGAGCAACAGCAGAGGAAATATGCTATTATAGATCTGTCAAAAATGTATAGGGTGTGCTTTGATATAAGCTGTGCACTTCACTTGACAATGACATGTTGGTGTAGGTTCATGGATTCCAATGGAGACTTATGGCAGGGGTTTGGTAGTGGGGTAGGCTCTACATGGTGGAGGTATGAAGAAGCTGGGAATGCTCTGTGCGCATGGTTCAACTTTTCCACAACACTAATACTACTCTAAAAAAAATTGGTCTGTTTTTTAAGAAGATAAAAAGAAGGCATTGATAGGCCCCACAGAACTGCAACCAACTCAGAAATCCCTATGGAAGGCAGAGAGTCTATGTGGCCTTGTTGGGGATATCCCATGCTCATATCTATAGAGATGCTAGGCTAACACTCAAACCCTGTATCCAAAGCAAAAACAAACCTTTCAGGTCAAAGTTCGAGTCTTAGAAGAGAAACAGTGAGACCCTGGACCCTGGGACAGAAATATTTAGTTGAGTAAGTGGAAATTTTGGCCACTAGATGTCCTGAATCATCATGTGGAAGGAAGTCTCTCTTCTATGCAAAAAACCATAAGCATTCTCTCCATATCGGGAGAGATTAAGAAACCTCACCTGAGTCATATACCTCCAAAATGATGTTAGACTCCCTCAAGGTCTTCCTTCACTATGACCTGTTTCCTTGTGCCAAGCCAGGGTTCAGATCCAGTCTGAGCAGCAATCCAAATCCATGGTCTACAAAGCAGCAGCTTACATCCCAAAGGAAGAGCACCACAGGCTGGGGAGCACTGCAAGGAGCACTTCAAGAGCCACGAGGCAAACAGAGTAGAGATCTTGACAAGTTAGGCTTAGCACGGTTGGCTAAAAATAAGGTTGAATGTCTCCTACATGAGATCATCCCAGAAACTCAGGGTCAGAGGTGGTAAGGACTTTGGAGCTAGGTTGCTACTGAGGGCATCCTCCAACTCACAGGTAATGAAGGCCTGCAGTCTGGGGAGTGGAGATGCTGGAGTATGTTTGATGTAATATTGAGGAAGGAGGAAATGCAAGAGTGGACATGATCTATAAAAGCCTGGGGCCCATTTTATTTCTTCTGAGAGTGAAAGTTTTCAGAAAGAAATGGCTCCTTCCACTGACCCTTCTGCAAGGTGTATTAACTGATGAGAAGTCAGCGACTATGGGGAGGTTAGATTGTTGCCTAAGTACAATTTATCTGGGCTATCTTTAGTTTACTAAGTAACTATTCCTTACCCACTTCTGTGTTGGACATAACACCCTGGGACTAGCAGATTAGAACTCTTTGAAATGTATTAATTCAACAACCCTAGTTTCTACCAACCAGAGAGCTGAGAGAGCCATCAGATAGCATCTGAAGCCTAAGCAGAGGTGTCTGTGGTTTGCTTTAACCAAACTGTTCGGTGTCTCCACCAATGTTCGTGAGACACACCTTGACTTACAGCTTTCTTTGTTCTGTGACTATAAAAGGAAAAGTCATCACACTGTCCCTGCATTGGAACAGGGAACTTGGAGTAAGCTAAGACTTTGTTCCTTGATCATGGTCACTCATATTTGGCTCCAGAATAAACTGGAAGGGTCTTAACATACCCTTTGAGGTGAAAGCATATCAGAGTAACCAGATTCCACCTGTTGTAGAACACCTGTGTGGTGGTTTGAATAGAAATAGCCCCCATAGGGAGTGGCACTATTAGGAGGTGTGACTTTGTTAGAGTAGGTGTATCACTGGTTTCAAGGGTTTTGGGGGAGACTTTGAGGTCTCACAAGCTCAAGCCAGGCCTAGTGGCTACGCCCAGTGTGACACACAGTGTCTTCCTGCTGCCAGGTGTCAAATGTTCAACGCTCTCTCCAGCACCATGTCTGCCTGCATGCCACTATGTCCCCCGACTCCCTGACAATAATGGACTAAACTTCTGAACTGTTCGCCATCCCCAATGAAATGCTTTCCTTTATGGGAGTTGCTATGTTTATGGTGTCTCTTCACAGCAATAAAACCTTAAGTAAGCCGGGCGGTGGTGGCGCACGCCTTTAATCCCAGCACTTGGGAGGCAGAGGCAGGCGGATTTCTGAGTTCGAGGCCAGCCTGGTCTACAAAGTGAGTTCCAGGACAGCCAGGGCTATACAGAGAAACCCTGTCTCAAAAAACCAAAAAAAAAAAAAAAAAAAAGGAAAAAAAAAAACCTTAAGTAAGACACCTTGCTTTAAACAAAATAGCTGCCATCTTCAGCTGCATCTGCGTTCAAGCTTTCAATAACTATCAGGCCTGTGGGCTGTTGGCATTTTCTCATAGAAGGAGGTTGTTGGAAGGTTGCTGGACCCTCCGTTGAGTATCCAGCCACTACTTATAGCCATTTGTGCACAGTCTGCCCTAACTTACATGTAGCATTGTAGTCTTGAGGATGTGATAAACTATCTAGGCTGGGAAGACAAGGGAAAGTGGGCTCTATGCAGTTGGGAGGGGGCCATGGTCCATGCTGTGTGGAAACTTCTTAGTGCAGCTTCCTAGGTCATCCATGCTCTTTAAGTAAGACAAGTCAGCTCATTGGTCCCCCAGGGTTAACTCTGGTTTGTCACTGGCATGTCGTAAGCAGGAGGTAGAAGTTGTTTATGTCTCCCCAGGGAGATGACCCATAACGTCACCCACTATGAAGCAATGACCAGTGATCTTGGGAACCTGGGATCCAAAGTGGGGATAATGGGAACCCCAAAAAGGCTGACACTAGGACAACCATTTAATCAGCAGCAATGAGACAGACATGATTATAATAATAGGCAATGGGGCGGGAGTAGCAATCAGGCTGCCTGACACAGAGATCTCAGTGATTGCCAACTGGCCATGCTGTTCTGAGGGGGCAGCCCACCAGAGAGCTCACTGAACCTGGTGTCAGCTGACACAGGGGAAAAGAAGGACCCCATATCTGACTTCCAATGCTGTGTCAGCTCACAGACTTGGGGCTCATGTTTGAAGAACAGGCCATACTCCCCAGGATGAGGGACCCTGTAAAGGCATCCCAAGTAGACATGATCAACAACTTTCTGGTTCCTTCCCAAAAGGTTCTGCAGCAGGTTACTATGGTGACTTTGAAGAAGGAGAACACACAGACTTTTCAAGGAATGCTGGATGTGGTATCTAAGCTGACATTGATACTGAGGCAACTGAAGTGTCACTGTGGTGGAGGAGGCCCAGGGGATTGAAGGAGTGGGTGCTTTCATGCCATGTCATTCCCATGGTCACCCCTGCAAATGGAGATACACTAGGACTGCTGTCCCAGAAGTGGGAGTCCAAATGACATTGATGTTCATGAGACAAGACCATGTTGTAGTTTGAATATTTCCTCAGGCTCATCGGTTCACAAACTTAGTCTCCAGCTGGTAGCACCAGGATTTGAAAGGCATGAAACCTTTAGGGGTTGGAACTTTGCTGGAGGAAGTGGGTCACTCTGGGGGTGGGCTTTGATGTTTATAAGAATCTACTTCTCTTCTGTTTATCTGTCTGCTTTCTGTTCCACCAAGATGTGGATCTTCCTTCAGGTGTTTAGACACAGCAACAAGAAAAGCATCAAATACAGGCCACAGAGTCACCTTGGCCTAACACACATTTGCTTTTTGGTTTAGAACAATACTAGTCTCTAACCAAACAGGAAAAAATACTTGGGCATTATTTCAGTTATCTGTGCCTAGCCACCATATCTAGATTCTAAGTCTTCCATGGAAATGGGCTATGCTTTTCCTTAGCCCTTCCCAGCAGCTCCAGGTTCCAGGGGGCTCTATCTTCTGCTCTGAACCTGAGATGGAAGTTCCACACACGTTGTGTAGCAGTTTACACTTCATCCTATAGGGAAGCTCATCAAGACAGGAAGTAAACAACCCAAAAGTCTTCAGGAAGTCCCTAAAACTGACCAGATTTCCTAGGCCCCTCCTCCCCAAGAATAAACAATAAAGATCTCTGAGAGTCACTTTCAGAAGAGCCAACCTACAAAGGAGACTCTGAGACAAGCTGTGACACTGAGTAGAAGCAGAGACCATCTGAGTCACCTAGAAGAGACAAAAGACAAGCCCTATGGCTTAGAAGAGACTCAGACCAACTGAGGTGCTTAGAAAAGACAGTCTCCAGCCTGTTGAGCTACCTGCAGGCTGTACAGTGTGCTGAAGGTTTCCAGCTTTTGTGAACTGTCATTCATGCTGGGGTGGGCTTTGGTGACACAACTGTCCTTGAGTCATTTCTGCTCCAGTAAGTAACCACAATAAAACTCATTTGTTTACTCATGTTGGACTTCGGTGCAGTGGTGGTTTGAATAGGAATGGTTCCCCCCACCCCTTCCCGTAGGCTCATAGGTTTGAATGTTTGGTCATTAGGGAGTGTCAATATTTGAGAGAGATTAGAAGGCCTTGTTGGAAGAACTGTCCTATGAGTGGGCTTTGGGGTTCCAAAAAGCTAAGCCAGGCCCAGTGTCTCTCTTCTTGCTGTCTGCAGTCCCCATCTGGATATAGAACTCTCAGCTTCCCCAGCACCATGTCTCCCTGTGTGCCACCATAGTCCCTGCCATGACTACAATGAGCTAATCCTCTGAAACTGTAGGCCAGCCCTGAGGAAGTGCTTTCCTCCATAAGAGTTATTGTGGTCACCTGACCCTTCACAGCAATAGCACACTGACTAGGGCAGGTCCTAGCCATACTTTGGTCTGTCATCAGTTCTCTATCTGGGGTGAATAGATATTTGGTTTTTCATATCTCCCCAGGAACAAGGTCACATAACACTGCAGCATCATGCAGAACTAATGGCAGTAGCTGGAGGCCCTAATCTGTTTATCCTCCAGCCAGCCATATAAACTTGGGAAGTCCCCTCATCCCATCGAGGCTACTTAGTGTCAGGTCAGCAGGTAACTCAACTGCTCTTCAAGACACCAGTGTTGCCTCTGCCTCCTTTTTCTCTTGGTCTGTGTGTGTCACATGCATATGGATGGATGCTCTTGGGGGGAAATCTTTCCCAGAAGAGATAAAAACAACACCTAAGCCCTCTTTATAAGGCCTCAGTGACGACTCGAAGTTCAGTTCCACCAAAGCACCAAAGATTGTCCTGTAGAAATAATGAATGTATTAGCTTTACTTATAAAGCCTGAGTGAGGAGTTATAGACTGTAGCCCGAGGGACCCTCAAGCACAAGTACTGGAAGGTTTGCACACAGCATGAATGAGGACTTCCTCATTGGTGGTCACATAGACAGAGCCTCCGTCTGTTTGCCTTCCCCAGCCTATCTACACTAGCACCTCCCGAGACCCCCACGGCCAAGTGCAATCAAGGCAGTATTGCATGGAAATAACTGGAAGCAGTGACTGGAATCTCAGGGCCAGGTCCAATGTCTCTCTCCCTGCTGTGAAGGTATGTCAACAGTCACCAAGCCCAGCTCTGATGCCTTTTGTAAGGACAGGCTCTCTCATTGACCAGGAACTCACTATGTAGGCTGGTGTTCATAAAACCCTAAGGATCCAGCCACCACTGACAGATGCTGGGGTTGTAAGAGTGCACCACCATGCCCATGTGGCTCCCAGGGATCAACCTCAGGTCCTCGTGCTTATGAGCCAAGCACTTTTAGCAGCCGAGCCACCCTTGCAGCCCTCACCAGGTCTCTTTCCACAGCCTGGCTACAGACTTAAGCCCAGGCACTTATCCAGGGCATCTGCATTTCTTAGTAGAAGATTAGGGTTGTTGAGCTGTGGACGCCCCCACTGGCTCAGGTATTGGGAGCTCGGTGGTCAGAGAATGGTCTTTGAGGACATGGCTGAACCCGGAGGGCTCTAACTTCATTAACAGCTTCTATCTTTTTATAAACATGTCTTTATTTTGCTTTATATGATAAGTGTTTGTCGGCATGTATGTCTGTGCACCACATTCACGCAGTGACCACAGAGGTCAGAAGAGGGTGTTAGAGCTCCTGGAACTAGCGTTACAGATGGTTGTGAGCTACCATGTGGGTGCTGGGGAACAAACTTGAGTTGGTTTGTACTTTTAACTGCAAGAGCAGCCAGTGCTTTTAACTGGCTTGATGTAGTCATGATATGATGCTATTATTGGGAGGCAGCAAACTGTGGGGCGGTGGGGTAGACAGAGGGAAGAGGCCTATGGGGCATGTCAGGAAAAGATGTATCTTATCTGCTTCGTTCTTTCTCTGCTTCCTGGCTTCCAAGAGGCATTCAACTCCACTCTATTGATTTTCTCTCCTTCCCTCTCCTTCTCTCCTCTTCCCTCCCCTTCCTTTCCTTCTTTCTTCTCTTTCCCTTTCTACTCCCTCTTTGTTTAGTGGGTGCTGGGATCAAACTCAGGGCTACACACATGCTAGGCACGTGTTCCCCTATTAAACGACCCCAGCCCCGATTTCCTAGAGATTTTAGCATATTACCTTTCTTCTGCCTTCAACCACCTCTTGGGTAGATGCCTCCAGTGACACACACACACACACACACATACACACACACACACACACACACACACAGTGGCCTTGCTGTGATGCTGCTGGCAGGCTGGAGGGGAGTTGGAGGAGCACAAGAAACCTACACGGCCCAGTGAACACCAAGTGGGAGCCCTCATGGCTTAGCTCGGATCCAGTGTCATCAGAGACCAGAGGCGGGCCTGAGCATGGTCAGAGCAAGAGTGCGTCCTGACAGATGTCTGCTGCCCAGGGAGACTCATACATTAGCCACTGTCTCCTCAGACTTAGGCAGCCCTCTCACCATTTCTTCATATTAATAATGAAAACAGAAAAGCCCTCAACGAATGTGCAGTGAAATGAATCTGCAATTAATTTTAAATAAGCTTCGAATCCCACTGTGGTGCCCTCCCTTGGTATTTTTATGGGACATGGTTTCAGTAGATACGCACACCATAAAGATCCTGAAACTCAAGATAGACAAAATCCTCTTAGGCATGCTAAAGGGTAATTTGGTTTTGCTCAAAGCTACATTTATTTTTTCAAAAAAAAAAAAAAAGTTACAGGATAGAAATAAGCCAGCTTTTAAGGAAATATTAACTGCTAACCTATAAACTGTTCCAAAAAGCAATCTTCCTACTCAAAAATCTAGCATATGGTTTTCGGAGCTTAACCTCCTTTTGTATTTTCATTTTTTTATATGTCTCTTTTAAGCCAAGAACTCTAAATTTTTATCAAAGGAGGCTTAGGGCGGCCTTCTCTCATGGGTCTGATATTGACAAAACCCTCAGGTTGTGTGTGTGTGGGGGGGGTGTAGTTGCATGTGGGTGATTGTGTGTGGTTTTGTGTGTATGTGTATGATTGTGTGGTTGCATGTTTATGTGTGATTGGATGGTTGTGTGTGTGTGTCTGTGTCTGTCTGTCTGTCTGTCTGTCTGTACTGGTTCTAGTTCTAGCTGACTGCAGGTCTCCAGCCAGCCTGAAAGCTCCCTTGCTCTCAGGAGGAGCTGCTGTTCAAATCCACAGCAGACCTTTCTCTCTCCCACCTCTGGGACACTTTCCAGTCCTGACTATATTTCCCAGCCCTGCCTCCCTCTGTCTACCTCCCGCCCCGTTCCTCCTGCTCTGATCCCAGGCCAGAAATTGGCTCCAATAATAACAAAGAGGCCCAGAAGATGAAAAGCTGAAATCCTTTCCTTTCCAGCCGAAACCAGGTGTGATGCTGGCGGGGAGAGGTTCCAAGCCTGGCGGAGCCAGATGAAGGCATGTGAAAGCCATAACCCGAAAATGAGCCCCACGTGGGGCCAGATGCCCGTGCCTTTCACTTATTCTGCTATAAATGAGTTTCCTGGGGCAAAATAATTTCTTCCTTCAAAGAAAACTATAGTCAGATGCCAAAGAAGAGAAGGGGAGGGGTTGGGAAGAGGAGGGGGAGAATGGTTCCAGTGGAGGAACCTAGTGGTCTAGCTTCCAGGGCTTCACAGAGCTCAGACAGGCCCATTAAGGAATGCTCTGACTTACAAGCTGGTGGTCTGTTATCTGCAATGGTGGGAGAGGTCAAGAAGCATCGCACAGCCTGTTGGCTGGTGGCAAGTTTCTCAGTAGGGACACAAGAATGGCGTGCCGGCTTGTTGAGGAGCAAGAACACAAGGTCCAGAAGGCGAAACTTCCTAAGTCCCTGGGGACTGGCATGCTTCCAGGAGGTGTATCTTGTCAGGTAAGGCCAGAGGTTGGGGTGCAAACCTCATGCAGAATTCCAAGGCTGCCCCCCTCCCCCGGCTTCTTAGTCTTTGGAAGTGCTCATATACAGAGTCTTGGGAAGTAGCCTCTTCCTCCACGGCTGGACACCCTGACCCTACTTTTACCAGCACAGGGTCAGAATGGGAGTTTCTTGTGCCCCACCACTGAAAGAAAACCATTGAGAGTGAACTTTAAGGTTAAGGCAGAGCTGGTGGGCAGGAATCTAGACTAGAAATGTATACTGTTGTAGCCAAAAATAGGGATAGCTCAGTCAGGTAGGCAAAGGTCTACCTGCAGACTTTCATGCTTTCCCAGACTGGAGCCGCCATCTTGGACCTGCAGCCTCAGTATCACGATGACTCCTTGTGTGGGGGATCAGCTCTGAGGCCTTGCTGCAGTGAGGGTCCTGTCTAACGGAGAGATGGGGAATTGGAACATGGGAAAGGAAGCAACCCCAAGGAGGATAACTTGGGAGCAGATAACCCCAGTTCCACCTTCATTGTTTGTAGTCTTCCTCACTTGCCCCCTAGGGGCTAGCGAGCTAGAGAGTTCGCCCACATTTCCACAGCTCTGCTGTATTCCCTGCTCTCTCTAGCAGTGCACCCCTCAGATGGCTCTAGAGGGTCGACTACAGTCCCCAGCGAGTCCAGTCAGGAATGAGATTGTATTTTTCTGTAATGCCTTCAGTGAAGGATCCAAAAGGGCCCCTAGGGAGTGAGTGTCATGAGGCTGGAGTACAGCCATGTTGGTCTGCCAGGTATTGATTGTCACAGGGACAACACAGACCTGGAGCCAGAAGTCCCTGCACAGCCTCCCAGTCTCATCACAGCTCCCATTCTCCAGGGCTCTGAGAAACCCATCATCCCGGCTAGATGAGATGGAGCCTTTGCATGTCCAACTTTCCAATGTCTGTCCATGGATCCAGCTCCTTCCCGTATATCTTGTTCTGCCTAAGAAACCTAGCATAGAATCTTCTTCAGCTAACTGATACTCCGCTGAATCAGAAGCCAAAGAAAGGAAGTCTAGCTTCTTAGTTTATGAGCAAGGTCCAAGAGGAGAAGGGGTTTGAGGAAGGACAGAGGAGAAAGGCTCTGGGAAGAAACCTACTGGTCCAGCTTCCAGAACGCCACAGAGCTCAGGCGTGCCCATTAGTAATTCTCTGCCTTACAAACTGGTGCTCCGCCATCAGCAATGATGAGAGGCCTAGAAGCTTCACCCAGCCTGTGGGCTGGTGGCATGTTTCTTGGCAGGGAGAGGAGGATGGTGGTAAGTCCTTTGTAAGTTGAAAATAGCTTTTAATATACTAATCAGCTAAGTATCATAGCTCAGCCCAGACTACATTTAATGTGTTCAGAGCACACCCATTAGCCTACTGTTGGGCAATGTTATCTAACACATTCTATTTTAAAGGATCAAATGTCTCATACAATGTATCAAGTACTTGAATCCAAAAAACTGCTGGCACCACTGTGGACTGTGGAATGTAAGCTGGTTTTCCCTCATTACTGAGAGCTACAGTTTTTTGAGTGGTCCAGCATCAAGTGCTGTGGTAAAGCCTGATACTATGCATGCCCCTGTAATCCCAGCACTGGAGACAGATGGATCCCTGGGTCTGGCCATCCAGAGAGCCCAGCCTGCTTTCAGACCAGTAGAGACCCTGTCTCCAAAAGCAATGGTGGTTGACACCTGAGGAATAATACCAAATGTTGTCCTCTGGTTTTGACATGAGCACATGTGCAAGTATACACACATGAACATACATACACACATACAAAATACCATAGTATATAACCAAAATGCAAATTTTGAAGTCTATTTTCTGTCTAATGCATTACTTTTGTACTGTTAGGAGCTGAGTCATTGTACCCTGATGACCATCTCTATCCAATAAAGGAGTAGCCAACAATGTCAACATTGCAGCGAGTGAGAGATGAGGGTAGAGAAGCACTGTGGTTTCTCAGTATGAAAGCATTCGGGGCCTCGATGTGAGCAATTTCTATAGAAAGCTGAGGCTCTACATGGTTAAGCAGGAGCTAGTCATTGAAGGAAATGCTTTTGAGAGGTTCTGGTAGAGGAATAGAGAAAAGATGTTACATCTAGAGGGAAGAAGGCTATGAAGAGGGGTTTAATACAGGAGACTTGAGAACATTTTGCCTGCCTAAGGCTTGCTTTAGAAGAAAAGCAGGTTAATAATGCAAGATAAAATGGGAAGACTGCAGGAGAGAAGTCCTCAGAGGCAAGGGAAGAGAATCCAGGGTGGGTGAATGAGTAAGCCTTCGGAAGTAGCTGTATTAGAGTTCTCTAGAGGAACGGAACCAGTGTGTGTGTGTGTGTGTGTGTGTGTGTGTGTGTGTGTGTGTGTGTGTGTGTAAAAAGAATATATTAACTCAGCTTACATTAATACAGTAACACAGTAACAGGTAGTATGATCCAAGGTGAGATCCATGCCACAAGAGGGAACACACGCCTGATACTGCCTGGAGGGCCAGGAACCACAGGCTGTATGGTCCAGAGACTTAGAATAGAACCAAAAAGGAAAAGGAGGAGGAGGAGGAAGAGAAGAGGAAGAGGAAGAGGAAGAAGGTCATCAATGAAGTGATTCCTAATGATATTTTACTATACTCATAGATACAACCGAGATGCTACATCTAGCTACTGATAGGAGCAGATGTGGAGGCCCACAGACAAACATTAGAGAAAGCTCGGTGAACCCCACAGAAGAAGGGCAGGAATTACTGTAGGAATCAGAGAGATTGCGGTCACCACAAGAACTCAACCCACACAATTAGCTAACCAGGGCTCATAGGTGCTTCTAGAGACTGAATCAACAACACAGAGCCTGCAAGGGTCTGAGCTAGGTCCTCTGCATATATGTTATATATATATATATATATATATATATATATATATATATATAACTGGTGTTCTAGTGGGACTCCTAACAGTGGAGCAGGGGCTGGCTCTGACTGTTTTGCCTGTTTTAGGAACTCTTTTCCTCTTACTGGGCTGCCTCATCCAGCCATGATATGAGTATATGTGCCTTGTTTTACTGTAACTTGTTATGCCATGTTTGGCTGACATCCCTAAGAGGCCTGCCCTTTTCTGAAGGGAAACAGAAGAGGAGTGGATCTGGGAGAGAGGGAAGGTAGAGATGGAGGGACTTTGGGGGGAGAAGAGGAAGTGGAAACTGCAGTCGGGATGTAATATATGAGAGAAAAATAAAACAACCAAAAGCCAACCAAACAAAAACAACCAGTAACAGGTTGTCTCACACCCAAGAGGCCAAGAATCTGGGAGTTGTTCAGTCCCTCGGGAAAGGTACCATAGTCATTCCAATCTGGCACTGGACCTGGAAGTTTCTTGGAGCCTTGGAGTCATGATGGAAGACTGGAAACACTGGTTCTGATGTCAGTGAAGGATGGAGCAGATGTAGCAGATGTAGCAGCAGCAGCAGCAAAAATCAACTGGCAGCAAGAGGAAAGGCCAAGTGGGCAAGACGTACAAACGGCAATAACTGAATACTCTGCCTGGGCCCCCTTTTCTCTGGGCCACCACACTCGAGGGGGGGGTCCCCACATCAATCAAGGCATCGAGCAATTCTTCAGGTGAGGCTCCCTGCTCAAGTGACTCTAATCGGTGGCAAGTTGACCTTAAAGCCAAACATCACAGTAACAAAGAAACTCCCTTTGTGGCAGCTGCTTGTCATTCCAGAGACAGAGAGCCAACCACATGGCCCTGAGGGCCTGCATGTGGGAAGTGGATGAGAAAGATTGAGCAAACAAGTGGGAGCTAACTTTTGGAGATGCTGATGCTAAAACAAGGAATTCCAAGCTCCTCCTGAGATGCAGCTTGGTGAGGATGCTAGAGCACGTGGCATCAAGACCAGCCAGGTGTGATGGTGGGGATGGAATCAGGATAGGGAGGAGTCGTGGGTTGTGGGAAGGGCAGATGATGGAACGGGTGTAGCTGGCTTTGAGTCTGGATGAATCTGGCTTAGAAGCCGATTGCTAAGCATTCCATTTTTGTTAGCCTCTCTTGTAAAGTAAAGGGAGTGGGCATCCCTATTAGATTGGGTACCATAGAGATGACAAGATATTAGGTACTTAGCTTAGTAATGAATAAGTAAGTACTTAATGAATAGTAGCTTGGAAGTCAGGACTTCTGAAAAGACTTTGAATGAGATCGAGGAGGGTGACTCAATGTTTGCCCCTGGGGCCATCATGGAAGTTTGTGTTGGGCTTTTCTTATGACCTTGCATTTGTATTTGTTGAGAGGTTGGGGAGATAGCTCAGTCTATAAAGTGCTTGCCATGAAAACATGTAGACCAGCGTTTGATCCCTATCCACCACCGATAGTGTTATGCACATGGGCAGTAGAAACAGAGGATATGTAGGTAGGATTGGGGGCCAGCCAGCTGAGGCTAATCAGTGAGCCCCATGTCTCAGTAACGGATCCTTTCTCCCAAAGCAACATGGATGGTTGTTATGAGAAACAATACCAAGGACTGACCTGTGGCCTGCACATGCATGAACACACATGCGCACGCATACCCACACACATGTGTACCCATAGGTTCACATGCATACAGACAAAATATTAGGAGTGTTTATTGAAGAATGTGGTAATAGACACCAGAGTAGATAAATAAGTAAGTAAATGATATGTAGGTCAATGGGTATACAAACAACTAGAATATAGATATGTAGATAAACAGAAACTGCCATAAAAATTTAGTCTTAATTTAGAACATTGCAATCTAGAACTTTCTTTACGAGACTTTACCACCTTTCTATAAAATAGGAAAATCATACATTCAAGTTCTTTCCTGTTTGGGAGAAAAAACAGTGAGGAGAGCCCAGTGATCACAGAGCCCCTCGCCAGGCCAAGCCAAATGAGCCACAGACTAACAGCTCTTGCAAACTTGTTATCTCCTAATAGGGCCCACCAGGGTTTTCAGCAACATGCCTGCATAGCTGGCCTGTCTGCAACAAACTTTCTCTCTGGCAGCCAGACAATTCCATTGGCCCTAATTACACAAAATCTACTTCTAGATCAGATTCCTCTTTCCCAGCCCCAGATAGGGCAGGACTCAGGATACGCCCCATGTGTGCCCACTGCCGTTGCACGTCCTCACAGAACAGGCTGCTCAGCCCCACCAAGGTCAAGGCTGACACAGGCAGGAAGAGCGGCTCTCCCGTTGGCCCCGCACGGGTTCTCACCAATGTCTCGTCATCCACCTAATTTATTAGTGTCTGAAAACCAAAGCTTTGAAATCCATCTAATTTAACTTCTTCTTCCCGCCTGCCTGGCAACTCTCCTGAAGTTTAAATAAGCCAAAAACTGAAGTGTGTGGGGGCGGAGGCTGGGCAATCAAGGAAGAAAGGCCAAGGAGGGGGAAAACAGGCTGCCTGACATTTTCTTTCAGGGGATTCATTTGTTAGGCTACTCCAATTCCCTCCTTGGCGTTCTAGATGATTGTGGGTTTAAATATTCAGTCTCCTCAGCCAGGGTCGGCCACACATGCCTTTTTCCTTTCTGCAGACCAGGAATTCTGAAGGGTTAGTAGCAGCCAGGCTCAGAAGCCAGACTGCACTTCCAGCCTGCAAGAGGCAGGCAAAGTCCTAGCACGGAGCCTCCCAACCTACAGTGGCTGCGGGGGACTTAAAAAAAAATTTCCCCCAGGGGAATTTAACATTTTGAACCCAAAGCTGAGATATTAATAAAGTTCATATGCTGAATGGCAGTCTAAACGATCCAACACTTACAGACTTGATTTGGAAACGGTAGGGTTTGGGGGTGGGCTTTTTTGTTTTGTTTTGTTTCCCCCTTGCTGACTGTCTCTGTCAGTATATCATAAGGAAAATGGGATAGGGTTGAAGATGAGCTCAGACTAGCTGGAGTCCTTTCAAAACCAGAGATAAATTCAGAATATTTTTCCATTTGTTTGTGGGTGATAGTGTAAATGAGTGGAAATGAGTGGGTTTGGGATCCTAGCCTGACCATCGACCGGCAACAGGCAACAGTCTTGTGCTGTGTGGGACTGTCGAAGCTGCTTCAAGGCCCTGAAGCCCAGTGTTCTTTCTATAAACTGGATTGAAGACAGAGATGGCCCCCTTCTTTAAGAGGAGCAGAGGAGATAAAGGCCTCTCAGGCCTCCTGACCCAGGAAAGTCAGTCAGTCTGAGTTAGGTCTGTCCCTCTTGAGCCTAAGCAGAGGTGTCAGAGCCGTCTCCTTGAAGATACAGTCACTGTTAGAGCAGACCTCTGCCAAGCTTCTAGCCCTGCAGAAGTTCAGCATGCAGCGTCCCTTCCATACTCAGAAGAGAAAACCTCTCTGTTGTCAGGAATGGTTACAGCAGCTGTGCAGCCCCTCGGGTTACCAGAGAGAGACCCTGGTATTTAAGACTCTCGGCCAGATAAATAACAAGCAACGGAAAGCTGATATATTAAGGTTATTAACTTCGGGGCTGGTATTTTGATGTGGTGAATCAATCTACAACAGTATTTACGTTACAGTTATTGATACTGTGGTGAAACACCCTGACCAAAGCAACCTGGACAGGAACTGGTTTATCTGACTTACACGTTCGTCCACATCACTCTTCTTATAGAAGGAAATGGAGGTAGGAACTCAAACAGGGCAGGAACCTGGAGGCAGGAGCTGCTGCAGAGACCATGAAGGAGTGCTGCTTATTGGCTTGTTCCTCGAGGTGTACTTGGCCTACTTTCTTATAGACCCCGGGACCACCAACCCACAATAGGCTGGGCCCTCCCCCATCAGTCACTAATTAAGAAAATGCCGCATAGGCTTGCTTGCAGCTAGATCTCATAGAGGCATTTCCTCAGTTGAGGTTCCCTCCCCTCAGGTGACTGTAGGCAGTATCAAGTTGCACAAGCAGTAAATATCTTTGAGGGGGGGTCTGTACAGTTTCTGCTCAGTAAATCATAAATTTCTTAGTATTTTTCTTCCTGAAAAAACCTCTTATCCTTGGAAGGAGGAATGGAAGCAGCTGCCCCCAGCCCAGCCCTTTGCCAGGTTTCCTTGGGGCTACATCCACACATTGCTCAGACCTTGCTAGCATCCTTCCAATAGTGGTTTCCTTTGACTGTGTTGTAAATGCCATCATAGTCTTAAGAAATCCAGGCACTAAAGCGGTGCTTCTCCACCTGTGGGTTGTGCCCCCTGTGGAGGTTGAACACCACTTTCACAGGGGTTGCCCAAGACCATTGGAAAACACAGATATTTACATTACAATTCTTAATGGGAGCAAAATTGCAATGATGAAGTAGTAACAAAAATGATTTTATGGCTGGGTGCTCACTACAACATGAGAAACTATATTAAAGGGTCACAGCGTTAGGAAGGTTGAGACCTACTGTCCTAGAGGCTGGAGCTATTACTCAGTTGATAGGCTGCTTGCCTGGTATTCATGAAGGCCCAATCTCATCCCCAGCACCACATAAAATGGGGCAAGGTGCACACACCTGTGAGCCCAGCACTTGAGAGCAGAGGGAGGAAGATCGGGAGCCCAAAGCCAACCTCGACTACAATAGTGAATCTGAGGCCAGCTGGGACACATGAGATTCTATCTTTAAAACAAAATAGCAAAATAGAAAAGAAACATAAGTATCAGTTTTTGAAAATGTCCTTTTAAAATATTGTACGTAAAGTCTCATGTGCTGAGTCATGGGTTTTCTGTCCCTACACGAACCTACCTTTAGGCTCTCCTGTGCCTCTACTATGGGCCCTGTCCTAAGGATTAAGCATTAGCTTTCCTTTGGCTTCGAGGGGACAACATGGCAGGAGTGGGTATCAGCTCCCCAGCATCACCCAAACCTGACACATAAAGCTTTCCAAAGCATGCCACCCTCCTGGGTGGTGTAGGCCTCTCGTTTTGGCTTTGGCTTTCCCTTCCTGTGATTTTTACCAGTATGAAACGTCTCTTCATGTACATCCTACCCACACTTCCTGTTCTGTGAATTGTTCAGGACATATGTTTTCATTTTTATATTATATTATTTGTTCTTCATCTTTTTATTATCAGTTAAGAGTCCCTTATATATTTTGTACACTACTTTACTGCTATTACCCTCAAAATTTTGTTTCAAAGAATTTCAAATGAGTTAAAAGTTATATGAATATTATTGCATAACCGATTTGTCAATCATTTTTATGTGTTTTATTATAGATAGATAGCCCAGTCCTTAATTGATTATAATCCTGTGCTTTGATCGGTTAGTTATTTTGCCTTGTTCTGGTTTAAAACAACAAAAAAAATCCCCGTAACATAGTATTTACCATCTTCACCATCTTTAAGTGTTCCATCAAGAGCATTAAGTAGATTCGCTCTGTTGTAAAGATGCACAAATGCATGATGTCAACATATTCAAAAGGAAGATGCAGACCTTAGATTTCATGTAAATCTTATCAGAACAAAGCCTTTCCCCCGCATCTGCAACACTAATTTCTAATTTGAGTTCACAGTCAGCATCCCTCATTTATCTCAATATTATTTTGACATTTAAAAACCACGTCTCAATCTGTTACCTCCTTAATTTCATCCTTGAAGACCTTCATGCAACAAAATCTTTAATTTTGTTGTCATCAAATGTGCTCATTTTTTTTTCTCCCTGAGGAGAATGGTTTTGAGGGCCATGAGTTATTGGCTGTTTCCTAAATGGCAAAGGTATTTGTCAACAGTTTCTCCTGCTTAGCTTTTCAGCTCCACCTTTCAGTTTTAGACCTTAACTCTAGGTGGCTTCATCTCTGTGCAGGGTAAGAGGTGGACATTCAGCTTATTCCTCACTTTTCCTAATGTCATGGGTTCTCCTAGGTGGCAAGCGGTGCTTTTTACAAGTCAGGTTCCACCACCGTGCCTGTTATCGGACTCCTCCCTCCAGAGCCCAGGAGGCAGGTGACCTTCATCTCCATGGCTTTGCCTCCTGCTTACAGATCCTCCTGTCCCACACATCAGCTTCTCTCTTTGGACTCTATTTTCAGACTTGACAGCTTTAATGAGAGTATCTTCTATAATTCTGGACAAACTTTAGATAATGTTTTCTCAGTTCTTCAAACCCCGTGTCTATTCTATAGCTAGCCTTGGTAGTAACCACAACCCACAGCTGTCCACCTGTCTCTGGCCTTTCCATCTGATAGATTGCTGGGCACTAAGTTATATGTGAACATTCTGTTCTGGAGAATTAATGTCACACCATATCACTAACACTTGCCAAAATTTATGTTGAAAATAAATAAACGCTCCTATGCGGGAAACAGTTGTTTCCAGTGCCTGTTATCGGACTCCAGTATTCAAGGTCGATGCATGAAGAAGAATGCCTCCAGCCTGCAATTCCAGCACTTGGGAGATGGAGGAAAAAGAATTGGGGGCTCATGGTGATATATTATGAGTTGAAAGTCAGCACAGGTTGCATGAGACCTCACCGCAAAACAACAAACAACCAAAAGGCCCCCCATTAACATCCCCAAATGCATTGAACATCTTTAGGGTTCCCTCTCCTGCTGTGACAGCAACATGAAGAAGTTTCCTTTTGTTTTCTTGGGGGGGGGGGCGCTGAGCTCTCTGTCTCTCTAGGATGATATCTGAACACTGAAGAACACACAGAGAACCACGGCTTCCAGGCAGAGGGAAGATTTCCTGGGCCCTGAGTACCATCGAGACAGGGAGGTGTCACAGAGATAGCCCCTTGTCTCATATGACCTCCATCAATGATCTTCAAACCTTCTCTGCTCCTTCCATCCCTCTCTCAGACTCCTGCAGTCATCCTGTGGTCACATGAAGTGGCCCAAGAAAGGAGAGAGACTCCACCTGCTTACACACTCCACCAAGCCATTCATTCTCTGGCTCCAGTGACTTAAAGCTTTGCCAGGAAAACCATGTCCAGGTGACCTCAGACCTCACCCATGCATCAAGGACTCAGCTAGGACTGGAGCACACAAAGGGAAGAAGAGGAAGCTCTCCTTCAAGGTCCACTCGTCCCAGGACCTTGAAGGATAGTTTCACAGAACTGGGGCACTGACATCTGAAAGAGGACACCAGCCTGCTGGTATCAGCAAGTTCAGGATTCTGGGAAACAGGAGGCTACATACTAAGAATCCAGTTATGGGGTGTTGGCAGGGCAAAATGCTGACTTATGGCAGGATGTCAGAAGGAAGGTCCCTCTGTGGTGGGGCTCTGGCCTCTTAGGCTGCTGTCGCCTCTGTGGGGTGTGGTGAGCCTGTTGTGGGAACAGGGAGATGAGGGTTAGGGTGGGAGGAATGTTGCTCTTGCTTGTGTTTGCTTCTGTTGCAATTACTTCACCAGAGATCTCTTTCCAGTCTACGTGCCTGTTAGCATGATTCTAGAGATAGCTGGGTGACTAACCTTGTTCTAGCCCATGGCTGTGCTGGGCTGAACCAGGTGTGGAAACTGGGCTGCTCTGGCTTGGAGGGTGTGAAAGGAAGTATTGGAAGAACACTGTTTTGCTGTAAGTAGACTGGATGACACTATAGCCCTGGGTTTTCATCTGAGTCCTCAGACTGATGAGAGATGCCTGGCTCAGGTGAGGAGCCCTGGATAAATCAACTCATCAACCTACTACAGAACTGCTCAGAGTTCAAACCTGGAAGGGTCTGCCTTGATGAGCTAAGGACATGCAGTCAAAGGCAGGACCACAGTCACCTTCAGCATCTAAGCTGGCACAGATGGGGGCTCCTCTGTCGAGCCTCACAAAGGTCTGAGGAGACCTTGGCTGAGACTTGGCCATTCATAAGTGTGCGATGCTGCCTGTCTCAGATAACGATGCTCATCTCTGTCCCACATCCTCACTTCATAGCTTCTTCTGCTTACTCTAGCTAAGCAAACACTGTTTGGTTTACCCAAGTGATGTCTGCATCAGGCTTTTCCTTTCACCCAAGCCCACTGTTGACATTACACACACACTACAGCTCTTAGACAATTTCCTGTTACCTGAAGAGCTTAAGATTTAAAATGTAAAAACAGCTGGTGTGGGGGAGCCTTCCCTGCATCTTTTCTGTCATATCGTTCCTAGAAGGAATCAGCATGGTATGGCCTGGCTGCTTCTGAGATGGGTCGGCAGGTAAAGTGCTAGCTGCATAAGCATCAGGACCCAAGTTCAAATCCCCAGAATTCGTGTGCAAAGCTGGGTGTGGCAGCATGCACTCTGACTCCAGAGCTGGAGACTCCCAGAGAGGCAGGACTTTTGAGTTCCATGGCCAACCAGTTTCACTAAACTGGTAAGCTCCTGGGTCAGTGAGTGATCCTGCCTCAAAACATAAGAGAAATACAGGACACCTGACACCCACCTCCGGCTTCCAGTTGTGCATGCACAGTCACACACACGCCACACTACCTCTAATCTATCAAAAAAAAAAAAAAAAGATAAAGGGAGAAAGAGGAAAAGAGATCTTACACACATGTGCTTTGATTTCCATGTTTATTTTGTTTAAAATGTGGCCTTGAAATCTTACATCATACCATGACTCTATGGTAGTTGGTACTCTGCATCATATATTGATGCGCTCAGTTCACAGAGTGAAGACAGGTAGCTACAGAGTAAATATCCATGCAGCCACTACACAGGCCAGGAACTAGGACACAGTCAAAAATCCCTTTATATCCTGGGTATGTCTAGTATCATCTTTCCCCTCATGATTATCTACTCCACTGACTATGGTTTTAGACTCAGTAACAACTTTTTAAGCTGCGGCTGGTCTTTGAGAATCCCTGAATTACCCGGAGGATAACTCCAAGAGATTTGCCCTCTCTTACCCCATCCCTGCTGTCTCTTTTTCTCTCCCTGAGCAATCTTTGGAAAGCCAAAGTAAAATAGCATCCATAGTGAGTGTGTTGTGTAGCTATTGCTCTGGGATAGAGAAGGAAGAGGGTGGGAGTGTTGGGAATTAATAAAACTTACAAGGCTCAGGAAGCACCAGAAACTTATAAGACTTGCAAGGCCTTTCCCTAAGGATTTGGAGGCAGTAATCACGACTTCTGGCCAGGCATCTGACTTGGCTGCAAGTTGTTAAGGGAGTTTCAAGGATGAAGCTTTGTGAGTCATCTCCTGCAGGAATGGGCTTTCCCATGACTGCAGCTCCCTTTGGCTCACCCAGAGGTTGCTCTGGGAAGAGGAATGTCAATTGAGAAACCGCCTCCATCAGATTGCTTGTAGGCAAGTCTCTCTGGCGTTTTCTTGATTAATGATTGATGTGGAAGGATCCAGCCCAATGTGGATGATGCTGCCCCTAGTTGGTCCTGGTGTGTATAAGAAACAAACTGAGCAATCCATGAGGAGCCAGCCACCTAGCAGCATTCCTCCATGGTCTCTCCTGAAGCTCCTGTCTTGAGTTTTTGCCCTGACTTCCCTTGATGATGGACTGTGACCTGGCAACATACACTGAAATAAAACCTTACCTCCCCCAGCTGCCTCCTAACTGTAGTGATTGGTGGCATGGTCTTTGCAATGGATGGTAAGACATGTAACCAAGCCCAAGCCATCTGATGGAGAATCCATGGGAGGGAAACCCAGGATTATTTGTCTTCGCTGACTATTCAGAGAAGTATGGAGTGATGTGCCTCCTTAATAAATAGAGTTCGGCTCTCAAGTATAGTTATCCCCCAAAGTGGCTGATAGACTCATATCATGGCCATTCCTGATAGTAAGCATTGGAGCTAGATAGTGAGGCTCTAGCAGCTTTTGCATAGCCTTTGCTGTGGGCAATGAGACATGAAGCAGAGACTGCGTTGGCTGCCCAGAAAGAACTTGCCCGTGTCGGGGAGGGAGTTGAATAGGGAAATGCATGCAGTCTTCTCCATTAGCCTCTGATTTGGCAAGGAAGGTAGAAAACGGAAGATGAGTTAAAGGCGTTGGCTTGCTGCTGTGTACAGATGGCTGGTTCCGAGGGAGAGTACAGATTAGGTCTGCACTGCAGGATCCAGAAACTTGAATCCCTTGGGAAGAAAGACAATAAAAAGAGAGAGCAAGAGAGAAGGCAGAGAAGATACCCCTCCTAGGAAGGGAAAAAAATCCACGATTCCACATATAGTCAGGGGCCTTACTAATGGCCCAGTTCAGGAAACTATGATAATCTGAGTTCACTATGCATCTTACCTGCTTAAGTTAGGAAAATTTTAAAATAAGCAGCTAAATAACCTCTCACAGATCTGCTCAGGAGGTCATGAGGCGTGAGTGTGGATGGGATCAGCCTGAGTAGCAGGAAGCAGAGAAACTAAAGAAGATAGCTACTCACCTCCCATTGAGCCAAAGGCTGTATGATTCAACTCAATACAGGGACAACCAGTCCCTGCACTCGGGAAGCAGAGAGCAGACAGGAAATAGGGCCAAGGGCTAAAGCCTCAAGGCCCACCTCTAGTCACCCCCTTTCTCTAGGAGGCTCCACATCCTAAAGATTCCACATCTTTCCAAAACACTGTGCCACCAGCTGGGAACCATGCATTTAAACACAGGAGTCTATGAGAGACATTTCAACACCTCTGTACTCAACAGTGCTCTTTTGATGAAGCAATCGATCCAGCTGATAGGATTGTTCCTTGCTGTTCTGAGCCTTGCTAATGTTTCTATTTTAGTATTCTCTTAGCCACCCAAGGCTAACAGGCACTTAGAATGAATGACAGTGGCCTCTCAGAGATCCTGCCTGCCCTCTTTACAACGTTTTCATTATATAACGCTAACTCTTGGGTGTCTTACAGTCTTCTTCTATAAGAACATCTGGAAGGGCAGTAAAAATAGCAATTAAGGAGTTTGAATGAGGTGTCCTGAGTGTGGGGAAAAGACACTCCCAGGATGTAATGTAATGGGTAAAAATCCCCGGGCCAGGATGGCCTACCTCTCTCTGAGTTTTTAGGTAGGGTTGCATAGTCCGTAAGTCTATTGTTACTGCTGTTAGCTGATGCCAGAACTAGATGGCAAGATTCTACTGCTAAAACACTGCATACTTTGGCTGTGGGACATGGAGAAATTCGCCTGAGTCTTGGGGGAAGCTCCCTCTCATATGGTTGGCATACATAGCATATGGCATAACAATAATACTCATGCTGTTAGGGGGAAATTGTCACAGATAGTCCTGCTCTACTGAGGACTCTGAGTGCTACAGTACCAACATGCTAGGTAAGATGTGTCCTCTGGAACAATCGTGGTATAACTGTTATGGGCAGAACCAGCTACTCTCTGATTATATCTAAGGCTCATTTAATGGATAGTATCTCATGTCTAACATGGTAAGCCAAGACAGAAGTCTATGGCTTGGAAGGTCATAGGCCCTAGTTAAAAGCAGTACTAGTATTTTGTTAAATGGATGTCATGTGCCTATCAAATTGCTTTCTAAACATTTGCACCACTGATATCTATAGATTTCTGTCATTAGCTTTAGTCAGTCATGAAGGAAAACTTCTTTTTGTAATGTGTTGGGAGTATGGAGGGGATTGCTGCTGAGATACATAAATGGCCAAGCCATAGATGGAAAAAAAACAAAACAAAACCAGATATCTTCTAAATTTCCATGCCAAAGCTTAGGGAACAGCAAAGAAATAGGGAAGGATTTAAGAGCCAGAGGAAGGGATAGAGTGTTGTATAATTATTTCCTGTCAATTAAAATATTCTTCCCTGGAGAGAAGAAGAAAGCTTTTAGGGCTTAGGAAGTAGACACAACTGGCAGAGCCCAGGAAGCTCCTGAAACATACAAGATTCACAAGCCCCAAGGCCGCATAAGTAGTAATATTGGTGGGGAGAGGAGACACTGGCTGGTCAGCAAATGGGTAGAGAGTTCTAGGGATAGGGTGAGCTTCCAGTGCTACAGCTCATCCAGGCTCTTATAAGTCATCCCTGTGAGCCCCCCTGCCTCCAGGGATCAGGGATTGACTGATATCAGTCCATGATGGCAAATGGAGCAAAAGCTACAACAGTGAGTTCAGAATGGAATGGAATGGTGACACTCTGGGATCAGCTTCCAGGAGGCAGATCAATTTTATTCAGGGTTAACAATGTTTATATAAAACTCTGGGGAGGGGGTAGGATTATCCAAGGAAAAGGTCATGGGCCGAAGGCTAACATATTGAGATACCTCATTAGCATGGGGAGGCATTCCAAGTATCTCAGGTGTTTGCTGAAACAGTTTCTTATAAGAAGGGAGTTGGACCTGTAATTTCCCTAAGGGCTAAGTGACATTGCTCTGGTAAAGGGTGTGGCATCCAGGACACTGTAGGT
Source organism: Mus caroli (assembly GCF_978045245.1). Taxonomy (NCBI): domain Eukaryota; kingdom Metazoa; phylum Chordata; class Mammalia; order Rodentia; family Muridae; genus Mus; species Mus caroli. The sequence continues at coordinate 59,487,581 of NW_028227266.1, read as the reverse complement.
ATAGAATAGAAATCTCTCTGACCAAGCGAGTCTGACATTTTGCACCAAGCTCAGAGCTTTCTCAACAATTTCTTTCTGTGTTTCTGTAAGTAAGACCAGTAAAGTTATTAGTTTTCCAGGGTGGACTTGGGTAAGATAGTTTCCTTAGTCTGACATTAGTGCCCTATTTATAATTAACAAACACTTATTCATGTCTCCTCAGAAAATTTCACGTAGCACAGACAGACCCTGGACCAGGGGACTGGTCCTTGTTCTTCTATGTTCTACGGCCAGCTTTTCCTTCTAATATACTCCATACTGACTCCGCAGTGACCCCAGCTCACAGCTGGACACTCAGCTATGTACTCACTCGGGCAGCTTTGGAGAATCAGACCCTTCTACTGACTTCCTCTCTCCCATGTGATGGTTTGAATGAAAAAAAAAAAAAAAAGGAATACCTTCATAGTCATGGGCATTTGAATGCTCGGTCCCCAGCTGATGGTGCTGTTTGGATGGGTTTAGGAAGTGTGGTCTTGTTGGAAGAAGTGTGTCACTTAGAGGCAGGCTCTCTCTCTCTCTGTCTTTCTATGCTTGTAGTCCAAGATGTGAGACCTTAGCTTCTGGTCCAGATGTCATGCCTGTCACTTGCTGCCTTCAATCTGTTATCATGAACTCTAACCTTATGGAAACATAAGACCAAATAAACTCTTCTATAAGTTGTCATGTCATGGAGTTTCATCACAGCAACAGTAAAGTAACTAATATACTGCCCCAGTAGCCCCCACTGTCCTGCCCAGCAGCACCAGTGTCTGGGTACCAGATCTCCCAGGAAGCTCTGAAGGGTCCACTGTACCCTAACAGTCTTGGAGGAAGTTTCTCCAAAGCTTCTCTCTGTTTTATTTATTTGTTTGCTTGCTGTTTATATTTATTATTTATTTATACGATTATATACTTATGATACATTATTTATAGATTATATAAATAAGTAATGCATTTATTTATTGGGAAACACCTTTCCCAGGCTTATTCTTTCCCAGCTTCCCTCATGACTGCAGGGCTCATCCCCTCGCTTGGGCCTTCCCCATCAGGCTCCATTTCCCTCATAGAACATAACTACCTGGATATCCATGGTTACCACTCTCTTCCCTTCCTCCACAGTGTTGTTATCAGCCAGACTCGAATCCTTAAACAAAGCAGTCTGGTTGTGCATCTACTGTCTTTGAAGCGAGTAAAATTGGTCTGTTTTGTTTTGTTTTTTGTCTTGTTTTGTTTACCCAACATTCTGTTTGCAAGCTTTATCCACGTTGTTAGGAGAAGCTGTGGGTTTACTCATTTCCTCTGCTGAGAGTTTCTTTGTATGAATAGCTCACACTTAATTTTTTTTTTTGCATTCTGTTGTTTGGGCTGTCCACTGAGACTATTTGAATAACGCTGCTGTAAGCATTCTCGCATCTGCCTCTTAGCGCACCTGCATACTTCTGTTGAATGCACACCTAAGGAGAAGAGCTGAGTCATGGCTGAGTCATGGTGTGAGGGTCTTGCAGTTTAGGAGACAGAAATCAAAACTGATTGTTTTACTATTTTACACTTCTATCTTTAGAACTGCTGTTAACAATCTTTGCATTTCAGGCACCCTGCGGGATGTATAGGGAGCACTCACTTGTATTTGAAGTTACTTTCCCTGACACCCTGACAATGCATTTGGACACATCTGTAATTATTTATCAGTCTCTCTTTAAGTGTCTAGCCTGTGCATTTTTTCCATTAGGTCCTTGTTTGGTTTGTTTTTATTCCTCACTGACTTTAACATATCATTACATAATTCAATACCATGGGACATATTTTGAATATAAGAAGCCATTTTCATCAGTTGTGTCTAGTTCAGTGTGTGTTGGCGTGTGTACCGGTCAGCTTTTAAAATGGCAACCCTTTCTCTATTGCACTTTCGTGTTTGGTGTGAGAATGTCCATTCATCCATGTGTAGGTCCATTTCTGGATTCTCTTCTGTCCCTCCACTCTACATATCCACCTATCTCACCATCGTCTTCTCTGTAACTCTGTAGTATGACATTTCTGCATTCTCTTCAGTGTAACTCTGTAGTGTGAAGTCAGATGGCTTATGACCTTGTCCTGGTTGGTTTCTGTCAACTTGACACAAACCTATGAAGGCAGAGAAATCTTAACTGAGAAAATGCCCCCATGAGATTGGCTTGTAGACAAGTCTGTGGTGGATCTTCTTGATTAATCCTTGATATGGGTAGCCCTGGGTACAATGAGAAAGCAGTTTAGGTAAGCCAGTGAGCAGCGTCTCTCCATTGTCTCTGCTTCAGGTCCTGCCCTGCCTTTTCTTACTGACAGACTGACCTGGAAGTGTAAGCTGAAATAACTCTTCCCCCACCCCTTTTGCTTTTGGCCACAGTATTTTATCATAGCCACAGGCCTTATCTTTTCCCCTTCTATTTTTTTTTCTCAAAATTGTATTCATCTTCCTAATTCTTTCTTTTTTTTTCAATTTCAGGTTTTTTTTTGTTGTTGTTTTGTTTTGTTTTTACAAATTACCTTGCCAATTTCTGTTTTCAAAACCTCTGCTAAGATTTTTGTTAATTTATAGATTTCATCAAACCTACTTGGAAAAAGCTGACATGATACACAAATATGGTCTACATCTATTTGTATTTAAACCTTTCATTTCTTTTGGCAATGTTCTGTGTATGTCCATGTTTTCTGATGTTGTGTACAATGCATCTTTTAATTTCACTTTCCAATTGTTTGGTTCTAACATATATATTTACAATCGATTTATACTATACTTATATCTGCCGCTTGGCTAAATTCACTGTTTTGATTTGTAAGACAGTATCTCGTGGAGCCCAGGATGGCCTTGACTTGGTCATGTAGCCGAAGGATTTGAACTCCTGACATTCCTGCCTCCGCCCCCTGAGGACTGGGATTGTAGTTATGCCCCACCACACCTAACTACTAGGTTTACTTTTTATTCTAGTAGTTCTGGACATTCTCTGAAATGGTTTGTATAAACAATCATGTTACTTACAAATGAGGGCAGATTACTTCTTACTTTTAAAAATCTTTATCTATATTGATAATTAGATAGAGAGAGATAGAGATATATAGTTCCTATGTTTTTCCTTACCTTATTGGAGAACCTGTGATCTCTAATTCAAAGTTGAACAGTAACAGTGAGCCTCATCCTAACTGAGTTTTCAAAATTGAACTACTGCAGTTAGGGACGTTTCCATTTCTAGTTTATAGAGGCACTATTATTCATTAATTTCAAGGTTTTATCCAGTAAAATGTACCTACTGAAATTATATCTTACTTTACTTATGGTAATATGACAAATTATATTGTTTGATTTCAGATATTATGTTAATCCTACATAAACCCTATGTCGTCATTGTGTGTTCACCTTTTTCTATATTGTTGGATTTAATGAAAAATATTGGTCTTCTTTGTTTGTTTGTTTGTTTGTTTGTTTAATCAATTGGATTTGTTGTTGTTTGTCTGTTTTTAACAGTGTCTTGCTATGCAGCCTAGACTGGCTTCCAGTTCATTATATAACCCAGGCTAAACCCCTTGAGCCCCAGGATTATACATGGGTACTGATGCTTTCATCTGGTCTATTTTGTTTATAAACTGCTTTTTTCCTTGAAGTTTCCTGACAGTAGAGCTATGTTAATTCCTCATAACTATATGATTGTCCCAGCTTGTGCATTTTCTGAAGGATTTTGTGTCAGATCAGTGTGATAGTTAGTCTTCATTGTCAATTTGTCTACTTGTAGGATCTCCTAGGAGACAAAGCACTGGACACACCCTGAAGGATACTTCTAGAACAGATTACTAAGGTGTGACAGTCCACTCTAAAGAGGAGTTGCATCATCTGTGAGCTTGAGTCCAGGACTAAACAGAAGAGGAGAGAGTGGGGTGAGCACTGGCTGTCACCACTCCCTGCTCCCTAACTGCAGACACAAGGTCACCAGGTGCCTCACACTGCCACACCTCTCCTGCCACAACCACCATAGCACCACAGCCAGGAGCCAGAAGAAACCCTCCCACTTTAAGCTGTTCATGTATTTGGTCCCAACGAGGAGAAAAGTAATGCATACCCTTGGGGCATTTTATTTCATCTTTGGGGTTTCTCCGATAAAGCTATTTGATCTTGGAGTCTCCTCTGTGGAAAGTTTCTTTGACTGTAACAAATGAGGGTCTTGGGAGATAGCTCAGTCAGTAAAGTGCCTGCTATTTAGGGACTTGAGTCTAGATCCCCAGGACTCATGTAAAAGCCAGGGATGGTGCTGCATTTCTGTATTCTTAGTGCTAGGGATGGGGCAGGGCAGAGACAGGCAGATTCCAGAGCTCACAGGCCAACCAGTCTAGACAACTGGTGAGCTCCACAGTAGGAGAGACCCTATCATGTGTGTGTGTGTGTGTGTGTGTGTGTGTGTGCACAAGCGCGCGCACATGTGTATGTGATGCATATATACACACGCACACACACAAATATATGGTGGTAAGTATGCTAGCTAATCTTGATTGTCAACTTAATGCAACTAGGAAGTAGAACTCTCAATTGAAGAATTGCCCCCATCAGATTGGCCTGTGGGTGGTCTGTGGGAAAATGAACGTTTTCTTAATTGTTAATTGATATAGGAGGGCTCAGCCCACCATCAGTGGTTCCTGCCTTGAGTTCTTTCTCTGGCTTCCCAAAATGGCAGACTTTAAGTTATAAGCTGAAATAAGCCCTTTCTCCTATGTTGCTCTTTGTCAGTGATTTATCAGAGCAACAGAAAGCAAACTAGGATGTAGGAATAGAGGAAGGTACTCCAACATCTGCCTTTGGCCTGCATACACACACACACACACACACACACACACACACAAGAACAAATAAAATGTATTTAATAGATGGGCTATTCTGAGTTTCTGTTTTAATGTTGCCAGTTGGAATGCTTTTTTTTCCCTAATAGTTATGAGTGTGTTGTTATAAAGTTATTGATAGCACCCTCTTCCTTCTATCTTTTTAGGTCTGCGGGCGTTGTCTATAGCAATAGCCTTCCTTCATTTACTACTGATCCTGGGCATCTGTCCACTCTGTATCCAGGCTCAGTCTCACTAAGTAGGAGTTTATCAATTTTGTCTATCCTCTCAAGGATGGCCTTATGAGTTCATCTTTATCGCATCTCTTCGAAGAGGATTTTCATTTTGTCTTTATTGTATTTTTATACATACTGGAGATTTGCTTTGCTCTTTTTCTCTTTGTGCTACTTTTAGACTTTAAAGGTGACTTTGGACCTCCGATCACTTCTAGTAGGTGAGTTTGAAGCACCTCTCTCTAAGCTCCATTTTAGTCAAGTCACATTTAGATGTATTCTCAGGCTTCCAGTCTGAGAAACAGTTCTTTGATTTTCTTGGGATTTTTCCTCTGATGTGTAGGTTACGGAGGACCGTACTAAGCAATCTTTAAAAGTTGGTTTTAAAGTGTTTTGTTTTCATTGAATTCAATTTTTGTCAGAGCATACATCTTAAAAGTTCCCAATTCTGAAGTTACCCATCTCAGTTATTTTTCCTGTTGGTGTGATAAGAACACCTCAAGTAAGGCAATTTAAGGGACAAACAGGTTGTTTGAGATCAGTTTGAGGGTGTGGTGCATGCTGACAGGAAGTCCTGGCTGCAGGCGTGAGGCTGCTGGCCACATGGCAGAAGCAACCAGGAGACCGAGAGAAATGGAGGCTCGCTTGCACTTAGCTCGCTTTCTTCTTGTTTTTCCCCTCGGGACTCCAGTCATAAAAAGACAGACATGCTCAGAAGCCAACCCAACCTAGATGACCCCCCCACCCCCCCCCCACCCCCCGCCCCGGCCCCAGGCATGCCCAGATCCTCCTTATTTAGGTGATGGTGCATTCTATCAAGTTGACAATCCCCATGAGCCATCACCATCCCTCTCTGGTCCTCTGCTGTGCCCATCAGCCACTGTTACCTTCAGTCTGATTTTTAATACATATTTAGTCCGTTTTTTTCCACTGCTCCAAGGAGGGGGGTTAATCCAAGTCTTCTAGTCCCACATTGCACTTGCTTTTATAGTTACACAGCATTCATCAAGGCCAGTTCTTTAACATAAGACCTTGGTGACCAAACTGAGTGAACCTGCTCTGCTCTTGAGATATGAGCCAGTTTGGGCTTCACGGTTTTGTGAGTTGTCTTCTTTGTTTTGGTTCCCCCCACCCCCTTTTCTGGCCCAAAATTCAGGATCAGACATTTTTCACGAGGATTTCCAAGCAGTGCTCAGAGGCAGACTCCTCCATCAAGTCTTCATTTTCTCTTTAGTATTAAAAAATGTCTTGCTGGAGAAAGGCCGATTTCACTTCCTCCCCTCTTATATTATTGGGTCCCTGTTCAATCAACCTAAACACCTCATTTGAGACTATATTCCTCTTCAGCAGTTAAAAGTATTTTCTAGAGACTTCTATATGCTCTATCTCAGTAGTCCTAACCTCGAGGTATTAGCTCATTCCTCCATCCACACAAGCCACTATCCGAGGAGGAGACACTGTTCTTTGTTACCTCCAGTCTCACCCAGATTAGTGAACTTAAAGATAATGCTGCCTAAAGGAAACAGACTTGTTAGACTCCTCCAAGAATTTCAGTTCTCAAACCACTCCAGGTCTGTACGATCCACCAACATCTGAGATTCGGGATATGAAAGCACAAACGTCAGGCACATCGTTAAGGAGTAGCTATCCTCATTGTATGAGACACATTCTTTCTTTGTCATGATATTCAGACCCTGGGGAAGACTGAAAGGCTCTGCTTATTGGATGCCTTGAATCCATTAGTTGGACCAACTTCTTCCCGAAGTGATTTATCTGACCATTGTCTTAAAATAGTCATGTGTTCCCAAGTGTGCCATAAAGAGATCACAGGTCTACTGAGGAGGACCTTTGGCTCAGAGCACATAGATCTACTAATGCATTCTTCATTAAATTCCCCTGAATGAAAATCCCAAATTTTCCACCTCATGCATCAGCTCATCTTATTTATTTATTTATTTATTTATTTATTCTCAAATGATTGCCTGGACCAGCAACAACTTCACATGATTCTGAAATCCACAAAGGAGTTTAGGTTATGGGAGTCTTGATTGTGATGAAAGAAAGAAAGGAGAGAAAGAAAGAAAGAAAGAAAGAAAGAAAGAAAGAAAGAAAGAAAGAAAGAAAGAAAGAAAGGAAGGAGAGAAAGAAAGGAGAGAGAGAGAGAAAGAAAGAAAGAAAGAAAGAAAGAAAGAAAGAAAGAAAGAAAGAAGAAAGAAAGGAAGAAAGAGAGGAAGGAAGGAAGGAAGGAAGGAAGGAAGGAAGGAAGGAAGGAAGGAAGGAAGGCCAAAACAGAAAATAGTAAAGAGATCAAAACTGGGGTAATTTGAGGAACATACATAATGAAAGACAAGACAGAGGTCTCCGGTTTCTGAGGTGAAGTAACAGATAGAACACAGGTTAAACTCCCCTCTGTAACTTGGAGCTATAGATAGACCTGGCTTCACAGAGGTCCTCCCCTGTGAATTAAATAGGGCCAAGTTAAGCCCACCTAGAAGGGGCTGCTAAGTGAGGAATGTACTAGAAGGCCTGTGACATTGTGAATGTTCAATGAGTACATGTCTTTTTGTTTTGTTTTGTTTTGTTTTTTAAAAAGAAATCATAACCCCGACCTCATTTCCTTGCTTACTTAGGAAGTCCTGGGGAAACCTCTCAATAATACTGGAAACCAAAGAAAGCGAGGTGTTGGCAAACAGCACACACACCAAAGGAAAGTCTAAACCTCAAGAAGGAGCGGTTCAGCAATCCCACACTGTGAGACCAAGGGCTCCCCACACTACGCTCTGATGCCCTACTGAGCCTATCTGAAACACATTAAAACATTAGGCTCCGATGTGCCAGCTCTTGCAGCAGTTTTATATCCAGCCCTGCCCATTCTCCCCACGGTATCCCTGGGTCACTTTGAAAGAGTGTCCATCGGGACCCTTTTCCCAATCCACATACATACAGAGAGACTTAACAGTCTTCTGTTATCTTCTTCATTAATTTCCACAAGAATTCCTGACTATTTTACAGATGAGAAGCCTCCGAGAGGCCAAACAACACACAGCTAACACAGTGACTGAACTCGGGTCACCTGATGACCGGTGGGCACCTGTTCTCATGGGTCATGATCTCAGTACAGCAAATGAGGGCAAGAGGGTGGTGCACCATCACCCAGCGAACACTCTCCAGCCCTGCGGAGCATCATGTTTGAGTGGCTCCGGCCCCCGTGGTCATAGCGACGGGCAAGCACATCCAGTCCAGGTCATTTAGCATAATCTGCAGCAATGTGGTGATTTATTGATGACTCTGAGTCCCCACTGGGCCGGCATGAGAATAATCAGATGAATTATGAGCCTGCGAAGATGGATGCACTCTGAGCCAGCTCCCGCAGAAGGGAATTATGTTGCGCTGGGATTCTGCCTGGAGCAGTGGCAGGCAATGGATGTTTCTGGGGAAGGGTGGGCTCCGTTTGCTCTTTTGACTGCAAGTTGTTTCTCTCAACATGGGGAGTTTAAGAGGTAACAGCACTGGCACCTCCCTGTTCCAAGAGAGGCCATGGGGAGAACGGCGATGGTCTTCTCCAGGGACAAGGGAACCCCATTCTGTGGATATGCATAAGAGCTGCAAGGGAAGAAGGCATCCCTGAGGTTTGGCAATATGTGGGCAGCCACCCTACTTGATCCTAAGCCATTGGCCCCTTCATTTTGAGGCCATGCTATGTTAGTGATTGCTGAATCCCAAATACCCACAAAATATTGGGGTTTCAAATGTCACTGTATGCTGTGTTAGCTACAACTGTATGGGTCATAATTCACAAGTCTGGGGGTGGGAAGGGGGTGACTCAGTCTGTAAAGTAATTACAGTACAAGCATGGGACCCGAGTATGGACCCAAGGACTTCAGACACCATGGCATATGTCTGTAACCCCAAGCACACTATGGTAAGAAGCGGGGCGGGAATAGGGGGAGACAGAGCTTGCTGATCAGCCGGATGAATTGGTGATATCCAAAGAGGTCATTTCTCAAAAATAGAAGGTGGGAAGCACCTAAGGCATACACCCACCCACAAATAAATAATAAATAAATAAAATTAATAGTTAAACAAACAAACATTAGGATGGCTCCACAGGAATATCTAGCTGAGCAGGCCTCAGACGGTACTGGCTACTGGCTGGGTGCCTCAGTTCCCTCACACAGCTCTTGAGTGAGACAGTTGGAGGGGTTTGTTTACATCCCAGAGGAAGGGTGTTTAGGGAGCATAAAGGAAGCTGAAATACACTAAGAGTAAGACTCAAAAACCAGTATGATACACTGCCTTGGTCAAAGCAAGTCAGGAAGACACATTGAGGTGAGAGGTGCGGACACACCTTCCATCTGAGGCTGGGAAGGGCTGTAGGCACAGCAAAGGGGAAAGAGCGGGGATGGGCATCAGGGAAGTAAGAGCCTCAGCTATAATTTAGTGGGTGGGATGCCTGTTGAATACTGTTGGAAAGCTACCTGTGGAGTGAGTTTCAGGGACAGGAGACAGGAGTTAGAAGAGAGTGAGGCAGAGATGCAGTCAGGTCCAAAGATAGACCCACCGGGAGCACAGGCACTTAAAAGCCTTTCAGAGCTATCCTGGAATAAAAGCAGCTTACAATACATTATGTAGACCAGGCCATTCCCACTGCAGTCCTCTGTTATCTACTGTGAACACCCAAGACTGTGCATTGAGACTAACCCAGGCAGCCAGGAGTTAATGCTTCTGGAAGCCTCTCACTGCCATTTAGAGTTGGAGAATTGGGTAATTGCTTCCTTTCCCTTTGCTGGGGGACACTGAAGTGTGCTCTAGGGGATCTCCCTGAGATTCCCCAGTGGGTTAAGTTTTGGTTGCTCACAGCAGCAGCCTGCAGGATAACACACACACACACACACACACACACACACACACGCTGTGTCAGGTTCTTTTGTTTTGTGCCTCAGTTCACTACCTACTGTAATTGTAAGATCAGTTCCCCAAAGCTCCTTTGCATCTGTGTGTATATGTCCATATTCACGTGGGGCAGGGGGAGGAGAGAGAGAAAACAACCTCAGGCATCATTCCTCAGGACCGATACTCTGTCGTTTTTGAAACAGGGTCTTTCACTGGTCTGGTTGGACAGTGAGCCCCCGGAGTCCCTTATCTCCACTTCTGGTGTGCAATGTTATATCTGGCTTACAAAGGCTCTACGGCTGAAACTCTGGTCCCCGTGTTTACAGAGAGAGCACTGTGTATCCATTGAGTCACCTCTCCTTTAACACTCCTACTCTCTCCCAACCCTTATCATGCCCACATTCTTTTCTTGGCATCTATGTCTGGTGAGACTCAAACAAAGACAATGTGAGAGTCATAAAAGTAGATTCTAGAAACCCAGAGACACAGGACAGACCAGTGGACAGGAATATCTTCCGAACCAAACTCACTTTCAGGAGTAAAGCTGTGTCCACTTGCAAAAGCGTGCATCACTTCTGGGCTTGTATCACATCTGGGCTTGCCAATGGTTGGCCATCCCTCATAGGAGGAAGGGCAGAGAGGACACAGCCCTTTCTCTAACCAGTTACGCACAATTCTGTCCTGATTGCACATGACCTCAGGAAAAGGCAAGAAGTCTACTGGCTGGGAGGGACTAGGGACAGGCTCAGTCTGCATCTCTGTGTAGGAGTTACCATGCCTGCTGGGTGCAGACTTTCCAGTGTGGCAGCTTTAAGGCCACTCATGCTGCCCATAGCCCTTTATTTACTGATCTGTTAGTAATCCTAATAAACTCATTGGTTTCTCAGAGTGAACTTGGGCTGAGTCATACCTATTTGTTATTAGGGCCTTTTGAAGAGGGGATGTAGATAGGATGTGTTGCCTAGTCCTCCCAACCCCCACAAGGAAATCCTCACAACAAATAGCCATGTAATTCCCCCAGGCTGGGGAGCCAGACAGACTGTGTTTGAATCTGCCTCACTAGTATGCAAATATTTAATGCTAACATTACTGCTATTTATAGACTCAAGAAAGAGGCTCAGGAGAAGCAGAGCTGGGAACTCTAGAAAAGGAAGATAGTTCCAGAAGGATGGGGGACGTCTTCCAACTATGAGAAGACAGAAATAAGTCATTTTACAGAAGCAATTGCAGAGATCCTGTGTTTTCCCATGATGCTTCAGGGGAGTCAGGGTTTTTGTTTTGTTTTTAAAGGACAGAGGGCAAGAGATCCAGCCAAAAGAGATAGAGAACCAAGTTCCCCACCCTCAGCCTGTAAGGTGAGTGATGGAGTGGCCAAATCCCAGAATGTGCTGTGGCTTGCGAATTCCCGAGGACAACAGAAAGGGCTTTGTTAGGATGTGTTCCAACACAGCCAAGAATGAGGGAAGAGCGTGCCAGTGCTGAGGGGGAAGAGCGTGCCAGTGCTGAGGCAGAGAGAGCCGAGCATCTGTCTGACCTCTGTCTTCTTCCTCAGGTGAATTGGCTGAGAACACAAAAGGTGAAGACAGGCAGAGTCAAGAAGAAATCAACACTAGATTAAGGGGCCTAACAGGCTTCCTGACTGAACAAGGTCACCAGCCAGAAACAGCAGCAGCCAGCAAGGCCTTGGCTCCTAAGCTGACAAGCTCTCCATAACAAGGAACCTCTTCAGGGCTCTGTTCTCAGTCCCAGCTGCTTTTTCTGAACTGAATGAAGATCAGCACAGAACTCAGTACAGAAAGGGCCTGACACCGGCTATTATCAACATGGGACAAAGTTACGCCCCATCTCCCTCCCTCCCTAATCCGTGCCTTGCCAAAAGCCTTTGGGCAATGCCTGGAGACCACTTTGGGCTACAACAGATGTGTAGGGGGCACTGTTGGTGTCCAGCAGATAGAAACGGGGTGTGCTGCATTACCTCCCACTGTGCTAAGCGAAGATCCCCACAGGAAAAACTGACTTAGCCCAGCATGTCAGTACCGATGACACTCAAGAATCCTTAGTCTAAACAAATGATTGTAGAATGAATGAATGAATGAATGAATGTGACTCAGCACTGTCGTGAGCCTAGGACTGCAGATGGGCAAAGTGCTCTCTCCCTTAAGAGCTCCCACTCTGGAACAGGATAGAAGTCCAGCTAGGACATGAGGTGGAGCTAAAGGGTAAGTGGGGGTGTGGCCTGTTCTTGGCAGGTTGTGAACACCACATGTAATCTGGTGTGCTTAGACTGCAGCTGGAAAGAGAGAGCAACTGAGGCAGGCTGAGGATGGGCTAGGTGCTGTCCTCCAGGCATAAGGCTCAGGAAAGCTACTGAGCACGGTAACACGGTCAGATCTTGTTCACAGTAAATATGCTTAGTAGCTCTGGTTGAACAATTCTTCCCTCCAGCCAAGAATTAGCACAGTAATCTCATCCATAAATCTACCAGGATGACCTCATGCACCAAACAGTAGAATATGCTGGAACCTTGGAGAATACCCTGGAACACTCTGCCCATGGAGATGTGTCAGATTATTTTCTAAGTACAATTCAGTAATTTTTAATAAATCTGCAGAATTGTGCAATGATCGCTATAATCCAGTTTTAGAATATTTCTGTCACCCCAATTACTCCCCTGTGTGCATTTATATTCAATCACCACTCCTAACCCCAGCCCGAGGCAGTTACCAATCTGCCGTCTGTCTCGTCGTAGCTGCCATTTCAAGACAATTCAGACGAATGGAACCATGCAATCCCTGCAGCTTCTCTCACTTAGCGTGAATCAGTAGTTCATCCCTCTTTATCACCGAGTGATACCTCAGTCCCATACCTATGTAAAAGTTTGTGCTGGTTATAGAATGAAGGATGGAACGGGGGGGGGGGGAGAGAGAGAGAGAGAGAGAGAGAGAGAGAGAGAGACCAGTCAGGAGACTCTGTAGCCTGAATAGAGAATGGCAGAGAACCAAGCAAGAGGGAAAGGGTGGGAATCAACTGGGCCTGGGGGTGGGTACAGTAGGGCAACCTGGGGGGCATGCCCATGGGACAGGTCTGTCTGGGCAGAGAGAGAAGACTGTGATGGGGCTAGATCCCTACAGGACTAAGAAAGCAGATGTACGCTGATTGTAACTGTGGAGACATTCAGACCTGCATGACAAGACCTGGTGGTCAACAGTCCCAAGCATGCCTGGGCACTTGGTGGTCTGCTGGAAATCTGGCTTCTAGGGCTCTGGGAGGAAGATAATAGTAGCACATTTGTTGAATGTAAAAATGACATAAAACTGTGAGGAACAGCAGGTTGCCGGTAACAAAATTCTAATCAGTCTCAGCAGGTTCAAATGATGGGCCATGGCTAGATCATGCTGATAAGAACCAATGACCAGTGTTCTGGCTGTTTCAGGGTGTAGTGTCTACAAAGTCACAGGGAAAACCATCGGATACTGCTCATGCCGCTGTTCTGGGTCATGAGAGTCAGGATCCTCTCAATTTCTTGTAGAATGGCGGGCTTCTTAAGACCAGGAGGAGGAGCTGTCCCTACCGGGACAGTGCACGGCCGTGGCTTGTTGAGTCCACTCCTCTAGGAACTATCTCTACCAGGCAAGCCAAACAGACCAGCCAGTCTCTGCCAGGCCCCCCACAGGATGCTGCAATGAGAGGACTCGCTATTTCCTTGTGCAAACTGTGTTAGTTCATTTTGTGCTGCTGCAACCGAATGGCTAAGTCTGGGTTACTTATAAGTTAATGAAAATTTCTAAGCTTATGATCTGGGGACTGAAGTCTTCAAACAGCATGCTGTTGGCACCCTGCTGAGGGCTTTCTGGCTGTGTCCCAGCAAGGTAGAGAAACAGAAAGAGAACTGGCCATAGTAGAAGAGGTCACATGCAAAGGCAGGAAGATTAGGGACCAGCGTGCCTCTTTTTCTATAACTGTTTTCTGGTAGAACAAAGCAGGGTACCAAGAGAACTATGTTAATCTCTTCAAAGGCGATGGCCTTCGGGCAACAACATAATTATCTAATTATCACTCACTAAGGTTCATCACTTGAAGGTGCACCACCTCCGCAAACTGCCTCACCTGAGACCCACCTTCCGGCACTTAACACACAGCCCTGGCCTGTAGTTTGTGTTCCTCCAGTAATAACCGTTGTTTAACCTTTCCTATGTCCTGGGCAGAAGTTTATCCCACTCTGATACCTGACAGGTAGTAGAATGATGAGAGCCCAATAGGGAGTTCATCTTTCTGTCCATCCAGGCCAGCAGGGTGCCAGCTCATGGTCAGTGTCAGAGAAACAACTCAGGGACCACTAATGTGATTGTCCAGACCACTGGGGTAACGGACACCTGCCTTTAGGAAAGCCCGTCCTCATTTCTGAGTATTAAGCAAAGTCCACTGCCTTCTGTTCATTGTAGCCTAATCCTCAAAAGTTGAACGTCCTGAAAGTGTCTAATTATACATTTTGTACAAGTTTCAGAGGACAGATTTAGAAAAATAAGCATTGTTAACTTTTGATCATTTTCTTTTCCTTGCCATATAGAATGTAAAATCTGAATATTCGTTCATTCATTCATTCACACATACACATAAACACACACATACTCCATAGATTTCCTTGCAACATAATTGGGATCAACAGTATCATCTTCAGTTTGAAATTAAAAATAACTCTCTATCATTAAGAGATTATCATTATCAGTTGGTAAAAATGCTCGCTGCACAGGCACAACGTCTCAAGCCCTCGGAAGCCGGGCTCAGTGGTACATGCCTGTAATTCCGGTCCTGGGAGGTGGTTACAGGCTCACTGCAGCTCCCTGGTCACCCAGCTGAGTGCAAGTTCAGGAAGAGATCCTGTCTCAAAAACAAAGGTGGAAAGCAATAGAGGAGGACACCCCTCATTGACCTCTGGGTTCCACTGGCCTATGCACACACAAGACCGCACACAACAGAGTCTTTGATGGTACCCGTTATGGTCAGGACATAACATTACATCACCCCTGGGTTCCGTGACCCATTACCCTCTCGGGACATGCTAATTCTGGGGCTGCACTGACATGTGGGGCTCGAGAGTCTTTCCCCAGACTCTCTGTGCAGTTTCCCCCTTCCCCACCTTCTCACTGCACCTGCACACTCCTTTCTGGTAGCCTTGGTGTGTCTGTGCCCTCCCTTCTCTTCCTGCTGCTCACAGCAAGGGTTCCCTGTTATCCCTATGGACTGGTTCCTGTGACTCTTAAGTCTTCACAGTCCTGCTGAGGCCACCATGGCTCTCTCCTGCCATCTCCTGCCCACTTGCAATATCTGTGACACTCACATAACCCTTCCAAAGTAGGAGGACTTGGGAGTAGACAGACTTCAATCTGCATGAAGAAATTTAAGGGGGTTAGGAGTCAAATCCCCATGCAGTTTCTTCTCAAAAATCGACACTGAATGCTGACAGACCTGCCCTAATCGTGCCAAAGTAAAACCAGAGGCCTTTGTCTGGAATATATGAGGCTGTCTGACTAAGCAGGAGGAGAGGGAGAAAGGACAGGAAGGAAGGGAGGAGGGAAGGAAAGAAGGGGAAAGAGAAGGAGGGAGAGAGAAAGGAATGGAGGAAGGGGAGAGAGACTGGGAAATGGAAGGAGGAAAGCGGGAGGGAGGAAGGGAATGAGGAAGGGAGGAGGGGCATGAGGGAGGGAGGAGAGGAACGAGGGAGGGAGGAAAGTGAGCAACTGATTTAGGCACCTCTGGAAGACAGAGCTCAGATCAAAATGAGGAAAAAGCTTTATAAAAGAAATTGTCCTGCAAGGAAACATACTGTCGGGAGGTCACCTGCTCTGCTGAGGTTCAAGAACAGGTGACATCCCTGTGACCCAAGGAGCTGTAGTCCCCTCTTCTTAAGAGGCACCTGGAGAAAGGAAGCCTCTGTGAGCCCTCTTTTCTGGGGTCACTTGGGGCACAGAGGCAGAGATGTGTGGTTACTTCCTAAGGTGAGTCCTCAAATAGCGTCCAAGGCCGGTTTCACTAGCTCTTCATTCATGACACAGAGAGGCACTGGGACAGTCACAGTGTGCACCACACTCTCTAAGCCAGAGGCCTGAGCTCCCAGGATTCTTCCCCAACATCCATGTCTGCAGTCATACACACCATGGCCACTGCAATAGACACTTGGGCAGCACTCATTCATCTCTCCCTCTAGCCTGGTGCAGAGAATAATCAGCAGAGGTGACACATGGGTGCCTGGAAGGACAGTTCCATTTGTACTGGGGAGAGAGAGGCATGAAGAAGGCAAATTCCTGAAGGGCCCAAGTGAAGGACTTGTGGAAAGACATAAAGACACCAGAAGGGACACTCACATAACCCTTTCAAAGGGACTGGGACAGGAGTTTGAGGGAACAGCATTTAATATGGCAGTGGCCTTGTGTAGTCAGACAAGGGCTGAGCAAGGTAGGACACAAAGCCAAAGAGGCAGATGACGTTAAAAATTCCTATTCTGCACATGAGAGGGAGGGAGAGCCTTTGCAGAGGTGAGGCGAGACACTTGAAGAGAAGTGGAGTGTTTTGCTCAGAAGCCTGGCTCAGCCACGTGTTCGCGTGTTCGGCCCTTCCCCGCCCGGCGAGCACCTCTGCCTTTAGTCTCTCCTTCCATGCAGTGCTTCTGCCCATTGCTGTCACAGAGGCAGCACGGGGCTCTGACCTCCAGAACTGCTGTATTCTGCTCTGCTCCGGGGTTCAAGACCTGTGTGATCACACGTACATCTCAGCCGAGCTCAGTGGCAGAAATGGTGACTCCGAGGTTGGTAATTCAGAGAAAAGGATGAGAATATTATTAGTTCAATATTGTGGAGAATGGATAATCACTGCGAGATTAGAATCTCATAACACGGGTGTTCTAAGGCATGTTTTTGTGATATTAAAGCATCTCTCTTTTTATTCAGGTCCAGACACTGGGTTAAGTTAGCTATTCAAGGTCACACCAATAACCAGTCTAGCTCAGAGACAGAACCAAATCTTGCTGACGCTTTGCCTTTCACGGAGCGTTATAAGATCCCATTGTTAACTATGTCCTGGGGTGGGGGAAGTTGCTCCCTGGCTTTTGGCTAGGGTCAAGTCCATTGGTATTATCTAGTCCACACCCACACTCACAGGGTGTCCTGTGAGGGAAAGGCCTTGCACATGCTGGGCAGGCATGGCTACCACTAGCTTCACTCACAGTCCCACTATTTTTATTTTGAGACAGGGTCTCATCAAGTTGTTCAGGCTGGCCTTGAACTTACTGTGTAGCCCAGGGAGGCCTCAGCTTGCAACCCTCCTGCTTATGCCTCGAATAGCTGGGACACAGGCCTGCACCGGCTAGCCTGACTATAAGCAAGAAACTTTCTGCACCAAGACAAGCCCCTTGCCTAGTAAGAGGGAGGCCCTGGTCCTCTAGCCTCTGTATCAAAAAAATTAAGAATATAGAACAGAAAGGCAATCCAAAATTCCAGGTAAGCCCATTGAAACAGAAAATACACCTCTCACTTGTTTCAACGTGAATTCCTCCCCACAGTACATTTATGTTTCCCCCAGCCCATGCTCTTCTAGAAGGTTCTTGGCAAGCTTTCCTCTTTGGGAATTCTACGGCATTGTTTTTCCATTGTGGGTGTTGGCTTCTCTTGCTGCCCTTCATGACAACTGAGCAAAGGAAGAGAGAGAGAGAGAGTCCTTGACATCCCAGAGTACAGTGCAGGAGAGAAGGGTGTTCTGTGAGGACCAGTGCTCAGCATTCCCACAGAATTCCATGAAGTGCAAACCCACAGAAAGGCTCTAGTCCCCACAGTTCTAAAGATGTCACCCTCTGGATTAAAGGTTGCTCAAGGTGAGGCATAAAAATCCCAACACTCCCAGGGTTCTCCGGGATACTTGGAAAGTTCAGAGCTGATTTCTCAACCCAATGTCAGCTATTTACTGTGACCACCAAGACAGAGATTGGAATGACAGAGCTGCAAGCCAAGGGATGCTGGCTGGCAGCTTCCAGAAGCTCAGAGGCAAGGTCTGGATGCTATCCTATGGCCGCTGGGGGGAGCAGCAATTTTGTAGACGTTTTGATTTTGACCTAGGATGCCAGTTTCTGATTTTTGACTTCCAGACAGAAATATGAGAGAATAAATTTCTGTTATTCCAGGTCTCCAAGTTCAGGGTGACATATTAAGCCTGACCATAGGAAATTAGCACACTCCCTAGGCAAGGGGTTCAGAGTAAAAGGGAAAGTTCCCTCACATGAGGCTTCCTGGAAGGCTTCCAGAAGTACAATCGGAGTCGCTCCTTCAAGGCTGAGGGAGTTACAGTGGGAAGGAATGGAGCAGTCGATATTTCATGAATGGAAGTCAACATTTCATGAATGGGACAGTCACTATTTCAACTGGTAGAGGTGAACTTGGCAGGGCAGAGAGGCCAGAGAAACTGGGTGACATGTTAGTAACAGAGGAACTGTTGGGGAGCCACCCTGCGCCTGCAGTCCACACACCAGCTTCTGCAGGCTCTCCTCACACACGCCCAATCATGTCAGTGGTGTCAGCCCGGTTTCCTGAGACCTGCCAACAGGCCACAGTGTTCTGACGAATTATACACAACTCCCACCTCTCTGAGTCTGTTTGGCTCCTTTTTGAGACAGTAAATGATTGACCAACGGCTTGTCATCCTCTTCATTGCCTTTGTGGGATAGTCCTGAGCCAGGTAGATCTTCTATCTGCTTGATGTGGACAAAGCGACCCACCGGGCAACCAAATGGGACCGGCATCTGTGAAGAACACATCACGCTATGCCTCAGTGAAGGCCAGCGTTGTGATGTCACTAGATGGTCCCAGCTGAGCTGATGGGTTCTCGAAAGCAGAGCATATCTCTTTAATATAGTTATTAATACACCAGAATCCAGAGATGGTCTGAATATGCTTTCTCCCTCACATCATAAACTAGTCTTAAAGAAAGGCAGAGCTCTGGTGGGTGAGGCCTGCCTCTCGTGTGCATGCAGCCCTGGGTTCTTTTCCCAGAACCTCACGAGCAGGACACGATGGTCATACCTGTAGTTCTAGCACTCTGAGAGTAGAAGTGGGGGACCAGAAGTTCATGGTTATCCTTGGATATGTAGTGTACAGGCCAGCCTGGGCTACATGATACCTACCTCGAACACAAAAACAGCAATTAAAAAAACTTAGTTTTCCTTAAGGGCAATCCTGACTGAACTCACAGGTTACCCTAAATCCCCATCTTCTGTTCAAGGTTGTCACTTACCATTTTCAGACACAGTTGTGGAAGTATTTGAGAGAAAGGGACAGAGTCCAGAATGGACATAAAAGATGCCTAGAAAATGATGAAGGAAAGAAACAAACAAACAATGCAAGCCCCAGACATGGGGAGGTGGTCTGCTCAATGCCCCACATTGTATAATAAGTCAGTAAATAAAATGAGGATTATTGAGTCAAAGTTTTTAAATGTTAGATTAATTAAACTGGATAGAAATTTAGATACTAGAGTATGAAACAAATTTCACATGATGGTTTAAATATCAATAATAATGTATAAGAACTAGGTAAAGTATAGCTACCAGGGGCTGTGGGGACACTTCAGGGGATAAGACGCTTTCTGTGCAAGCACAAGGACCGGTCTTTGGATCTCTGGAACCCAGGTAAAAAGCTGGATGGGTGCTGTAGCCCTCTGTCATCCCCAAATTTGGGAAGCAGAAATGGGGGATCTCCAGGGAAAACTGGGTAGCTAAACCTAATCAGAGAATGCCCAGTTCTAGGAGAGACCCTGCTTCCATGGATAAAGTGGAGCGTGCCATAGCTAGCTGTCAACTTGACACACCTGGGAAGAAGAACCCTAAACTGAGGACTTGTCTCCTTTATCTGGCCTGTGGGCAAGTCTGTAGGGCATCTTCTTGAATGCTAATTGATGTAGGAAGGCCCACCCCGTAAGAATGGTGCTATTCTAGGCAGGTGAGTCAGACAAACAGAAAAAGGCTTCCAGATAATGCTGAAAGCATGTCTGTTGAGAATACATCACCTGTTTCATCCTACATGAGATGCTCTTTGAGCCACCTTCATCCCTGTACCAGGAGCTGAACTTTGGTGTGAGTGTGACCCCAACCCTCCTGGTCACAAAAGTGGATCCCTACTGTCTCTGCTGCAGCTTGTTTGCATCTCTCTCTGTCTGTGGGTTCTTGTCTGTGATCTTGTAGATCTGGCCCATACATGTGCATATCTCTGGGCATCTCTTTTACATTGTTTGCATGTGTGTGCAGCAGGCTGGGGGGCCTGTGAGTACCCAAGGCTTCTCCTGTCTCTGCCTCCCGTCTCACCACAGGAACACTGCAATTACAGATGTGCATCTGAGCTTTATGTGGGAGCTAAGGATTTGAACAAAGCTCCCCACACTTGTGCAGTCAACAGTTTACCCACAGCCCCGCCTCTGCTTTTAACAGTACTTAGTCCCATCATCAATACTTAGGATCTGGGGAACGGAATGAACTGGCCTGCCATCGCACGCCTGCCCCGAAAACAATAAGTTAAGTGAAAGCAAGTGTTTGACATATTCAGCCTCTCTGCTTGGGCAGACGGCTCTTCATCTTCTCCAGCCTCACAAGGCATAGTGATGGCTAGACCTGTTTAAAATAAAACTTAACACATTAGTGATCATTTATTTGAAGCTATAGGGGTTACTTTGGAATGCTGCATTCAGAAGATGATACAGATTTGTCTCTGAATGGAGGGAAACTCCAGCACAGGCATTTGGGCATGGCGGCGCCAAGATGGGGAACCTAGGGTACACTAAAGAAAAAGGTGCCAAGGACACTCACTGAAGCAAGGGAAGGTTCTGTGCAGAACCAAAGGCTCTGGGAAGGAGATGGGGTTAGAGCTGAAGAGCCTGAACCAGGGGGAATGTACATCCAAGAACCAGGGTGGTAGTCAGGGAGCTGAGAGTTCCTAGGAGGAGACCTCAGGGTTACATGGGATTCAACCCAACCAGATTAAACCTGATCCTTCCCAAAGAATCAGACCTCACCTTGGCAATGAAGAGGAGAATCTGAGCAGATATTTAGGGTGAGAGGTTCCCTGGAGACTGAACCAGCAGTACTGTTAGCTAAAATAGAAATAAATATTCAGGTCGTGGATGGGGAGGGGCCCAGGGAGGGCGCTTATGGAGCAGGCCTTAAGTTTGGCCAAGCAAAAACGTGTTTTTAAGCACAGAGGAGGCCTGAAGGGGAGGGGTCTAGTGATGGAAAAAGCAGAAAGGGAAGTACAAATATATATATATATATATATATATATATATATATATACACATATATATATATATATACATCCAATTCACTGGACTTTCAGAATCTGTTTGTTGAAAACATCTGTGGGCCAGGAGTAAAGTGAGAAGAGAATGATGTTTCCTTGTGCGCCCAAGTAGACTCACAGTGTAGACACCTACTCCTTAAACACACACACATACACACACACACACACACACACACACACACACACACACCTGGGAGACTGCAAAGGGACCTGAGCTAAATCCCATGAATGTGTAACCATGCATGTTGCTCCAAAGGCACTGTCCAACTGTGTGTGTGTGTGTGTGTGTGTATACAATCATATATAATTTATTTGCCTGTTATCACATGCATGTAGGTGCCCATAGAAGCCAGAAGAGGGCGCCAGATCCCCCTGGAGCTAGTTACAGTCAGTTGTGAGCTATAAACTTGGGTACTGGGACTGGAACTTGCATCTTTGAAAGTGTAACAAAAGCGCTTAGCTGCTGACCTTCTTTCCAGCAAGGCTAGTGGAAGCGCTTTGGCAAGCTGTGCTATCCATAGCATGTGCTCTCAGAAGTAGGTACTTCGGCTTGAGAAAAGTCCCAACTGGTATGCTGGACCCACAGGGCCAGAAACAAGGAACGAGTATTCCTAATGGATGCAGCTTGTGGGGCTCGTACGCATGCGTTATCATCCTCCTGTTCGGTACAAGGAAGTTCACACTGAGGTCAATTCCAGAAAAGCAAGCCAGACAGGATGTGTTTAACCAAATGTTTTCTGGGTCAAAGGCACTGCTTGCTTCCCTACTCTTTTTAGCATTGACTATCGCTGCCTTTTCCTCTCTCATACTGAAGGGAAAAAAATATTGCAAGCCACCTTAACCTAATAAAAATAAGCGTGTTGGCATTTGTTTGGGGACCTAGAATCCACACAGAAAGGCACTAGCGCTTTATTCTGGCTAGACATCAAGTCACAATTAAACCTTCCTCAAAGTCTCTGTTGTCCTGGTAACTGCTAGCTACTTAGAGAACATGGGGGGTGTGATTGCCCAAAAGGGTCTGGAAGGAGAGCGAGCGAGAGAACGAGCGAGCGCTTATTAAGGAATTCTGCCTGGTGCGCAGAGCCGCAGCGGCCATGTCAGATGGCAGAGCAGAGGTGGGGGAAAGCCCTCCTTCAGGTCCTCCCAATGCTGCCATGGCTTTGGGGCTCTGCCGCTGTGAAGTGGCTATGCACATTATAATAACAAGCCCGACCTAAAATATTGACAACAAATAGTATTTTGAATAAGCAGATGGTAAATCCCCTTAAACACATTCGACTTTGACAGATATATTTAGACTCAGATGAATAGTCGCTGGGGCTTTTTTTTTTTTTTTCCTTAAGTGTCAATTGGTGTGAATGAATAAAGATGGTTTTAAAGGAGCTGAACTGCTTAGGGATTAGGGCCAACTGGAACAATTTGCTTTCGGAAAAAAAAAAATAAGCCTCCAAGCTAGAGAGTGTCTCAGTTTCGGATCGCAGCAGGAGGACCTCAGCCTTTGAGTCCTCCACCTGGGCCAGGTCAGCACTGCTCAGTTGCCCACCTTTTTAATTGTGCATAAACGAGATCTTGCAGCTCCAAAGAGCCAATAATTATGGCAACGACAAAGCAGGGAGGGTTTAAGTAGCAGTCCTTTTTATTGTGGTTTAACAGATTTTTTAGCAAGAAGACTGAGAATATAAATTGGCTTCATTTTTAAATCCTGAGGAAAATGCCTAAACAGCCCATAAGGTCCCACTTGAGGCAATTAAAAAAAGCTTAGAATAGCAAGCAAAAGGGGAGGGGGAAGCACAAATTTTATTTGGACACCATAGAGGGAAAAGGTTACCGATGAGACCAGCTTCCTTCCCACATCGTCTCCGAGTCCCCCATGTGAACCTGGTCCCCAGTAGTTTGGGGGGGGGGAAGTCAGCAGGAATGGTATAGGGAGTAAGAAAAACAAGTCAGATATCTTATGTTTTTGCTCCAGACATGTAAAATGTGTTCCGAGCATGTATGTAATAAAAATGATGGTTCAGGCTTTCCCTTCACTAGCATGCAATACTCTCAGGGGCCACAAACTAGTCCTTCTCGGGTACTGGAGGTGCCATTAGAAGAGGGTAATGCCAGTAGGGAGGGGGGTGGTTCCATTGGTAAAGCACTTCTTGCAAGCATAAGGCACAAGTTCAAATCCCAGCACTCACAGAGAAGGCTTGCTGGCCAGCTGGGCTATGCAAAAAAAAAAACAAAAAACAAAAACAAAAAAAAAACCAGAGCTTTCCAGATTCAGTCGTAAGAACTCGACTCAAAAATAAGGATGAGAGCAATGGGAAGATACTCAATGTCTGGCCTCCACATAGGCACATAGAGGTGAATGCATGTGTGTGCGCGCGCGCGCGCGCGCGCGCACGCGCACGCACACACACACACACACACACACACACACACACACACACGAGAGAGAGAGAGAGAGAGAGAGAGAGAGAGAGAGAGAGAGAGAGAGAGAGAGAGAGAGAGAACGTATTAGCATCTCCTCTGTCTTTAGGGGCCTTGAAGGATTTCTGGAGAAGGCGTTTTCACACTGATCTGTAACCTTCAGTATCCTCTCAGGGATACGTTTTTTTTCACAGTCCAATCAGCAGGGAGGAGATGTTGTCACTCTGCCTTCTTGCAGGGTACCATTTGGAAGTGGCCTTCACCCTTTGCTCCTCATCTCCGAGAAAGCTACTTAATGATGCATAAAACGAATTATTATAAAATAAGGCGGACTCTGCACGGCAGCTGCTCACAGTGTGGAAAATCACAATTTTTCATGGCCTGTTTTCTTTGAAAATGTGTGCCCTTTCCCTATCCTTAATGCGTTCTGTATATGTAAAATAAATACTCCTCACAGCAGGACCCTGGCTCAGAGGCCTTAAAACCTAATAAAAGAGTCCTGTAGTTTAATGGTCCTTAAATGCTCAACATCTTTTTCACTTAATGTAAAATCCATCGGATCTAATAGCCATGACTGAATTATAGATATATAATTTTTTCTATTAAATGTTAATCTTCTGACTTGGCGCAGCAATAGACGCTCTAAATTATTAAGAAGGCAATAACCTCTCTAAACTCTTTTCAGACTTCAGGATATTCCCAGGTCTGCTATCATAAAAAATAAATCTGCAAACCTGCATACAATAAATAAGAATCTCGCCTATTAAATAAGTCAATTTGATAGCAAATAACAATTATGGAGATGTTGTTTTCTTGATGTCTCCTCCTCTGTTTTGTTAAATATAAATTCATATATACATATAAATATGTATACATATATATGTGACCAAATTATGTGTCTATATAACTAGGGTAGCAGACTTCAAAAAGCCTCCCTTTTTCATTTACATATGACATTTCTGTTATCTTCTTTTGGCTGGATCCATTCACTGGTGATGTTTGCTCAAGCAGGCATAAATAATGAAAATACATTGTAATCCATTAAGGGTGCCACATACCCAATTATGCTAACCGTAGCCCTTGCACTGCCTCGGGAGGTTTGTGGGAAGCCATTTCTGTCCTGGGTTCATGCTTTTATTTTAAAATCTATATACTCACTTATGGCAAAGGTAAGTGCAGGGTCATGGAGTTGTTCTGTGGGTACCATCTAATGCCTTAACACCCCTCTACTCAGTCCTGCCAAACATTCCTCTATGCCAGCCCCCTTAGCACTTGGTAACCAACCTTTAACACATGGGTTTGAGGGAACATTTAAGATCCAACTCATAACAAAACTATACTAACTTTGCCTGAAATTTTAGAACAATATAGGTACACCCAGTGCTTACTCACTGCAGGAATATTTCATTTAGAGAGAGAATGACATGGGGGCTTGGGGTGTGTAGCGTAGGGCATGTGCCCTATGCTTGCAAGTGTGTGGAGGTCAGAGGACAGCTTGGGGGAGTGGGTTCCAGGGATCAAATCAAGTTCTAAGGTTCAGTGTAAGCACCTTCCCCTGGTGAGTACCGTGTGGATGCCTGGAGCCTTCAGAGACCAAAGGAAGGTACTGGATTCCCTGTAACTGGAGTTACAGGTAGATGTGAGCTGCCTCATGTGGGGAATGATCTGGAACCAAACCATTTCCCCAGGCCCCCGCTGGCTCAATTTTAATAGATAATTATTAATACTGACAGCAGATAAATAAAAATGAGCTTGCCCGATGAGTAGGATCAAACAAACAAACAAACAAACGAACACCCCTAAGGATTGGAGAATAACGGAGCATACCCCTGTTAGAATTCCCCGATTCAAGCTGGAGAAATGGCTCCATGCTCTTTCAGAGGTCCTGAGTTCAATTCCCAGCAACCACATGGTGGCTCACAAACATCTGTAACAGGATCTGATGCCCTCCTTATGGTGTCTGAAGACAGTTACTGTGTACAGATATAAATAAAATAATTAAAAAAAAAAAAGAATTCAGTGACTTTCCCAGAGAACTTGTAGATCCTTAGGTGACAACTGGTTACTTCAGGTCTCACAGTCTTTCTGAACATAAAACAGAAATATGAGCATCCATGACCTATGTTCTTCCGACTTCTAACTAAAATGCCTTCATCACCAATGCTTTAAATGTGATCTCAGCCTGGCATGTCCAGAGGTGAGTGGATGACAACAGGATCAGCCTAAGAGGGTCTCAGCATCTTCTTCCATATCTGGGTCCCTGCCAGTTTTTACTCCAAGTTCTCCAAAGATAAGAAATGGAAAACTTAACTTTCAAGTCTTCTTTATATAAGGATACTCAAAAGAATTCTAAAGAAAAGAGTTTTTGACAGGAGAAGACAAAATGCAGGGGATGGACACATATACTGATCTTGCAGGGGACTCCAGCTGTTCCTAGAACCGGTGTCAAGAGGCTCATAGCCACCTGTCACTCCAGCTCCAGGGAATTTGATGCCCTCTTCTGGCCTCCATGGGCACTGCACTCATGTGCACATACACAAAATTAAAAAAACAAAACAAAAAACAAAAATAAAATATGCATAAGGTTACTTCCCCTACTATCAAGGAGAACAGTAGACTGTTGGACTTCAGTATGTGGCACCAAAATCTTAAAAACAGAATACAGGACAAATGACAACACTAAACTACTTAAGGAAGCAGATGTCCCTCCTGTAAACTTTATGTGCCTGCCTCAAGAATTCAAAGTAAATCAATCCGACTTTTCATTGTTTATACACAGAAGAAAGGTGGAATATGCTGACTTATAAGAATGCCATCATGCCACTTGCAGGGAAATGCATGTGACTGAAGTCACTAAGTTAAGCTATTAGGTCAGTTTCAGAAAGACAGACAGCACCTGTTTCCTCTCAATAGTGGTTCCCAGATTTTACAGAGACATAAGATCATAGGTGTTCAGATGACCTGAAAGCATAAATCACATTATCTAGGGAATAAGGGGAATTGGTGGGAGTTGGGTATCAGGGTATGGGGTGAGTATGCTTAACATTCATTATGTGCTGGCATGGAAGTGCCCTTATGTAACCGCATATTAAAACATGATTTTTCAAAAAAAGAAATATGGTGGCATACCCCTGGTGTTAGTGGTGATTTTTCCAACTGTATTCTATAAAGATAGGAATTTAAAAAAAAAGAAAACAACTAGGTTCAGAACACTCAAGGATTATTAAGGCACAGTTTGCAATGCCTAAAACCCCAGCACCAAGGAGGCAGAGACAGGAGATTCTCAGGGAAAGCTGGCTCACTAATCCAGCTGACTCTCAAGTTCTAGGTTCAACTGAGAGTCCCTGCTTCAATAGATGAAATCGTAAGCAATAGAAAAAGATACACAACATCAACTTAGGAGCTCTACATGTGCACATACCTGTGCACGCACACACATACGCACCCATATACACAATGGACATGCATGTACACACTACACACACACAAGCTCAGCTGAAATGATCTGTTTATGAAATGAAATGCAAATCATCAAATTAGAGATTTTTAGTGTGAACAGCAAACAAAATATTAATCAAAGTAAAGATATAAATTCTCCTTAGAAAGATGCAGTTAGTAGAAATAGCTTGTTAGAGAATTTGCCACAAAATATATCCAATTCCATTATCTTTTTGCTGTCTTTATTCTGGAAGCATTACTGCATTGTGGCACTGTTGTCTAAAACTTCAAGATGTTTTCCCAAATCACGAATGCTAATTTTGCAAGAAACTTGTGTGTCCTGTTATTAATCCCATTCAGACGGCGCTCCTATAAATAAGTCTGAGACATTTGGAGGACTCATGTAGAATGAGTGTTTGATTACAACAGTTGCAAATGTCAAAACCATTGTTCTCATTTTAAAGACAATGGTGAGAAAAGTCAGCCTCGGTAAGGAAAGGTTAAAATGCTGCTGTGGAGACCAGGAGGCAGGCTTCTCACCAATTCCTCAACTGTCCCACTCCTGCCTGTTCCTGAGCTGTGTGAACTAGCACTGCAAAACATATATGAAAAGACATCCACTTTAAAAGGTATTAGCATAAGAAGAAGGCAAAACACTCCTCAGACTGCTCAACAGATGTGTGACAGGATTTTCCCTGTCCAATCACACTAAAATATTAGGGCAGCAGGAGGCCTGTGATTGGACAGGGAAAAGGGAGGCGGAGCTAAGAGTGGCAGGGTCAGAGAGTGTCTCAGAGGGGAGAAAAGAGAAGGCCAAGACGGAGGACAGACAGGAGGAAGAACCTGATCCCGCAAGGCTTTTGATAGCCACAGGTGGTTATGATGATATAAGGGTAGAATAATAGGGATAAAGCTTTTATCATTATCAACTGGTTCTGAAATTATTGTATTGGCATCTTGTAAACTGAGAATTTATTAATGCATAAATCTGATTGGTAAATTATAAGCTTCAGGAGTTTTGATTTACTTGGTTACTGGCTTAAGGATCACAGGAAGAAAAATACGACTTGTTTGTAAGTATGTGTGCGCACACGGGGGAATGTGCATGTGGAGGCCTGAGGCTGATACTAGCATCTTTGTCAACTTCTCCCTATCTCACTTTTTGAGGCAGGGTCTCTCCCTGAACCTGTGGCTGAGTTGAGCTGGCTAGACTGGCCGGCCAGTGTCTGCTGCATCGGCCTCCTCAGCGCTGGAATTATAGGTGCATGCTGTTACACTTGGGGGTGGGAATCTGGGTCCTGAGGGACTGAGCTCAGGTCCTCATGCTTCCCTAAAAATCACTTTCCTTACTGAGTCATCTCCTCACCCCCTGGTAGGTCTTTTGATCCACTTAAAAGTAGCTATCAGCTAAACTTAGTTCTCAAAAATCAATCTTTCAGTGCTATTTCAGCCTCAACTCCTTTTTATATGGACCCATTTAGATGGCTCATATTTTAACATGGACTCAACTATTTTTAAAATATAGCTTTAAAAAGTATAATTACAAGGGTGTGGTGGTGCTTGCCTTTAATCCCAGCATCCAGCATTCAGAAGCAGGTGGTTCTCTGTGAGTTCAAGGCCAGTCTGGTCTACAAAGTGAGTTCCAGGATGGTCAGGGCTATAAAGACAAACCCTGTCTCAAAAGACAAAACAAAAAACAAAAAGGAATAAAAAACTTAAAAGTACAAACACAAAAGTGGCTGTTTGCCACTGTGTGAAATAAACGTACACAGAATATCAGCTTTGAGTCCACTGGAAAGCTCGCTGACACACTCATCTCAGAAAAGTAAAATTCAACAACGGAACAAAATATAGTTTATTTTACTGATACTATCAGAGTAAGGCCCAGAAGAGCACAGAGTGGCACCCAGAATGCATAGCACCAGCAGGACAGGCTCCAAGTCAGCTGCCGCTAGCACACGAGGCCTTGTCGCATCTGTATGATCTGCAGTAGGGCTGCCTGCACATCTTCATCCATGTGGCCCTGCAGAGAAGGGAGAGGGTGCGTGTCATCTTTCCTGAACTCCAAAGGTGAGGCCTTTATCCTAGGGCACACCTCATCATTCTAAGAGTGCCCCATAGGAACAAAGGCATCAGGTCACACGGAGGAAGTACACAGGAGGGGCTCCTGAAAACCAACGGGCAACAACGGCCTCTGCAGTATACCTTGCAAACAATAAGGTCCATGAACATTTCCCATGGC
Source organism: Mus caroli (assembly GCF_978045245.1). NCBI lineage: Eukaryota > Metazoa > Chordata > Mammalia > Rodentia > Muridae > Mus > Mus caroli. The sequence goes on along the minus strand of NW_028227266.1, from coordinate 59,458,176 downwards.
TGTTGTGGAGTGTGTGTGCAAGTGCATGTGTGTGTGTGTGTGTGGTGTGTGTATGTGTGTGTAACCTCAGCTAGAGCTTGCCGTTTGGCTGGTGAGCATCCCTATCCAGCTTGCCCAGGGCTGGGCTTGGAGACAGGCTGCCACACCCACTCAGCAGTTCCTTGGTGCTGGGGATCTGAACTCTGGTCCTCAACCTTGTAGAAAAAGTGCTTTGCCCACTCAGCCACCTCCCTGCCCTGCCCCTCTGAGGAGAAAAGCGACTGAGGAAAAAAATTCCTATAGTGACAATGTCACATAAGCAGGATGACACATCCCTGCAGCACATCTTCTCACTCAGTGACATAGCAATCCTTCTCCAAAGCCAGGTTACTGCTCACTTCTATGTGCTATCCACTATGCAGACATATTAACTGTCCTCGCCTCTTCCCTAGTGTCAGACATTTAATATATGTTTATAATATTTTATATGCACCGGGTATATGGTGAACAACTATAATATCATAACTCAGGAAATAGAGGCAGGAAGATCAGGAATTCAAGGACTGCCTGGACTACATGAGACCAGTCTCAAAAACCCAAGACACAGTAACAAAAAGCCAGCTCAATATTTGAATTTTCAAAGGACTACAACATTTTGCTTATTAGAAATAGCTATTTACACTTCCACCTGACTGGATATAAAAGACCCATTTTCCTAACTATTGGCAATGAAAGGTACCTCTTCTATATACACTGGCATCTCTCCTGTTGCAGTTGAGTGTGTAAATCATTTATATTTTAAAAGAAAACACTTAAAAGTTTTAAAGTAGGGGCTGGAGAGATGGCTCAGTGTGTAAGAGTGGTTGCTCTGCAAATGTGAGGCCCTGGGTTTGAATTCCCAGCACCCACATAAAAACCCTGGGAAAAGCTGTAAGAGCCTATAACCTTAGCATTGCAGAGTAGAGGCAGGTGGATCAAGAGCTCTCTGGTTGACCAGCCTAGCTGAACTGTGAGCTTCAGGCTAGTTAGTGACAGACCATGCCTCCAGGCAAGAAGGCGGAGAGCAGAGTAAGAAAAGCACCCAATGTCCTGGCCTGGCCTCCACACACACCTGCATGTGTGTGCAACACACACTCACACACACACACACACACACACACTCATACACACAGACATACACAGATACACACACACTCATACACAGAGACACACAGATACACACACACTCACACACAGACACACATGCTCATATACAGACACACACATACACACTCTTTTAAGTAGCAGGGTTAAGCAGATGCAAATCTGTGGCAGGCTTCTACGCTTCTGCTCTCTTCTTTATTATTAATTTATTACGGGAGCATCTGAGTAGGCTTTGGCAGGACACATCTATGAATATAAAAAGTTTTGCCTCCCAAATCTGTTTTTACAGCAGCAGGGTGTTTAAATTTCAAATGTTAGCCACAGTTGACTAAACTGGATCCATAGTTAACTGCACGGTGCCAGCCGGCAAGACGCCTTCAGATGCCAAGTGCTGCTGTTGCTTCATTAGGACGCAGCAGAAAACAATTAGAGATTTCAGAACGGCACATTACACAAAGGAGAAAGGTCATGACGCTGTCATGGTGTTCTGCTCTGCCCCCTCTGGCCAAGACTAGGATGTTTCTCACCCTTTCTAGTATTGAGTTTCTGTGTGTGTGTGTGTGTGTGTGTGTATGCAGAAGGCATCAGGTGTCCTGCTTTACCACTCTTTGCACTATTTCCTGAGATATCATCTCTCACTGAACCTAACTCTGGGCTGGTGGTAATCCTCGGTAATCCTCTTGTCTCTACCACTCTGGGAGCTGGGCTCACAGGCACTCAGGTAGCCATGCCTGTCTCTTTCCATGGGTTCCAGGATCAGAACCCAGGCCCCCACGTTTGGCCAGCAAGTGCGTTTACCCACTGAGCCATCTCTGCAGCCTGATCTGTGCTGTTCTATCCTCTCATAAACGTCCTGTTCTGATGCCCATTGACAGCTCTAGTAAGTGAAATAATCTTTCAGAGCTCAGCAAATGTCCTATCCGCTCAGAGAGCAGCAGGGAGCACCCTTCATGCCGTCTCTCTTTTTAGAGCCCCCTCCAACCCTGCAGGAAAAGTAGACTACTGATTTTAAGAATCAGATGTCAGAAAGTACGTTTACTATTTAATTGAGTGCTCTTTTTAAAAAATCATGGTTCTTTGAAATTTGCTGTCTTCCCTCCTTGCTTCTGTTTGTTTTTAACAGAACAGTGTGGCTCACACATCTCAAACCCAAATAACTTCTAGTATCCCTCACTCGTGATTCCAACATTGTCTCTTTCAGTACGTCTTCCTGCACAATCTATTCTGAGAATGCGGGAGACTATTTGCTCGGCTGCCACGGAGCAGAAACAACTCATCTCCCACACCCTAAACATTTTCTTAGCATATTTCTTTTATAGGCCTTCTCAGGACAACACAAAAGAAGAGAATTTACAGTCCTCTGCTTCACTGAGTTTAAGGCTCCCTGAGTAAATAAGCAATTATAACTGACCAATTTTCCCTTAAATTCTTACAATTTTGTGCATATCCCCTTTGTCCTATTCCGATTTTTCAAGTGTTTGCTACTTCAAAGAACCCCCCCCCAAAAGCTACCAGGAAACATATGCAGCCCCATTCACTCTCTCTTTCTCCCCCTACGCTCCACCTCCCCCCCCCCCCTGCTGACAGCCACGTGTGATGTCAAGGCATTATCCCAGCTAGCGACACTGTTAACGTGAGCTGCCATCGTGTGTTGCCAAACTGTCTAGCGGATGAGTGGCAAGCAGATGGAGACAACACTAAATTTAAGATGTTGTGTTGCTGTGTAGCTTTGTAAATTGTTCTGGGAGATATGCAAGCCATGATTAAAAGAAACACAATTATTTTTAAATAAGCATATGGGCTAGAGCAACTTCAAATGTCAATTACATGCATGTAAGTTTATTCAAAAAATAAAAACAGTATTTTATTTTTCCCTAAAATGAATAGTCTTTTCCAAAGACATAGCTGTTCCTACCTGTGCGGCACTGAGGAGGTGTGTCCGGTAGATAGCAATAACTTCTTGGTGCTGTCTGTCAGCATCCTATAGCCGTGGGAAAGAAGACAGAGGAGAATGTTAGCACGCATGGGTGCAAGACCAGGAGACTTGCAGAAGTGAGTGTGAGACCTCCTGCTGCCGATTGGCAGGTTATTAAAGGGTTCCTGCCACCCTTAGAACAGAAGCGCGGACACTGAATTACACATGATGGAGCCACTGTAAGGTTTTCCCTAATACATATTCATGCTCCCAGGAAAGCTACACCACTTACCCCAAGTCACAGAGGATCACTGTGTGTGTGTGTGTGTGCATCTGTCTGTCTGTCTATGTGTCTGTGTGTCTCTGTGTCTATGTAGAGCCCACAGAGGCCAAAGGCATCAGATTCCATGGAATGATATTATGGGTTGTTGAGTGCTGTCCAATGTGGGCTCTAGGAACGGAACTTGAGTTCTCTGCCAGAGCAGTATAGACTTCTAATTGCTGACCCATCTCTCAAGTCCAGGTCAACAAAAAAGCTTTTGTTTTTGTTGCTATTATTAATGATCATGAATACTGCTTTCATGTGGGAGGACAGGAATGGGAATGTGGATGTAGATGGACACACACAGAGACTTAAAAAAAAAACATAAATATTTCTTAAAAACACATGGCTTTTGCTATTTGGACTCTGAAGACCAAGCTGACAAGCGTGGTTTCTCTCTCATCTGTAAGGAGGCATCCCCCTGGAGTCTTTGAGCCAGCACTGCAAAAGGGAAGAGGTAGCTCAGCCCTGGACCCCTAGAATGGGACACTGGAGGAAGCGCTCTCCTCCCACCCCACCAGTAAGTACCTTCCTCGGTTGTCAGGCTTGTGCACTAAGTGCTGTCCCCTGCTGTGCCACCTCCCAGAACCTCTGCTCTTGATGCCACTTACAGATGTGTTCCACTGTGCTCACTAGGCCTGCCTTTTGTCACCCCCGGATGGTGGCCAGATACCACCTCTGGGTATTTTCATTCTACTTCCGTGGCCTGGAAGACCCTCTACCTCCCATTCACCCAGCTGAGTGCTCTACACACTCAGGCCAGTTCCCCATGGATGCTAGCCTTTCCTTCCTGGGAACAGGCTGTTTGAATGTGACCGGCCCCAGACTCTGTGTGTTAGAGGTAGTTCCCAGTCACCACCGCCCATAGGTAAGAGGTGATTAGATCCAATATTGATAATGACATTGTTAATGTCATCATCACAGGCTTCTTCCTACCAGAATGGGGTCCTTATGAGCAGAGAGCTTGGCCCCTCTTGCTCTGGCTTTCCCGTGTGACAGCTCCTGCCATGTTGTGACACAGCCAGGTTTTCATCAGATGCAACCCCTCTAGAGCCATGAGCCAAGAAAGTCTCCCTAAACTACTCTGCTCTGAAGAATGGCACCAGAGGCACAGTTCAGAGAGAGGACAACAAGATGCTTATTGGAGTGGCACACATTAGGCATCAAATAAATGGCACTATCATACTATAAGTTGTGGTAACATTAAATAAAGATCCCACACGAGTGTAAAGTCAGCTTCAAATGCATTTCAACTCCACGGAAGCTACGTGCATACACTCACACACACATACTTACACACACGGATTCACCCATAACATACATATACTCACACTCACATACACTCACAAATACACACACTCATGGACACATAATATACTCATACGCACTCACTCACACACTCATATACACTCACATTCACACACTCTCACACACAAAAATACATACACACTCATGACACATACACACATAACACTCACATTCACTCACACACACACACTCACAGTCACACTCACTCACACATACACACACTCACACACTCACTTGCACACACATTCACAGTCACACACTCACTCACACATGCACACACTCACAGTCACACACACTCACAGTCACATACTCACTCACACATACACACACACACTCACAGTCACACACTTACACACACACACTCTCACAGTCACACACTCACACACATGGTCACACTCACTAGCTCACTCCGCCAACCCTACCCCTCAGTGCCAGGGACACTCACAGCCAGCTGCTGCTGCAGATCCCTCACTCGCTGCTGCAGAGTATCCACCAGCTGGCTCTGCCGCTTGGTGGGGCTGCCACTGCTGTAGGTGAGCTGAGAAAGGCCGTTGAGCGCCTGCTTTAGTCTTTCGACATCATTCAGAAGTTCAGTTATCTTTTGAGAGACAGAGAGAAATTGTAGGAAAACACAGACCATCCTTGTGGATGAAAACCCTCACACAGAAATCACTCCTCACTTGAGACACGAACTTTAAACAGCGGGTAAGATGCTGCCAAGAGTCTACCGACAGAATACACAGCATACTATTTGTACAAGTTCTTGGACTTAATTCCAGTAAATGTCTTCCAAAGACAACACCAAATTGAGAATAAACATCATGAATGTCCTAAGCCTGGAACATGAGCCTAGTTCTCTGAGCATGAAGGGGCCTCTGATGTTTAACACTGGAAAGGGGTTTTATTAGATGGAGCGTGAAGACTGAAAAAGCTTGGCTCGTGTGCACACAGGATTAACTTATGGGCTTTCTTCTCATCAAGGGTTGTAGTATTTATTCAAACAAGTTTTTTTGTTTTGGTTTGGTTTGTTTTTAATTTATTTTTAATGTGTCTGTGTGCAGTGCCTACAGAGGCCAGCAGATGGCGTCATGTTCCCCCCCAAACTGGAGTGACAGATTGTGAGCTGACCAAAACATCAGTGCTAAGTCTTCTGGAAGAGCAGCCAGCAAGTGCTTTTAACTGCTAAGCCGCCTCTGCTGTCCCAGGAATCGCGCTGTTTAATAACTGGCAATATGCATAAGTAGATGCAGGACTCAGCTATCACAATGACGTGTTACTGCATCCTAACTACTTTGCACATAAGCCGAGCGGATTTAAATGTGCTAGCTCTATGGGAAGCCGTGCTGCTGGGGAGGGCTGAGGCCGAGGCTGCTTTTACTCATTCCACAATTCCCCAGCGCATACAGGCCATTTCATAATTACTTAGTGAATGTATTAAGTTGTGATCAGTTTTCATCTCCATGATATAAACTGGACATCTAACAGCTTCAAAAATAGTATGCGTACCTATTCTGTAAAACTCAACCACAAGGAAGAAAACCAAGAGGGAAAGATAAATTAAAAATCCTGCTCCTAACATGTTTTAATTTAACGAACAGCAAAGCTAAAATGAACCTGAAGTCTGGGGGGAACTATTGGCTACAGGCTAGACTGGCCACTGAGGACTGAGGGTAAAGGTGAAGGGTTAGGTGCACAAAGCGCAGCAAAGCACCAAAAGGACCAAACATCCCAGGCCAGGTTTGTAGAAACGCCTGTGGGCAGGATGCATGGTGACTTGGGCTCAGCGTGCTGGTATAGGTGAGTAGGGAGACGGAGTCTGGATGCTCCCCAGTGACTTTGACTCCTGGCAGCCAGAAGCCCACAAGATTCGGATTCATTGCTACAAGACAGTGAGCTTTAGTCTCCCCTCCGTCCCTAATCGTCAGCTGAGGGAACAGACAGAAGAAATGCCTTTGATTTTTGTGCTTTTCCAATTTAGAATTTTTTTTCACACACCTGTGGTCAAACTGGAAGGGTGGTGCTTTACAAATGGCTTGGTAGACCGGACTGTGGGGTTCTGTGCTAAGGGGCCACTGCCGTACATTAGGATTCCCCCACCCAGCCTCGAGGTCTGTGCCGTGCCTACCTTATTATCCTTGGCTTCGATCTGCTTGGCGGACTCCTGGATCCTCTGCTGCAGTTCCATGATCGTCGTCAGGGACTTGTCACAGCGCTCCTTCTGGTCCCTGATCTCCTGCTCGATGCTCAGGTGGAGCAGTTCCTTCTCGTCCTTGGCAGAGACCTTCTCCTCACACGCTTGGTCGTACTTCCTGTTCAGGCTGGCCAGTTTGTCATTTAAGTTGGAAATCTGGGTCTCCAAGTCGTTCTTGGTGGCTTTGTACTTCGACATGTCGACAACCTCTCTGGTCTCTAAGTTCTTCAGTGCCTGCTTGGTGGTCTGAACCTCCGTCTGGAGTTTGGAGACTTCCTTGGTTTTCTTCTGGCTTTCCTCTTCCTTTTCTCTCAGGCTGGCTTTCATGATCCCGACTTCTTTCTCAAGGGTTTCCTTTAGCTTCAGGTGCTCCGCCAGGGTCACTGAGGAGTTCTTCTGATTCTCCAGCAGCTGCTGAAGCTGGCTCACCGTCTGCTGCTCTTGCTCCAGACACCTCTGCTTACTCCTCAGCTCCTCTTTCAACTGCTCAATTGTGCCGTTGAGAGATTTTTTCAGAGCCTCCACCTGCTCCAGCGGGACCGGCTGCTTCTGCAGAAGATTCTGGGCTGCCAGGATCTCGGAGGCCTGCTTGGCCTTTTCTTCTACCAGCTTCTCTCTCTCGCTCTTCACGTCGCTGTACTTTTGGGACAGGTCCTTCAGCTGCTTGCTGAGCTCTTCTACCTTGCCGCTCAGCGCTCTTTCTGCTTCCCGGGCCTCTTCTGCCAAAGCGTTCCTATCCTGCAGCTCCTTCTGAAGGGAGGCCAGGTCTGCCCGCAGCCTCTCGTTCTCTTGCTTGCCCTTCTTGACCTCTTCGTCCCTCTGGCGACACTTGTGCGTCTGCTCTGATAACTGCTCCTTCAGTCCTTTCTCTGTGGCCTTGAACTTGCGCTCACACTCTTCCAAGCGGGCAAGGGGTGCGTACTTCAGCTTGATGCACTCCTGGATGGTGTCCAGCTCCTTTTTCTGGGCCTTGATTTCAGCGTGGAGTGAGATGATCTCCTCCTGGCCCTGGCGGTGGTCAGCCAGGATGGCAGCTTTGGCCTCCTGCGCCTCCTTCAGACTCTGGCTCACCGTGCTCATCCTTCTCGAGTGCTCCTCCAGGCTCACATAGTCAGCCTTCATCTGATTCTGAATGTTCTCCAGGTTCCTCCTCAATACTTCGTTCTCATCTCTTAGTTTTGAAACCTCCTGGCTCGTGTCGTCAAACCTTTTCTTCGCCTCCAGTAAGGCTCTGTTGGTTTTCTCCACGGTGCTGTTCAGGGAGGCCTTCACCTCCTCGTGGGTCTTGGCAGGCACATACTGGCTACTCAGAGTCTTTTTCAAGCTGCTGTTTTCAGACATAAGTGCACGTATTTTCTCCTGACCCTCACCACATTTTTTATTAAGCTCAGACAGTTGCTTTTTCAGTTCTGCGATATTGGATTTCAGACCCATTAGCTCCTTTTCATGTTTCTCGGGAGCTACAAACACAGCTTCCAGGCGGCTGACATTCTTAGTCAACTTATCGTTCTCCGCCAGCAGTCTCTCTGCTTCCTGCTTCTTCTCCGTGTATCTCTGTGTTGCCTCCGAAAGCTTCTTATTCAAATCCTCCACGTTTACGTCATGCGACCTCTTCATCTCCTCGCTGACCCTTAGAGGCACGTAGCGCGTTTTCATCTCCACTGTGAGGCTATGCACCTGCTGGTTGAGAAGTTTGTTGTCGGCGTGGAGTTTTTCCACGTCTTTCTGCAGCGTTTGGTTTTTGAGGGTCAGCTCTGACACCTTCTTCCCCAGCTCTCCCGACTTCTGCTCCAACCTGCTTCTGAGCTGTTCATGCTCCTCTGGCCTGATATGCTGGGCCCTGACACTCTCCAGGTCCCGCTTCAGCTGTCGAATTTCCCCCTGAGCGCTTTCATAGTCCCGCCCCACCTCCGCCAGCCTTTTCACTTTCTCATTGATGTCATTGGATAATGAGCTCTTCATGCTTTCAAATTTCTCTGTGGGGACGGAAAGGGCCAGCTTAGCCCCCAGCTCCTTCAGCTGGCCCTCCAGTTCCACGACCCGTCGCCCCCTCCTCTCCAGCTCGACTTCACATGTGCCGCATTCCTTCTGCAATCGCTTATTCTCTTCCACCAGCCTGCCCTCCTCTCTCTTGAACTCTCCCACCAGCATCTCGCTCTGTTTGATCTGGCTCCGCAGCTTGCCCACCTCTGCCGAAGCGCCTTCGTATTTGCCTTTCAGGTCTTTCAGCTGCTCCCTCAGTTCCTCGATGATGCGGTGGCTCCCCGTGGCCGCTTCGTTGGTCAGGTGCTCTTTGAGGGCGAGGAAGTGGGTCTGCATTTGCTTGACTTTCCCTTCGGACTCGTACATCCTCTTCTGCACGTCTTTGAGGGCATCTTCCAGCTGCTTGATCTGTTCGTCCGAGTCTTCCTTGACTCTCTCGCACTCCAGAGCTAAGGCTTTGCACTCCGCCACCTTGTGAGCCAGTTCGTTTTGGAACTTCAGTCGGTCCTGTTTTGCCGAGTCATAGTAAGTTCGCAAGGTTTCCAATTCTTTCTTTAAAATCTCATTTTCAGAGTATGAGGTCTGACTGGGTAAAGACAACTCTAGAGGCCTTAACATAGACCTGCTCTGCATATGGGGAGGTACACCCGGTGATGCACACTGCCAAACAAACAAACAAACAAACAAAAACCATTAACCACAGAACCTAACAGTCACTGTGGTGACTTCTATTTTATAGAGGGCGCTACACAGTATCTACATCATCAGTAATCAAAAGGTTTTCAGATTAGGAAGATGGGAGAGATGGGAGGAGCAAAATAAAGAATCGATTTTGGTTAAGAAAAACAGTTTTGGGTAGGATTTCCTTATTACACTTAAAACATCTTGGGAATTCTTTTAAGGCAATTTCTAAAGAAAAAGCTGTGGCCCTGGGCTCGGTTTCCTTTCTGCAGTCAGCATGCCTGCCTTACATAAGAACACTAGTTCTAACAATACACGCTCACGACTTCATACGTCATGGTGTAGAAACTGCCCAGAACTTCAGGTTCTAAAGCAAACCATCAGAACCCCCAAGAAAATACTGCACTTTAAATGTGTAAATAATTTCATAGAATTCTATACTATTAAACTTTGTTTGCTTCTTTGTTTTGTGGGGTACACGTAGATGAGGTAGAGGACAAATTTAGAGGGTCACTTTTCAGCTTCCACTGTGTGGGTCCCAGGGTTTGAACTCAGGTCGTCAGACTTGCAGGTGCCCGCCTTTTCCAGCTAAGCCACCTGGCTGATCCACACACATTATTAAATTTCTAAAAAATATATGTAACTTCTGAGCAGCCTCACTGTTAACTCCAATATAATGCTCTTTAAATTTTAAAAATTCCACCAAAATAAGCCCGCCTGTATGAGAACTGTCAGGGAAATGTCAATCAACTAACAAAAAAAGACATACATTTCCCTTCTAGCAGGAAGATAAATAGAAATCTTAGCACATAATATAAAACTCGATGGATACCTTGTTCCCACGATTAATTAATGCTGACAGAAGAGAAGTATAATTAGACTTCTGAGAGAGATAGCTCAGCTATCAGGGCATGCAGTCATGAAAGACTTGATATAACTATTTTTACTTTCCCATCTAGCGACAATGTTTTTTATATAAGTATTAATTCATCGATAAATTCAATGGGCTATAGAGACATCCTATTATTCAATGGGCAGAATGGTTTTTTTTTTTGTTGTTGTTGTTTTAAGCTATTTGGGTAAATTAAAACTACCTTGCTCTGAATCAAGAGAAAGAAATTGCCAACATAGAATATGTTCTGAGCCTTGACCTGCCTCTAAACCAGCTCTCAATTGTTCAATTATCTTTGCACTAATACTGTATAATTTGCCAATTTGACAGAGTCACACCTCCAAGCCATTACACGTATTACAATCCAGTCTTCTCAAACACTCTGTCCACTCTCCCCACTACAGACTTGGGGATCTGCATCTATACGCTTTCATTATTACTCTTTTCTTAGTCTCAGCAGCTGAGGCTAGCCTCAGAAATCTCTGCATCTGAAGATGACCTCGGACTTCTGCTTTGCCTGCCCCCACCACCCAAGTGCTGACCTCACAGACATCTGCCAGCATACCAGGTTTCTGTAGTGCTAGGCATGGGAGCCAGGGCTCCGTGCATGCTGGGTAAACAGGTACGAAAATTAGCCAACATTCTACCTCTTGGAAATTTTATTTTCAAAACAAAGGATATTTAATTGCAAAAAAATTAATAATAATATGTTTCAATGCCTGAACTATTTTTGAATGATTCACACCTGTGTCCTTCTACATGGGCACACGAGGAGAGTTAACATTCTGTGAGGAAGTTGGAATCAAAGAGGACGGGCAGAAATGCCAACCTCTTGTTTAAGACACCACAAACAGCGGTGTCACCCTAGAAATAGCAGCATATACTTGTATTAAACTAAAAATAAAACAAACCCAACTTGGACTGTGGAAACCTTACTCAGTGATAACATACTTAGTAGTTATATGAAGGGTTTCTCCTTCTGAGACAGATCCAAATGTTTTCTTCTAGAAAATGTTTTGTTTTTCTTTTTAGACAGGGTCTCACTATGTTCTGGGCTGACTTGGAACTTCCTATGTACACCAGGATGGCCTTGAACTCACAGAGATCCACCTGCAAAGGCAAGCGCCACCACATCTGGCCCCTTTAGACAGGTTTTTAAGTTAAATAACAAACGTCTTACCTGTGACTCTGTCATGTACATTTGACCTTGTTTATGCAGCATGTCTTCTTTTCCTAATTAAAAACCAATAAATGATATTTTTGATTTTCCTAATTAAAACCAATAAATGATATTTACATATTCATGCCCAAGTTGGCCTAGTGTAGGCTACAGTAGGTATAATTTGTCCTTTATTATATAATCAAAATAAAAGCAGTACAATATGAACCTTTTCTTGTTCTAAAGTAGGCATATTTTTCCTTTTTCAGTGAAAGGAAAGTCCCTACAGTCGGCTGAACAACAGGTACTAAGGTTGGCTTTTGGGAATACATAAGACTGGGCTGGAGCATTTGTTATTTGTTATTTCTTCATGAGTTCAATTCCCAACACCATATCAAGTAGCTCACAACTGCCTGTAACTCCAGTGCCAGGGGCCTGATGCTCTCTTCTTGCCTCTGTGGGAATACTTATCCACACAGAGACACACATTTTAAAATAAAATATATACTTTATAGGCTACATGATTACAGTAAAATGTATATAATAAGTCAAAGTTACAGGTTAAACGTTACTGTTGATCTTAATAGAGAAACAAAAAGATAGGTTCTCCAGGGAAAATGTATCAAACCAGAGAATAAGACAATAGAGGAGATGAGTTATGGGTAATCCTATAATAACAAATAAATAATCGCTTATAAACATGTGAAACATTTACCCACACTGAGATCACTCTCCACCCACACTCTCCATCAGAAAACTGTATTTGTTTCCATTGGGGGAAAAAAGTAAGTCAGAGAGTTGGCACAGTGGTTAAGAGAACCAGCTGCTCTTTCAAAGGACCCAGGTTCAATTCCCAGCACCCCTAAACCGGCTCACAACTGTCTGAACGTCTTCTCTAGAGACTCCAAAGCTTTCTTCTGGCTCCCATGGGCACTGCATGCAGGGCCTCTGTGCCTACCACATTTCACCATGGGCCACAGTGCTCCTCTGAGCCTCCCCTCCGTGTGCTGGGGTGTAACCTGCAAACGGGCTGTGTGTACAGGGAGGTCCAGCCTACAGACACAGCCATCCCCAATGTCCTGAACTCTCAACTGGAACAAAACCCCATGAGTTCATACTTACGGTTACTGGGGTAACTTCCGGGTCCTGGGTGATCACTCTGAAATCAGAAGTGAGAATTAAAACATTTTAGGTGTCTGCGGTTTGTCAAATGCTCTGTCTATTTCAGTTCTAAGGGATCCCATCCTTGAAAACAGCCTGTCACATGCCTTGCTCCCCTGGCCTACAAAGGACAGAGTGTTGCCGACAGGGTCAGCTGGACCCAGCACTTCTCTAAGCACTCTGACAAGCTCAGCCAAGTGCTGCACGCAAACACCGCACTGCTCTGAACACAAGAAAAATGAGCTGCAAAAGGCCAGAGCACCTTGCTGCTGCCCTTCTGCTCCTGCTGTGCCTGGGAGGGGAGGAAGGAAGTGGCCACAGGCAAGGCGATGGAATTGGATTTCCTGGAACTGGAAAGCCCACAGCAGGGACTGACTCTGGGGGATTGCAATCCATTGTTTCAAGCTGTAGAGAAGCAGGCTGTTGAGGTGCAGAGATTGTTGTTGCCAAACTAAACCAAGGCAGAGGCCTGCACACGGCAGAACAGCGGTGAGGGAAAAGAGCAGAGAGACACCTCAGATGCCCAGGGCTAAAACACACTTGGACTGTCTCTTTTCCCAGTGGGGGTGTCCAAAGACTAGTGCAGAGGTGAAAATATTACACCCCAAGGGTCAGCGTGAGTCAGCTTCAACAGCTCAACACCAACCTCCAGCCTAGGAGAACACAGCAAAACCAGCCCCGAAATTAATATCACCCTGCATTTCACAACTAAACTAACTCACCTCCACTAAATGCAGTGCCCCAAAGACAGGGAGAAGCATGTGTAAGCATTCGTTCTACATGGCTTTTAATACTAGAGTCTGTAATCATTTATTGATGGACTTACATGTGCATGTGAGGGGTGGGGCGGACACAATACATACAGGAGTTAAAAATAAAAACTTAACTTGGTTTTCTTGTCTTTTCTTAATTTCTCAATTACAGCATAAACTAGCTTCATTCTAAAGTCCCCAGGTTTCGCCCAAATCTGAACAAGATAAATGCCTTCATACAATTTGTTTACACTCAGTTCATCAGAATACTGTGAACACTCAGGTCAGCTCTGTATGTCCATGGGTGTCAAGACATAGACACTCAGATGGCTCCCAGGACGCAGTGTCGGCTTGGACTGTGTACATCTGCCGCCCACAGACTTTAACTGATCAGATTATTTATAATGTCCAGCACGGGGAAATGCTGCACAAATAGTGTATGGGATTATTTTGGGAAAAATGACAATAAGAAACACAACTGCACATGTTCAATAGAGACATTTCCCAATATTTTTTATTTACTATCTTTCATTTTATGGATGCAGAGCTCAGGACCATGGACAGGGAGTGCTGAGTTTAAATGATTTGTACTGGCTTTACGTGACTAATTTCATTAAGTACATATAGGTAGGGCCTGGGAGTTTCCTTTTGTTTAAAAAAAAAAAAACATTGCTTGTATAAAAATTCATCACAATAAATACATACTGACGAAGGGAAATGTCCTCACTGTCTTGACGGGAAAGTGACTAAACAGGACATGGGTCATGGCCACACCCACTGCGGGAGGAAGCAATGTCACACAGTGCTAAGGAGATGGAAGTCTTCGGGAAGTGCGCCCCCTGCTAAGATCATACCACCTACTTTGGGTCCATGAAGGCCATGAGGGGGCACTGCATTTCCTGGAAGTGGAGTTACACACAGTCGTGAGCTGCCGCGTGGGGCCTGGGAATCAAACCTGACCTCCTGGAAGAGCAATGAGTGCTCTTAACTGTTATATTTATGCTTTTAAATAAAAAGTTAAAAGTAGGTGGTGATGCACAGACATGCATGCAAGCAAAACATACATACACATGAATACATGGCTTAGAAAACCTACATGCTGGTTTTGAGATATGAAATCCTAGTTACTTTTCTATAGTTTATCATAGCCTATTGAGAGTTTTAAATGACTCATTTGCAGAATGTGTGAGCCCCTTACTGGGTAAATCTCTGTCCCACAGCCCTTCAAATACAAATAAAAAGGAAGCCTTCATATGGGGATCTCGTGTGTCACTGCATGCCGTGCTGAGCAGCTTGAGTGTGAAAACATTGCCTACTGATAGACTTCACAACCATTATTAAAATGTCATCCAGGACCGTGAACAAAGAAACAGAGGGAAACATCCTTAACTCCTCAACTTACTCTGAAGCTTATAAAGCTGTGTTTCTAAATAACCTTTTGAAGGCACTCCTAAATCAAAACACTATTTTGTTTTAAATTTTAAAATGTACTGAAGTACCCCAATATTACCTGTGCAATGACCTTCCACATGTGCACATCTGTCCAATCACAAACAGTTTGAGAGAGAAGCCTGCCCAGCAGAGCCCTGCCTGAGAGCCTGCGGCGTCCCTGATCACTTACGTGGCATTTCCCCATTTTTAGAGTCACTCCACTACAAGTTCACAGGATAAAACAGCATGTAAGATTTTGAAAAAGTACAAGACAAGGGAGCAGTTTCAGGAAGAGAATCTGGAAAGGAACTAAATGTCACCTACACGCCACCACCAGCTGAGATGTTCTCACCTAGCCTACAAGGGGCATGCAGTTAGGGAACACATTTAGGGACATTAAATAAAGAGTAAATTTATAATTCAAGTTCAGTTCCGACACCAGGCCCCTTCCCGCTATTCACTGTGAAGACAAAGAATAAAAGAAAATAATTTAAACTTCTTTGTACCTCAAAATATTTAAATCTGTTTTTCAGGGCCTCGATGGTTCTTAAGCTTTCTTCGTGTTGCTTTTCTTTAGCCGCCAAAAGGGACTTCAGCTTTTCTCTCTGAAACGGGAGGGAGAAATAGAGTAAGCAGAGCCTGTGCCTGAGATGCGGTAAACCTCTGCTCTGAAATAGGAACCCGTGTGTCTGCCCTTCTCAGGGAAGACCTGAGTCTTCCCTTCAGTCCCAGTCTCTGTTTACAAGACACAC
The DNA here is from genome assembly GCF_978045245.1 of Mus caroli. Classification (NCBI taxonomy): domain Eukaryota; kingdom Metazoa; phylum Chordata; class Mammalia; order Rodentia; family Muridae; genus Mus; species Mus caroli. Next base: position 59,442,507 of record NW_028227266.1, on the reverse strand, counting down.
ACAAGCTTTAAAATAAAACGTGGCAGCCTACCTCGTTTTCCAGATCATCTGCGACCATTACTTCCTAAGGTTAAGAAGAAGACACACGTTTTAATTCTTGAACATTTACCTTAGCGAGCATAAGCCTGGGAAACAGCTTGGGAAGGAGTGGGGCGTGTCCTTAAAACTGGGACAAGGGTGTGAGGAAGCCTGTCTCTGGGCACCACGTCTGTCCTGTGAGCTGCAGGAACAGCTTGATGCTTGAGTCACGTGTCTCCAGACTCACCCGCTCTTCCGCCTCTGTCAATAATCTTCAGTCCGAGTGCTTGCTTCCTCGCTCTGCTCTCTTTCTGGGATACCTATCAGCTCAGAGGCTGAGGCTCTCCCATGCTCTGCCTCCTGTTCTCCACACTCACCAAGTCCCTACCTTTGTAGAGGTTATGGGACACGTCTCCAGTTTTATTTTTGGAATCTGAATGTTCCCTCTTTAAACATCCTACTTTTAATTCCTACATAAAACATCCTCTTGTCTCATGGATAATGCTAACAGTGGACAGTGTAGAGTTTTATTTTTGGATTTCCTTTCCTTGCACAATCCATTGCTTCTGTGTTTCTCCAATGTGTGCTTGGTATCCATATCCTGGGGCTGGGGCTCTCTTAGGGTAGCTGAGGCTCTCCTAGGATAGCTGAGGCTCTCCTAGGGTAGCTGAGGCTCTCCTAGGGCAGCTGAGGCTCTCCTAGGATAGCTGAGGCTCTCCTAGGGTAGCTGAGGCTCTCCTAGGGTAGCTGAGGCTCTCTTAGGGTAGCTAAGGCTCTCCTAGGGTAGCTGACACTTTGGGCTTTCCTCAGTTCAACAGTGAGTGAACAAGTCAGGAGCTGTACACCTGTGTGTCCCAAAGTGACCTCACTGCAAGATGACACTATTGAGCCATCTCAGGCTACAAGATTAAAGAAGGTAGCATCGAAAAGACAACCGTAGAGTACCTCTTCCTCATGAACACAAATATCACTTAAGATGTCACCATGACAACTCATCCTCGATAAGATGTGCACTCAGAGAGAGACTCTGCTAAACTTGACTACAAGAATTTCCCCCTTCCTCAAGAACTTAAGGATATTTCTTACACATGCATTTGAAAAGGGATTTTACTTTATTTTGATTATGTGTATTTATGTGTAAGCAGATGTGCCCATGAGTGCGGGTGCCTGTGGGGATGAGAGGAGGGTATTAGGTCCCCTGGAGCTGGAGTAGCAGGCTGTGAGCGTCTGAGCATGAATACTGAGCCCTCTGCAAGAGTAGCACATGCTCTTGACTGCTGAAACACCCATCAGGTGCACATGCCAGAGGATGCGCCACATGTCACTGCTTCTGGGACTCTGCTTGGAGCAGTGCCCCTGGACGTCGGCCTCACTCCACCTGTCTTTCCCTCAAAGCTCAGTGAAGCAGAATCTCCCACAAGAAGGCCCCTCAGAAGTACCGTGGTGATCTGTCCTCTCTTCTAAATGACCACTGTCAGCCTGTCACCTGTCCAATGCTATGTATATATACATAATATATGTGCATATATGTACACATACACACACACACACACACACACACACGCACGCACAACCATCAATTGAAGTTTGTGGTTCCTATAAGATTACAGAACCCACTAAGGGCCATGACCCAAGTGCGCCTTCTTTAGTATCTTGATGCAAAGAGAAGAGCTGCAGGCGATGACTGACTGCAGATGACTGTTACCGTGGTAACACAGCTTTTGGATTTTCTTTTTAATTCAGACTATTTACCTCATTCAACTGTAGCTGTAAGCCATTGACTTTATCCAGGAGGATCCTCTGTTCCTGCTGAATCTTCCTCAACTTCTCTCTTAAATCTTCATTTTCAATCTCTAGATCCTTTCATAATAAAGAAAACAAATCAACACAACAGAGCAATAACCCAGGGAGATGTTGAAAGCACATCTCTACCACATGCAGATGTCTATCTAGAGAACACTTTAAAGAATACATGATAGGAAAGGGGGACTGTGGGGCTGGGGAGATGGCCTCACAGGTGGGTGCTTTCTGTTCTTGCAGAGGACCTGAATTTGATTCCTGGCACCCCTGTTGGGCAGATACCACCTGTAACTCTAGCTCCAGGGGATCTGAGATCTTCTGGTCTAGAGGTGCCCGCACACACACACACACACACACACACACACACACACATAACTATAAATCTTTTAAAAAGTTTTCTGTGCATTTTGCTTTGTTGGCAATGCTGGGTTTCAAGCTCAGGGCCCTGAACATGCCCTGCCACAAGCCACACCCCTCATTCATATGTGATAGTCTCAACAGCTCTCACATGATGGAGAAATCTGAAAACCAACATTAAATCACTGCTGTCATAGCTGGTAAATACAAGCAAACAAGAACACATAACTGTCATTGTGATGAGGGGGAAATGCAGGCAACTCTTGAAGACACCGTAGCAGATGGACGTGCACTCTTAGCCTTTGCCTAAGAGTTCCCACACTTAGGAGGACGCTCCAGTCCTTCTCCATAACCAAGCCTCACATGACGGCTAGGCAGAGCACTACCATATTCCATAGAAGGGTTCAGTTTATATGTTTTAGGTTTTATTTTTAGGGGTGTGTGTGTGTGTGTGTGTGCGCGCGCGTACTCACACCCACGTGACTACAGGGCCCCCGAGTTCAGAAGAGGGTGCTGGATCCCCAAGAGCTGGAGGCACAGTAGGTTGTGAGCCACCTTTCATACTTGTTGGGAACCAAACTCAGGTTTCTTGAAAAAGCAGTATGTTCTCGTAACCACTGAGCCATCTCTCCACCCCTGATCCCCGAGCCCTTTTTTTTTTTGAGATAGAGTATCTCTCAGTAGCCCAGGCTAGCCTTGAACTCGTGACAACCTTTGTGCCCCCACCTCTCAAATACAGTCACAAGCCACCTCATCCAGCAATAGTCTACTTTCTTAACGCTATACCACTAAGTAAAAACCCAAACCAAACACTCTTGTTCTGTCAGACTGAAAGTATCATTCATTTAGTCTGAAGGTAGTTCAATCAAGGACACTGATTAAGGGTCTTTCTACAATATAACCCATAGTAATTCCTTCCGATAACTTTAGCCAATATGAAGTGAAAGTGCAGTTAGCTTACTGGAATTATTTTTCTTAATCAAAACAAATACTACTTTAAGTTTGGGCTTTATCTCCTTAGCATTAGTGGCTCTCACTGTAAGCACTATAATTTTCTAGAGTAAACATAAATGTATGGTTTATATGGTAATCATATGTTATATCACACATATATACTTATTTCAGTGTTACTGACTTACTTATATAAGATTCATAAGAAAAGTCCATTCCTAAGGAAGGGACCATGAGAGTTTTCCTTAGGGTCCCCACAGTCTCACCTGCTAATCTGCGAACTCTCTTCTTCTCACTGTAAGCAACATTCAAATCATTTTTCCTCTTGAATTACAAGCATTTGTTTATTTAATTCATTTAATGTGTGTGCGTATGTGTGTGGGGGAGGGGAGTCACTTGCACAAGATAGGCCTTCTCCTTCCACTCTGTGGGACCCAGGGATTGGAGTCAGGTCACCACACTTGGCAGCAGTGTGAGCTGAGCCTCAGACTGTGTGGTTTGCCGGGCAGGAAGCAGACGCTTGCTTCTTTCATTACCTGAAAGCTGTGGGGTTCCCTCTGCTCCCTCGGAGGTGACTTCACGCTTCCTTCATCCTGAGTGTGTGACAAATTCCGCTTTTGTAAAACATGAAGAAAACAGTGGTTAGGATGTACAAGGTGACAGAAAAGTACACTTTCTCTTAATCTAGTGGTTCTCAATTTTCCTAATGCTGAGACCCTTTAACATGTAGTTTCTCATGTTGTGGTAGCCCACCCCCAATCATAAAATTACTTTTGTTGCTACTTCATAACTGTAATTTTGCTACTGTTATGAATCATAATGTAAATATATGTGTTTTCTGATGGTTTTAGGTGACCCCTGAAAAGGGGTCATTCCATCCCCAGGTTGAGAATCACTAAGGTAATGGGTATTACACCCATAGGTGGCTTTCATTCAATGGTACACTTCCCCATCCTCACCACAAGGTGGCAGTGTTTCCATTTAAAACTGCCAAATGGACGGCATTAAGTAAATCAGAATTTTAAACCTCTTAACTAAAGTCACAAATGTTTAAAAATGAAAAAAAAAATGTATGAGAAACACAAAACAAAAAAGGCATTCTATAAATTGCCGCCCACCACCGAAAGAACAGACCCACTTAAAAACACTGGTGGTGGTGGTTGGGGGCAGGGGAGATCATACTAAGTTTGAAAGACAGTATCGGCTTCTCTGAACATGGCTGGAGCAGAAGCTCCAGAAGCCATCGAGGAAAGAGACAGACTGTGGTTCAGCTGCAGCTGCACAGAGAGCGCCGCAGAACTAAGCTGGGTACGCCTCTGCCGTTACACACCTGCTGCTGCTGCAACTCTATTCCAGCTTAGCTTTAACAGAACCACAACGCAGCAGTGGGGACCAACACTCTCCCTTGGTGCTCATGCACACCTATCTTTAAGTCTGCACAAAAGCTAATCCAGAAAGTGAGTTCTCTCTTCTTGAGTTGTTTTTATTTCTTAAAGCTGCTGATTTAACTCTCCGAGGGTCTATTTTTTTCTATGTTATATGAGGTTTGTTTAATCAAGCTTTAGAGCATCATTTGAGTGGGTCTGGATGCAGCATTAGAAGGCAGGCAGGGCTCCATTACAGAGTCCTGCAACCATCATCTGGTCTGCACTGTTTTCCTGGCTTTGGTCACCAGATGGCATCTGACAGCTCTCAGATCATTCCATTTGACTCCCTCTTCCTTCTTCCCTCCCTCACACTGCCTACTCTCATCCTGCCAGCCTGAAACATACTAACTACATCAGTGCTAACGCTCAGGGGAACCTTCCAGGCACCGCTGGCTTCCTGTGGCAGTGCCACATACAGAATGGGGACTTCCATCCTGTCTTTGCTAGTCAGCAGTCCTGTGATGAGATACATCTAAAGTCCTGGACACACAAAGCCCTTCTTAACCTGGCACTGGCCTCCTTACACTGTGCATACCACTGCTGTCACACTGGCCTTGGCACGCCCTCCCTCAGGAAGGCTCCTCTCATGGCATGTGCTCTTGGCTTTGTTATCCCTCTGGGTGGCCTTTTATCACAGATCTGCCATAACACCATGTCTTCCCTGGCTCACGGTGCATCCCTGTTACTAACCGGAGCACTGCAGGAGGGCAGGGACTCAGCACACCACACATCCCTCAGCACTTAGAACAGGCAACTGGCACCCTACAGGTGTTCAACAAATCCCCTTTGAACAAAGGCCAGCCTGCCTTTGTCTACTACATTTGGGCTCTCTGACACTAGACACACAGCAAAGAACAAATCCAATCTACAATTGATCTCTCTATATATGTTCAATAAATCAAAGAAACATGGGAATTGGAGCCATTTTGTCTTCAGTTCCCAGCAAAATATTGATTCCTTGCATTCACTGAGATAATCCTTACATCAGGAAACAAAGTTCCATTTGCATACTGACAATCAATAACGCTTTATTTTAAATACATGTGTATTCCAGAACTCTGCTCTTTAGTTTATCTGGTCAACAGGGAAGACTGGAAGCAGCTGCTCCAGACAGAAGCATCAGCAACAGACAAGACCCATGCATGAATGCGCGCTACGTTCTGATGGAGTGAATGGCAGGCGCGCCACGGCCTTCAGATGGTGTGACAGGGCGGACAGTGTGATGAGAGGGAGATACTGGGAAAGTACCTGTTCCTTCCTCCTCAGAGCTGGGAAGTGGCCGGACTCCCCGACTAGAGCAAAGTGGGGAGCCCGGAAGGGAGCAGCCAGCAGAGGAGGGAGACTGCCAGCTCAGGCTTTGGAGCCAGGGTGTCGTGAACCAAGCCCCATTCTAACTCGGAGAGATGAGAAGACAGTGTAAGAGTTTCACTCAAACCGGGATGCAAAGGGAGGCGGCTCACAAGGAGATTTGTTAAAATTAGAACCAACTAAAGTGTTTTATGGATCATGATATTTTTTAAATTAGTCAAGCCCCTCCCTCCAATTAAACATATCTAGAAAGAAATAAGGAAAAGAAATAAGACATTAACAGTGGTATTGAAATCACAATATATAATCAGTTTTGAACTGTGTTCAGGAGGGTGTGCTGGCACACACCTATTATCGCTGAGACAGGAGGACAGCAAGACCAGGGGCAGCCTGGACTACACAGCAAGGCTCTTGCCTCCAAGCACAAAGACAAACCCACTTTCCCCTTCATTTCTTATTTCGTTGGAAGAATCTTCTCTTAACAGCATAATCAGCTCTGTTCTTAAGGCCAAAATGCCTTGAAGAATCTCGTAAGGTCCGCCTCTCGTACAGGACGAGGTGGCATGTTCAAGGTCTCGTCAGGATGTGACTTCCTACTGGAAAGTAGGAACCCAAAGCCCCTTGCCTCAGGCTGGAAAGTGCGGTATGATTAACAAGACCTCATGCCCTGAACACATACCTTGTGGGCACTGACTATCTGAGGGCAGACAACAGTGGTTAAACTCAAAACACACCACGTGTAACAACTGGCCAATTCTAAAGACATGACTTAAATGGTACGGTTAAGCAGTTATTAAAATGTAAGTAAAGACACACCTGCTGCAAAGGCGGTCCTTTCCTCCAAAGTTCTCTCCCTGGGGATGTAAAGAGAAGGCCCGTTAGACAGCAGCATGACCTAGGCAGAAGGCTTCCCCAACCGCACCATCAGGGTAACCTCGGGAGGCTTCCCCAGCTATGCCGTCAGGGTGACATGGGCGGACAGGTATTCCCCAACTGAGACACACATCCAGTTTTCCTTTACAGATTGCTACTTTTTCCTTTATTCTCAAAACTTACATTTAAAATGATATGAGATAGTCTGTTTTACCTATCAAAATTGTGAAGATTTTTTTAAATGATGATATTCATATAAATAGAAAGGTAAATTATCAAGTTATGCACAAACTTAAATATGCATCTCCTGTAATTGAGTAATTCAAATGGAAGGGAATGATGTTTTTAAAGATTTGCTTTTTTTTTTTCTTTATGAGCATGTTGGGGGATTCATGCGTACAGTACCCACAGAGGTCAGCAGACCCTGCGCAGCTGAAGTCACAGGCCGTTAGAAGCCACCCAACTTGAGTGCTGAGAACTGAACCCAGATCTTGTAGAAGGCCAGCATGTGCTCTCAACTGCTGGGCCATCTCTCCTCCCCCCACGGGCTAATCTAGGTGATTATAAAATATGTAAAAATACACACACATCAGTAGAAACCTAAATAACTTAAACACCACCTACTTAAAGTTGCTTTGTTTAAATAAATGAGATTGTGCCTTTCAATAAGAATTATGCTACAAACAAACTTTATGCAGGAACAGCCTTGCAAACGCATCATATGACACAGCTAAGGTCCAGCTCAGAGTGAGGGTGGCGGACATGTTTCCTTACAGGTATGGAACAGTCTAGAAAGGGTAGACTTCAAAATGCTAACAGACGCTCCCCAGAGAAAGCAAGCAGCTAACTTTACTGAGCTGTTCTACAGTTTCCAGCTCTTCCTGGAGAGTCAGGCACATACCTGGCACAGGCGTTTGGCATGTGCCAGATGAATATTTTAAATACACTAATACCTTCTTTAAAACTTTTTTTTTTGACAGCCTAGGGCTAAAAAGGTGGCTCAGTGGTCAAGAGCATAGACTGCTCCTGCAGAGGACTCAAGTTCAGTTCCTGGCATCCATTCTGATGGCCCACAAATGCCTGTAACTCTAGATCCAGGGGATCTGACGTCCTCATCTGGTCTCAGCAGGCAACGGCACTAACTCCAGACACATATATACACATAAACCCAAAACAGCCTTAGGATCTCTGTGGGGCCACTCTAGTCTACTGAGTTCCAGGATGGCCAGGACTACACACGAAGACCTTGTCTCAAAACAAAGAAATGAAAAACTTGGTAAGTGTAAACCTGATCACCTCACTTCTCCTTATTAACATTAGCATGGGCAGTTTTTATGTGTCCATTGCAGTATTAGTAGGACATCCCTGTTGCCTCTTCTTCCTCAGCTAGAGTTAGGCTGCAGTGATCAGAGGTGCCCTGAGGAGTCAGACGTCACTATGGCTCAGCTACCTTGACACAGGAGTTCAGTCCCAGCCTCCGCAGGGCAGCTCACCGCTGCTCCGGCTCTAGGGATCCCAGGCCCTCTTCTGGCCTCCACAGTACCTACTCCACAAACCAGCACATAGACACACAGAATTAAAACTAAAACTTGCAAACATTTAAAAAACATGTCCTTCATAGAAACCCACCACCGCCTTTGTTGGTGTTTTCCGACGCCGTCTTCAGTAGGTTCAGGATGTCCAGGTTGTCACCAATTCTTGCGTAGTAAGAACTGTCGTGGCCAAGGGCATCCAGCAAGGTCAGGTCGGCACCATTTTTCACGAGGACTTCTACGGCGTCTCTGCAACCATACTCGCAGCCCAGCATCAGAGCTGTCCTGAGAGCAGACAGAAAAAAACAAGACCTTGTGGAAACTCCAAGGAATATTCCAGAAATACCCTGTTAGGAAAGCCTCCCCTTTAAAGAGCATATGTCACCTCAAGAAGTTACATTTCCTACGGATTCAGATATTACTTCATCGTTTTGTATCTTTAACTCATCCCATTTCTAAAACAAACAAAAACCCTGTTGCAGAGAGAGAAATCTAACTTCGTTTTGTTGCTGTTTCCCAGCTTCAAACTCACTGTGTAGCAGAGAGTGATCTTGTGCCCTGTTCTCACTACCCTGGCCCCCGTGCTAGGCTTACAAGCATGCACGCCATGTCTGTCTTTCTGTCCCCTTTCACACTTTAACTATGTCAATCACTAAGTCAACCTAGTTTGTTCCAGTTCTTCAATGTCCTTTTAACTGGCTGCAAAAATCTTCCCCAACTACAGTTGTCGGCTCAAAACCCAAATGTTCAAACACTTCGGTGAACTAACCAAATTCCCACAGACTTTCCCTACAAATCCCTCCCCCATCGGAGGAAGTCAGATTCTGCTCTTGATGTCCTGTTTAAAGGAGTCTTGCTGGGCTGGGGACACAGCTCAGTTGCACAGTGCTTGCCTAGCATGCACAAGGCCCTGAGTTTGATCCCCCGTACCCTGCAGGCAGGGTTGTATGTGCCTCTGATCTCAGCACCCATGAGATAAGGGCCTGACGATCAAAAGACCAAGGTCATCCTTAGCATCATGGCAACTGTGAGGCCAGCCTGGGATCCATGAGACCCAGCCCTAAATAAATAAATGAATAAGTAAATAAATAAGCAAGCCAATAAATAAGTAAAGCATAGGAGGTAGGATGAAAGAGCCTTGCTTCCTCGTAGGCAGGCCTTTCAGAAGTTTACCCACACTATCATGAATCTATCCTGTTTCCACAGGAGCATCTCAGACTTGTGTCTACAAAGAACAGTCATGTGGCAGTACAACTAAGTTCCCAACTCAGTCAGGAGAATCCTGGAAAGTCCTGTCACGTCTACCCTTACCACTGAGGGAACAGACACCCGAAGAAATACCGACAGATCCTGCATCTCTGAAAGTGGGTGAACTAATCTAATGAGTGACTCCCTCCATAGCTAATAACGTTACTGAGCCTATATCTAGTAAACTGACAGATCCTATAGCTACTATGTGACTTACCCTCTATCTACTAAAGCAACTGACCCCACAGCTAATGAAGCGACTAATCCTATATCCACTGAAGTGTCTGCTTCTATACCCACTAACGTGACTGACCCCATATCCAATCAAGTGACTTACTCCATTGCCACTAAAGAAACTCATATAATGTCTGACTCCTGTTTCAATTGTGAACACTGAATATCCTTGTCTTGTTTTTCTATGCATGCTCTCTTCTGTAGCCACACCCCTCTGTAGTTGCTATCAAAACATCTATACATAAACTAATAAAAATTTTCTTACTAGATTAAAAAAATGCTAGAGATATAACAAGAAGAAAAACTTAAAAAGTGTCAAAAATTATATTTCCCAAACCATCTGCTACAAGCTTATACAAATATGACCAACTCTCCTCACTTTGAGAGTGAATTTGAGTGAATTTCCGGTGAAGGCAAAGTGCTCTGAAACACGTAAGGTCAATAGAAATATCAAACATTATAACGGGGTCTGCGTGGTCACCCTTCTTTAATCCTAAGTTTAACTTCAAAACTGAATCTTCTTAGTCATGCCTGGAATTGGGCACGTGATATCTACGTAAACAGGATAATGCAAAGATGCCTCAATCACTGGTGCCTTACTTAAGAATTTCCTTCTTTGAAATAAAGGGGACGTAACAGAGTGGAGAGGGCACGGAGCAATAGCAGAATATGATCAATATACAACATGTGCTTGTATAAAGATAGCCTTATGTAACACAGCACTGTGTTCAAGGAATATATGCCAAAAGAATTTTAGAAAACAATTCAAAAAGAAATATCTGCATAATAAAAACTCAAGCTAAAAACTCTGATACCTAAATATTACTTTATTGTATCTGTCTACTTCCAGTGAGTTACAAACAGTAGGATGCACATTAAAAAGAATAAAATTAAAGTAAATGGGTATATGTTAGTAATTATAAATGCTCAGAAATTCTGGCTAAAATATTATAATAAAGAAAACAATTGAGGGAATATTTTCCAGTTATATGTCAATAGGAAATAACCAAAATCATAGTTCTTGTCTAAGTAAGCATTGTGACATAATTGATCAAGAAATGAGACAATTATAGATAGAAATTACCAGACCATGTCGACTGAATTAGCATTAAATACAGAAGGAAATATCAATGAAGAGACTCTGTCCTGGCTAGTTTTCATTGACACCTGAACCAGCTTAGAGTCATTTGAGAAGAGGGAATATCTAGACCAGACTAGCCTGCAAGCATACTGTGGGGGATTTTCTTGATTGTTAATTAACGTAGGAGGTCCTGGCCCACAGTGGGCAGGCAGCTCCATGCCTAAGCAGGTGAGTTTGGACTGTATATAAAAACTAGCTGAGCATGCGCCTGAGAGTCAGCCAGCAAGCAGAGTTCCTCTGTGGTGTCTGCTTCAAGTCTTTGGCCTGGGTTCCCTCATTAGTGCTCTGTAGACTAAAATAACCCCACCCCTTCCTCTCCTGAGCTGCTTTTGGTCTGAGTGTTCTATCCCAGCCACCGGAAGGAAACCAGACCAGGCATTTAAGGCACAGAGTGAACTCAGGCCTGCAGGCAGCATTACTGAGCCCTGGCAGGCTAAGGGGAATCCCCAAGGAAAACCCAAAATGGTTCCACTGTCAAACTCCAGGATACCTAAGAGCTACTTTGATCTCAAGATATTCTCTCCTGTAAAGAAACAAACTGTAGATAGTTTCTAAAGTGTCTTTAAGTGTGCCTATAACATTAAAACCCTTTAGAAAGTTTTAAATAGCCATGGTAGGATTCCTGTCTTCTTAGGTTTCTGACCCAAATGTGGGCCCTAGAATAGTGAGAATTTTTGGTTTCTTTTAAAAGGCAGTTATGGGGGCTGGTGAGATGGCTCAACGGGTAAGAGCACTAACTGATCTTCCGAAGTTCCTGAGTTCAAATCCCAGCAACCACATAGTGGCTCACAACCCCTGTTATGAGATCTGATGCCCTCTTCTGGTGTGTCTGAAGACAGCTACAGTGTACTTAGATATAATAATAAATAAATAAATCTTTGGGCCGGAGTGAGCGGGGACTGAGTGAGCAGGGACTGAGCGAGCAGAGGTCCTAAAAATTCAATTCCCAACAACCATATGAAGGCTCACAACCATCAGTACAGCTACAGTGTACTCACATACATTAAATAAATAAATAAATAAATAAATCTTTAAAATAAAAAAAAATAAGAAGGCAGTTATGTTCTGGGCATAAGTTTTTGTTTTCATCCTAGGTGTGGGATATGGGGCTGCTTCAGATTGTCCACAGCAGCTGACTCTGACTTGTGTCCTGCTCTGGCAGGGGCGTGATTCTGCCAGGTGCAGATAGTTGATGTGTGGAATTCTGGGGACTCTTGAGAGGGCACAGAAATGCGGCTGCTCCCCGTGCTCCCACTGCTCCATTGCTGTTTGCTGGTTGGCAATCTCCTGATGATAAAGACTGGACTTACCCCCAAGGAACTCCATGACCCGAATCAGCAGAAAGTATTTGAATAACATCAACCCCCCCCCTTCCCTCCTACCTGGTGTTGGGAGGTCGGAGGGATAGAGTGGGGAAGGATGGTAGGGAAGGGAGCCCAATACAAGTCCAGTGACAGCCAGCCTTCCTTGGAAGAGAGCTAGGTGGGAGGACCATGTCCTAGCAACAGTGTCACAGACCTGCAGCTGCTACAAGGAACCACCCCAAAAGAGTCACCTGTTTTGTTTGTCTCTGGAATTGACATCTGCCCCTCTGTCTATCAGCAACTGACAAATCGTCGGCCTGCACATCTGAGTCGCCAGAACAAGTGGTGTCCGCCCGTCCTAAGCGACAAGAAAAACAAACCGACATGAAGGCAGGAGTCTTCCAGGAAGCGAGTGTCACATGTCGGTTGAAACGAGCGGGAACAACCCGACTTACTATATCTTTGGCATTCACGGAGGCCCCGTGGTCACAGAGCAGCTGGATGCTGGAAGGACAGTCTGCCATGGCTTGGAGACACAAAGGGACAGTGACAGTGAACACCTGCTGACAGGGGGAGCATTGCCAGGTCCAAGTACAGCAGCCTAAATACTACACTCTACAAGCTGCCCAACTCCACTCCCTTCTCCCTTAGCCTACCACAAAGAGGAGCTCTGCAGAACTGCAGAATTATTCATTTACTTTGAACTCCTGGCCAACGGGAATCCGCGTTGTTCCTCCTTACCTCCTACCTATCTACCAAACTGGCCGGCCTGTAAATATTCACTGAATAAATCTTTTATTTCAAGGCTTAAGTTCTACTTTACTTTTAATTATGTGGGCACGTGTGTAGGGTGGGGGAACGGTGTGCACACGCATGCAGTCCCCATGGAGGCCAGACGAGGCCATCAGATCCCCTGGAGCTGTTTGTTAGCCACCTAACATGGGTGTAAGGAATTGAGCTCGGGTCCTCTGGATAAACAGCAAGCTCTCTCAATTGCTGAGACATCTCACCCGCCCCTGAATGAATCTTCTTCGGCTGCAATTAGTAAATTTCAATTTTAAGCATACAAATTTGTTGCTATTTTTTTTATCTACCATTTAATATTAAACCCTTAAAATATTACTTTCAGGGATTCGATGTATTCAGAAACCATCGTGTCCCGGAGGGAGTCTCGGCTCACCTGCGTCGTGAAGGGCAGTTCTTCCTTGAAGGTCCACATGCTCAGTGGGACAGTTGTACTGTTGAGACAGAGCGACGGGGTGATGTGGGAAGGCTTTGTTTTAAAATTCAAGATCCACATTTGAGTGAACAGCTGTTATTTAATCTTAAAATATTCCACTTATCAAAGAAAGTAAAGATGCTCAGACAATACACTAAATATTTTGACGTGAAACAAATATAATAATGCCACATAACTGTGAACCGAACAGTATTCACCCAACAGGAAACATATGCCCCTTACAATAGCCGGGAGTACTGAAAAGATGGTATTGTTTGGGCTTCTTTTTTTTTTTTTTTTTTTCTTCCCAGCAAGAGGTAAAATGAATCTGAGAACAAACCAGTTCTAAGATCAACACAGGCTGCACACTTCGGTCAGAGGCTTCATGCAGCCAAGTGGCAAGCACGAGCCCGTGGCTGCTGGATGAAAACTCATGACACTGCCCTCATGCTGTGAGAGTCATCTGTGTGGAGACACAGACACACACGAGCCCACGCTCTCCCCTGTCTCACGCCTGCTCTAGGCCGCAGACAGCTCTGGTCCCCAGCTCACATCAACAGGAAGGTCAAGCCTTCATTGTTTATTTTTAATACACTGAGTTATGTGATTCACTTCCCTCGAATTCTTGTTCCTTATTGTTCACATTCCTTCACAAAGGATGGAAAAATTAACACGTAAGTGAATAGTTCGGGTTAGCCTGCCACTCTTTGATCCCAGATTCTAAAGACACTAAGAGCGCACTCAAGCTTTAGGGTCTCACTTAGAAGCAAGTGTCCCGCCATGCCTACCTGTAGAAGTTTCTGCAGGCACAACGCATGTCCGTACTTAGCTGCCAGGTGAAGCGCATTCCTGCCTACAAAAGCAAACATTTCAAGTCTGTGTGAAGGATTAGTTTCTTCATACAGGAGTCTTCGTAGAAATACAACATTTTTTGTCCAACTGGTTGACAGTATATATAATCTGTAAACAGGCTTTCAGTTTCTAAGATGTTTGACATCTTAGTAATGCAACACACACACACACACACACACACACACACACACCTCTAAAGACAGCTAAAAAATGAATCCTGCAAGTTCCTAATGGGTTGGAGGTCTGTCTGTCTTCATGTGCCTCCAAAACTTCAGCACAGAGGGCAGTGCCTGAGACACAGTAGTTACACAGTGGCACAGGGACGAACAGGAAGGAAAGGGTAGGCTCTGAAGATGGCTCAGGAGTTAAGAGCACTGGCTACTCTTGCAGAGGTCTTGGGTTCAGTTCCCAGTACCCACATGGTGACTCCAACCATCTGTAACTCCAGTCCCAAGGGATCTGACACCCTGTTCTGGCCTCACCATGATGTACAGCCATACAGACAGGCAAAAAACACCAATCTACATACAATAGAAAATAAATACATTTTTTTTTAAAGACAAGAAAGATGGTATAGAAAAAGAAAAGAAACACTTAGGTTTCACCTAACATTTCTGGCTAGAACACTCTCTCTCTCTCTCTCTCTCTCTCTCTCTCTCTCTCTCTCTCTCTCTCTCACACACACACACACACACACACACACACACTTGTGCGCATATGCACTAACTTATTTGTGGGTAGCCATGTGCCACAGCAAGTGTCTTAGGACAGCTACAGGAGTCAGTTCTCTTCATCCACCATGTGGGTCCCTGTGGGGACGAAACTGAGGCCATCCAGCTCGGGGGGGGGGGGCAAGCGCCTCTGTCCACTGAGCCATCCTGTTGTTCCCCCTGTTGCAACTATATGTCCTTACACATACATCTCACTTAGATAGTGAAAGGCATAAGGGTTTCATGGGCAATGCCAACACCCAACCTGTCATGCCCTTTAGCTCTTTCACAAATATCTTAATGTGCAGCTTGCTTTCACAAGCACATTGGCTAGAAAAGAGACAGACACACAGGCTTTCAACACGCATAGGGTTTAATGTGAGTTTAAGTAAGCTGTACGCTTCCCCAGGTCTGATCAGCCAGGTTCTAACGCCAACCACAGAGAGTGTAGGACCAGGCACAGCACAGCCAACTGCACCCACGCTCCCTCTTGTCTGTGAAACACGATGGTGGCACACTTCAGTTCCTGAGCTGCAGGCATAGCTCAGAGGGCTGGCAAGAGGGCTCAGGGGGCAGAGGCAGTCACTTCCTGCCTGGTGACCCAAGTTCTCTCCTCAGGATCCACATGGTAGATAGAAGGAGAGAAGCAATTTCTGCTTTTGTAACTCTGACCTCCACGTGTGTGCTGGGGCATGTGAGTGTGAACTTGCACACACCCACCCACGCAAGCAAAAAATAAAAATATTTATCCAAGTTCATCAACAGCTAAAGCTCTCACTGAAGGAAGAACAACAGCTGTGTCCAAACACTTGCATATTTACCTTGAATGTGCAAACTCAGCAGTGAGATTTAAAGAGACAGACAGGGGCAAGCAAGAGATGAGGAGAAAAATAAGATTCCAACTGTCTAAACAACTTGTGATCCAGCCAGGCAAACCCAGTCCAGGCTCCCTAGGGGCACTGGACTCTTGTGGAGCCTGGGGCAAGTGACTGAGTGAGTGAGCGCTCACTCGTCCTACCCTTGTTGGCTGAGGTGCAGAGAAGTGATGTGAATTAACATGACTGAAGACTGTAAGGTGCTCAGCAGCTCTGAAGAGCAGCCACCCAGATGCTATAGAATGTCACCTGTCACTATCCCTACCACCACCACGGAAGCAGTTATGTCTCCAGCACATAAGACACCTAACCGAGTGTCAAATGCCCTCGTCACAGAGAGGACATGGCACAGGATGTGAATGTAAATGAAACAGTCCCTTAAAGTCTCTAAAGCCGGCACTGTGGCCCCAGCACTAGCCGGCAGGCCTGCTACCCTCTCAGCCTGCATCCCCTACACTTGACCTCTCCCATGGCAATACTCAAGAGTCAATGTTTTCTCAACTCAGCAGCTCAGGGTCCAAGCAATGGCTCAGAGGCACAAGAGCGCTTGCTGCTCTTGCAGAGGACCTGGGTTCTGTTCCCAGTACCTCCATCAGCCAGCTTGCAGCCAGCTCCAGGGGATTTTACAGTCACTTATGGCCTCTACAGTGACTGCGCTCACACGGTGCACAGACATATAGGCAGACATGCAATGCATACACCTAAAATAAATCTAAGTCAATGGTAAGCAAATAAATAACCTAAAGCAGAAACTGTTATTTCACTTTTCAAGTCTGTCTGATTTCGAATGTGAGGAATAGCTGAGGGTGTAACGGCTGGAGTGTTTGCCCAGTGTATGAAAGGCCCAATCTTTAGAAAGACAGAAGGAGGGAGAGAGGGAGAGAAGAAGAGATGGAAGGGAGAGATGGGGAGGGAGGGTTATTAATGGAGGAGGTGTACCTGCACTGTCCCTGGTTGCAACATCAATGCCATGTGTAAGGATGGCATTCAGACACTCCAGATTCCCTTTGGATGCCACGACGTGGAAGCTGAATGAAAGAGAACACCCGTTATGCCATAGAAACTAACAAAGGTAAGTTAAATGTTCATGAGCTAGAGATGGCTCAGTGGCTAAGAGCACTGGTTACTCTTCCAGAGGACCTAGGTTCAATTCCGAGCACCCATATGGCAGCTCACAACTGTCTGTAACTCTAGTCCCGGGGAATCCAACACCCACTTCTGGCCTCCTTGGGCTCAAGGTATACATGTGCACAACAGATACATATGCAGGCAAAACATGCACTCACATTTAAAACAATGTTCTATCAATGTCATCCCTTATTAACATACACATGTGCATACACACACACACACACACACACACACACAGTGTTACAAAAGTTTTTTAGTTACCAGATCTGAAATTCTTAAAAATCTGATTTATAAACTAGCCAGGACACTCTAGAAGTATCTCCTTAGTATGAAACACTTGAATATTCTACAGCTTTGATAAGAGAAAAGGTCATTATATAATATCATTAGCCCTGTAATTTATTATTTTGCTATCAAAACCCCTGGTGCTTCTTGGAACTAAATTAATGTACACTGGACTTTTTCCTCTTGCCTTCCTTTTTTTTTTTAAGCATGTGTATATCCCTGTGGGGTGTGTGTGTATATATATGTATTTGAGGGTGTGTGTGTGTGTGTGTGTGTGTGTGTGTGTGTGTTTGAGGGTGTGTGAATGCACATGGAAGCCCGAGGCTGACACTGGGGTCTTCCTTCATCAACTCTGTCTTACTCAGGGAGGCAGGGTCTCACAATTGTGCCTACCCAGTCAGCCTGCCCAGGGCCCACCAGTCTCCACTCTCTGAGCTCAGGAGTTGACAGGCTGACCCCTCCCTGCACCCCACCTCTCCATGAGCTCAGGGATAAGAACTCTGGTCTTTGTGTTTGGGTGGCAAGCATTCACCCACTAAGCCACTTTCTAACCACACTGGAACATTTCTAAATGTTATTTTGTTTGATTTGAAATGTCCTGAAACTACCCCCAGAACGTTATAGAAGAGAGTTAAGACCACAGCAGAATAGACTTTCTTTGGAATTACCAAGCTAAGCTATCCCATGCTTTCTCCCTCCCACAGTGACTATTGTCAACATTTAATTCTTCCTCTTCTACCCGTGTGACTGACATTTCACACAAGCAGACCCCATTGATGACAGCCCCTAACAAGGTAGTCAAGCCTGCGTAAGACGCTAACTTTGGGGCTGGAGAGAGGAACCCACAGTTAAGGGTACTTGCTCCTCTTCCAGATAACTCCTAACACCCTCATCAGTTGGCTTACCACAACCCGGAACTCTGCACCAGAGGACCCGCCCCTTCTGTTTTCCATTGGCTCCCATATACATGTGTGCACACATACACATAAAATAAAACCTTTTATTAATAAACTGGCACTGACTAGAACTCATCCAAATCCAAACTTGTGAGGAGATGAGCATTGTGGGTAAAAGGCCCTGAGTCCAAGGTGACAGAGGAAGGATTTCCTGGGCAAGAGGACTGCCTCTGAAGATGTCAGGAGGAGGGCGTGAAAGTGCAGGCCCACGCTGGGCTCACCCTCAGCAGGAGGCTCCTTCCCTGGCCAGAGCAGAGGAGCTCGGTTTCCCACTGCTGAAGCCTTATTCTCCTGGCACCTCATCCCTGCCTTCACCAGTCTCCGTAGAATTAACATGTTTATGCCATATAAGTCCAATATTGATTCCTTCTGTGGTTTGTGGGTTTCGTCCCACTCAACTGCAAACTCAATAGTAAAAACAGAGTTTACTGTCTGTTTTACTTTTTGTTATGCTCTCTGACACAAGTGTGACGCCACACTCTCAAATGTCTGAACAAGTAAAGACAAAAGGCAAAATGCAGAATAGCTTGCAAATTGATTCTCAGATAGCAGGTCATTATAAGACTCTAATAATCCTAAGACAGGTGACATGCAACCAGAGAATGAGCCCCTCCCTAGGACAGCAGGGCTGAGGACAGCTCAAAGCACTCAAGCTGTTCTTAACAGACAAACCCGTTCTTCATTTTAATAGGACAAACACATTTGGGCCACGAGCATCATTAGGTCTCCTGAGACAATCACAACCCACAACACACTGTGTGGCCCTCTAGAGGCAGAGTTCTCCTCCCTACTAAGGTCTAAGACTGTGGAAATGCCAGTTTGGGATCATTTGTTTACACTCCTCAGCTCACAAACTTATAAAGACTATGGTCTTCATAACAGCCCACCACGACACTGACCGTGCACACGAGAGCAGGATTCCCAGCTAATCCACAAGCACTGCCCACGCTGCAGAACTATAAATAGCAGGCATGCTTCAGGAAGAACACATGTCAGTCATAGAAACATGGGCACAGAGCTGTACGTGACATAGGAGAAAGCTTTACAGAAACACTCTGCAACTAAGAAAACCTCTTTTTAAATACATGTAGTATATGTGTATGGGGGGGGGTGTCTTTCTATGACTGTGTATCTTTGTGTGTGTGTGTATGTCTGTGTGTGTGTGTCTTCATGTCTGTGTGTGTCTGTGTATGTATATATATGTTTGTATTATATGTCTGTGTGTATGTCTGTGTGTGTGTGTGTGTGTGTGTGTGTGTGTGTATGCCTGTGTGTTTGAGGATGTCTGGAAGCCAGAGACAGTGTTGGATCCACTGGAGTAGAGTTACAGGATTGTGTGCCTGCACTGGATATTCTTGATCAATAACACTGGTTTCTACCGTTACCACCATCTCTAGTGTCTTTCTGGAACCACAATAGGTCTTGTTGCTTCATAAAAGAATTTCAAAACCTTGGGACTAGAGAGATGGTTCTGTGGTTAAGAACACTTGGCTACTCTTAGAGAAGACACGGGTCCAATTCCCAGTACATATACACAGTGACTCACAACAGTCTATATCTTCAGTCCTAGAGGATCCAATCCATGTTTCTGGCCTCTGAGGGCTCCTGAATGCCCACATACATATACTTGGGCATGCACACACACGTATATACACATAAAATAAATAAAATATTTTCAAAAGTAAAAGTAAAAAAATGAAAACGAAATTATTTCAAAATGAAATTGTTTTTAAAATTTTCAAAATTAAGCCGGGCAGTGGTGGTGCACACCTTTAATCCCAGAACTTGGGAGGCAGAGGTAGGCAGATCTCCTCTGTGAGCTTGAGACCAGCCTAGCTCCAGAGCAAGTCCCAGGACAGCCAGGGCTACAAAGAGAAACCCTGTCTTGAAAAATATAACAAAACACATTCAAAATTAAAAATAAAAAAAAAACACTTCAAATTAAAATTGTTTTGCCACTAGAGATAATATAGAAGATACATCTGTAACACATTAAAGTTCGCTAAATCCAAAGTGCTTTCATTAAGAAAGAATATATAGCTAACCATATAAATAAAAAGGAAAACATCCTCCCCTGTGCATCCCAGGTAGACGGCTACTTCCTACAAAGAAACCCTGGAAGTCTAACAGGACCCAAGTGTTCACCAAATGACACCAAATGACGATTCTGTGGGGCTCGGTTAATAAAGATATTCGTACACATGAACTTTTGACCAACAGACACCAGACACTCAACAAACCGCCCATTCCAAACACCGAAAGTACAAGAACTGTGGGCACACGCACAGAGGGCTTTACCACCCTTAGCGATGGGGAAACAAGGAACTAGACAGAAGGGACTATAACTCACTTGTAGAGATTACATTTTACCATCTGTGCTATAAGCCACATCAAACATCATAAGATTTGTCAAAAAAAAAATAGGAGTAAGACATAAAAATTAACTTGTTTTTAAGGTAAAAGGAATTCTACTTGACTGGGCATGATGGCGCACACCTTTTAATCCCAGCACTTAGGAGGCAGAGACAGGTGGATCTCCATGGGTTTGAGGTCAGTCTGGTCTATATCTTGGTGAAGTTAGGTAAGGCTACATGGAGATATCCTGTCTCAATGAAAGCAAACAAAGAAACAGACAACTAGAAAGCTACTGGACAAAACTGAAAGACTGTGAAGCCAACAGTTTCAAAGTTTATTGCTGTTAAAACCTAAATTGTAGTCTCACTTTGCTCAACTGAAACTTTACACATTCCAAAGTCATAATCTACATCAAACATTAGTGATTAGATTCCTAATATTCACTTCTATATTTAGCAGCTCACTTCCAACCACACAATTTTGAAGAAAAAAAAATCCCCTGCAAGGCTAAGACAGGGAGTTTAGGAAATGGGACTTTTCACCACTGGTGCTGGGAGGGCTCCTGGCTACAGTTGTCAGGGCTGTAATTAGAGTCTTAACAGAATCAAGATCTACCCTTTAACCCAACTGCCTCTTAGCCTCAACCAGAAAGGAAACGGTGCAGATGTGGGTCGGGTGGGGAAGGGACATTGGCTCAGAGGCACAGAGTAATCCGGGAGTCCGTTCACACAAACACAGTGAGGGTGGGCTCTCTGACTGTGTCTCCCTGAGGCAAGCCAGGTCTCCAGCTCCTCTCTGTTCTGCTCAGTTTTGCTGAAACAAAAATGATCTAAATAAATGAAAAACTCCAACTGGGGCTTGGAGGAAAGGCCAGTGCCCTTTACTGAATGCTCCCAAGGTGGGAAGCTGGGGCCACATCCCAGCTCCAGGCCTCCTGAGGGCAGAACAAGCTAATTACGTTCTCAAGACTTCTCTCTGCGTCTTTCACTTGGCTGCCTCAAAGATAAAATATGATGAGGACTGAGGAAAAGTTTGTCAATAAGAATTCCCCAAATAGCACAGGCTGGGCTTTGCCTAAGCAGCTGGACACAGGAAAGAATTAAATGGAGGACAACTGTTAGTTTGTCTAAAATAGTTCAAAGTAAACAGTTCTGTGTCAGACCTTTAAAGTCACAAGAGGGATAGCCACAATTCGCAGGTGGCATTTGGACCCCAGGGCTTTACCCAGACCTCAGTGACAAGGGGATACTCACGCCGATCTGCCTTCCACATCTAGCTTGCCAGGATGGATGCCCTTTTTGGCAAGGATGGAGGATACTTTCTCCACATCCCCTCTTTCGGCAGCCTTCATCAACCGGTCATCGTACTTATTCCACTCCGCTGATTGCTACAGGAGGAGGAGAAAGGAAACAGCATAGCTTGTTAGTCAGCTCCCTTATGAAGGAGAGGAGACAGCAGGCCCTGGAGAGTGCATCACTCAGTTCCCAGCTGTACCCCAAATCCCTCTCTCTCTGCTATCCTCACTTGGCCAGAACAGCAGATTATTTATTTATGTATGTATTTAGTTACTTACTAACTTATTGGAGATGGGGTTTCTCTATGTAGCCCTGGGTGACCTGGAACCAGGCTGGCCTTGAACTCACAAGGATCCATCTGCTTCTGCCTCCTTAGTGCTGGGATTAAAGGCGTATAAACCCTTTCCCAAGTCATGTCTATTTACCTTAAACTTGAAAGAAAAATGTGTGTTTTCCATGTTTGATATCCTGTTGGCATCTTTGGGGCAAAGAAACGCAATTAATAATTACTGAATCCCCCACCCCACTCCTCAAGCTACCCAGAAAACTACAATTATGAGATACTCATGACCGAAGAGAGGAGTCACACTCCGGGCATCAAATGTCGTGAGTGGTAGAGCTGGGCCTTGGCTCCGACGGGTCCCTGTCCTGCTATGGCTCACACTTTCATAGATGTCTCCAGTTACTATCTCCAGCACCCCTAGGTGCAGTCAGTGGAACTCTGTGCACTGTAGCACACTATAATGACTCCTATTTCAAAGGTGTTAGAAATACAGCTGTACATATACAATATTCCATAGACCAAGGAATGAATCATACCTGTACATTAGGATAAAAAGAAACTAAAGAAGAAAGACTCTAAAGTATTGCCCTTTTGTTTGTTCATTGTTAATGCTGTTTAAGAGACAGGATCTTCCTATAGAGCCCAGACTGGCCTCAAACTGAGGCCATCCTCCTGCCTCAGTCTCCCAAGGTATGTACCACCATTGTCAGCACATTTTTTTTCTATTTTTGCAAAAACTCAGTGCATATAAACTTAAAAGGAAGGCGAAGGTCATTTAAAAAACAGGAGGAAGTAGCACACAAGATATATTTTAGTCACATCAAGGTTATGTTGGCTTTGATCCAAGAGCATACCGTGAGGCCAATAATTTGGGTCTTTTCTTAGTGCATAGATGTATCAGAACATGGGGTAAAACTATAAACATATGGGCTAGAGAGATGGCTCTGTGGTTAAGAGCACTGGCTGTTCTTCAGAGGACCTGGGATCAATTCCCAGGACCCAAATGGCAGCTCACAACTGTCCAGTTCTAGGGGATCCAACACCTTCACATGGACAGACATGTAGGCAAAACACCAATGTACATAAAATAAAAAATAAATTACTAAAAAAAGAAAATATAAACATCTATGTTTACATATATGTGAACATCTATAAGCATAGGTATGGTTTAACATTTAGAGAGAAGACCAAGGAAAAGTTCATTATTGAGTGATAGAACACGTTTTTAAGCACATAAGATTTAATCTTATAAAGTATCACATTGGGGCTGGCAAGATGGTTCAGACACTGAAGGTACTTGCCACCAAGTCTGACAACCTGAGTTCAATCCCCACGCCCCACATGGTAGAAGGAGAGGCCTGACTCCCACAAATTGGCCTCTGATCTCTGGCCACAAGCAATGCTATGTGCACACTCTTGTGCATACACACATAAAGTTTTTTAAACCGTGATAAAATAGTACATTAATTCACTGCTAAGTCCCATGCTAAACCAGTGCTACTTCTGTAACTCTGTAAGATGCAAGCATTTTCACGTAATTGGCAAAGTCAATTAATCCTTTGCCCACAAAACCCTCTAGATGTTTAAAAAGAAAAAAAAACCAAACAAACAAAAAAAAACAAAAAACACCACTTCCAAAATCTTCATAGTGAATTCTAGCAAGTGACTCATGAAACACTTGAGAGAGAAAAAATTGAACATGAAGATGTTTTTAACTCACTCCTGAGATTTACTTTCACGGACCCTGGTTTGAGCATCCATGGACTTCAGAAACGGAAGAATGAGGTTCAATTTAGTAATCAACCCATCTTCCTTTAACTTCCTAAGTCCAAACAGCCAACATGTGAGCAATGTCGGCCTCCTGACTCAAAACCTAACGTAGAGTTTACGCCTCACCTCTTTCACTTTAGAGCAAAGCAACCTAGCGCATGGCATGGCTCGGGAGTAGCAGTGGATTTAGAGGGAAGAGATGCTGCACTGTCGGATGCCGGGAGGGTTAGGTCATACTCACCACACAAATACCTGCCCTAGCTGATTAGTTTATCCTCAGACTTACAACAGCCCTGACCCCCAAAGAAACTTGCTGGGCAGCAAAAAAGCTCTACACAGCTCACAAAGCCCTACAAACCCCACAGGAAGCCTTTTAAAAGAGGAGGCAGAGGAGGAGGAGAAGCAGGAGGAGGAAGAGGAGGACGGGTCAATATGATTAAAGTCTCATGTGAGCGAGTAATTCTACATCCAACTTCATTAAGCACCATTTCCAGTTCTGGCCCAAAGTCAGTTAACAGCACTACCGCCAAGTTATTAACATTCTATCCTGTGCTTTTTAAGTCCAGAAAAACAAAAGCTCTTTTCAGTTGCTGTTAATACTGTGGGCGAGCAGAGGGGAAACGGTCAGCACAGAAATTGTCATTTATAAAACAGGAAACTTGAAAAGCACTGGAGAAGCCTGTGTACAGATCTTTGTTCCACAAGATACCTACTGAGTGGTTAGAAGCGCAAGGCAGCCAACAGTTCATCATAGCCAGCCTCCTGATCCGTGCTGCCACCGTGAACGACCCTGCATTAAGTTACAAATCTCTGCAGCTCACAAAGCCGATCTGCAGATGCCTAGCAAGGGACTCGGCCCCTCACATGCTGGGCTGCACGTAGCTTGGATCCCCAGGCTTAATTTCTTCATCTTTTGGCTCCTTCTCCACCTTCTTAAGACTGTAAAGGTCTCCTCTTTGCTGCCGAGCACGGGATGCAGAGCTGCCCAAGTCAGGTATGTAACTCCTCCTCTTTCTTACTTTCTTGTGAGCGGCCGGCTTCCAAAGTCTTCCCCTTTCAGGGACCCCATTGGAAGACACCCCACATCCTGCTTCATCCACGCTGCAGTCCAGACACTGCTGTGCACAAGACTGGCCACCTCCGAAGTGACCGGTAAACAGTGTGTGGCCTGCATCACATTAGGGCAGTTCTATTTTCGATTCCATAGAACCTGACAGCTGGGTGAAAGAAAGGGGCTGAGAACTCGTTGTCAATGCATGCCTTCCTTCTGAGTAACTAAACTCAGGGCTCCTGGGGAAATGACTCAAGCACATTGTGAAACACGCTGACCACGTCAATACAGTCCGTGTGAGTGTGTGACGAGGAGACCAGGGGGTGGGAGGTGGACAGACAAATCTGGTTATTCAACAAAACAGTATTTAAAGCCAGTTTCAATCTTAGGGCCATCTATCATAGAGTTACACTAGCCTGAACAAACAGGATATAAAATTCTATTTAAAGCAAATGTGTCATGCTTTCATTTAAGGAAATGTATGCACACACACACACACACACACACCCCACCTTGAATGTTAGTACCCCCGGCTGGCTAGCTCTGCCTACAACCAGGTTTCAGCTTACAACTGCTGCCAGTCTGTCTCCTCACATGTCAAACAAGAAGGGACAAGGGCACTGCCAAGCATGGTGATGGAGACTGTGCCACAAATTTTAATTTAAAACTTTAAATTTAACACTTGGCATCCTGCATTTCCAAGCTTAGCGCCCTGTCTGTGAGAATGAGCAAGCACTGTTTTGGTAGAAAGTCAGATGATCTGGATTCGTGGAGAAGAACAAAACACAGTAAAATAAACTGACTAGAGCTAACAGAAAAAAATCCATCCCAAAGCCGAGCTTCGGCGTAGACACAGCTAGGTGGGGAGGGGAGAGACAACCCTTCCATGTGTTCTACAACATCAAGATTGGCCACATTACCTAGGCTGCTCCCTCTTCCAGCTCAGGTTGTTTAATTTTGATGTGTGTGTGTGTGTGTGTGTGTATCTATGTGTGTATCTCAGTGTGTCTGTGTGACTCAGTGTGTATCTGTAGGACTCAGAGTGTGTGTATCCATGCATGTACATATGTGTGTCTATGTGTTTACTGTGTTCTACATACCACAGCAGCATGAGAATAACTTACAGATCCTCTAAAACACATATTCAGGAAAACTGTTTCCTGGGAATGTGACACATTCCAAGCCATGCTTGGAGGAAGGAGGTGAGCGTCCCACCAGAAATCACGCTGCCTATTGAAAATGCTGCATGAACTCCAACAAGGAACCAGTTCCCTCCAGTCGCAACACAAGCCAGGAGGCCCATATTCTAATTATAAAGCACATATAGACACACGCCTTGTTGAATTCTTTCGGAAACAATGAGGTATTTTCCTCCCAGGCCGCATGAGATACCAAAGGGTCACTTGGCCCCAGAGCCTCCACCCAGCCTAGTCTCTCTTCTTCAGGGGAGATCCAGGCTGGAACTCAGACCTTGGCCTTTTGGGTAACAGAGCAAGCACATTCTTTCTAGAAATAGCCAGCAAAGGCAGAGAAAATAAAAAAGGAGGGGAACCTGGAAGGACTCTCCAGAGTCACACAAGGGCCTCTCAATTCAGGAGACAGGCTACGTGCACCCCTGCAGATGGCTGCCCCAGATGCCACCATCCAGCCCTATGCACACCCACCCCCACAGTGGCTTCCTAAGGACCAGAGTACAGCCCTGACTCTGCTGCCTGCAGACCTGGAAGGCTATTCCCTAGCTTCCACTTGGGTCACTCTCAAAATGTCCCGTCCTCAGAGGTCTCCTCGACCCCTATGCCTGAGCATGCTGCCCACCACTCCCCTCTACTCATCCCTCTAACTGGTACAAGGGACCCTTCTTCAAACTGCAGTCACCTCTGTCCTTACACTAATTCCACCCATCCCTCTATGATCCCTCCAACGTTTACACACAACAGAGGTCTCAGTTCTCTGTCTCAAAGCCATGAAACTGACTTTAAAATAGGTAATCTGGTAGCTACTGGGTTCTTACTCGGGGTGGGAAGAATTCCAGTCTCCAGGTCCTCTCTCTCTCTCCCACACTCCCTGTTCACTAGGCAGGATCTGTACTGCCCTGGGAAGTGGCAGGAAGATGTGGGTGGCTCAGCTAGTTGCGAGTGGGTCCACAGACCTCCCAGTCAAAAAAACCATTCTTCTGGTCCTCTCCTCCTGGGCCATGCACCTTGGGTCTGCCTTTCTGCTCCACAGACAGCAGACATCTCTGGGCCTCTCAGAAACCTATTAGCTGTGGCTTAAGAAGGAGCTTTAGGGAGAGACAAACAAGAGCTCACACCTGCTGTGTACACCAGGGGAGCAGACAGGGACAGAAAAGCCACCTGCAAAAAGTTAAAGACTGGATGCATTTGAAAAGCTGGTGGCTGGGGCTGGCAGATGATAACCTCCAACGTGGACGGAATCAGCCAGTTACAAGTGCTCCTGGTCAGGGACACTAATACAAGAAAATTCAAGAAAGAAGTATTAAAAAAAAATTTTTTTAAAGTGTTTCTTCCTGCTTTCCTATGTCAACTTCATCTCTGGGGTAGCCAACTCATTGGCAGAATGTTTCTGTTTTGGTTTGTTCTTTTCTTTTAAGACAGGGTCTCATATCACCCAGGCTAGCCTGGAACTTTATATAGTGCAGGATGGTGTTACTATACCTCTGACTCCTGCCTCCATCTCCCTAATACTGGGAGCATAGGTGTGTGCTGCCATGCTCAATCTGTGGAGTTCTGAGAGTCTAACTCAGGGCTCCCTGAAAGCTAGGCAAACACTGCCAACTGAGCCCTTAAGTGTCTCTATATGGGTATTGGGGACAGAGAGGCTCTTTACTTTTTGATCTTTACTCAGTCAATGTCTCTGGACCAGGCTCCTTACAACTACTGACATCACAGAAAAGTCGTCACCCACACTTACATCTTCTGATGGCCGAGCTTACCACCACCTTTGACGTAGTCTAAGCAAAAAATTAAAAATAGAAATCTGTTCAAACCTTTAGAAATAATAATTTACAAACAATACAGGGGGGGGGGAGAGAAATATAATAAGCCACAGATGCATCCTGGGATGTTGCAGTCTTGATTTTTTTACAGATGGCTTCTTTTCTGCTTTCTTTGATTTTGCTTTGTAGTTGAAGGACATGAAGCTCAGGTATAAACTGCTCCCTTGGTCCACACAGAAATAAGAGAATTTTTTTTAAAAAAGAAGAAAATGAAAGATCTAGGGCAAATCACGGTTTCTTAAAAAACACTTGCAGCCCAAGAAAGGGCTGAAGAGAGGCTCAGTGGCTAAGAGCACTTGTTGCTCTGGCAGACCATCTAGAAGTGTAGCTCCAGTCCTAGGTGATCTGCCGCCCTCTTCTGGGCTTCTTGGGCACTGCATACATGTGGTGCACATACATGTATACAGGCAAAAACTCATGCACATAAAATAAAGCTAAAAAAAGACACAGCAAGAAAGGAAGATGGCAATGGGTAGGTTAAAAGGGACACTGGACTCTTAACAGCTGAACACACACAAGCAGCGAACGTTGGTCCCTGAGCAAACAAATTTTTTAGGAGTGTGACCACAGACTAGCTAGATAAGGACATGAAACAATTATTAAAAATGGAGGGTGTTGGTGTGAAACTGTTGGTGTATATATTTCAGCTATATTTTTAAAAATTACATGTTATATCATGTTCAGATACAATAAGATATCAATTACACGCCTTGAACCCAATCAAAAATGATCAGGGTGAACCAAATTCAACATCATGTTTGGTATGATGAAGAACTGACAAACCCCATCACTGCAATGCAAGGAGAGCTCATGATGTAAAGATCGATCAGTGTCACACGCCACCAAGTGACTGGACAGAGGATGGCATCTCAACTAATGCAGGAAAACTATCTGGTGAACTTTGACAGCGTTCCATGATTAAAGGAGTCCATTGGCTGGCATGATGGCTCAGCAAGTAGAAACATCTATTCAATCCCAGGACCTACATAGGAGAATAGAGAACAGATTCCTGCGAGTTGTGCTCTGACCTCCACATGTGCACATGCACATGCATACACACGCACATGCACATACACGCATGCACACAAGCACACACACAAAGAGTCACTTGTTTCCTGTGCTGGACAGAAATGTTTACATTTGCGGTGACTCTTTCGGCTAGTTTTTGCTTTGGCGCCATATGTACGATCTCCACTGTCCTGAAGGCTTCTCCTTTGCTTCCTCGGATTTTACAGTAAGAAGGCACGTGTCTATGTCTCTAAGCATGTGAAGGCGGCTTTTTTTTTTTCAACCTGGTGCAATGTAAGAGTCTAGCTTCATGTTTTGTGGGTAGATAGATAATCGGCTTTCCCAACAATGTTTGTTGAGACATGATCTTATACTCATTAGGATAACTACTATCAAAGGAAGAAAAGAAAAAGATACCAAGGAGCATGGGCCCTCTCCACTTCTGGGCATCCATTCAAAAGAATACCCATGCCCACTGCAGCATTCCTCCCAACAGCCAGGAGTAGACACAGCACAGACTGTCCCTGCTGAGTGATACAGTGGAATAGTATGCAGTTCTTATGAAGGCAGTCAGGTCCCATGGAAACACGGCACTAAATAAGTTAGTCCCCTCCTCCTCCTCCTCCTCCTCCTCTACTCCTCCCTCCCTTTCTACCCCCCTCTCTCCCCCCACCCCACTCCTTCCCTCCCTCTCTCTCTCTTTCTCCTTCCCCCCCCGCCCCCCCACCCTCACACGGTGTATAAGCATAAGGCCACCTTCATAGGAATCAAAAGTAGTTCAATTCCTAGAAATAAAAAACTGATTGGTAATTGTCAGGGGAGGGGAAGGGAGTGACTGAAGAAAAGGGAGAGTTTTGGTTTTGGTCCTGTCTGCTGAGACAGTTCTGCAGATCACTGCAGGACACTGGACACACAACCCTGAACCACACACTTAACAATGATGAGCCTCTGCTACAGTTCACAGTGGAGTGATTTTATATTATGTTACGATTTTTGACCCAGCAATAACTTGAATATAAATATGATATCTTAGATACCATTAATATGATTGATACAAATTTATAACTTTTTACAACTCCAAGGTGGGTGAGAGTGGCTGCCAGCTGCCAGTAGCCATCAAAGCTCAGCACAGGCCCACAGTGTGTGCTAAGAGCCAGCCTCTCACCTGACGTTCCATCAACTGCTCGGGTGTGCTTCGGTACACCTGCTGGAGGGCACCTTAAGCTGTGCCACCTGGTTACCAGGAAGGCCCTATGTGTCACTAACAGTGGAAGCACAGCCCATCAGTCCTTTAGGAAGCCACCTCTCTGCTCTGCGCACCTCAGAGTATCTTGGCATGTGGCAGCCAGGCACTTTACACAGCCCTGCAGGGGCAGGGGCAAGCTCCTGTGTACTCAGTAGTTTTATGTCAACCTGACACAAGCTAGAGTCATTTGGAGGAAGGAACCTCAGCTGAGGAGATGCTCCACCAGATTGGCCTGTGGTGCATTTTCTCGGATGATGATTGATGGGCAGGTCCAAGCTGAGTGGGGCAGGACTATCCTAGACTGGTGGTATGGGGTTCTATAAGAAAGCAGGCCAAGCAAGCAAAAGGAAGCAAGCCAGTAAGCAGCATCCCTCCACGGTCTCTGCACCAGCTCCTGCCTCCAGGTTTCCACCTTGACTTCCTTCAGTGATGGCTGAAATAAACCCTTTCCTCCCCAAGCTGCTTTTGGTCATGGTGTTTCATCCCAGAAACAGTAACCCTGAGAAACCCTGAAAGCAAGAAGCCCATTTTTACTAACAAGCGCCAATGTTGAGCATATAACGAATGCACTTCTTTCTTTAATTTTAGGTGTATGTGTATGTACACATGTGTTTGCGTGTGTCTGTGTGCATACACGTGCACATGTGTGTGTGTGGTTCCAGAAGCTTTCGGTGTTGTCCTCAGGAAGAGTATCCACCTCGTAGCCTGGCTGGCCAGTGAACCAGGAACCCTCCTCTCTCTGACTCTCCAGTGTTGGGATCACAGGCCCACACTATTCCTCCCAACGTTTTCTCATGGGTCTTTGTGCTTGTAAGGCAGGAGTTTTCCCAAGTGAGCCATCCCCCAGCAAAGACAGTTCCATAACTACTCACTGTACTGGTTTGAAAAGGAGATAATCAACTCCAAATGCAGCTATCCAAAATACCTATGGTAAAGTCAAATTACAGCTGTCTCTCAAGAATAAATACGGCATCCTAACGCAAAGCAGCAATTCCACTAGGTGGGTCGCCCTGAGGGTAACTTTACACTTTGTGGTGGCTTGAATGAGAAATGTCCCCGAGAGGCTCTGGCATTTGAAAACTTGCTCCCTAGTTGCTTTGCAGAGGTTATGGATCCTTACTGGAGGAAGCAAGTCCCTCAGGGCAGGCGTTTGGTGGGACAGTGCCTTGTCCCACTTCCAGTTCACACTGCTTTTGGACTGCACGGGCTTCCCCACATCCAGCCCCACGTCTAGTTCACACTTGCCGCTGTTTGGATGGATGGGAACATGATCTCTCAGCTTCCTGCTCCAGCCGCCCGCCGTGTTTCCCCTGCCATTATGGATTCTCCCTTGGGAGCTGTAAGAGCAGTAAACTCTCCCTTGGATAAGCCACAATGGGACCTGGTGTTTTATCACAGCAGCAGTGAGGTAACTAATACAAGAGCAACACAAAGCAACACCTCCCAGGTCTCAACACGGGCGCCTCAGTCATACCAACTGCACATTAGTAACGTTTTCAGAAATGACATAAATTTAAAGTAATGTGTGTTTGGCCAGATGTGGCAGTGTACGCCTTTAATCCCAGCACTTGGGAGGCAGAGGCTGGCAGATATCTGTGAGTTCAAAGCCAGCCTGGCCTATGTACTGTATTCCAAGACAATCAGAGCTACACAGGGAGACCCTGTCTGTGGCCTCCCTTCCCCCAGCCTGGAACCTGCTTGCTCAAGGGTGGAGCTAACAGCTCATTCGTCCTGCCACGCCCACTGCTGGAACCTGCCTTTGCTGCCTGGAGGCACACACGTGTTCGTCCTGCTACTGGACCCTGAGTTACTTGGCGGGAAATTGGGTTCCCTCCCCCTTCCTTTATAACTGAGTGTCTGGAAATAGTAAAATCGAGCCTTGATCAGAACGTTTGTTGTCTTGGCTCCATTCTTTCTTCCGCCCCGTCTAGATTCCTCTCTTTTCAGATCGAACTGCCATTCTCAGTTGAACCGTTCGTGTTGTGGACTGCGGGCAGGCCGCAACAGTTGGCGCCAGAACTGGGACCTGAAGAATGGCAGAGGGATGCTAAGAGAAACGACTGCTGTGTGGAGCTCCACAAGAAAGGAAAGGATCTTCGTATCGGAGGAGCATCGGAGCAACGGACAGGTACACATGCTAGCGCTAGCCTAAAAAATTTCAGTTTTGTAAAGTGTTGCTGAGGATGCGGTGGATACGGATCAAGTTTGAATCAGTGCTAACCCAACACTGTTTCTGCTTGGGTCAGCAGCTCGTTAATCGGAACTAGATACGGAGACAGGCGGTGTGCCGCAGCTTTTTAGAAAGCTGCTTAGGTGGAAGAAGGAAGGGTTTAAAGTCATGGATCAGGCGGTTGTTTTTAGCTTTCAGGAGTTGTTTCAGGCCAGAGGAGTAAGGCTTGAAGTACAATTAGTAAGAAATTTTTTAGATAAGATAGATAGCTGTTGTCCATGGTTCAAAGAAGAAGAAACGATAGATTGTGGAACCTGGGAGAAAGTTTGTGAGGCCCTGAATATCGCTCAGACAGATAATTTTACCCTAGGCCTCTAGGCGCTTGTAAATGATGCTATAAAAGATGCAACTTTTCCAGGGCTAAATCGCCCTCAGGCAGAACTTGTGGTATCTCAGGAGGAGTGCCTATCAGAGAAGGCCTCCTCAGAAAAAGATCTTCTTAACTCAAAAATTGATAAATGTGGTTCCTATCCTAAATAGTAAAATTTAAGATAAGATATAAAGCAATGCCTCTTTATTAAAGCGTTAAAGCTTGCTTTAATAGGTATTCATAGGTATTAGTTGATATCCAAACTTCGTAATATGATAGTAATGCTTCTAATATTGATTTTAACAGTGATAAATTGTTTTAAACATAGGTTTTGCTTTCCCAAAGTTGTAGATATTATCCTAACCTTGCACAAAAACTTAAAAATTATGGTTAAAACTGCCATTGTTCCATTGACTGCAGCTTGCAGTTTGATTGCAAATTTAAGATTAATGCTCAGATTAAAAGGTATTTTACCTTTGAGTCAATACAGGGCTCTGGGCAGTCCCAGAGCGGCTTGTGGCCCTTTCTTTTGTTTTGCAAACAATGCCTAAAAAAGTTTTTCCCTGTGTTCAAGAAAATTTCTTTTTAACAGTGTTACAGATCTATTCAGATGTTTAAAATAATGCTTAAATTCAAAGATTTTTGCTTCTAGTAAACTGGTAATCACTAGAAAATTTTGCCTCTACGTATGGCTAATATAGCTTTACATTATGTAAGAAAAATGTTTATTGTTTCTGCTTCTTTACAAGAAGCCAAAAGTTTTAATCTTTCAGTATATATTGTTTCCTAAGTGGAAAGTATTTTATTAACTAATGCTTCTCAAGGGAAGTTTACCTTAAATCCTTGCTTGTCATTTTTCCAGTTTAGACTAGCTTCTAGCCTTTTAACTTTATGGCAATAGTACATCAGAGACTGTATATTCAGACTTAGTAAAATTAGTCATTTAATAGAGTCATAATGATTTTTCACTCTTCTTCAGTGTGACCAGCCATTCTAACTCAATCTTAGACTGGTCTAATATTCAATTCAATTATTAGAGATTCCTATATTCTAAATTACCTAGCAAAGTTAATTCAGAGCATTTCCCCCAAGGTCACCAAAGGCTCATCTTGCCTTCACCTTATTTGTCCTAAACGTTTTGCAAACTGACATGAAAGGTCAGTCTGCAGCTGAACGCCACTGGCACCCAGTTACTTCTAATTCTTATGCATTGGTAAAATGGAAGGACGCCCTGACTAATAAATGGAAGGGTCCAGATCCAGTTCTAATCTGGGGAAGAGGCTCGGTTTGTGTTTTTTCACGAGATGAAGATGAAGCACGGTGGCTACCAGAGAGATTAATTCATCAGGTAAACACAGATTCTGTCTCTTCTCGTAAGTATCATTCTAAAGACTAAAATTCCTCTTGTGCTTAGAATTCAGCTGGGAGTGGAAGCTCCCAAAAAACTGTTTTCCTCTGAGCCAATTCCCCTACAGGAGGCCGGAGATTAGCTTTAGTTTTACAATTTGCATCTAAATAAAGTACCTTGACTTCTCCAAACAGAAAATTTACATTGCTACACTCTCATTGTTTAGATTTCTTCCTTTTCTCAAGCAGGTCAATCTACATTCTCCGGTTCTCCGCCCCTAAGAGCAAACAGGTGGTACTGCTAATCTCCCTTCCAAGGACATCCCAGCATGTGGTTTTCAGTCTAAGATAAGATTTAGATTTACCAGGAGAGCTAGGGAAGTAGAAATTTCATATATATTTACAGAGATTAGTTCTTATTTTGATAGAGATGGGCTTAGTCCCTTAGCTGGCCTCTGGCTTTTCACCCTTGCTGTTACTGCAAGGTGTCCTTAGTTCCTCAGGCTATTGGGAATAACAGAGATGAAGAGGAAAGACTTTCAGCTCCTATTTTAACCAAAATTAATGGTGTTAATACTGACATAATTCTTGTCTAGGCCTTGCTAAATCTGAGGTTGACAAGTCTCATATAGAGATCGCGCATAACTCAGAACTGCGCTACTGATTCATAATCATATGAATACAGTATGGGTACCGCTTGGCGCAGGAGATTACTGCGGAGGGAAGGTCCAGCTTGACCGTTTCTGAGTTCCCTGTGCGACACACCTGATTTGAAGGAGGTTGGTATCCGATTCCAGCTAAAAACCAAAAATACCTAAGGCTCTGCCTCCCCTCCCCAAAAGATACCAAGAGCCACTGATGTGAGTTGTTATAAAGCTCACGGGAGGAATCAGGTCAATGTCCACCCAAGTCAAGGTTAAAGGCCCACTCATCTATGGATGAAAAAAATCATTTGATCACCTCTGTTAAGCATTGCCTATTTAAACTTAATTAATAGGGGGGAGAGAGGTTGGAGACCTTACTGTCGTAAGGGCAGGCCCTTCACTGCCTCCCACCAAAATAAAAAAGCCAACTGGCCTTGTACTAGGAGCCAGCCAGTCTTACCCCTTCTCACTGTTTCCCCTGCCTGTCACCCAAAATTGCGGAGGATTATCAGCTCAGTGTTATTCTAAATTTGTTTAGTTAAACTCAGCCAGGGTTCCAACGCCCTACTTAAAATGCAAACAGGTAGCTACCTATTCAGCACTAATTAGCATTATAAAGTCAGAGCCTATTCTGTTAGTGGTCTACTAGGATAATAAAGACAGTCTTAGCCAAATACAGTTTACCATTAGAAAAGTTAGGGAATCCCACGGAAACAGGTTTTTTCTTTGGCCCTAGGAACTCAGGCAGAACTATTGAACATAGATAATTTTTCTGCCTCAGGCCAGCCCCTTTTTTATTTTTGTTTGTTTTGTTATCTAATGGGAGGAGATGTGGCCTCCCTTCCCCCAGCCTGGAACCTGCTTGCTCAAGGGTGGAGCTAACAGCTCATTCGTCCTGCCACGCCCACTGCTGGAACCTGCCTTTGCTGCCTGGAGGCACACACGTGTTCGTCCTGCTACTGGACCCTGAGTTACTTGGTGGGAAATTGGGTTCCCTCCCCCTTCCTTTATAACTGAGTGTCTGGAAATAGTAAAATCGAGCCTTGATCAGAACGTTTGTTGTCTTGGCTCCATTCTTTCTTCCGCCCCGTCTAGATTCCTCTCTTTTCAGATCGAACTGCCATTCTCAGTTGAACCGTTCGTGTTGTGGACTGCGGGCAGGCCGCAACACCTGTCTCACAAACAAAACAGCAGCAAAGCAAACACAGGCTCCGTCCAGAAAGCCCTGAGTACATTCACGCTTTCACATGAAAAGGGTAACCCATAACCCCCCTGCTAAGGGCTGGTTCTGAAATTGTCCTAACAGCTCATGTGTTGAAGGCTTGGGTCCCAGCAGAGTCCTTGGAATGGGACCTTCCAGAGGTGACTGGATCACAAGGACTCTGGCCTCAGGATGTGATTTGCCCATTCATGAATACATATTGGGCTTCCTGGAGGTAGTAGACACTTGAGGCAGGGCAAGTGGGGGAAACAGATCACTGACAGTGGCCTCTTTAAAAGCCCTCGGCATCTTCCTCTTCCTCTACCTCCCTCCAACCTCTCCTTCCTGGAGGCAACAAGTGCATTCGCTGCTTACTGCTGCTCCAATGTGATACCTGATTCATCACTATGCTAAAAGTGACAGGGCCAACCATGGACGTGGACCTCTAAGCCTGAGCCAAGATGCCTGAGTTGATTGTCTCAGTCTGCAGAATCTGTTACTGTCTCTAAGCAAACAGTGTCAAGTTGAGTTAAATCACAGGATGCACAATTGAGGTTGCTGGAAAATTCTCTGGCATGTGGGGAGCCCCCCTCCCCCTAGGTATCTGGTCATACAACGTTTATAAGTCAACAGCCTGAGGGCTGCTGTCACAGTGAACAAGAGCTAACTAGTATACCTACTATCAGAAATGACCATTATTGAACATTTTGTCTGTGTTTTTGTTTGAAGTTGAATTGAGGGTTTTTTTGTTTTGTTTTGTTTTGTTTTAATCTATGTGATTTCAACACTGACTGTGAATTCCTTGGTATTTAGGACAGGCATTCCTGAGGGGGGAAAGCTATAGATGTAAAGAAATAGGAAGACTTTAAAATACAGGCAAAGCGGGGCCAGTGAGGGGCTCTGCTGGTGAAGAGCCTTTCTGCCAAGGCTGACATCTGAGTCTGCTCCCCAGTGTAACATGGGAGGAGGAGAGAGCCCACTCCTCCAAGCTGGCCTCCCTCTGCCCCGCCCCGTGCACGCCAGGGTGTTCTCGGCAACCTCACAGGTGATAATTTTACTTTAAGCTGGCGGCCTTCTGTGAGAGGCAAAGCTGACTCCACTACTCTCGACCTCCCTGAGGAACAATTCTTTGCCCAGATGCGCAGGGAGTTTCCCACATGCCAAGCAGGGGACACCTGGGTGTCCCAGAGCTGAACCCTTGCTTAGAGGTAGTTCTGGCTCTCCCGGGTTAAGAGCCCAGCGGCCCTCATCTCCCGGATGCTATGATTTAAACAGGCTTGACTGTTCACGCTGAATTTGGTCTTCTGTGTGGCTGGTGATTTGTCACTGACAGGGACAAAGCTTTTCTTGAAGAACTGGGTTATTTACCAGCAGAGCAGCATGTTATAAAGTTTGGGCGTCACACCCTGCACTTGTTCTTAGGACACCTTCACCAGAACTGAAAGCCATTCTGACTGCATGCTCTTCAACTCCCCAGCCTCAAGAACTGGGTCAAAACAAAAACAAAAACAAAAACAAAACAAAAAACAACTTTTTTAAAAAAAGTAAATCACCTTGTCTCGGGTATTCTGCTATAGCCACAGAAAAACAGACTAAGACAGCTGTCAGTTGCCATCCCCAGGTTGTGGCCTGTGTTCCTCATAGGTTGGCTGCAAACCATGGCTCCCACAATCCCCTCCAACACTTGGTCAATGGGAGCTGCCCACAACTTTGGGCATACTAACTTTCATTTTAAAGGGAATTGTCATGGGTACAGATGAGTAGTCAGAACAAAGAGATGCACAGAGCCAGCTCATCTCCTGGGGTATACAGGCTTGAAGCTCTCCCAACCCTGTCCTTCCCGATTCTATGGAGACTGTCAACCATCCCTCAGGCCCTATGTCCTCCAAGGATCCCCTCTGCTCTAAGGCAGCCATGAGTAGCTACAGAACACTTAGAAACCTTCAGGACTTTTTGGCCAGTATTCTTTCCACTAGCTAAGCTATTCCACTTCATTGAACAAATGAAAAAAAAAAATCCTGATGTAGAAATACAAATATCTCTTATAAATTTAAGCCTCATGTGGGTATACACCTCTAATCCCAGCACTCAGAGGCAAAGGAAGACAGCTCTTTGTAAATTTGAAGCCAGCCTGGTCTACATAGTGAGTTCCAGGCTAGTCAGGGCAACATACCGAGAACCTGTCTCAAATAAACAAACAGACATAATAAATGTCTTTTACAGCTAAAGAAGGAATAAATACCAACGTTGGCATTGGTATGAGCCAACCATTGTGAACTACATACTGTATGTAAGGGATGGCCCTGGGATGCTAAGCCCAAATCTCCCTCCAACTAGAAGGAGATGCTCTAATGGAGACAGACAAAGGGTAAACCAGAGGAATGAGGAACTAGCTGGGCGGAGTCTGGTGGATACCCAGGAAAGGCTGCTCTGAGGCCAGCTGCAGGGCAAGCTCTGAGTGGTGAGAACCAGCCAGGGGGATTCCACTCCACACAGGCAATCACTGCTGAAGGGAGCCTGGTATATTCCACAGAAAGCAGAGGGTACCCTAGGGGAGACACATCATGGAGGGAAGGCAGGCACTGAGACCAAAAGTATGGATTCCCCAGTTTCAGCATAAACATTTTTCTAAAGCAACTTCTTCAGAGACTTAAGGTGGCTGACTACCTCTGTGAGACTCTTTGGACATGTCAGAATCACCTTTACAAACATCCCTTCCTGGGGCTGAGGAGGTAGCTCAGGGAGTAACATTGAGGGCACAAGGACCGGGTTTGAATCCCCAGCACCACATAAAAGCTATGTGCCCTCACATGCCTGTAGGAATGGAGACAGCCAGAAGAAGAGAAGCTTGCTATTGCTGGCCTACCCCAAGATTCAGTGCATTCACCACATACATGTACATATACCACACACACAGGCACCACACATATACACATACACAACATATACATACACTATACACACATACATCACAAATGCACACACATGTGCATACACCAACCACACAGGCAAGTACATATACCAAACACATATATACACACATACATGTGTGCATGCACCATACATATATGCACTTATACCACACACATACACCAAAGTTATTCTAACCTGACATACTATATTTTCACTTCCAAGATTTTATATTGAATAATAACCATTTGAAATATTTACACTAAATATCATAATCTATCTCACCCACTTCAAATCTAAAAAATATAAACAAAAATTTCAACTCTACTAAAAACAAACAAACAAAAAACAAACAAAAACAAAGAACAAAAAACAAACTTTGGGCCAGCGAGATAATTCAACAGGTAAAGATACTCTCCGCCAAGCCCAGGATGCAATAGTAGACAAAGAGAAACGGCTCCTGCAAGTTGTCCTCAGACTTCCACATACACCATGGTACATGCATGCACTGTGCCCCCACAAAAACAAACAAATGTAACAGGCCCAGTTACACATGCCATAATTCCCAGCACTCAGGAGGCAGAAGCAGGCAGATCTCTGAGTTCCCGGGCCCCTGAATGTCCCAGTGAGACCTTGTCTATAAATACATGAATATTTTTAATTAAAACTAGGCACTCACAATCTGAAGATAAAAGTCTTTCTCAGGGCGGGCAGGGGGGAAATACAGAGACAACTAAATAAAACCCTCTCCAGTGGAAAATATATGAACACGCTAATAACAAGTACATTTAGATAAACTCCAAGTGTCCAACTGAAACGCAGCCAATCAGGCTTCTAGAGTACCCTGCTAGTACCAACCTCATTAATAAAACCCAAGGCAGACTCCACCCAGCCCAGAATCCAGCAGCAGAGAGCAAAGCTCACTGCGTGGGGCATTCCTCACGGCTTAGGCTGCTCATCAAGACCTGCTCTAGAGCGCAAGGGCTGGTGGTTAGAAATATTTGCTGGGTTCCATTTAGTCCAGAGGTCATCTGGTCCCACTCTTATATAACAGCATTTGCGCTGACAGGACAGAAGAGGAAGAGAAAGAATGACTAGGAAAACAAGGGCTGCACAGCTGGTGTCTGTCTCAGCAGGACTCCTTGCTATGATTATTCCCTTGCTCCTGATGCCCGCCTGATGCCCCACACCTCGCTCACCTATGCTGCCACTGTATGCCCAGAAAGTGTGCTGTTAGGACCCACTGGAACAAAGAGAGGGAAGAGAGATTATATTCTCTATCTTCTTTTTGACCAAGGCACAGAGACTTCATCCCACTGTACTGACTCTCTCTACGTCAGACAGGCTGGAGGGTGGTTCAGTGGGGCAAGTGCTTGCACGCCATCATTCGGATCTTAGTTCAGATCTCAGAGTTCAGGTAAAACAGCAGGGAAGGCAGCACACCCGGCATCCAAGTGCTGCACAAAGACAAGGTCCCTGGGACTCCATGGTGCATCAGCCAAACCTGTGAGGAGCTCAAGCTCCAGTGACAGACATTGCCTCTAAGAATGGGGTAGATGCTGTCTTAGCTGGGGTGGCTGTTGCTGTGATAAAACACCGTGACCAAAGCAACTTGGGGAGAAGGAGTTTATTTCAGCTTACAGCTTCACATCACAGACCATCACTGAGGAAAGTCGGGGCAGGAACTAGAGGCAGGAACAAATGCAGAGAACATAAAGGAGAGAAGCTTAATGGTTTGCTCCTTGTGGCCTTCTTAGCCTGCTTTCTCATAGCATGCAGGACCATCTGCCTGGGGGTGGCATGGCCTGTCCATCAAGACAATACCCCACGGACTTCCCTACACACAAACTGTATAATGAAGGCATTTTTTCAATGGTGGTTCTCTTTTCTCTGATAAGTCAACATAAAACTAGCCAGCACAGAGAGCAACTGAGGACGATATCTGATATCAACCTCTGGCCTCCACTCACGCCAACAGGCATGTATGTACGTACATGCACATGGACACCTACATGTACACATACATAGGAATAAATACAAAAATATCAAAGACAAAAATGATGATGACTTAAATGAGAAGCTTGATCTCTTCCGGGTCGCAAGCGGCCATGGAATCTGGAATAACACACTTGTAAAGAACTGGAATCAAGAGAAAGCAATGCTTTGCCAAGAGTTCTGGCCTCCCAGTGCGATTCTATTCTAGGCTGTTGCTTAAATACCAGACTCTCCACCTCTCCCTTAGACAGACATGTGCTCCTTTATTAGCACTGTCTGGTCTTCAAAAAAAGTTTATTAAAAAAATAGAGAGAGCAGCCAGGCTGGTACACAGGCCTGTAATCCTAGCTCCTTAGAGGCTGGCCAGGTGGATCACAAGTTCAAGGTCAGCGGGGGCTACAGGGTGAACTTAAGGCTAGCCGGGGCAACTTAGTTAGACTACACTTTAAAACAAAAGGTAGAAAGAGGGCTGGAGACGTGGCTTAGTGGTAGAACACTTAATTAGGGGATGGGAGGCCCTTGGATCAAAACAAAGAGAATGGCAGGGGGAACCAATCAAGCCTGGAAGGTACCTGTCTTAGTCAGGGTGACTGCTGCTGTGATAAGACACTGTACTGGCTACTTTTGTGTCAACTTGATACAGGCTGGGGTTATCACAGAGAAAGGAGCTTCAGTTGAGGAAATGCCTCCATGAGATCCAGCTGTAAGGCATTTTCTCAATTAGTGATCAAGGGGGAAAGGCCCCTTGTGGGTGGGACCATCTCTGAGCTGGTAGTCTTGGTTCTAAAAGAGAGCAGACTGAGCAAGCCAGGGGAAGCAAGCCAGTAAAGAACATCTCTCCATGGCCTCTGCATCGGCTCCTGCTTTCTGACCTGCTTGAGTTCCAGTCCTGACTTCCTTGGTGATGAACAGCAGTATGGAAGTGTAAGCCAAATAAACCCTTTCCTCCCCAACTTGTTTCTTGGTCATGATGTTTGTGCAGGAATAGAAACCCTGACTAAGACAGACACCATGGCCAAAACTACTTGGGGAGGAAAGGTTTATTCAGCATGTGCTTCCACATCACTGTCCATCATCAACAGAAGTGAGGATGGAAACTCAAGCAGGGCAGGAACCTGGAGGCAGGAGCTGACACAGAGGCCGTAAAGGGATGTTGCTTACTGGCTTGCTCTCCTGGCTTTGCTCAGCCTGCTTTCTTACAGAACGAAGGACTGCCAACATCGAAGGTGGCCCTAGTCACAGTGGGCTGGGTCCTTCTCTGTCAATCACCAATCAGCAAAGTGTCCTAGAGGCTTGCCCACAACCTGTCTTCCGGAGGCCTCTTCTCAGTTGAGGCTCCCTCTTTCCTGATGACTCTGGCTTGTGTGAAGCTAACATAAAGTTAGCCAGCACACTACCTCTTCAATTCAAACACATGTCTTTGTTTCTTTACTTATTTCACCTCTCCAAAAGAAAATGCACTGAATTCCAAGGCAACTGCTCTCACACATCCCAAACATAACAAACTAGGGTCCACAAGAACAGAGCTCCCGGGCAGCTCGGGCAGTGTACCCTTCAAACCTTTAGCAATTGATAATTAAAAAATGTAAACTCCCAAATATTTTCAGGAAAAGTATCCAAACTACAGTTTTTAAAATGTCTAAAAACTATGACTAATTTTTTTTTAATATAGAGGTAAAAACCAAGGAGGGACTTTTAAAAGCTTCTGCCCCTACACACACCAGACAACAAAGATATGTGAAACATTTTGACAAATGTTTTTGCCAGCTTCTAAAGCACCAAAGGCAAAACACACATACTAGCTAAAGAG
This sequence comes from Mus caroli, assembly GCF_978045245.1. NCBI lineage: Eukaryota > Metazoa > Chordata > Mammalia > Rodentia > Muridae > Mus > Mus caroli. The sequence continues at coordinate 59,399,815 of NW_028227266.1, read as the reverse complement.
CCTCAAGCTAGACCACACACAGGGAAAACAGCCCATTGCTAGTCTAATCCTTTCATAAGCTGAGTTTTTTTGGAAGGGTTTGCAAACAACAATGAAATATATAAATACGGTCCCAAGAACTCAAAAGACTGTTCAAGAGTCAAGCAGAGGGTCTGGAGAGATGGATCCGTAATGAAGATCCCGCTCGACTCTTGCAGAGGACCCAAGACAGGAAGCTCATGTACGCCCTCTTCTGGACTCCACGGACATTGCACTAACATGCACATACCCATTTTTAGATACACATGCAAGCATAATCAAAAATAAATTCTGTCACTAAAGAAGAATGAAGCTGAAAAACAAGCCTTATAATTCCAGCCAACATTTTTTTTAATCTAAAATGAGAAACACTAAAAGCTTCACAGGAAAGGAGACGGTTGTAAGAAAGTGGTGGGTCCCCCCCGCCCCCCAGCCCTGTCACACATCAAGTTGATATTTCTACACAAATACTTAACTCTTCCCAAATAGCTGTTTTAGGGAGGACCTGTCCCAGGGAGTCTTAGTATAAGCCTCACACATAGACCTGGTGTGTGACAGGGGCTGGGACGAGTGTCAGTACAGTGTCTGCTGTGGCTCAGATCCCCAGCACCCACATCAAAGAACAAGGCCTGGTGCTGTGTCTGTCATCCAGGGCTGGGGAGGAAGAGGAAGGGGGGACCTTGAGCTCATTGGCCAACCTGCGTAGAAAATTGGCGAACAACAGATTCAGCAAGAGACAGTTTCAAAACACTAAAGAAGTGAATGAGGTTAGTGCCTTGATGCCCACCTCTGACTTCCACATGCATATGCACCTCCACACATGTGTACAAATACATATATACACACATATATTCACAAAAAACCCACATATGAGAAAAATGAAAAGGGCATGACCTGCTGTCATATTTACATCTATCTTTTAAAAATGTAGCATCCATCACAGCTTGTTGTCTGAGAAACACTTCTAAGTGCACACACAAGTGCTACACTCTGAAACCTGTGGACCCTTAGTTTGGGTTCTATTGCTTTTTCTTCCCTAGTCAATGGGATCTAAGGAAGCCAGTCCATTAACAGTGGTGGGTGGTGACACACAATTGTTTCTCTCCCCTCGGGTAAGCTAATCCCTTTGCAAAGTGACTTCCCTGCTCCTCCCATCAGGGCCTGGCACACACTTCCTCATCCACAGAGTGTGAGCTGGCCTGAGAACTTGTTTGACTTGACCAACAGAATGAAGCAGAGGTAACCTGTGGGACTGTAAGGTGAGGTCTCAGGAGACCTGCGCTGGCCACTGTGGCTCTCTGAGAATGTCACTGGCTCACTGGACAGGGCTGGAGCCTTGAGGATACGCGATCATGAAAGAAAAGGAGCCCGGCCACGCAGCCACCCAGCCAAGCAAGCACTTCACAGTGCCACCATGTTAGTTCCTCTAGTCCTAGTGGTCCCACTCCACTAATGTAGCCACAAGAGTGCCCTGGAGCAGCACAACAACCATGGATCAGACTGCAGACTAAGCACTGACCTATAGATTCAGTCACATATAAAGTAGTTGTTTTAAGTCTCCTGTGGAAGCCAGCAGAGGGCATCAGATTTCCTGGTGATGGAGTTACAGGCAATTATGAGCACCACCATCCTGGGTGCTGGGCAACCAACTCAGGCCCTCTGTTCCGCTGGTGTTTACACTTAGCCACTGAGCCATCTCTCCACCCCACCGCCAACCACTTTATTGTCTTAAAAGAAGAAGGCAGGCAGCAGGCACAGTTCAATAGTTATTTCTAATAATATGTGATGCTGATAAAATTGAAATGAAGGATTACTTCTCTCTCTTTCCCCAAAGGTGCACAGGTAATTCTCACCTGCTCCATGGCAACCCTTCACAGATTGGCAAATTTCTTTGTGAAAGGTTGGGCAATGTTTTGAGCTTAGCAGACTAACACATTCTCGGCTGAAGCTTCTCTACTCTGCCACCGTAGAAGAGAAACAGCCACAGACAGAATGTGTAGCCATTTGAATGTTCCCCACAGGCTAAGAGATTGGAACACTTGGTTCCCAGTTGATGCACTGGTTGCAGGAGGTATAGGTGGTGTGGCCTTGCTAGAGTGCCACACTGGAGGTGGGCTTTGAGATTAAAAGCCCTGGGCCATTTCTATCACTCTTTCTGCTTTGTGTTTGCAGCTCACCATGGGAGCTCTCAGATTCCTGCTTCTGCTACCATGCTGGCTGTTAGCTAGCATACCTCTGCTCTCCCACAATGGAGGAATGCACGGCAGCACACAGGCAGACCAGTTGCTGGAGAAGTTGAGAGTTCTGCATCCAGATCCACAGGCTGCAGGAAGAGAGAAACCCTGGGCCTGGTTTGGGCCCATTTCCTCCAACAAGGCCATGACTCCTAATTCTTTCAAATAGTGCCACTCCCTAAGCATTCAAATATAGGAGCCTCTGCCTTATTCAAACTACCACAGGGTCTTAGCCATTCTGCGAAGAATCCAAAGCCTACCTGAACTGGAATATGGTGATAATCCTCCTGTATTAGGGGGTTAGCAAAGTTGATTAGCACAGAAATCAATAAATCAAAGGGAAAGGGGTAAACTGGTAAATGCCGGTTCTTTCAGGGTAAATCAGTCTGATTGGTTGCTAGAAGGGTGGCCCCGGCCAAAATTAACCTACGATTTCCCAGATGGTTAGTGCAGTCATCAAGAACAAAGGATATGAGACTGGCCTCTGGACATGACTGTTTGAGGGGCATCCTAATCAATTGATTAAGTTGGGAAGACTTGCCCACTGTGGGTGGCACCATTCCCTGGGCAGGAGACCCTAAGCTGTGTAAGGAGAAAGCAAGCTGAGCACTCACATGCAGACTAGCATCCATCACTCTCTTCTGACTGTGGATATAAGGATGTAACAAGACTAGCTGCTTCCAGCTCCTGGGGCCTTGACTCCCCCACCATGAAGGGCAATAATATCCTTGAACTGTAAGTGAACATAAACCTCTTCTCCTTTAAATTGCTTTCCTCAGTGTATTTTATCACAGCGGCAGGAAAGAATACTAAGACCATCAGCGTTTACGGAGGCAGCACCTCACGCAGCTCTCAACCATAACCAAGACAGTTTATTACCATCTTCATTCTGCCCAGGAAAAGAATCTTGCAGTCGCTCAGTGACTATCCGCATTGCACAGCTGCCAATGCCAGCTAAAACTCCAGCCCTGGGCTAGCCCTGAAGTGCCTTTTTTCCTATGTCATACTGTCAAAAAAAAAAAAAAAAAAAAAAGGGTAAAGATTTACTAATTGGTTATAAAACTGAGGCTGGAGAGATGGTCAGGATAAAGCCCTTGCCAGGCAAGCATTAGAACCCAGTCAGGTAGGTGTGATGATGGTCTGTCTGACAGTGACTACAGAGTCCTAGGGAGAGCTGGCTAGCTGATGGGAAAACCTTGGCCAAAGACCTTACGTCAGCAAATGAAGAGGGACGGGAAGACACCCAAGTCAATCTTTAGCCTTTTCATGCACGCATGTGTGTCCTGCCCACCCTTCCCCACACACACACAAACACACTATGAACAAACACACAAAGTAGACAGGAGAATATTTATACCTAAAACTCAGTTCTAAGGCTGAATTCTGTTGAATAAACATATTATTCATCAGATTTTTTATACTCCAATTGTTCTTATAGATGCAACAGCCAAGAGTCTAAAACAATATACCTTTGTTCTCTACTCAGTAAATCTGAAGTTTTTACCACAGAAATTCAGGCTCTGAAAATTCATACAAGTTATGTCCTCAGTATAACTTTTTAAAATGCAAAACAAAAAATTTAAGGCAAATTAATGATGAATCAAAACAACGGGTGATGCATCTCAGGCACTTTAAACAGTGCAGCAATCATTCAGAAGCCTCCAAACTCCTTTCTAAACTACAGGCAGGGGTAATTTTGTTCTACAACGGTGTGTTCACAGTAGGAAAAAAAAAAAGCAAATACTAAATAAAATACTAATATATGTTCTAAATAAGATGGAGAGAGGCAAAAAAGGGAAGAAGAAAAATCACCATGAGAACCATTCTATTGGGAGCTGGAGAGATGGCTCAGCAGTTAAGAACATGGAAGCTGTTGCAGCGGACCCCTTCAGTTTCCAGCACCCACATCAAGCGGCTCACAACTGTCCACAATTCTAGCTCCAGAGGGACCTGATGCCTCTGGCCTCTGTGGGCACTGCACTCACATGTACATGCCCAAATTTGGATGCATACACATAATTAAAAATAAATCTTTTTAAAAAGATCATATTAATATTCTTTTTTGTTACTGATATTTACAGTTTTTAATACCTAGATACACATTAAATCTTTAACTAAACATGGAACCATAATATGTACATATTTTGCTTAAGTAATTATTCTTAATATAACTTCAACAGAAGTGCTGATAAATACTACCAATATGGAAACTATAAAGGCTTTTATTAAAATATCAACCTCTCTGGCTCCCTCTGGTGGCCACTACAAGAAATCTGTTCTTTGCCTTAGGGTAAAAAACAAAAAATAAAAATAAACAAACAAACAAACAAATGATCCAACCAAGACTAGTTTTTGTTACTACAGGACATATGCATAAATGATTTGGGTACATAGTTTGGGCAGACCATGTACAACCGACACTTTCCGAATGAATATCCTTATCATCCAACATAACAGGATACAATAACTGGAGCGAGCTGTGTCCTGCAGATTAGAATCTCTAAGAGCACAGGAATCTAAACACATATCCTTGATAAGTACTAGATTATCTTTCTGAGTGGTGCACATAATTGTGCTTCTTATAATAAATGTTCAGCTAAGACGTGCTTCATAGCTGCGCTGGGGTGTTCCCTTCAGAATCTACTGATCTGCATGGAGTCAGCGGCAGGCAGTGTAGAGGCCTAGCTCAGAGCTTCGTGGAAGGGGCGTGGTCTGCACTAATTCCAACCGAGGCATACCCACGACTGCCTCAAATGTGGTCATTATACAGTTAACACTTTCCCCATACAGCAAGCTTTCCCCAGCAGACGGCGGAGCCGGGCACCAAATAACTTTTCTCTGCTTGTTTAAACTGTGACTCCTGAGAGAGGGAGGTGGCTCAGTGGATAGAGCACTTGCTGTTTAAGCATGAGGACCTGAGTTCAAATCCCCAGAACCCAAGTAAAAAGCCAGAGAGGTGTGGCTTCTACCTATAATCCCAGCACTCCAGAGACAGAAACAAGGGACTGCCCCGGGGCAAGCTGACTAGACCTGGTAACTTCCTGGCTCATGGAGACACTGTGACTCAGGAAATAAACAGAGTGATCAAAAGAGATACCCAGTGGTAGCTTTGGTCCTACTGCATGCATATGCACGTACATCCCAAGCACATATAACCAGACATATATACTCACATCGCATGCACATATACATGTGTTTGAGAAAGGAGACCTAAAACGCTCAATTTAAAAACCCTCAAGATTCCCCACACTTCTTTCACAATAAAGGGCTGCTAGGATAATTGATAATCTTAACTGATGGATTTTTAGCAAATTTAATGACTTTGAAACAGTAATTGTCTTCCCCCACAAGCTGCAGCGAGATATAGAATAGCTAAGAAGTTTCCCTTGCGATATTAAAGAATATTAAATTTCTAAATACAGTTGATATTTGTTTATGATAGAATTGGGCTTTCCTAGGGAATCATCCTGTTCAGCTATAGGAACTAGCCTGTGGCCCTCTCCCCTGGAAAAACAGATCACTCAATCTTAGTTAGCACTGATTCCTGTGACTAAGCCTTCCCTGGCTCCTGAAGAGTCAGTCAGTAATACAAGAGTCCTATAAATTGTCACAGGGAACACCCACTGCCAACAAGTTGTGTGAGGCAGCAGACAACACTTCATGGAGGAAATCACCACCCTTCACACTGTCCTTCCAGCCGGAACAAGGACCTCTGTGGGAGGCTAAGTCAGCAGTCTCCATGCAGAGGGATGGACCCTGACCTGACTTAAGATACTTCCTGAATTATCCTTTAACCCAGAAATGGGGACACAACTGGATGTACCTGGAGGAAATGACAGGGGTGTTCAGGACAAATATCAGGTACTCTGACACCAGCCATGCAGAGATAGAGAAAGGAAGATGCAGGAGCGACCACGCCTCCGTCAGGGTCACTTTACAGCCTTGACTGACTTACTCCCATTGTTCTGATTCTGGCTTCCCCACCGATGCCAAGCTTCCTCCTCCACTGGGAGACTCTAGATGGAGGTACCACACACCCGCCAGCTATTCGGGTCTCATTACATAGTAATAAGATGAACTTTCACGTATCAGCAAAATTTCAGCGAGACTCTGAACCTCAAAACACAGTCAGGGTCGAGTCTCTGATTAGACGAAACTGAGGTGAACTTACTGAGGTGGCAAAAGGTCTTCTCCTAGTGGTTACAGGTGTCACCTAGTAAAACATTTTACAAACTTATGAGAAGCAGAGAAGACTGAAAAGTTTAAGTAGTACTGACTTTTCTCAACAGCTAAAAGCAGACTCTCTACCGTTTGTTCTCTAACCATCTAAGCAAACCTCTCTAAAATTCAGACCGTCAAAGTACAGATTCCCTCGGTAGTTTCTCCAGTCTGTCCCCCTTCAGTTGGCTTCGGTTTCCTTTTCATTTGGACTAGGGATAAAGGCCATAGAGCCTGGAGCATTGGACAGCTACTCAGACCCTCTGCTTTAATATATGAACCCTCCACAAAATAATGTAACATCGAGTACACAGCTGCAAGGTGTGGGATAAGAAGTCTGTTTCCCTTAGACTCTGGGTGATTATAGGTGTGAGCTGCCATGCCTGGACTTTCTTTTACTTCAAGGTTAAGGAAAATGTTTAATAATGAGCATATCTAAATTCTAGACGGTTGTATATGTTTATGTTGTTACCACTCTGAACCAGTAGATCCATAGCTTCCCTATATTCCAGGACCCTGGGACCCAGTGCCCTGGCAGACTGGGGAAGTGCTGTTAGAATGTATTTGTGTTAGCTGCTAATATACATTAAATTAGAGTTGCCTGCTGTTCCTTTAGACTTCACACCAAAGATGGGAAATGAGTTTTTAAATAAATTTGTGTGTATATTATTTTTAATCACTATCTCTACTGTTTCCTTTACTTCAAGTGCAAGTATATGGAAATATGCAAATGAACACTTTAAAAATAGCCTAGAGTAAAACCAGCATATTATCAAACGGCATTAAGGATGGTGACCGCTCATATCGTTCTCCAGTTCTGCATTCTGGACTACATTAATGGCTGACTTCCCTGGCCTTGCTTCTCCCTTGTCTCCTCCACAGGTTAATTCTGCACACTCTATAATGTTTTCTTTTTATAAAAAATTTTAGATGGATCTAATTTTTGCCTGCATGTATGTGCACCGTGTGTGCCTAGTATAGATGGAAGAGCTGATGGAATTAGGATTATGGCTAACTATGAGCCACACAGAGGTTCTCGGAATGGGACCCAGGTCCTCTGCAAGAGCAACAATGGCTCTAAACAGTTGAGCTATCTCTCTAGACTTGGAGAATGTTTGCTTAAACCTAACTCAAACCATGCAACTTCTGGTGGCTAATATTCTTGTCTCTAATATTTACCTAAATCTCAAAATTAAAAAGTTTACACAAACTCAAATTGTAGACTTCTTTATTTAAGCTTTAGTGTGTGTGTGTGTGTGTGTGTGTGTGTGTGTGTGTGTGGTTTTAATTCATAAGCTTGATGCAAAAGTGAGGACAGATAGGGCTCTCCTCTTCAGAGCACAGTAGTATTTCTTCCCTAAGCATCGTCCTCTTAAGGAGTATACTCGATTCTAAGCAGTCAGAAGCAACCACAAGAGCGTACCTCCCAGGTTACAACCAACATAGCAAAACTATAAGACAGCCTCACTACTTAAATGAAACAAAGAATTTTCTTGGAGGTACACATGACCACACCCTGAAGTGTCTGTAATGGGTCCAAAGTGCAGTTCCTTCCTCTTCCTAACTCAGCCTCACCCATAAGGATCAGAGGTTCCCACAGCTAAAACGCAATCAGTGCAGAGCAATCGGGAAACCTTCTCTGCTGTACACAAGGGAAAGGCCATGACCAATCATGACCAGCAAAGCTGACCCTAAGCTACAGTGACAACCGTGACAACAGATAGAGACCCTTTAACCCCTCCACGAAACGACCGACTCGAAATGACCCTCTCCACCTATACCCTACATGGAACCTCTTTTTAAAATAGTTACAGGCCTGTGCACCCCCCTTACCAACACTGGGCAAAACCAGGGGCTGGAGAGATGGCTCGGTAGATGAAGGAACTGCAACGGGGCCTGAAGGCCTGGGTTCCGTCTTCAGGACCCACATGGTGGAGGGAGAAAGCCGGCCTGTGTGAGTTAGTTGCCTTCTGACATGTGTTACGTGAGCGCATATACATACGCAGAAAGTAGGTTTTATTAATGTACTAAAATGTGTTTACAGATATTTCCTTGGTAGATTAGTGAACTGGCCCGTGTTCTAAAATGCAAGGTTTTTATTACCTACAGATAGATTTTGACACCAATTATCATATTAATAATTAAACAAAATTTAGTCAACCACAAAGTATCTTCATATCTACATCTAGCAAGTATCTCATGCCTATCAATATGTATTTTCCTAGTAATTACTCTCTCAATAAAATTCCTAGCATCATATAAATGTTTATTATACTAACAAAAGTCTATTTGAATTACAAATGTGTTATAACAAAGAAATAACGGTCTTTGTATTTTTTTAAGACCTGCTTCACCCTGTCTGATGATTATCTGTGAATCTGTTCCAGGTCATTGCTTTTGTGCAATATTCTCCTGACTCTTTTAGAGTTATGACTGCACCTTCTTCTATCCCGATTTTCTGACATTTTCTTTACATATATATATATATATGTATACACACACATTTGCATAAAAGCTCCCCATATTAATTTCTATACTATATAACAAATCACTACAAATATGTAACTTCCCAGTCCTGCAGGCAGTCTGGGCAGGACTGACCTCACTCTGGCTCAGGTCTGATCTCCCCAAGGCTAAGAAGGCGAGGTGAGACCGAGCGAGCGTCTGTACAGAAGAACCCACCCAGGGTAACTTGGCTGCTGGCAGAACACATTTCCTTGCAATTACAGAACTGAGGTTTTTGTTTCTTTACCAGCTGTGACCAAGGAAACTCTCCCAGCCACTAAAGGCCATCAACATTCCAGGTCCCGAGGTCCCTGCCATTATCAACCAGTAAGAGTATGACAATCCTTCTTGACCTTCTCATCTCCCAGGCTTGGAGATCTATTTTGAGGCAGAGAAGACCAGACTGCTTTTTTACATGGAAAAAAATTATTTACTTATTTGTGCGTGCGTGTGTGCATGTGCATGTGTGTGTGTGTGCGCACGCGTGTGCGTGTACACACACACACACACACACGTGCAAATGAGTTTATGCACAGGGCCTTCTGGAAAAGCAAAAAATGCCCTTTCTTAACCACTGAGCCATCTCTCCATCCCCTGAATTGCTTTTAAAGGGGTTGGTGTAGTTAGAAAAGACCCACCTGACTAATAATATCTCTTTGTGCTGCACTGAAGCTGTTGTGGTGGACCAGAGGGACTCGACTGTCCCTAGGACATAGGAGCAGAGTTGGGTACTGGGAAATGCTTCGAATCTTATGTTTATGTTGGGCTCTCTCTAAGTCTTTACCATAAGCTCCCTATCATGGCTTTTCTTCTCTGTCTTTTGTTTTCCATGAATGAGCAAATTTGCTAAGTATGAGCCAATCAGGCTTTTAGATAGCATCCGATCCGCTCTTCCCACCTGACCCTCGGGGCAGGGCAGCGTGGGTGATCTGAACGTAGTGATGACACTTTGACAACATTCCTGCTGCAAGGACCACAGCAAACGAAGTCCTGACTCCTCCTCCGGAGGCCTCACCCGAGTCATAACCAAGCCAGACCACCAGAGAAGCTTGGGAAGGGAACACCAGGCAAAGCAAGCCCTGGTGAACTACAGATAACCCGACTATTCTCCCTCCTGCAGGAGGGGAGGGCTTCCTGACTAGGAGGACAGCAATTGGTGCTTCATTTGCATGCCCCATCCATGCAGGGCCTTGGGTTTCTCTACAGGCTGTTTTGTTCTGTTTTGTTTTGTTTTGAGTCAACAGGTAGACACCCTCCCAGGCTGCCCTAGATATTACAACATTCCACCCCAAAAGGGGTTTCTGTGGAATTATTTTTTTCTTGCCTACTTGTGACTGTTCTCCTAAACAGTGCAGGCCAAGCCAGTAACACCAGGCAGGTGAGCAGCAGAGGCAATGGCTGAGACAGGGGGTCAGCCTGGGCAAAGATGGCAGAGACGGGAAAAGGACAGTCGAATACAAAGCAGACAAGTGGCAGAGTCCAGACTGCCAAAGGCAGGGTGATAAAAGACAGGCTGTAGCAGCTGGAAGGCTCTGAGGAGCTACAAAGTCTTGAAAGCCAGAGATCCAGCACCGGTAGCTAGGGGTGTCCTAAGGTTCCAACATTCAAAGCCAAGAGCTGAAATGTTAGCTGGATTGGACTGATGCTGCTGATAACGGCTGTATACATATAGCTGGGAATTTCAGTGGTTCCCAAGAACTAGCTACTGGCAATTGTCATGCCTCAAACCAGCACCCAGAGCCATAAGTGAAAGTCGGTAGTTTCAATACTTAGAACTACCTTTCTCTGAGCCTGTCAGCCCCAGTCCATAAGCCTTCATCCTTAATCTGAGTAGAGCTAAGAGACCTGAGCCTCTCACTGGGAACAAAGTGACCAGGAACCTTCGCTAGGCATAGCCATGAGCACATTTCCTCATCTTATTCTAAGTCCTGCCCATTATCCATCACCTCTGCATCACACCCTAGAGGCTGCAGTCACAAAGCGCAAAGGTCACCTAGCCACTGCACTAGAAAAAAATCACAAGGTCCCTTCAAATCATAAGATTATAAACATTTAATAAATATATTTTTAAAATAAAATCTAACGTATTGGAAAGGAATAGACTGATCTAAAAGTAAAGGGTGCTGGGGCAAATAGGAATATAGCATACATTTATTTATTTATCTAGTTACATATTATTTATTTATTTAAGTCAAGGCCTCATGTAGTTCAGGCCAGACCCAAATGCACTGTGTAGCGATGGATGACTTAGAATTTCTGATGCTGGGGTTACAGATGTGCATCATAGCACTAGAATTATAGTGCTAGGGATCCAACCCAGGGCTTTATACATGGTACGCAAGCACTCTAAAAACTGAGCTGCATCTCATAGCCACAGTGTGTGTGTGTGTGTGTGTGTGTGTGTGTGTGTGTGTGTGTGTGCTCTAATTGTCTGGTCACAGGTTGAATATCTGGGGGAGAATGAAGCATAACTGTGAAGGTGAAGTTTATTGCCACTTGAGTGACAGGTCATCTCTCAGGAGAGGCCAGAACCACAAAACTCTGACCAGAAATTTTAAGGTCCACAAAACAAAATATTTGGAAGCATTGGCGGCTAATTTGTCAACCATTCTTGTCATGTATCTGAGGACTGGATTGGCTCAGTTCTGAAAGAGATCGGGGCTCACACCCCGAGGTAAAGATGAAATTTGCTGCTTAGACGCAGAAGAAATAAAAAGGTCTCCAGATTTTAATTCAAATGGCTTTTCATGTTAGTTCCACGAGTGGAGAATTGTCCGATTTTTGTTTCTCTGCAGCGTAGGGTTGAGTGGCTAGCCGAACAAAGCGTGCTTGATAGGGAAGATCTTCACAAAGGTGACAGGGGGCACGGTTTTCCCTCCGCTAACCTTCAGCACAGAGTGGAACACTGTGTGACGAAGGGTTTCATACTTAGGGCCGTCTGAATGTCACATTCCTTGTGGCATTTATAGCTGTCAATGTGTTCTTTCAACTGGCTGACGTGAACGGGTACAATCGCCTCATTTTATTGAAAACGACGAGTCATTGGAACAACTCATAGGTTTGCCAATGTTTAAGTTATAGTTACTTCAAAAAGAATAATTCCAGCAAAGATTTTAAGCATTTTTTTTTCTTTTAAAATCTCAATCCTTTGTTGCCCACTGCAGGATTATTCCTGGGAACTCCTGTTAGCCCCCTTGTCGACTGCCCCTCTCTGGAACTAGTGCCAGCATGGCTTGGCATTAGTAGTTTTTCTTGGTTTTGCTCACTGGCTGCTCTGACTAGAGGTGAACGCGTTGACAGCTGTAATGGTATTTTACCATTTATATTCATGGTCTACTATGTACTGGCTTCGTGTAGCATCTATTTACCACCCACTGTATACCAGGTGGTGGTGGTGATTTGAGTTAAATTCCAGCACCCACGTCGTGGCTTACCACTGCCCTATCTCTGAAGCACTCATGTAGTATGCATTCATATACATAAATCTTTTAAAAGGTGGGGTAATAGAATTTATATAAAAGGAAATTCTATTTTTAAAAATCCTACTTAAGTAAACCAACAGAAAGTGTAATTCTGTTAGCTAAAATTATAAACTAGAAAATGTATTTTAATGGTTAAAATATGAGATGCAAGAATCTAATTTCCAGAATCATACAAGCTATTCTGATTAGTTCAATAGTTTTTTGTAACTATTTGAAAATAATATTATATCCTTAAAACTCATTAACTTTAAAATAATTTTTAAAAAAAGCTTTAGACATTTAAAGACATGGGCTGAATTTTTTTTATATATTCCCTAGACTACACTCACACACGCACACATGCATACACACACAAAAGCTAAGTAGTGCTATGCACATGTCTAGCCCCAGTGCTGGAGGAGGGCAGGCAGTTTGCTGACCCAGTCCAGTTGAATGGGTGAGTTCTAAGTTCACTGAGGGACCCTGAACCAAAATACAAGTGGGTAATCACATAGGGAGACAGACACCCAACATAGATCTCTGACCCCCACAGGCGCACATACATGAAAATATATTATCGTACCACATGAACACACACATACAAGTCAGCCCACACACAGGAAAGCATTTACTTATCACAGAGCAAAGAGTCAGAGCCACGGAGTATGGCGTTGCTATGGCTGTCGGGCAGCAGTTTCCTAGGGAGTCCATCTGAAGTTTCACGTCATTCAGCTGCAGGAATTCACTCTGGAGTAATAGGCCCAACAGGAGCCAGCTCCAAAGCTCACACCCAGCCTGAGGCCACCTGCCTGACATACCAGCATCCTGTTCACACCCATCCCAGTCAGTTATCATGACTGCTCCCTATGGAGTCTATAAGGAACACCAGCACCTCACACCTATTGGCTTGATACACAGTTTCCTGCCTAAATGGGCATCCTGGCATTTATAGTGCCTTAAGGGAGTCAATATAAAAACACATTACCAGTTAGCATGAACGCCCACAGGTACGACAGAAATCATCCACGTCATGCCTTCCCATGGCTAGGCTTTGAAAGACAGCCTGAGAGAGCAAGCTTCACTACGTCTTTGGGCTCTTATTTACACCACCTTTCTATTTTCTCATCTCTGAGCTACAGTTTCACACAGCGCCTTACACAGGAGATACCTGAGGGTCCTATTCCTTTTTTTTTTTTTAAGATGTGTTTTTGTTTTTTGTGGGTGTTTGGCCTGCGTGTGTTTGCTCACTACATGTGTGCAATGCTGACAAAGGCCAGAAGAGGGAGTCAGAGCCTTGGAACCTGAAGTTACAGACAGATGTGAGCTGCCATGTGAGTACCGGGAATTAAACACGGGCCCTCTGGGAGAGCAGCCAGTGGTCTTAACTGCTGAGCCATTTCTCTAACTGAAGCTGTCCTTAAGTGGTATGTGATGTAGTCTTTAAGCTGAGATATAATTCTACAACTTGCCTTCAAATGGTTCATAGAATATAAACTTTATTTTGTATACATATTGAAATGCAGAGAAAATACAGCCAGAACTGCAAGATGGCTCAGCATGTAAAGGCACTTGGTGCTAAACCTGATGACTTGAGTTTAATCCCTTGAACCCATGTGGAAGAGAAAGAAAACCACCTCCTTCAAGTTGCCTGCTGAATTCCATGCACACACACCCACGCACACACACACACCACATACACACACACACACCACATACACACACACACACTACATACAAACACACACACACACCACATACAAACACACACACACTACATACAAACACACACACACCACATACACACACATACACACACCACATACAAACACACACACACACACACACACCACATACACACACATACACACACCACATACAAACACACACACACACACCACATACAAACACACACATACACACAGAGAGAGAACACACAATCCAGAAAACAGAAGTTGAAGAGAAAATACGGCCAAACATCTGCTTCTGAATCTAGCAGGCAAACTCACCCTCGCTCGTTGTGCTGGTCTCTTTAACTGTGTTTCAACTTCTCGTCAAACACCGATCTGCTTACTCTGTGCTTACACTGATTATCAGCCTACTAAGTTTAGCTTATTTTCCCAAACTCCAACAGCACACTGAGCCATTCATCTGACTACAGATAAGGATATTTAAACACCCACCTGGGCTGCTGATGTGTGGTTACCTACTAAGAGCATAATTACCAGGTACTCACAGACTAGCTTCAAACACGGGGCTTGTGGGACTCTCTCGGGCTAGGAGTGGGTAGGATTCTGGCAATCTGTCTGTTGACTGGATGGCTTTGGTGGTCACTTGTATAGGTCTTAGGTGCCCAACTCTCCAGTCTCTCCAGCATTGCATGCTCTGGGCCCTCATCAGCTCCAGGCTGCACCATTTCAAATGCTTGGAACTGCTCCAAGCTTGACCCTCTCAAATCTGTTCTCACTGGAGATCCCAGAAACCTATGAGAACTGGGCTGAACATGGAATTCCCTCCTCTGTGTTCATAGTGCACACCAACCTCTCTTTTATTTTTAAATATATATAAATGTGCGTGCGTGTGTGTGTGTGTGTGTGTGTGTGTTTGGATATATTATAGATAGATAGATAGATAGATAGATAGATAGATAGATAGATAGATAGGCAGGGAGATAGACAGGGAGATAGGTAGATAGATTAGATAGGTAAGATAGATAAGATAGATAGATAGATAGATAGATAGATAGATAGATAGATAGATAGATAGATAGAATATGTAGATATATATTTACGTGTATGGGTGTTTGCCTGCAATGAATGCCTGTGCAACACACCAGGCCAGATGTCCAGGGAGCCAGAAGAGGCTGTCAGATCTCCTGGGACTGGAGTTACAACCGTTTGTGAGTAAAAGGAAGTGGACTCAGTTCCTCTGGAAGATGAGCCAGTACTAGTAACGACTGATCTGTCTATCCAGCCCCAAGTGCAACACTCTTAAGACGGAGGAGTCCTTTAAGACACTGTGACTTCCTCTCCCTGCCTACTTGCCACCCAACCTCCTGGATATTACTCTAGGATCCATCAATGCAGAGCTGCCAATCTAGCCACCAGGTTCCTCACTCCACTCCATTTCTCCTCCGTGCCTTCGCCTCTCTCTCTCAACGGCTGTTGCTCTTTCCTGGATGGCTTCCATCCACCTCTTTTAGCTTCAGGTTAAGCAGCTCACTCAGCAGATTGGTGGTTGCCAGGGGCCAGGGGAAGAGAGAGTAGGAAGAGACTGCTTAATGGGACTGTGGTTTCCTTCTTGGGTGAGGACTGCAACTAAGTATCTGATAACATCATAAGTGCAGAGTCAGTGAGCAGTTCAAAATAGACACCTGACTCCCACTCCCCATGCCCCCGGCCCCACCCTGGACCAGGAGCGTGCACCACATCACACACTCCTTCCAGCCAGTCCTTTGCACCGTATCCTGCACTCCCTCCTGGGCCAGCAGCTTCCCATCACACACCTGCTGCATGATCCTGACAGAGCTGCTTTAAAAAGCGGGGAGCCTCTCTTTCATCTCCCAGTGCTCAACCTAGGAGACTGAATGCTTGAGAAATGTTACTTTCTTGTCATCGATGAATAGAGACTGCAGTCATCTCTCCCGACAGCTACCAGAGGCAGATGTGGCTGAATTATGGAGTCTAGACTAAATAATAGCCTACAAGTGCTTGTATTCCTTAGGAATGAAAACACTGAAAAGACTTCTGCATGTGCACAAATGGGAAGGCAACAGAGCCAAGTTGTTGCAGTTGATGACTGACATCTCTCAGGAGGTTGCCACAGGACCCGTGTGGCCCATGTGGCCAAGCACTGGTTACACCTTAGCTCACTTCTGGCTCACAGCTACTTGGCAAAAACACAATTATTAGTTCCCATTTCCAGACTTAGAAACCAATGGATTTAGGGAGTTTCTCAAAGGTCAAGAGTGGCAAGACTCAGCACGAGCTGCCCAGGCTTCAGAGCTTGCTCCCGGGGCACCCGTGTGCTAACACTGCCCCTTCCCACTGTCCAGGCTTCCAGGACCTATGGACAGCATCCTTTGGTGCACGGTAGGCCTTTGCTAAGACTGAAAAGTGCTTTCCTTTACCTCACATTCCTTGCCCATTACCAGATTACTGCTTACATTTGACAGCGGGCTGCTTGGCCGGCTGATTTTGTTTTGTTTTGTAAGTGGTTATAAGCACTTCTGCTCTTGCAGAGGACCAAGTTCCGTTCCCAGCACCCACAGTGGTAGCCTAAAATAATTCCAGCCCCAGGGAAAGCATAGACTGCTTCTAACCTCCTCAGCCACCCGAGCTCACGTGCACACACACCCATAGGCACAGGGATAAAGAATAAACATTTAAGTCTCTCTCTCTCTCTCTTTTTATTTTTTTAAATCAATCAAAAAGAGAGAAAAGACTCATGGAAAGCTACCTCAGTTACGAGACTCTTGCTGGGAGTGGTGATACCTGCCTGCAATTCCAGATTTGGGAGGTGGAGGCAGAAGGATCAGGAGTTCGGAGCCAGCCTGTACCGTAGTTTGAGGCCAGGGTTAGCTAGATAAGACCTAGTCAGAACCCTCCATAACCCATCAGCATGAGTTTCCTTACAGTCCCTCTTCAGTTCAGTAGTGTGCCTGCTTTACTAGAATCACCCCAGAGGCTCCCCACTGAAGGTTTACTTTCAAAATATCCCAGCCTCCACTGAGCAGCACCCTGCAAATGAGAGAAATAGGAAATAACTGAATAAAGAAGGAAGAACTATATATTCTTATTGGTTTAGAAGCATTACTGTATGGGGGCTATGTAGCTCAGTGGTTAGAACATCTGCCTGGCATGTATGGAGAAGAAAAGGGGCGTGGGGTAGGAAAAAGAGGAGGCCTCTACCAGAAAGCACAGTGTCTTAGTGTGCTTTCCATTGCTGTGGTAAAACGCTATGACCATAAGCAGCTTCAGGAAGAAAAAGGCTTAGACTTCTGGATTATACTCCATTACTGGAGTAAGTCAGGGCAGTAACTCAGACAGGAACCCAGTGGCAGGAACCTGGAGAGAGAACTGAAGTGGGGACCATACATGTTACTTACTGGCTTGTTCCCCATAGCTAGCTCTTGCTTTCTTACACAACCCAGCACCACCTGCCCAGGAGTAGCACTGCCCACAGTGGGCCTGGCACTCCCACATCAATTATTAATCAAGCAAATTCCCCACAGACTTGCCTACAGGCCACTTTGAGGGAGGTGTTTCTCAGTTCAGCTTTCCTGTCCCAGATCTCTTTAGCTTGGGTCAGCCTGACAGACACTAAGCAGTGTGCACAGTGAAGAGGGTTCTCTACTGACTTCCCCAGCAGAGTCTGGCAGCCAGACCCCAGTCATGAGCTGGTGTTACCCACATCCACAGGGATTTTCCTCCCTCATTCCCCTCAGAATGCCTTCCCCAGGGCACCAGAGGCATCTTCACCCATCTCCTAGTGACTCCAAGCCAGTCACATTGACGACGACAATGATGGCGATGTGGAGGAAGAGGAGGAAGAGGAGGACCACTGCATGCACATGAAAGGGAAAGCCTGACTAGGAAAGAAATGTCAGTCTTAACAACTGATCAATACAGTTGTGATGGTTTGTATATGCTCGGCCCAGGGAGTGGCACTATTAGAAGGTGTGGCCCTGTTGGAGTAAATATGGCCTTGTTGGAGTAGGTGTGTCACTGTGGGTGTGGGCTTTAAGACCCTCATCCTAGCTGCCTGGAAGTCAGTATTCTGCTAGCAGCCTTCAGATGAAGATGTAGAACTCTCAGCTCTTCCTGTACCATGCCTGCCTGGATGCTGTCATGCTCCCACCTGGATGATAATGGACTGAACCTCTGAACCTGTAAGCCAGCCCCAATTAAATGTTGTCCTTACAAGAGTTGCCTTGGTCATGGTAGTCATAGTACTGTTCACAGCAGTAAACATCCTAACTAAGACAACAGTTAACACTGAAAACATGTCATCTCAAAAACACTATATGCCTTTTTGCACATGTGTGCACATGTGCATACACACACACACACACACACCAACATGTACACAACATTTCAAACAAGCAAGACAATTTTAGTTTGATTAGGTCCTCATGATTTATACCTCCTTAAATATCAGTTGCTGAGACTGGGGTTGGTGGATACTATGCCAGTGAACGCACACATGTACATAAAGGGCAGGCAGGGCACAGTGAAAGTATGACATCACACACTGCAGAATCAGAGGTGGCAGCTCTAACGGAACACACCAGAGACCTGTATACCCAGGAGAATTACACTCTCTGTAAAGATAAAACAGTCAAGTCTTAATGTAACAACTGTCACAAAACTGAACACCTAAAACAGAAACTCTCAGAAATAGGAGGGAAAGGAGACAGAGGCCCAGCTGCAGTGAGAGACAGGTCACAAGCCCCTCCCTCTCAAGGCTGTGACTGGCCAAGCAGCAAAAACAAAGAAAGATGTAGCATAGCTCTCCTAGGGAGGATGTGAAGGAGACCTCAGAGGAAGAAACCAAAGAGCTCAGACAAGTAATCACTAAACATCAGGGAACCAGAGACAAGGAAACACGTCTGTACATCCCATTAACAGAATCCATTTAAAGCAATACTCCTCCTATCAAGTTGGCAGAGATCTTTAACTTCTTTGTCAGCAGAAGGATAGGGGGATGTAGCTTCATGCATCACTGAGAAACATGGGCTGGTTTTGAGAGCTTCTGTACTAAGCCCGTCCTTGCCCTTAAACAACTCCCCTAAAGGTACAAATGCCCAGACTTCAAGTTTGCTTCTGCCGTTTTTGAGACAGGTCTCTCTATGTATAGCCTTGGCGGGCACTACCCCATCCCTCTCTAAACCTTAAATTATATCCATTCAGAATGGTCAGTATTCTGAATTTCTGAACCAGGTTACCAAACTTGCTATTAGCTACTAGCTCTAAACCACAGGCAGGTAAGTTATTTAACTTCATCTGAAATGAAGGCAACAGGATCATTTGTCAGGATGGCTGTGAAATCAGAATGAACACAGATCACTCAGACGCAGGCCAGGCAACACACCCAGGGAGTATCAGTTATGAGTACTGTCGCTAAAACTCCTTACTCTTAAGTAATATGTGTGCAAACAATTTGTGAGCGATCAGGGTGCTCTTTGTAGCTGCTCAAATCATTTCAAGTTACTAATAGCTTTTTGAAACTATTTTCTCCTACACACCTGCTCTGTGTGTGTGCACATGTGCTCACGTGTGCATACGACAGCTCGTGTGTGAGGTCAGGGGACAATCTGGAAGACCTGGTTCTCTCCTTATGCTATGTGCATGTGGGGATAGAACTCAGGATGTCTAGCTCAGGGACAAGAACTTTTACTCCCTGAACATTTTGCCAGTCTATGAACAGCTTCCAAGTACACAGTTTATGTGAATAAAATAAGATTCAGAAATCATTACTGTTACCAAAGGGATTGTATGCTAACTGGATAACCAAAGGGGAGTTCGGCAT
This sequence comes from Mus caroli, assembly GCF_978045245.1. Taxonomy (NCBI): domain Eukaryota; kingdom Metazoa; phylum Chordata; class Mammalia; order Rodentia; family Muridae; genus Mus; species Mus caroli. The sequence continues at coordinate 59,379,852 of NW_028227266.1, read as the reverse complement.
CTCTCAAACAGAGCCACCATGAATGGTGCTGTGAATGGATTCCAACCTGGCTTTTTATCTCCAACTATATTTTGTTTTTTACAATAAACATGCATGATCTTATGGGAAGGAAGGCCTGCCTCCCGGGTAGAAACTTCCTGATTCTGAGGATAGAACTTAGGGCCTCACACGGACTCAGTCAGGGTTATATCCAGAGAACGGAGTCCCCAGATGTGGGAAGTTTTAAATCACAGTCTTTTATCTTAATAGGTGTAGTCCTAAAATTCTTTCTGAAGGGTCTATCCTGTGTCAGACTGGAAGACAATCACTTCTCATCACAGGCTACTTTGCCAGGGCCCTTGGTCACACTAACACATCAGCTCCTCTTTGGAGCACCCTGTTGGAGATGTCACCATTTGAAGATGTCCCCTTGGAAGTATCAACAAAACCACCCAATTTATTTGCAGTGGTTGGTTTTTGGGTTGGTTCGGTTTTTGTTTGTTTGGCTGAAAGAAACACATATACATTGTTTAACTATGGAACAGTTATGTAGAACTTTCATTGGGTTACCATTTGGGGGAAAGGGCAAGGCAATGCGGGTCACCCATCCCCATCCCCCCTCCCCACTTCTGACTTCAGAGTCATTTCTGAAATGAGCCATCTGTTCTGGGGGCAAGTTCCCTAAAGAGATCGCTTGGGCCTATCCCCCATGACTGTTCATGCCTGTGGGAACTTCAGCACCCTTAGGTGGCAGGGCAAATACTTGCCTAACTCAGACAGGGAACAGTAAAGGACCCCAGTGATAGGAGGGTCAGAGAGAGTGCACACAAGCTGTAATGTTTTATCCAGTCTTCTTGGTTCTCTTTTTCCCAAGTAAGTTCAGCATGGCTGATAACTTAATTCTGTTCACACTTGGCTCTGTCTAGGAAGGTGAGAGGAAGATATGAAGCTGTTATTTCTCTGCTGTAATCATTTCTGAGAATACAAGTTCCATGGCCCTGACAAGATTTCTCCAAATAATGGTTGAAACTTGTCAAGTAATTCAAAATTTTAATTCAAGGGTTTTTTTGGGGGTTTTTTTTTGGTTGGTTTGTTTGTTTGTTTGTTTGTTTTAAAAAGAAAAACTAGCCAGGCAGTGGTGGTGACGCCTTTAATCTCAGCACTTGGGAGGCAGAGGCAGGTGGATTTCTGAGTTTGAGGCCAACCTGGTCTACAGAGTGAGTTCCAGGACAGCCAGTGCTACACAGAGAAGCCTGTCTCAAAAAACAAAAACAAAAACAAAACAAAAAATAAACAAAAAGAAAAACTACACGTATGCACGCATGTGCACAGTTCCTGTTCTTCTGTCTCAGGAGGCCATTCTAGTTGGCAAGCTTCCAGTCTTTCCTCTGAGCCCACCTTACACATCTGTGCACCTACAGCAATCCATACAGACTTCTGGTGCGTAGACTGTGTGAAAGAGTGTGTGCAGGTATGTGCATGTGAAAAGCAGAAGACAACCTCAGTTGGCCTTCCTCAGTGGCCCCTCACCTAGTTGCTTGAAGCAGAGGCCCTCATGGGTCTGGGACTCACTTGCTAAGCAGGCTGTGCTGGTCGGCCAGCTAGCTTCAGAGATCCCCCAGTCACCACCTCCCAGATGCTAGGATTACAAGCAAGTACCATGACACTTGGGTTTGGAGATCAAACCCAAGTCCTTACACTTTCAGACCTCTGCCATAGCATGCCTTGGTAGGGTTTTATATCTAACTCCTTTCAAATTCTTGGAGACTGTGACTAAATCTTTAGTATAGAAACTTGACAGTAAATAAAAACCTGACAGCATGACCATTCTAAGGCATGAGTGACGAGACGATTTATTGCAGATATGAGGGAGAATTTAGCCCAAGGCACCTGGAAGGGTCCAGACTGAATATGGCCAGCAGACTGAACTGGGCTATGGGGGTCGAAGAGTGAGATAGGAGAGGGAGGGGCAAGCTGACCAAGAGGCCAAGAAAGTGCAAGCCAAGAACTGGCTGAGCTATACTGGGAAGAAAAGCTGGGGAAGGGGGAAGGAAAGTCCAACCCCTGAGAGGGAGAGGTTTAGAGGAAGGGGCGGGGTGAGAAGTGCTGGGAGGAGCCACAGGTACGAGTGAGGCTTGACCTGGGTTTCTTTGAGACCTAACATTTAGGACATTAGCTAAATTCAGTAATACCACTGAATCATGTTTTAATTATATCCCCTCTCAGCAACCCATTCTGCAGTAAATCGCAGGCTTTCTATCATTTCATCTGTCAGTTACTCTTCTAAATATTCTTGAGAGATGGCCTTCCTGAACAATATCCCATCGCCGCCACTGTCACACTGGGATTTGCTGAATAAAATTCCAGATCGTTTAGAACTGCTGGTTATGTTTCCACGATTGTCTCGGAAGCATGTATATTTTACAGCTATTTATTCGGGGCCTCAAAATGTCCACCGTTCCTAACGGTTAATGACTTCTAAACCTTTAACCACTTGGGATCTCTAAGTTCCCCCTCCATCTCAAAGTTCAACTCAGAGGGTCTCACAGCCAGAATCTTGGTGGCTACTTTCCATGTTCCTCTGTCCTCTGTATTTCTAAAAGCACTGGTTATGAATGTGAAGGGCTTTTGCGTTCGGGTGTGGCTCTCCTCATAAGAACTCTAATGTGGGAATGACCACGAATAAATTCTGTCTGTTTGTCTTTCTGTATTGAGACACTGATAGCCTCTAATGGTTACTCTGTCTGGACTCTAAATCCATTAACTCATTAAGAACTGTAAAACTGTAAGGTGTGAGCCCCACCCACTGCCCCTCCCTCATTCATTTGAACGGATAAGCAATATACTAGTTCAGCCCTTCCTCTATTGTGAGCCTTCCCTTTCAGAGATTGTGTTATGCTGAGATACAGCTCACACAGAGCAAGAGCCAGAAACAGTTTGTTTCTCCAGCTTAAAAGAGTGCAGCTGTGCCCTAGCATCTACCAAAGGTGACTAATGATTTCATTTAAAACATTAGTAGACTGCGGGCCCCTAATGTTATCTTTATTGATGCTTAAAAGGTCCCATCCTGGTGAGGGAGGAGGGGCTCTTCACTGTGGTTCCAAAGTCCAATCTTTGATAGCATTCTTCCATTCCAATCTAAGAAGTGATTCTAGGCTTTCTTTCTCTGCCCCTGCCTTGGAATTGCCTAGTTCTCCGAAGAGGGTATAATTATTAACCCATTTTTTGAGCCCAATTTATGTTTTCATAGCTTCAAAACAAGATAAGGTAAAACTGTGCGGCTGGAGAGAGCGCTCGGCTGGTTAAGTGCTTGCCTTGCAGGCTTGGAGGCCTGAATTTGAGTTTCTAAATCTATACAGAAAGCCAGGATAGCATGTGCTTGTAACCCAGCCCTGGGAAAGTGGAAACAGGAGAATTGCTGGGACTGGCTGGCTAGCAGAGCTAGCTTAATGGATGAGCTTCAGTTGATACGAGTCCTGGTCTCAAAGGTGGACTCCTGAAGACGACACCTGAGGTTGTCCTCTGCCTTCCTCCACATGCATGAGCACACACCCTCACATGTGAATACACGTGCATGCATGCATAGATTTAAAACATAAAATAAATTAGGTGAGTTTCAGTTTCTAACTTGATAGTTTTGAATGTGTATATATGATGTATAATAGGTAAATACAATTTTAAACTATCAATCAAGTCTGTGGACTATGTGGGGAAAGAGACATGAAGCAGGGAGGACTACATATTGATGTTGTATACATATGTACACATATGTATATATTATAGTATATTTATTACACACACACACTATCTGCAACTCCAGCTTCATTAGACCTGACACCCTCTTCTGACTTCTGAGAGTACCTACACTCACATGTGCAACACACAGACACACACACAGACACACACACACACACATAATTAAAAATAAATCTTAAAAATGAAAAGAAAACAGAGCTTGAACACTGGGGGAAAGCCAGTAAGAGTTTGTGGTTCAGATGTGCATCTGTTTCCAGATGAACCTGATGCAGCCTTAATACTAATGTTGAAGTATAAAAAGAGAACTCTGTGTGTGCACGCATGCACACGTGTGTACCCAGCATCACAAGAAAGTCAGAGGACAGCCTGGAATGTTATTCCTGAAGAGTGACAGTTCCCACCCTGTTCTGAGAGAGGGTCTCTTGTTGCTGTAAGTTTCTAAGTAGGCTACCATGGCTGGCCAGCCCTGCCCAGTGATCTGCCCCATCTCCCTCCCAGAAGCGGGATTATAAGCACTTGTCACCACACCAGCTTTTCTCACCTGGGTTCTGGGGCTCATGCCTGTAAAGCAAGTATTTTCCCAATGGAGCCATCTCCATAGCCTTAAAAGAAGAGTCTCTTCGCTTGTAACCTCCCTTCCAGGACCACAAGGAAATAACACAGGGATAACAATAAGAAGCTGTCTAAACAAAGCATTAATTAAGGTAAACATCGTTAATTAAAGGGTGGGTTCTTCAATGACAATGAGTAAACTGTGCTTAGTAACTTATCCTGAGTTTAGAATAAGCGAATAAGCGTAACAATTTGCCATCTTAATTATTCACATTATCCCAAAGTCACTGCAGCATTAACATTAGCATCGGATCAAGCACATTCAAAGCCCAGGAGCTAATGCAGAACCACAGCTAAGACAAGACCTGTGTAAACACTTAGGCTTTCTAAATTAGGAGCTCATAGCCCTGGGGGGTGGGGGGGGGAATGGACGGCTTGGGGTTTTCATTTGGTTTTTAGTTTTTTTGTTTCTCCCCCCCCCAGGGGCTTTATTTGTAACTTTAATCCTTTAGAAACGTCGATTTGTGTGTGTGTGTGTGTGTGTGTGTGTGTGTGTGTGTGTGTGTGTGTGAGGTATTGACTGAGACTGGCAAGATGCTTCAGAAGAGATATAGTTGACTTATAAAATCCACAGTTCTATGAAACAAGCAGCCCAGAGAACACACACACACACACACACACACTTATATATTCTGGCCTCTACAGACACTATGCCCACAAGCACAGACACCACACACGCACACACACAGCTGCGTGTGTGTGTGTGTACATGCAACTCACACACATATGAGTAATTTTTTAAAGAGCTTAATAAATTACAACACTGGGGATGGGTGAGATTTGGAGGAGATAGCTCCGCTAAAAGCTGCTTACAGAATGTTTGCAGCACCTCTACCCCATCTAGAAATAGTCCCTTAAATTTATTGCCTAAATGTCCCGCTCTGAACTCCCTGAGCATGAGCAAGCCTACTATTACTGTGCATCATATAACTGATACAGATCTGATGTAGCACTGTCTGTCATTTAATGACCCCACTGGGAAGGAATCTGAAACTCCAATTTAGTAATTAAGAATAAATGTGTAGTTCCAGGGGATCTGACACCCTCATACAGACATAACTACAGACAAAACGCCAATGCATAAATATAGAAATAAACAAATAATTGATCACTTTTTTAAAAGAAGAGAGAGTGAGTGAGTGAGAAAGGCATGGTGGATCATACCTGTTAATTCAACATTTGGGAGGCTGAAGCAGGGGGATTTCCATGAATTTGAGGCCAGCCTAGACTATATAGTGAGTTCCAGGCTAGCCTGGGATATCATGTGAGACCTCATCTCAAAATAAACAAATATAACATGGAGATTTCCACGTTTGTAGTTAATTGATGTGGCTATTTCCAAACTTGAACAGTAAACAATCAACCTTCAAATATCTACTATGTTACCACGGTGAAGCACATATATATATATATATATATATATATATATATATGTATATATATATATATATATATATATATATAAACACATCCTAGTCCCTGAGCTTGAACCCCTGGGCATCATCGGTCTAACACTGCTGTTTGAGAAGATTTAAACCCACTTCTCCTACATGTAGCTCTGGCTGGGCAGGGAATGATGCTGTGTACTGACCAGCATCATCAAACCTTCACGTATCTACAGCTTCAGTCTGTTGGTTACACTGAGATATCAACAGAGACAGCTATGGTAAAAATTATCAAAGTAGTAAACTATGATCATTTCCATGAATGTTAAATGAATGTTTTAAAACTCACATTAAGGGATTCAGAACTTGGAAAGAGAAACCAAGCTGTAAGGCCTCTTAAATTACAGGGAATAGATGTTTAAAAATAAAACTGAGCCAGGCTGGGTGGGGTGGCCCATGTCTCTAATCCCAGCATTCAGGGGAGAGAGGCAGGTGGGTCTATGAAGACAACCTGGTCTACATAATGTGTTCCAGGGTAGCCAGGGCTACATAGTGAGATCCTGCCTAAATAAATGTGATGAAGCTAAGAAAAAAAAAAGTGCATATTAAGAGAGATCTGGAAGGGTTGTGTTCAATATTGCCACTTAAAAAGACCAACATGTGACATTAAGTCATAAAACCAAAAGTTAAATTCTATCAAAACAACCACTTTCAGCATAAGGAATGCTATGACCATAACGAACGAATCACAACAAAGAGCTAAGAGTGAATCTTAGACGTTTTGTGAAAGGCCTCAGTTTCCTGGATGTGAAATACACACAAGTCAACAATGCACAGAAAGGTTAAAAAAGATGAACCTTGCGAAAGATGCAGGAGGCTCAGGACACCAAAAGAGAGTAAGTTCACTCACAAGGGAAATCCAGATCGAAAGTATCTTGAGGGTCTGTGAGAGGACTCAGTGAGTAAAAGGGCTAGCCACCAAGCCTGACCTGAGTTCCATCCCCAGGCTCCTGCTCGCTGTCCTTTGACCTCTGCATCCACACTCTGACACACTTGTGCCCATACGCAAGCAAACACACACAATAGATAGACAGACAGATAGATAGATAGATAGATAGATAGATAGATAGATAGATAGATAGATTTTTTTTAATTAAAGTATCAGGATACACTGTATCTTACCTATCAGACACATGTGCTGCTATTGAGAACAGAGAGAGAGACAGACAGAGTGTGTGTGTGTGTGTGTGTGTGTGTATCTGCTGAGATGTGCTTCCTCTGGAAGGGCATGAAGGCAAATAATAACCCTAGAGGCTTCTGAAGAAGGTAGGGGCTGAAGGACAGAGACTGACAGTCTGACAGACCATTATAAATATTTTTGTTCCTGGAAGACATTAAATCCTGGATTTATTCAAAAAGGTTGAAAGGCAAAAAGAGAGATGAAGAGAGCGGCCTAGTCAGAAACATACACACACACACACACACACACACACACACACACATGACCAAACCAGAGATAGAGATTCTGGGCTGTATAGGTTGAAAAGCTACAGGGTCTGTTCTTCCTGTTCACCCACATTATCCTGCTGGTGCGTGGCTGGTTTATCTAGCCCCTTTCATTTAACCCCCTCCACCACCCACAGAATATATTCTGCACCTTTACAAACTGAAAAGTGTGTGTTGCTTCTGAAAGAACAGTTTTTGCACCACACATTTTAACTGTTATGGTGTTATTTTGAGAAATGGCAAAATGCTCAATTTAGTGTGTGCTGGAGACAAACTCAAGAGAGACTCATGCGTGTCAAGCCAACGCGGCACATACTGAATCCAGCAGCAGCAGCTACAACCTCAGGGCTTCCTCCAGGAGAAATTCAGCTGCAAGTCTGGAGAAAGGCAGATCTTCTGCTAGGGACTGGGGAAGACGCTGATCTGTAACCATGGCTACTCCAAAACACTAATGTTTTTCTGACAAATATTTTTTTTTTTAAACCAAGCAAAAGAAAACCTTTTCCCCATGACTTTACCAAACAAATTCAGGCGTGGTCAAACATCAAAGAGCAAGCCTGCTGTCCGAATCTACTGCCATTTCTTTCTCTGCCCCACACAATCCCACTTTGATTGTTTGTTTGCCTGGTTTTGAGTCACGTTTTCATAACCCAGGCTGGACTCCAACTCCCTACATAGCCCAGACTGGCCTTGAATTCGTGATCCTTCTGCCTCTGCCACCCAAATGCTGGGATTACAGACAAGCATCACCACACCCAGACTCCAAATCATTTTTTCTACTTTTTATTTTTTTGTTTTTGTCGAGACAGGGTTTCTCTGTATAGCCCTGGCTGTCCTGGAACTCACTCTGTAGACCAGGTTGACCTCGAACTCAGAAATCTGCCTGCCTCTGCCTCCCGAGTGCTGGGATTATAGGCGTGAGCCACTACGCTCGGCTCTACTTATTTTTTTAAGTCTAGTTTCGCCAGTTTCCTTGAAGGCCAACTAAACTACTACTAAAGGTAATCCTTCAGAAAGACACCGATCTGAATTAATTCAAAACCAGGCACAAATGAATTTGTATTCTCATAAAAAGCATATAACCCCTAACTAAAATCTGTATAAAATTATAAAAGTCCATTTTAATTACGAACATCGGGCAATTTGCACATTCCATTTCCTCTGTGTTTGACTCTGTAAGACTTTTAAAATAGAACTTCCTTAATAGCAGAATTTTGATGAGACGGCCATTCTAACCTGCCAAATTATCCAAGTTCCAACATCTGCAGTCAGGATGTTTCCCAAGATTTCTGCTCTCTCTGCCAACTTACAGAGAAGCCTTACAACTCCGCTTCTCTCCAGCCGCACACGGAGGCCAGGCTTCAGCTCGGCACCCATGTTACGCACCCACCTGCCCCACCTGGGATTTACTCTGCCAACAGGACAATCACCTTCCCGACTTCGCCATCTCCAGGGTCAAACACAAGCGGGGCTTTGTCTGCATTCGAGAGATCCCTATTCTCGCCCAGCCTGGCTGAGAACCAGACTTCCCCTGTGACAGCCTCAGCGGAGGACACATAACTTCTCTCTCAACTCAGGCACGGCTGAAAGCCGCGGAGCCTGGTAGGTCCGGAGTCCGTACCTACCACCCGGTGGAAGACAGGAGCCACCTGGCCCCGGTATCGCGGTCGCCGAGCGCGATGGGACAAGGGAAGAGCAGGATGGCACCACGGGAAGACAGAGAGGGGGTCCCCCCGAGGAAACAAGTGGGAATAGGGTACTCCGCAAAGGTCAAAGTGAGAAGGGGACGTGGGACTTCTCCGCGAATCTCAGATCTGCGGTGAGGGACGCAACAGAGAGCGTCCCCGAGGTCCCCGCCTCAGGAGCTGCTCACCGTGCTGGCCACCGCGGTGGGCGATGAGGGTGACGTGGGGCCGGGCGCGTCCTGCTTCCACAGTCGGGACTTGAGGCTCTTCATGGCCACGGCTCTCAAGGGTCCGGGTCCCCACCAGATTGCGGGCTGCGAAGGCAAGAACCTGAGCTGCAGACGCCCCGGAGCGCGCGGGGCCCGCCCCACCTGCCACCTGGGGCCCCGGGGGCCTCGCTCAACCCGGTCCCTCCGGCAGCCAATCGGGCCCGTCGCCTGGCTGGGGTGGGGTCGGTTCTGACCAATCGGAAACCGGGAAGGGGGCGGGACTTCCCTTTTAAACTTCATAACACCCTTCCTCTCCCCTCTGGAGGAAAAGTTGGGGAACTTCAGCTTTGCAGCATGTGGAGTTGTGCTACTCAGTGAGCGGAGGCACAGCGCCGGCTCCTGGCCTGTGGTTCCTGCACACTTGGGTGGTCTAAGGTTAGAGAAATCCAGCCTAGACCGGTTCTTATCTCCCCAGGCTCCCCTCTTCTTCCCATTCGCGAGCCCTTTATAGGCTAAACATATCTTCCTCCTATTGGGTCCCGGCTTACCTACCTACAAACCAGCTTGCAGGGGCAACTTCCCATCCAGGAGCTTCATGAGAACACACGGACTCCAGAACCACAAGTCTAACCACCACACACATGGGGATCTCTGAGGCCAACAACCAGCCTGTAAGAAAAGGGAGCTGCTTTTTCAGATGGACAATTAACAGACTAGGGGTCAGTGTCTGCAGTGCTGCTGGAGAGATAGCTTAGCAGTTATGGTCACTGGCTGTTCTTGTGGAGGACGGAGATAGGACCTACGTGGCAGCCCCCATATGTCTTTATCCTCAGTCCCAGGAGAGGTGATGCTCTCTTCTGGCCTCCGTGGTTAAATGTTAGTGCACTGCTGTAGAGGAAAAGATGGAACAGAGTATCGTCAATAAAACTTCACTTGTAGCCAAAAGTGAGAAAAGAAATTGACCAAAAGGGACTGGAAGAAGTTGAAGATAAATATAGCTGAAATATATTGTGTATGAAATTCTCAAAAAAATGTAAAATATTATGTTTTTAAAGTGCTTTGTTCTTTTTGTAGACACAACAGACATAAGTACACAAGGCATTAGCTCATCTGACTCAGAAGTCTGAACCAAGAAAAACTATTTAAGGCTGGGATGAGAACACTGTCTGTCAAACAACAACTACTAATGTCCTGTCAACAGGAGGCTTCAAAAATCTTCCTTGGAGTGAGATTTTCTCCGGCAAAATGTTAATTCTCACACACATGGAAAGACAAACAGCCTGAACTCCTCACAAAGGCTCTTTTTGTCCCCAAGGGCAGTTCTTTCTAAAGCTTTCCCTTAGAGTGCCTCTACTCTTTATTGTAAAAGTGAGGAAGTCTTCAGAACTCTCCTGAAGATACAGTGTTCAGAGACCATTGATCCTCAGCAGAAAGTCAGTGAGAGAGAGGGGAGGGGAGGGGGGAGAGAGAGAGAATGGGAAAATGGCTAAAGTTTCTCTTAGTTAGACTTAAGGAATCTTGCCCCCCCCCCCACTCCCTGTGAAGATCCACAGCTGGTCTGACTTGGCTGACTGTGATCCAGCTGTTTGTGGGGGCAGGTTCTCTCTGTCTTCACTGCTAACAGAGAAAGCCAGCATTATCTCATGCTGGACTCCTAGGGAAGCTTCCTGGCTGGCCGGCCGTTGTCCCAGTTTCTAGTTCTCACCTTGCCCATCACAGCAAGTGACTAACTGATGGCTCATCTTGGTTGTCAACCTGACACACCTGGGAAGAGGCAACCTCAGTTGAAGGACTGCCCCTGTCATCTTAGCATGTGACCATGTCCGTGGGACATTTTCTTGATTCCTAGTTGACAAGGGAGGGCCTGGCCTATGATGGGTAGTGTCATACCTAGGCAGGTAAGTCTGAGCTGTATAAGGTAGAAGATATAAGTCTGGAAGCAAGCCAGTATGCAGAGTTCCTCCATGACCTCTGCTTCAGTTCCTGCCTCCAGATTTTTGCCTTCCGTTTCTGCCTTGACCTCCCTCAAAGATGGACAATTACATGTAAGCCAAATAAACCCTTTCTTCCCCAACTTGTTTCACAACAGAAAGCAAACTTAAAGCCTAACCATTACCAAAAAGGCTTACACAGTAACCTCCTATGCTCTAAACTCCTCAGGTAGAATCTCAGGGTGGCAGTGTATGTTTGTAAACCAGCATTTAGGATGGTGTATTAGTTACATTTTATTTGTTGGTAAAACATCAAGCTAAAGTGACTTATAGAAGAAATAGTTTATTGGGGAATTAGCGTTCCAGAGGTTAGAGTCCATGATGGTGCTAACAGAGGCAGTAGGCAGACACTTATGTCTTGAACAGCAACTGAAAATTCACCTGTTGAACCACAAACGGGAAGCAAAGAGCTAACTCAAACTGGCCAGTCTTTTGAAACCTCAAGGCATGTCCCCAATGACAGGCTACCTCCAGCAAGACCTCCCCAAACTGACCAAATGGGGGCCACATATTCAAATTGCCACAGAATGACTAAGGCTGAAAAATTGTGAGCTCAAGGCCAGATACGTGGCAAGACACTGATGGAGGAAGAGGAGGGAGAGGAAGAATAGGAAGAGGAGGAGGAAGAAGAAGAATGGGGACAGAGAAGAGGGGAATTAGTAAATAGAGAGGAAGAAAATAAAGAAAGACTAAGTGGAAACATAGAGGGACTCTTTAACAACTTGTGAATAAAAGCTAACTAAGCTTTTCTCCATCTAGCATGCAAAGCAAACTACGTGGAACCCATTCTTCACTCATGGCTACCAGTGTCCACATCCACACAAGAAGACTTAGCAACCTTCTAAGTGTTTTTTCTCTGTCTGCATTCACCTAGTGAAATTCTGTCCTGATTGGAAAGATCCACAGGGCACAGGAGCACCCTGAAGGGCTGTGCCCCAATACACAGGTGCCTGCCACATAATCAGTATATGCACTTTGTCACAATCCAGGGACTTGTGCATGCTTAAGTATTAGTTGGTTAGCTTGTTTATTTGTCTTTGAGACCAATTTTGATATGTAGGTCAGGCTGGTCAGGGGACTCCCAGCCTTCCAGTCTCTGTCTCCTGAGTTCTGGGATTACAGGCATGCGCCACCACGCCCAGCTCATTTGTGCTATGCTTCAATTAAAAGGTGATTTAAAAATTAAAGCAAAAGTCCTTCCCAAGTGCAGTTCCCTAACACTAACTTCCCTGATGGCTCGACTGGAAGCAGCCTACCCCTCCCCCCCTCCTTCTGAAGAGGCTCTGCAACTCGCAGATGTGATTATCACTGAAGTTCATCCCTTAATATAAGAGAATAACAACATTTTTCAATATGTATTTTTATGTGTTGTATGTAATATATGAGTGGCGGGCAGTGTGTACTGTGTGGAGGCCAGAAGTCAGCACTGGGTGTCTTCCGTGTTCACTCTTCACCTTATTTTTCTCAAGGAAGGGTCTCTCACTAAACCTGAGGTTCAGTGGTTCAGCTAAACTAGCAAGCTACAGAATTTGCCCATCTCTACCTGCCAGAGCTGGGATTAGAGCTCTCAGCCTGTCTAGCTTTCTACATGGGGGGGGGGGGGGTGCTGGGGAGTTGAACACAGCCTCCTGCTTAAGTAGTAAGTACTTGAGCCACTGAGTCTTCTCCTAGCCACGTATTTGAACCTCCTGGAATGTTAGCATAGGGAAAACTCAATGAGTACTTTGGAATGATTTGATCCAATGTTTGTGCTTAGTGGAGCATCCTTTCTGAGTTTCCATGTGCCCTTTATTTGGGACCCAATTACTTGGTATCAAATGTGAACACAGGTCAAATAGTCTGGAGGCTGTGTTGCTGCTCAAACACTCAGTGCCTGTCTTTGAGCCTTGAGATGGGCACTCTGACCCTGTATTCTGGTCTTCTGACTGGCTCTTACATGTGTAGCCTTCAGTAGCATATCTCCCCTACATAATTTGCTGTCAAGTTAATTGTGGCCTTCCTCTCTATTGGTGTCTCCTGGAGCATCAGAGTTATTGTAGCCTGGGTGACTGGTTTCTTTTGTTTGTTCTTGGATAAAGCGAAGGAAACAGTCACAGCCACAAGTATAGTTTGCATCAGGTTCCAAAAATGTTGGGCAAGTTATTTTTATGAACTGTCTGCATGATGTCCCCATGGTGTCTATGTCCAGTGGCCTTTTGGGATTTTTCCAGTCTAGAAACTTGATAGCTGATGTCTGCTCGTTCCCATTTGTGAACAACCAAGTAAAGAGCACAACTTTGAATATGAAGCACAGTTTCCTGGGTTGGTCTAGAATCATCCTGTGTGAAGTTGAGCCACTATTATCAGCATTTAACCAGACAGGCTTGGTATGGTTTGATTCATTACTCTGGCTTTTAAAAAATTTATTTTAGCCAGGCAATGGTGGAACACACCTTTAATCCCAGCACTCAGAGGCAGAGGCAGGAGGATCTCTGTGAGTTCAAGGCCAACCTGGTCTACAGAGTTTGTTTCAGGACAGCCAGAACTAAAATAGAGAAACCCTGTCTTGAAACACACAGACACACACACACACACATCTTCGAAGAGAACTTTTAAAAATTATTTATTATACTAAATCTGCAGAAGCCAGTTTTAATTAAGGTTTGCCTTTTAGCAATATATGTAAATAGAAAGGACAATGCACTTAAAAATATTTTTTTTTTTTTAGTTCTGCGTAGGTGAATATGCCTGTGTGCACAGATGCCCAAAGAGGCCAGAAGAAGGCATCATCAGATCTCCTGGAGGTGCAGGTATAGGCCATTGTGAACTGCTCAACGTGGATGCTGGGAACTGAACTTGAAGAGCAACAAGTCCTCTTAACCACAAAGCTATCTCTCTAGCCCCCTAGTGATGCACTGTGAAAAGTGTTTTAGTAGCCAAGTGATGGTGGCTCGTGCCTTTAATCCCAGTACTCAGGAGGTAGAGGCAAGCAGATCTCTGAGCCCAAAGCCAGCCTGGTCTACAGAGTGAATTCTAGGAATTCTAGCTACACATAAAAAGTGTGTCTTGAAAAGCAACAAAGGTGTTTTACTATGCTACAATACTCACACAGGTGGATGGTGAGAGAGTGTGTAGGGGTGTGTGGGTGTGTGTGTGTACACATAAACAACAAGCTAACAAAGATGTCTCTGCACTACAATGGGCTCACACTGCCTTAGTGTCCTGTTTCTTTGACCTCCTATCAAGAAATGTGTGAATGAGACAAGGGCACAGAGCCATGCTACATAGCTCCATTGGGTGTCTACTTCTTAAACAGGATAGCAGGGTTGTAGATGTGACCCACGGTCAGAGAGGGAAACAATTAGAAGATAAACCTACAGAAATAGAAGAGCCCAAGGTTGGTTACCCATCTTTTGAATGGGCAAGAGTGAGAAACAGAATCAAGTAGGCCAGGATACACAGGGGACCTACTGAAGCAGGGAAGAGACCGTAGATGAAAGAGACCATGATGACAAAGATGGCTTTTCAGGAGGAGGAGCCTAAACAATAAACATAGTGACACTATCCATCAAACCCCAAATGATCCCTCTCCAAACAGGACCATTGCCTCCCAAGCAAGCCTCAAGGCTAACACGCCTGGTGGCTTTTCAGTGATCCTGTGTAATGGAGGCAGTCAGTCAACAGTCCCTTGGAGAGGCCGGGACATCAACCTTCCTCTCCTAGTTCTGATGCCAAGTTAGAGTTGGCAAACCCTCCAGCCACCCGGTCATGAAGAAGGAAATCTCAATCAGGAACTCAGCCCCAGAATGAGAGCCCCAAGGCAGTTCTCACACCCTCCTCCCTTGCCACGCTAAAAACTAAAATGCATTGCATAAGCGAGCTTTAAAAAATAAACAGCTCATCTTTGGTCCTAATTGTAAAACCATCCGAGTCCGGTGACTCCGTCCTGCAAAACTGGAATGGGTGATGAGGAGCTGGCATCTGCTCCATATATCTAACCTTCCACCCTTGAGTGAGTTTGCACTAAAACTTCTAGGCCTATCAATTCTCTCAATTTCTTACAGAAACAACTTTTTAAAAAATATCCACACATGAACAAGTTCATGAGTGAGCAGGTGTAATATACATAGGCATGTGTACACATGGAGGCCAGATGGCAACAGTCAGCCCCTGTCTTCAGACAGCCTGTGAGCAGCCTAAAGCTCACCAAGTAGGCTGACCAGCAAGTCCCAGAGATCCACCTGTCTCAGCCTCCGGAATGCTGGGATTAGAGAAGTGTACAGCCTGCCTGGCTTTTTTTTTTTTTTTTTAATTAAACATAGTTTCTAGGAATTGTACTCAGGTCCTTGTGACTATAAGGCAAATACTTAACCCACTGAGCCATCTCTCTAGCCACAGAGACAGAGAGACAGCTTCTCCCCTCTGCCCTGTAGAGGTTCCTTCCTGTTTAGCTTAACAATGGCTCCTGCTTACCAGTTATCTCTCAGAAAGGGCTGCTTTCTGTCTGTCTTCCTTGATGTTTACAGGCTGCTGTTGATCTGTGTGTGACACACAGCATGCCATTAGTTTCATTATGGAAAGACTGAGCTAAGAAGCAGGAGGGGTGGGGTGGGGTGTCACAGTCTAGATGGAAGCCAGATCCTTCCCACCCCTAGTGCTGTCCTTCTACCTGAAAGCAGCAGGACACTGAAGGTTGTCGGCTCCTTGGATTCAGTAAGAAAATCCAACTGATTGGTTCCCCTTGTGAAAGCTAACCTTTGTTGTGGATCTTGTGTATACAGAGCTCCAGGAATCTGGTGGCCTTCCCTTTAATGAGATGATTGATGGGCCCCTGAGGCCAGGCTCAAAGCTGAAGCTCCCAATCACCCTCAAAGCAAGCTGATCTAGCCCAGAGTAAAGATAACTGCCAGGAATTCAGCGCAGGGATCAGAACTCAGCTGAATCTAAGGGAAGATTTCTGGACCTTGGAGTTTTCTTATCTTAGCTGGGATTCCAGGATAAGCCCAGTGGGGTGCTCTGTGAGATAATAGGAAAGGTTTTGGAATTTAAGTTGAAAAGATAGCAAAGTCTACCTCTAAAGATCTTAAGCAGTAAATTTACTCAGTCTGATATCTATCTATCTATCTATCTATCTATCTATCTATCTATCTATCTTTCTTTCCTCTTTCAGATCTCCAAGGGATCTCTCAAAGTTCTGGTAGATAGTCTTGATTGGATGATGAAACTACCAGTGTATAATGTAGCCAATTCCATACCACATCATTGTCCCAATGAAGAACACTCTAGGAAGTGCTCTGTGTCCCAACAAAGAACACTCTAGGAGGAATCAGTCAAGCTATGATTGGCGGATGACTCAGTCAGTGAAAAGGCTACAGACAACCCTGGCAGCCTGTGCCTGATCCCTATAGGTGTGGAAGGAGAGAGTACATTATTTATTGCAAGTTGTCCCCTGACCTCCACAAGAATACTGTGGGAGAAACATACCCATACACATGCATATACATGCACGACACACACACACAAATAAATAGATAGATAGATAGATAGATAGATAGATAGATAGATAGATAGATAGATGTAAAGACAAGGAATATACCAAACTAAAGATGGGTGTAGTGGTCTACGTCTGCAACCACGGCACACGGGAGGGTGAGGCAAGAGTATCACAAGTTCAAGGCTAGCCTGGGCTACGTAGCAAAGGTATGATTAAAAACAACAACAAGCCAGGCATGGTGGCACACCTCTTTAATCCTAGAACTTGGGAGGCAGAGGCAAGCAGATTTCTGAGTTCGAGGCCAGCCTGGTCTACAAAGTGAGTTCCAGGACAGCCAGGGCTATACAGAGAAACCCTGTCTTGAAAAAAACAAAAAACAAAAACAAAAACACAAAAATTAAGCTCCATCTCATTTTCTAATGCACTTAAAAGCAACCAATTAAGCTTCCGGGTGGTCAACAGTGACCTTACCATTTTCTAGTCACTTAGATTGGAAAATACTATTGAAAGGAACTGCATAAATAAAGTCAGATGTTAACATTTGTCATAGATTGTATTGTTTTTTATTCATGAAAGAATACTTTAGATGAGATGGTAGGAAACACTTCAAACATTTTAATGGGCTACTTTGAATTCTTTCATCAAATATGCTAACAAATGAATACAATTTTATGTAAATCTCCACTTTAAGTCTAGATAAAGTATATCTGTTATAAGATTAATGTTGGGGGTGGGAAGCTGGTGGAGTTGCTAACAGGCTTACTGGGCGAGCATGGGGATGTAAGATCCACCCCAGGGTGTGAAAAGCTGACACAGTGGATCACCCTTGGAATCCCAGCACTGGGGATGCAGGGACAGGGGGATCACTGAGTCTGGCTGGCCAGCCAGTGTGGCTGAGTTCTAGGTCCAAGAAATAAGATGAGAGTGATTGGAGAAAACACCAGCCCACACAGAGATTAAGCTTAAAAATTATTTTTTTGCATGATGCATAATTCACCAGGGAATTTATTTTTTAGTTTGATTATGAAGACTAAGACTTTTATCCCCTGGAAGAGAACAGTTAGTATATTTCTTTTCCTGTGTACCTCTTTCTAGAAAACTGTCTACAGTAATACATAATATTTCATTGAAAATTTTATATCCAGTTGCTAAGTAATATTTGATTGCCATGTCTCAGAGGGAAGTAATTTTAAATCAAGGTACAAGTCTTGCATCTAGGACACCAGAACTGCATTTTCAAGTACTCTTAATTCTGAGAGGTTTGTCTGCTGGAGTGCTTTCATGGCTTCATGAAGATAAATTCTTTTCATCACCTTTGTTTATGTAGTATAAATATCAACAAATAGTCAAACATAATGAACTTGTTTACCCTTTTTCCTATTGCTGCTTTTAATAAATGTTGTTGCCACAAGTGAATATATACAATAATAACCAATAAACTGAACACCAACACACTCTGGACTTCAAACAAGTTATATTTTAATTTCATCACTCTGGGAAGAAGTATGTATCTATTACGCTCCATAAACTTCAAAACCACCCTAGGACTAAACAGCAATTAAGAATCGTCCCTTTGAACTTCAGAAGGGTGGAGCCATGCATTTACCCAAGATCAAGGCATAGCCTTCTAAAGCTAACTAAAAGCTGTATGTTCTCCCACTTCTGAGACAGAGTACTCAGCAATCAAGAGATGCCTGGAACCTGTCAGCTCTTTGGCTCATGATTCTTCAGTGACATGTGTCAAGTCAAAAATGCAAATGAATCTAAGCCACTCATACTCGGGTGGCCGGGCTCTTCTTAGTAGCAAATCAAACCCTAACTAGTGTCATCTTGGGAAATTCCCAAATATGGACTTCACCTGGCAACAGTGACAGCTGCTCACACTGCCACATAACCCTTCCAACCAGAGAGCTCCCATCCAGCTCCATGCTGGTGCAAGTCAGCATCTCCACCAAGCAGCTGACTACTACCTATTTTCAATGGTTTTATTTAAATCCCATTTGGGTTTTACCATTGTTGACTAATATATGAATACAGCATGTACTCAAGGGAGCTGTGGTATGTTTCTATCTACTGGTGCAGTGTTCGTCTCTCTCCTCAAACACCTACCACTGATTTATGTAAAATTTTTAAATTATGTCTTCTGTTCCCCTCCAAAACAAAGAAACAAACAAACAAAAAAACCCAAACCAAATGCAAATCAAAACAACCCTGAGATTTCACCTCACACCAGTCAGAATGGCTAAGATCAAAAATTCAGGTGACAGCAGATGCTGGCGGGGATGTGGAGAAAGAGGAACACTCCTCCATTGTTGGTGGGATTGCAAGCTTGTACAACCACTCTGGAAATCAGTCTGGCGGTTCCTCAGAAAATTGGACATAGTACTACCGGAGGATCCAGCAATACCTCTTCTGGGCATATATCCAGAAGATGTCCCAACCGGTAAGAAGGACACATGCTCCACTATGTTCATAGCAGCCCTATTTATAATAGCCAGAAGCTGGAAAGAACCCAGATGTCCCTCAACAGAGGAATGGATACAGAAATTATGGTACATTTACACAATGGAGTACTACTCAGCTATTAAAAAGAATGAATTTATGAAATTCCTAGCCAAATGGATGGACCTGGAGGGCATCATCTTGAGTGAGATAACACAATCACAAAGGAACTCACACAATATGTATTCACTGATAAGTGGATATTAGCCCAAAACTTAGGATACCCAAGATATAAGATACAATTTGCTAAAAGCATGAAACTCAAGAAGAATGAAGACCAAAATGTGGACACTGTGCCCCTTCTTAGAGTTGGGAACAAAACACCCAGGGAAGGAGTTACAGAGACAAAGTTCGTAACTGTGATGAAAGGATGGACCATCTAGAGACTGCCGTATCCAGGGATCCATCCCATAATCAGCTTCTAAACGCTGACACCATTGCATACACTAGCAAGATTTTGCTGAAAGGACCCAAAGATAGCTGTCTCTTGTGAGACTATGCAGGGGCCTAGCAAACACAGGAGTGGATGCTCACAGTCAGCTATTGGATGTATCACAGGGCTCCCAATGGAGAAGCTAGAGAAAGTACCCAAGGAGCTAAAGGGATCTGCAACCCTATAGTCGGAACAACATGATGAACTAACCAGTACCCCGGAGCTCTTGTCTCTAGCTGCATATGTATCGAAAGATGGCCTAGTCGGCCATCACTGGAAAGAGAGGCCCATTGGACTTGCAAACTTTATATGCCCCAATATAGGGGAATGCCAGGGCCAAAAGAATGGGAATGGGAGGGTAGGGAAGTGGGGGGCGGTATGGGGGACTTTTGGGATAGCATTGGAAATGTAATTGAGGAAAATATGTAATAAAAAAAAAAACAGAAAAAAAAAAACCCAAACCAAAACAACAACAACAACAACAAAAAACAAGAACAAAAAATAAACAAAAACCCACCACATGGCACATCATTATCTACAATCAGCCTAATAAGCAACAGAATACCAGAAGTTATTTCTTCTATGTACTTATAACTTAGGAACACCAGTCTACCCTTCTGCCTCCCCTTCTCCCCTAAATCAGGTAAGACTGGCAACACATTTCATTTCCATAGTGCTGATATTTTTTTTAAAAAAGGAGAAAATGAAGCATGGGAAGAGAGAGCACATTCCACGTTAGACAGCCCGGGATTGTGGCTCTTGAGTTTGAAAGGTGATTTCAGATTCCTAATGAACAAAACCGTGTGGGGCAGCTGTTGCATCACAACTAAAAGACAGCAGGTCCTCAGCAATTGTCCGTGTAGCATTCTGAAATAAATGCCACGCAGAAATGGCTCTTCACACAGGGCAGGGAGCACCATAAGAGGCAATCTCAGCCATAAGAAATGTCTGTGTCGGGCATCCATCCTTTCCTACAGCAATGACAGGTTGGTCGCAGCTGATAGAGACTCAACAGGTAGAGTTAAGCAAATAGGTAGATAGTGACCCTGAGCGGGTGGGAACGATGATGGTTTGAAGGGAAGCTTGAACAGTCTCTTCAGCCATGTTAGTCTGGGCTGACCACTGAGCAGCAGAGGGAGGCTATAAAAAGGGAGTTCAAGTATAAGTCTGAAACTCATTGGTAAGGTGGTGTCGGAGACACAGATTTAGGATTCACAGACAGAACAGATGCGTGGACCTTAAAAGCATGGAAGCAGGAGACGTATTTTACAAAAGAAGAGGGCCTAGGACTATGATGCAGATACTCAATGTCCAGAAATCAAGAAGAGACAGGTAGCAGAAGAGCCTGGCAGGGAATGGCAGCAGACCAGTAAGGAGACAGCAGCCAAGAGGGGGTGGGCTTTCAAAGACCAAAGCTGCCAGATGTCTCTGAAAGGTCGGGAGTACAGGAAAGACTAGTAGCCAACAGGTTTCATACTGCAGGTGCTACCAATGGCCTTGGTAAAACAGTTCCCAAGAGTTGAGGGGAGGGAAGGCTAGTTAGAGTAGGTTTTAGGGAGAATGGAAGATGGTAGGGTAGAGACTGTGGTATGGAGGGAGCAGGGAAATGTGAGACTGTCTAGAGAGTGGTGACCCATCTGTGAGAAGCCCTCCCTTTGGAGGTAGGAGCTATTACTTTTATGCAGCTGGGAGAATGGGCCCGCAGGGGGCCCAACTGGTAAAACATCAGCTCTCATATATGAGTCAAGTCCTTAAGAAGGCAAGGAGGGATGTGAGCCGGTGGATAGAAGCTTGGGCATGGAATAGAGACATTCAGGGGAAATCTACAGGTACCAATGTGAGTGGGCTGGCACACAGAAGGAAGATGAGCCACTCTCATCATTGGGAACAGTGCTTAGGGAAGTTTGAAAAGAAATGGCTAGGTCTGATGTAGAGGCTAGGACATTTCAGACTTACAACCCCTGAATATCAGCAAGGTATGCATGGTCTCAGAAATAGCTTCTATTCTCCCTAAAGTGGAGATAATTCCCCGGCTGGTGTATTTCCAAGGGCAGTATATACCTGGCTCCCAACAGTTGAGCCACCAGGAGCACAGGTTATTTATGTTCAAAAGCTAGATGGAGACTGACCGAAACACTTGTGGACAACACAGTATGTTCCACCCTTCTGTGCCCCTTCACTACAAGCACTATAAGTAGCATTTATTAACATAACACTGTCAAGCACTGGGCTCAATTCTTTACAAGCATCACTTGAATACTCCCAGCAACTAACTAAGTGGGTAATGTATTCTATAATAATATCCCAGTTTTATTAAATGATGGACCTGAAGCTTACACTGCTAAATTATATCAACATTAGAGTTGTCCAGGAGAAGGATGGAGAGTTAGTAATTAAGAATCAAGCCATGCTCTTATGCACCAAGAGTGTAAATGGACATCAAGCCTCAACTGGACACTGTATTCGTGTCTGTAAATACTTTGTACATATATAAAACTGGAAAAACCAAGGTGTAAATGAAACAATTTATACATATGCATGATATGCCATAGAAAGCTATATCCAAACAGAAAGCCTGTGTTGAGAAAAAAAAAAAAAAAAGGAGACGCTGATGTCATCAGTCCTGTTGAAAGAAAGACTCAATGAGGAGGTGTACTTGTGAGTTGTTTAACAACAGGCTTTTTGTAACTGGGTGGGAAGGGACCTGACTCAGCTCAGCAGCTGCCAATTTCCAGGGTGTAAATACTTCCACCCTGGAGTTCAAACTATCACGTGACCTCAACCATTTCCCCCAACTTCTTGGAAACTTCTCTGTGAGGTAGCTCCAGCTCAGCACTAAAAGAGCCTGGGATGAGACCTGAGACCACAGGGATGTTTTCTGGGGTATCTAGTGAGAAGATGATGTGTTTGGGATTATAGAACCACTTTCCCCCATCACACACCATGAACCAAGTTAATGAAACAGAAAAGGGGACCCCAAGTATACATTATAGAGATTTGAATGTATCGCTGAGAAAAGGATTAGGCTTGATATGAAGTAGTATTCCAGTCCTGGTCTTTACTTTGCACAAAGCACTGAAAGGACTCAGTGAGTGAGACAACCGAGCAAGGTTCAGCATAGAGATTTTCAGAACAATTGCTTCCTGTGTGGAACATGTGTATGAAAAACATACGTGCATGCATGTGTGCGTTCGCATGTAAAGGTTTGGTATAGAGATTTTCAGAGTGATTGCTCCCTGTGTGAAACATGTATGTGCATGCATGTGTGTGTGCATGCACATGAATGTGCAAAGGTTCAGTATAGAGATTTTCAGGGTAATTGTCTTTTGTGTGAAACATGTCTGTGTGCATGTGTGTGAGTGCATGTGGTGTGTGTGTGTGTGTGTGTGTGTGTGTGAGACTTCAGGCCCATGTTCTTGAACAATAGCTGACACAGTTTCCCAGAGTAGGAGCCTGTCAATTTATCCAACCATGTAAGCCACTGAGGTTTCTGTATAAAAACAATTCACTCAAAGAGACTTAGCTTAATTCCATTTAAACAAAGGATTCATTGACCTTCTAGCTCCCGGTTTAGGAGCAGTAATGCTTACCAGAGAGGAGCACTCACAGAGGCACGGGTGACTGGGAGGTGAACCTTCAGAATGTGTCCTCCCTGTTTCCTTCATGATCATGTCGGAACAGGTAAGACTTAGATTCCGGGCTTAAGACAAGCCTTTTAGGTAGAGCTGGGTTTCCTTTTTAGATCTGTCCTCTAGAACTACTTCTTAATGTCAGCGACCCAGGCGTCACATGGATATTACAACTTGTTTGTTTGTTTGTTTATTTAGTGGGGGAGGGGTGGAGGGAGGGCTGTACCACGCTACAGTATACATGTAGAGGTCAGAGTACAGCCAAAGAGGTGCTGGCTCTTTCCTTCCGCCGTGTAGACCTCAGGGATTGAATGTGGGTCTCCAGGCTTTCAGCATGCTCCCTTACCCGATGAACTCTCTCATCAACCAAACCTACAATCCTTTGTCACTCAAACTAAAAACCTAGTCAATGGCGCCTCCAAATCAAGATTCTGGGTAAATATAAAAATTTTAAAAAGTGACATTACAAATAACATTCTTCAAAATAGAGAGAATTAGGCCATGTGAGAATTTATGACCAACAAAAAATGTATTCATGAGCTCATTAACTATTCACTGAATGCTTACACTGAGCCAAACGCTGTTTGGAATACTTGAAATCCGCCACTGTGTCCAAAGGAAAAGAGACTTTCCCAGGACCTTCTCATGCTCTTCACAATATCCCCCTCTTTATTGAGTCCCACCCTGGCCTGTTCTGTGTTCCCCATCCGGGCCACATCAGAGGCACCAAAGTAACATCTGTAGTACTGACATGCCTTCTTCCGACATGACACCTAAACACAATCAGTAGAACATAAACAATAGGCCATGCTAGTGCAACTGGGGCAGAATGAGCACTGAGGAGGCAGCCTGAGAGGTGCCAGGTGGGCAAGTGTGCAAAGCGGGCAGAGCCTGCCTGATAGGATACAGTATGGGCTTGGGACTTAACTTGGCAGGAGTCAGGGCTTTGTAAGGGGCCATGGTGACTAGATTAATGTGCTGGATAGTTTTCTGTCAACTTGACACAAGCTATAATCATTGTGGAAGAGGAAACCTCAATTGAGAAAATTCTCTCCCAGACTGACTTGGGGGCATTTTCTTGATTAACGATTGATGAGAGAGGGCCCAGCCTACTTAGCACAGTGACATCTCTAGATATATGGTCCTGAGTTGGATTAAGGGGCAGGGGGAGGGGGGAAGTAGTGGGCTGAGGGCTGGAGAGATATGACTCAGACGTTAAGAGCACCGACTGTTCTTCCAGAGGACCTGAGTTCAATTCCCGGCACCCACATGGTGGCTCACAACTGTCTGTAACTCCAGTTCCAAAGGATTCTGGATACACAAACCAGTCAAAGTTCCTACTGGCTGATGGGATACACAAGAGGCAATTATAAATCTAATAAAATTAATTATAAATCTTATGAGCCTAAGTGGATGGGGAAGATTCTGGGTGGAGCAGGTGGTAGAGAGGACCCGGGATGACTGGACATTCACATTTCCCATGTTTAGCAGCAGCCTGTTTAGCAGCAGGTTGGTGGCATGTCCATGTGACAGGCTAGATTTACTCATCCAGAGGCCAGATGAGGTCTGAGATGGAGTGGCACATTTGGACGCCATCAGCTTGTGGTTGATGCAAGACGTCATGATGTTACCAATAAAAACAATGTAAATCACCAAGGAAAAGACAAGAAACCTACAAAGGAGATAGAGAAATGAAAGGGGAGCACCAAGAGGGTGGGGTCCTGGAAACCAGGAGGAGCTGGACTCCTCCAACCTGGAAAGAGCTGTGGTCCATGTGGCTATCTGTGTGCTGGTTGAAGACTGACAACCAGGATAGCTTTGAGTGGATGGAGGTCATTGTCCACCTGGACCTCAAGCATGGTGGATACAAAAGGCCAGCTACACTTAACTTTCAGAGGAAATTCTGTAAGGATGGGAACTATATCAATAGGTGAGTTCTTTAAGAGATTCTACAGGAAAGGGGGCTGCAGAAGTGTGAGCAACGTTGCCGGTGAAGTTTTTCCAAGACAGAAGGTATTAGCAGAATGCCCGCAAGAGGATATTGTGTACATAGCTCTTTGTAAACACCCCCTTCGCAACTCTAGTATATTCTTTACATATCTCTACCTAGGAGGAGGCTCAGAGGTTTAGAGCACTTACAGGGAGTTCAGACTTGGTTCCCAGGGCTCATACCTGACAACTCACAACTGCTGCTGCATATTCCAGCAAGATTTTGCTGAAAGGACCCTGATATAGCTGTCTCTTGTGAGGCTATGCCAGGACCTGGCAAACACAGAAGTGGATGCTCACAGTCAGCTATTGGATGGAACACAGGGCCCCCAATGGAGGAGCTAGAGAAAGTATCCAAGGAGCTAAAGGGGTCTGCAACCCTATAGGTGGAACAACAATATGAACTAACCAGTACCCCAGGAGCTCGTGTCTCTAGCTGCATATGTATCAGAAGATGACCTAGTCGGCCATCATTGGAAAGAGAGGCCCCTTGGTCTTGAAAACTTTATATGCCTCAGTACAGGGGAATGCCAGGGCCAAGAAGTGGGAGTGGGTGGGTAGGGGGTCGGGGGAGAGGGTCTGGGAGACTTTTGGGGTAGCATTTGAAATGTAAATGAAGAAAATACCTAATTTTTAAAAAAATTAAAAAAAAAAACAAATCAAAAAAAATTTTAGCTCTAGGGCATCTGACGTGCTCTTCTGGCCTCAGACACCTGTATGTGGTACACAGATGTAAACTCAGGCTCACAGCATGCACAAACACA
This sequence comes from Mus caroli, assembly GCF_978045245.1. Lineage (NCBI taxonomy): Eukaryota > Metazoa > Chordata > Mammalia > Rodentia > Muridae > Mus > Mus caroli. Next base: position 59,353,939 of record NW_028227266.1, on the reverse strand, counting down.
CACACACACTGAATAAACAAACATCTCCACCTGAATAAGCCCTGATAATATATAAATTCTTCAAGACAGAGATTTGGTTTTATTGAGTGTGATAGGCCAATCCGAAGCCTAATTCATTTTCTACCACAGAAAAATTCATTTTTCTACCACAGCTGAATAAATTACCAAAAATGTAATGATCCCAAATAACTCAACTCTATAAATCAGAAGTCTCACATAGGTTCACCCAGCCGAATTCAAGGCGTGACAAAGTGTTCAGCTTTCCCCAGTGTCTGAGAGTAGGCTCACATTCCTTAGCTTATGGTCCCTCCATCCTTGAAAACCAGCTCACGTCATGTCCCCCTCTGGTTCTGAACTCAATCATAAAGGTTCTTTGTTTCAAGGAAATATGATCAGATCCGGCCCACCTGGATTCTCTCTCCACATCCAACTCTTAAATTTAGTCACATTTTAAAAGGCTTTTTTTGTCACGCTCGGTCACTTCTTTCTAGGTGGGTCACCAATCTGCCTATCACATGCAATGACTGATACATAAATATGTTTGAAACACCAACCCTATATGGTTTTCATTATGACATTGACAAGTGTTTCCCTTTCTTTTATGGTTTTCACAGGAGGGAAGGGCATAAAGGCAGCACGCAGTAAACATCAGCTGAGCAGCTGAAGGCAAGCCTAGTCTTCCATGTGAGCTGCTGTAGCAGAAATCTCTGTCAGCTCAGCAGACAACGCCTGAACCAAATGGGGCTCCGTCTCCAGGAACACAGTCTATCTTCCATGTCTCTATCTTTAACATGTCTCCTCCCTCCAGCACCGTGAGTTCACACCATAAGCTATATGAAACTGTCTGTGACATCCCCAACAGAACAATGAATGTTTAATTTTTTAAATAATTTGAGGGTCAATGATTTGTCTCCAGGGGCAAAGGCGCTTGCCACTAATCTTGACTACCTGAGTTCAATCCCCAAGGCCTACACGATGGAAGAATAAAACTGGTGATCACAAGTTCTCCTCCTTCCCACACAAGCCTTGCACCAATCAGTAAATAAATGTAAAGACTTTAAAGATAACATAATCCAATAGGCCATACATGTATTTAATTTGGATATACAATTCATACATTGAAAAGCAAGTTGGCCTTTCTTTGGCTTTTGTATTGGGTGAGAAGGAACCATAATCTAACAGGGATGCTGTGTGTGCATTTTTATTTTTTTATTTAAATTAAAACAATGGAATTGTTCTTCTAAAAGCTTTTCTGTGCCTTTCTTTCTACTTAGAAATATCAGCATTTCAGTAGCTGCTTGGTGTGCCATTAATGGAGCCGCAGCAATGAACCAAACCTTCATTAAAAGGGCCTTGGATGGAGACGTTAGTGAGGTAGAGTTTTAAGCAGAGCGCACAGGGCTGGGCCTGGGTGTGGGCAAACAAATGGAGATGGCGGCCCAGAAATGTGTCACCAAAATGACTACTGGGAATCACCTGGGAGGAATTGGGGAAAAGCTCAGGTGCCAAAAGAGGGAATCCAAGCCCAGGAGAGCAGAAGGAACGGGCACCTGGAGAGCTGCCCCACCGCCTGTCCTACCCGGAGGCATTTGGCTCTCCTCGGATCACCTCCACTGGGGCAGGTGCTTCCTCTGTGGGCTCCGAGCCTCTGCAGCACATTCCAAGGCCTTTGCTCACATCCTCCAGCTCCCTCCCTTGTGTCTGAGCCTTTGCCTTTCTGAACTCTCTCTCCTCCCCACGCTCATGGGTCGCCTTGACTCTTGGGTGATCCTGACGCCCCCCCTCAACTTTCTTCACTCATTTTCTAGATCTCTCCTACAATGGCTAGCTACAGCTACCATAATGATAGTCTACAATTATGATGCTTAAGCAATAACTGTCTCCCAGACCAAAGGTCTGAACTTCAAGAGGTAACAAAACTGTGCTCCCTCTGCAAGTTTCAGAAGAGACTCCTCCAAGGTCTCTCGGAGCCAGTGCTGTTCCTCCGCCATTGTGTGCAGACACAGGCATCACTTGTCTCCAGCCTCTGCCAGGTCCCTCCTTGCCTGTCTTCTTCGGGAGGTTTCCAGTCTCTTTTCTAAACACACCCGCATGTCTCCTCACTAAGACACCAGTCAGAGTGAGCTGTGAACTCGCCATACACAAGTATGACCTCGCCCTAATTAGTTACATCCACAATGACCCTGTTTCCACACAAGGGCACATTCACAGGTTCCAAGGCTTAGATTCAAACATATTTCTCTTTGTGTGTTCGCGGGTGCATGGTGTGTGTGTGTGTGTGTGTGTGTGTGTGTGTGTGTGTGTGTGTTCATGTCTATGTATGTGTGTATGAGTGGGTGTATGAGCCTGGTTGTGAAGGCCAGATGACAACCTGTGTGTGGTTCCTGCAAAGCCTTCCTCTTTGTTTCTTGAGAGCTAAGATGGCCGATAAAGAACCCTAAGAATTATTCCACTCTGCCTCCCCTGTTCTGGGATTACAAGCACACCACTAATGATACCTGGCTCTTGTTTTTAAAACATGGGCTCTGGGGAACAAACTCTGTTCCTCGTGCTTGCAATGGAAGTACTTTATCAACTGAGCATCTTTTCAGGGGGCAGTTTATAGAAGGGACTAGTGGTTTACAAAGTAAAACAAGGCTCCCCTCAGAGTCTCCAAGACAATTCTTTGTGACAAGGGAAGAAAATATGGAATTGTCTGTTTCTACTTAATTAAATAATTAAGACGAGAAATGAATTCAGTTTTATTACTGTTTAGTGTGTGGATTGATACTGATGACCACCTCAATGTAGGCTGTTTGTTAGAGCCCTAGGGCACAAACCATGAAAAAAATGAGGTCTGGGAAGACACCAGGCTCTTCTACAAACACCAGAACTAGAATGTGAGTTTGCACTTTGTACTACAAAAAAATGTTAGTTTTTTTTTTTTTTTTTTTATGTTGACAAACAGCAAGTCCTTGACCAAACCAATTAAAAGGCTGTAATCATGTTGGTTAAAAGTTATCTCACAGGATCTCAAGTGGAGGTGGGCTTCAAAGACTCTGAGGTATAAATATCAGCAGCAGAGGGGATGGCAAACCATAGGAGTGTGCACAGGCAGGCCCAGGAAGTGTGCAGAGGCACAGGAGCCTAGGACAGAGGCTTGAGAACAGCAGCGAGAGGAAGAGGGAAAAGCAACAACTCCGAGGTCAGGGAGGCCAAACAGCACTTAGTACTAAGCACAAGTGATCTGAACAGACGTCAACAGCAACATTCCACCTGTTAGACCTAGCTCTGTTCCTCCACATGGATGACAGCATGTCCCAGCCCATCCTCTGCTCGCTCTTCTTCTGTGAGAGAGCAAAGAAGCCCGAGGCACTTTTCACGGTATGGTTGCCGGTTTGCAGATTTGATTACAATTATTTGGGATATTTATTTATCCTATACCACTTTATTTGTTTGTTTATTTATTATTTATTTATTTATTGTATATGTACACTTGAAAGACACATACACACATGAGGAAGAGAGAGAGAGAGATTTGTGTGGAAGAGCACCCACACTCCTATAGGTAACCCCCCACCTATGCTCTGTAAGGAAGCCTGCTAAACTCATGAAGAAGTTAGAAGACAGCTACAGGACTCAGTTTTCTCTTTCTTCTACTAGGTGGGTTCCCAGGGATTGAACTCAGATCATGAGACTTGGCTGTGAGCTCCTTTTAACCTTGGAGCCATCTCACCAGTTCCTTTGCCTCTCTTACCTTGGTACTTAGATGTTTGAACTAGACAACAGACAGAGAAGAAATTGAATGTTATAACAACAAATTCTCTATCTGTCAAGTATTCAACTCACTGATGGGAGAGCCCAAGGATTAGCAAAAGGATATAGGTGTGCATAATGATGTTCAACAGAGAAGCCTAGAAGGACCCTGTGACCCTTAAAGGTTTTGCACACTGATTTACCTGACAGATGTTCTTCCTGCCCATCTGGGGCCAAGGGACCAGGACCAGTTCACCTGTCTCCCATGCTGCATGTTATCAGTTCCCTGCCCACTCCTGTGACTCAGGCCACAACCACTCCTCAATGGCATCATGGAGCTTTCCTTGGTCATTTTGACTTGTAGTGCTCTTTCTTCCCAGAAGTTTTTGTCACATGGAGTCTGCCACTTTCCTGACTCTTGGTACAGGATGGTGAGAACGGACCCCACAGTGGAACTGCTTGGGGAAGAACAGTCTCTCTCTCTCTCTCTCTCTCTCTCTCTCTCTCTCTCTCTCTCTCTCTCTCTCTCTCTCTCCCTCCCTCCCTCTCTCCCTCCCTCCCTCCCTCCCTCCCTCTCTGCCTGTTGCCTTCAGATTGGGATGAAAAGCTCTCAGCTATTGCCCTAGCACTACGTTTGACTGCTTCCCACCATAACTATGGACTAACCAAAAACTGAAAAGCAAGCTCCAAATTAGATTTTCTTTATGAGTTGCCTTGGTCATGGTGTCTCATCATAGCCATAGAATAATAAATAAGATGTGGTAATATACACACTGATAATTAATCACTTTATCTCATTTCTCAACTTCTATGGTTTGTCTCACCAAAGCTGTAGGTGCTGGAAGCTTGGTCCCCATTGTGGTGATACCAAGGGAAGCTTAGTCCCTAGTGTGGTACTGGGGTGAAAGAACCTTTGAAAGGTTAGGACTTGTCTGTGACTGAGTCTTTAAGGCTAATCCTGGCTTTCTTCCTGGATCTTGAGTGTGGGTTGTAATAAGAGAACCAACACCTCCCCCAGCATCTCTCTTGCTTCCTTCTTTGTATACTTGCCCTTTCTGTGAATAGTCATTTTCTTTTCTGTTTCTTTACCATGTTGTGACAACCAAGAAGGCCCTCACCATGCTGGTGCCATGCTGCTGAGACCCTGTGGTTACAAGGACTTTGCTCATTGCCCAGTATCAGATGTTCTGTTGTAACAACACACAGCAGAAAGAGAAGGTGTTCTTAAGAGAGCTGCTGTTGTGGGAAGTGTGTTGAAATCCTTGACATCTTTGGTTCATACCTTTGGAAACAATAATTTCCGGCTTTGACATAGATTTTCTTATGTAACAAATTTTTACTCATATAATAAGATATAAGACATTGGCATGTAAAGATGGTTAAGGCATGTTTAAAGTGTCCTAATGAATTTAATTCTGAGGTAATTTTTAAAAAGATCTTTTTTATTTTATATTATGTGTATATGAATCTTTTGCCTACATATAAATATGTGCCACATGCGTGCAGGGTCCTCAGAAACCAGAGGGGACTGGAGGACTAGAGGCCAGAAGACGACTCCCCTGGATCTGGAGTTCCAGATGTTTGGGAGCCATCATGTGGGTGCTTGGAACTGAATCTGGGTTCTCTGCAAGAGCAGTAGATAAATTCAATTAAAAATTTTAATAAGAGGATTTCATTGTATATATGTCTCCCTTCCTCTATCCAGTGATTTTCAGAGCACCTTCCAGGGTCTGGAAAGAGTGGTCAAGTCTTAGTGATATTTCAGGCTCACGATCTGGAAATCACAACCTTTCCTCTGGAAGCTTTCCAGTTCATCAAGTGGTGTTTAATTAGGGGTTCATTGCTGTGAAGAGACACCGTGACCAAAGCAACTCTTAGAAAGTATACCATTTGATTGGGACTGGCTTACAGTTTTAGAGATTCAGTCTATTATCATCATGGCAGGCAGCATGGCAGTGTACAGGCAAACATGGTGCTGGAGAAGGAGTGGAGAGTTTTGCATCTTGACCTGAAGGCAGCCAGAAAGAGACTCTCTTCCCTCAGGCAGCCAGGAGGGTGGATGCTCTCTTCTCCAATGGGAGGAGCTTGAGCATAAGACTTCAAAGCCCACCCTAACAGTGACACACTTCCTCCAACAAGGCCACACCTCCTAATAGTGTTACTTTACATGGGCCAAGAGTATTCAAACCACCACAGGTGGCATGGTTAAAGTTCTTTTCACTACCTGTTGTGAGAGACTATTCTTCAAGCCAAGCAAAGAATTGAGGAGTTCATCTTATCTTGGGGAGTTCAACTATATCCCTTCCAAAAGGATCATCCCAACCGGCCTTGATGATTCTTTATATCTCCTCACAGAGGGTGAGATGATCAGGAGACCCTCACCTGAGTGTACAGACACCCTACCACTCGGCACAGGTAATTCTGTCTTAATAGCTTGTAGCCTCAAGGAGGAAGAGTCTGGAGTATGTGGGCTGGAAAGACTCGGGACTTGTAGGGCTTCATTTATGCAGCTACAGGGAAACCTTCATCCCTACTGGGTAAAGGCTTTCCAGGTGTGGACAGCTGGGAAGAAGAGTACCCAACTCCTGTAAATACCCCTCACCTGTGCTTCATAACAAAGCCTAATATACTAATAGGTTCTCCAGAGTCAACCTGGAAAAATAGTGTTTTGATTTGCTGTTGAGATCTTAAAGAGAAGGGATAGATGTCACTTATGTATCCCCTACTAGGAAGGAATTTTAGTGACACTGCCCATAGCAGTTAGTGCCCATTTAACTCATTTGAAATTAATCTCATTTTCTCTCTTCCACTATACAGGTTATCCATTAGATTTGTTAAACCCTATAAATGTGCTTTGTGGTTTTGTTTGTTTATTTAGACACAGCCAGGTATCTATAACTAGACCATAAGATGTGGAGGGTAGTCATTCCACTAGCTCTTATCTCCCTGGGATCTAGTGCTGCATACTGCTCCTAGCTAGCGCTTGCTGCCCAGGCATGGTCCTTAATTGATCAGTCCACTGGCACAGAAGCAGGTTGGAAGTGGTGACTCATGCATACCATCCCAGTACTCAGGAGGCCAAGGCTTGGCTATACTATAAAACGTGTATCAAAAATACTCCCCCCAAAATAGAAACGTGTGTCAGTGTATATCCTTGTTCTCAGGAAAGGTTCAGTGCGACTGAATGAAAAGGTCTCACTTGAAGCCCTAAGTTTCAACTCAAGCAACATCATGGAACCTGTGCTTCATTGTAAATAAATGTCCAAGGCCTCTGGCTCCTAATCTTTGGACCCTGGGTGTCTTGTAACCTATGTCAGGTGTCATTTTACACACACACACACACACACACACACACACACACACACACGCATGCATGCACACAGACAAATTGGAGCCCAGGTAGGTGAAGACTTTGGTTGATTGACTTCTTTTGAGAGCATCCAGAAAATTAGTAAAGACAAGAGCGGCAGTTCACCCTGGTAACGCATACCTGAGAGGCAGGAACTGAAGCCTTCCATACCAGATGATTACAGTTGCCTAAGCACTGTAGGCAGCCATGTGACAGCCGCACCCTTGACACTTTGCAAGGGTATGGTCACCCGGCACATGCACACAAAGACTCCTGTCTGAAGGGATTGAACCTTCCATTTAAATTCAGCCCTTTTTATTTATCACCACACAAGAATGGAGAAGCGGAGACAAACTCCCTATGAGTCACTTCTTAGACAAGTTGCTTCATCTCTGGAGGCTTTGCTGTGAACTTAGGTCCAGGATCCTGAAGGTTCTCTGCTCCTACAGGGTTTTGCTCTGCTCACATATCTCAGATGGTGACATGGTTAAGGAGACCCATGCCATCTCAAGGGCTTGCTGGTACAACTGCCACAGACCTGCATCCTCAGAGAAGTGGACAGAAGTCAGCTGCTCAGGAAAAGGAGCAGAGGAAGGAATGACTTCCCCACTAAATCTGGGGGAAAGCCCCAACGGGCTGTCATTCCCATAACCCATCCAAGAGGCTCTGCCTCATACCCCACCCCCTCCTCCTTTCTGACTTTTCCCTTTAGACCACAATTCTCCAGTCAACCCAATTTATTTTCTATCTTTGAACTTGGGTTCACTCACATCAAGAATGCTGCCTGCCCACTCCTTAAACCCCCAGGAGGAGGGCAAGTAAAATGTCTCAAGCTTTTTTGGGAAAATATTCTTATATAAAAGGTCATAGTGATTAAAAATATCCATTGCTTTTTACAAGATAATCAGTCCTATATCTAGTCATCAATCCCCAGCCTCAGACATCAATCTTAAGTAAATCTAAAAGCTGTCTAAAAGGATAAGAATGAACACCACCAAGTTACATAATTTGGGGGTGGGGAATGCAGGCATTCTAATCTAACTGTCCACGACCAAGGAATGATCAAGTTACAGTACATTGGAATGATGGAATATTGTGTTGAGAAATGGAAGAAATGGTTTGGAAATAAAATGTGGTGACTGATTTAGTCCCAAAAATAAGTGAGGAGAGACGGGGGAGAAAGAATTAATTGTCATGATGTCAACCAACTAGACATGAAATAAATAGAAAAAAAAACTGAAAAGAAACCTAGCAAAATGCTCACTGTTACTTCTGAGTTTTAAGATACCTCTTGTTCATTTTCATCTAATATTTTTTGGGGGGTAAAAACCGATAAAGTTTTTATTTGTAAGCTTTTATTGCTGTCAAAATTAAAAAGAGTATTCAAATACAAATATACAAAGGCCTGGATAAAAACATTGGTAGTGAAGCCTTCTAGTAAGGGGGGTAAGGATGTTATTGATTGTCATATAGATATAGACAGACATGTACAGTTTCCCAATTGTGTATTATTTATAGAATCAATCAAAATAAAAAAAAAAAAACACAGGAAGATCATTGTCACTGACTCCCACTCAAGCTTCCTCTCTCAAGGTGGCCCTGATGAGGGTGCACATGCTTGCTCATAAGCAGCAGGATGGTCTGCCAAAGTGGTTGGGGAAGGCGTGCTTGTCACTAAGTTTAGACTACAGGTGGCAGGAAGGACACTGGGGGGAAGGATTAAAGCTCCAAGAGGGTGGCCTCTCAGGAAGTCTCAAGAACCTAAATCCGGGCTGTGCCGTTGAGGGGAAACGTCACTTCCAAACACCTCGGCCAGCTGTGGCTTTGCTGTTGGTCTTGGGCCTGGAAGGCGAGGCTTCTCATCTCCATGACTGCTCTGCCTGTGAAGCCTCCACAGGACTCAGCTGAGAGTAGGAGCCAAGTATGCAAGTGACTCCACTCAAGACACTGGGGCGTCCTCTGTTTGCTCCCAAGGCTGGAAGACCCCAGCTGCTGGAAAGTCAGAGCCTAGACAACATTTGCAGGCAACAGGAACAAAACCCAGGAAACACCTGGGTAATCGTTGATCTTCTCAAACATCTGGCATCCAGTTGAAGAGCAAAAGCCCCGAAGCATGGGTCACATGGGCTGTGCAGTCTTCTACTTCCTAGTAGGAGATGCTGGACAAACTACTTGGTCTGTGCCTCTGTTTCTCCACTTATCACATTGAACTCAGCACCTGACTGATGTATGATAAATAAGGTTGTATGATTGACAGGGCCTGAGGGAAGGCTCACAGGAGCACCTCCTAGGAAGAGACAGGGTGGCATTCCCTGCCCCACACCATATCCCTCTCATGTTAAAGGAAACCCAATCTTGCCCTTATAGACACTTTTCTGACTTTCTTCTGGTAGGCAGGTTCCAGTCCTTGATCCAGTCCGCGGCTTAGCCTTACTCAGTCTGGAAGGGTGTCTGGTGTTCGGGCTAGGGTGAGCAGTTCGGGGGTGGGAGCAGAGTCCCCACCAGCCATCAGTTGGTGGGATGGTGGGATCTGTCTTCTTCCCTCTGTCTCATAGTCACGCTTCCTCTGAAGTATTTCTATCTCAACCTCAACCATGTTATTATATTATCTTTTAAAATGTGGAAAAGGCCCCTCTCCCTGATTCCCACCAGCCTTACCCGACTGCCCTGCCTCTGGTCACAAGCAGAGGAGACTATACTTGGACTCTAACCAACTACAAGAGTCAAGGGGACCCCAGGAGACTTCAACATAAAAGAAAAAATAACAGCACAAGCGAGGCATTTTCCAGGGGGCGGCCAACAGAACGTGGAAGCCCACACAAACGGCTGAGGATGGAAGAGTAGGAGGGTTTCCTGCTCCGGGGTGTCCTGAGAGGAAAGATAAACAGAAGAGAAACCCAACTTTCAAACAGAGGGGGCACGTGAGTGGAATCTACCTCCCACTGCCCAGGAGAGGTAGTTACCAACATACAGTGTTAATCCACCGCCGTGGGTCACACTGCATCTCTGCGGCCTCCAAGTACACACGAATATTTGGTGCTTTTACCTAGTAGAGACAAAGCACACTGGGAACCGAGCCCAGAGATCTGTCCACAGTGGGAATTCAAGAAAGGGACAGAGGATGTAATCAGCTGCTGCCCAGCTCCCCAGGGTAGGTGATGGGGCAGAGTTCACCTCCCAGCTGGTCAAGCTCATCAGCAGCCACCGCTCCATTTGCTGGGCGCCCAGCGAGTTTCTTCCCAGGCTGGTCTCAGTCATCTGTCTGCCGAAACTAAGTGAAAATGGAGTTTTTGTAGGATTCTTCTGTGGGTGCTGTGCTTAAAGAATTCCTTTGAAATGATGTCCGAGATGAAGCTTCCTTCTCCGGCTGTGCCCACAGGGCTGCTTTCTCCTCCAGACCACTGGTGCCCTGCAGAGGACTGTCATTGCAGAGTTCTTCAGCTTGGCTGAGTTCTAATGGGCACAGCCAGTCCCCTTCTTTTTCAAAGTATGTGTTTTGTAAAATTGCTTCTTTTCAGTGACAGTATGGATTGACCATTTAGAATGAAGATGATTAAAAAGTTAGACATAAAAAGTTGCTTTTTATTTTAAAAAGTGCTATTACTCATGCAAGAAAATATATATAAGTAAAAGGAGAAATGTTCAAATACCCACAACCTCACTTACTTTAAACAGTCATGACCAATACCATGTTAGATTATCAGAATACTCTATCATCTATCTATCTATCTATCTATCTATCTATCTATCTATCTATCTATCTATCTAACAAAATACACACAAATGTACCTTTTCCAAGCAAAACCAGGCCAACTTTCCAGTTACCAATCACTTGAAATACTATATATTGGTATAACAAGTCCCATCTTCGGTAGGCAGGGTGTGGCAATTTTTTCTCTGAATGTTCTATTGGTAGCCGGGGAGATGACTCAGTCAGCAGAGTACCTCGCAAGCATGAGGACCTGAGTTCCATCCCCAGAAGCACACACAAAGTAAGACATGGTTGTGTGTGTTTGTAATCCCATCATTGTCGAAGTGGAGACAGACAGACACAGTGCCTGGTGTCCACTGGCCAGCTAGCCTCAACTGATCAATCCAGGCTCAGAACGGCTGAAGCTCTTTCATCTCCTTTTAGGAAATCTCAATCCAAAGACCAGCTTAAGGAAGGACAGAAGCATTGAAAGGTGGAGGCCGAGGAGGTGAGAGATGACCCGGAGAGTGGACTCCACACAAGTACAGTGGTGTCTGCACCATCCATGGTAAGAAAGGAGCCTCTGGACCTCCCGGTGACAGCCAGAAACACCACCAAGGAGGGAGGTGGGGCAGGGAGCCAAGGTGATGACTCAGCTTTTTGGAAGTGTGGAGCTTCCGATTGAAAGCTCTTGAAGGGAATCACTCATCTGCTGGATGAGACACTCTTGGATCTGAGACACTCTCGGAATGTGTGCTGAACCTTCCGCTGGCCAGTGCTCACTTTACATGCATCCAGACCTTCTTGTACCTCCTGGCTTCAGGTGCACTGGGGTCTAAACGGTCCTAAGTTCATGGGACTTTCCAGATCCACTGTTTCACAGGATCACCTTTCTCCTAACGTCCCTGTTTTCAGGGTATTTGGGTGGAGAGTCGGGGTTTCCAACACAGCCTTAGAAGGAAGCACAAGTTATCATACTTATTAGAAAGCAATTGGGCATTCCTCTAACACCACCTTAGTAGCTCAATTTAAGTTGAGACATCTGGGGTGTGGAGAGGTGGCCCAGCAGTTAAGAGCACCCACTGCTCTTGCAGAGGACCAGAGTTTAATTGCCTGTTTTATGGATCATGAAAGCTTATAACATCTGCCCCAGGGGATCTGACACCATCTTCTGGCCTTGTGGGCCCTTGTACACACATGTGCACACACAGAGACATATATAATACATGTAATTAAAAATAAAATTAATCTGTAAAAAAAATCAAATTGAGACACCTAGTCTCTAAATCTACAAGCTAATAACCTTTCTCAAGAAGAGAGTTCCCAGATTGGCCAAAGAGTTGCTGGCGCAGGAAGCAGGTTGGTGGGGAAATGCGTTGTCGTATAAAAGAAACAAGAAGGAATATAATGTAACTGAAAAACGCTGGCCTCGGTGTGAGGACACAGGCTTGCAGTTCTTCCAGCATAAGCTGTGAGGTTTTGAGAAAGTAGCTTTCCCTCTCTGGTCCTAGCTTTTAAATCTTAAAGAAGAGCCACCATCATCTTTCTCTGGCTTCTCTGTTGCTCCCTCTCTCATTCTATATGATTCTCCTGGTGTGGTTCTGAGAAGTTGTTTGTGATTTGTCACAGTGTTTAGCATTGCAGAATCTTATAAGCAGATTCCCAGCAACTGACCCGATGTTATTTCTCTAAAGAGACGTCCAGTCAAGCTTTGTCTTCACCGCTGTTAAAATGGGAAACATAAAGACACACACTAACGTACTGTGGGGCGGAGACCGAAGGGTCACTGGGACAATGGGACACTGGGACGTGACAGGATACCATTTTTAAAAGTAATGGAGAAAGAGACTGAGGAAGATACTTGGTGCTGACCTCTGCCCTTTGCACGTTTGCTGGCACACGCATGCACACATGCACACATACATGCACACACACAAATATATATACTCACACAAATAAATACTCATATAAAATAAACAAACAAGCTAACAGACCTGTTGCCTCCCACTACCAGCACAAAGGCAAGATGGCCTGGACTTCCACAGACAGCAGTCTTTCCTGGTTTAATGGCTCACTCCATCCAAACCGACCCTTGATGGTGCTTTGGACTTCTCTGCTATATCACATTTTCTCTGAGTGATACTGACCCTCTCTCTTCCAGCTCAGAGAACCTGGCTGGATCATGCACAGGATAGAAGCTGACCCTGCAAAGAGCCTGTGGAGAATGGGCTGAGAATCTTCTCCTTGAGGTGTTTGGTGTCTCCTCATGCATGTGGATACTCAGGAAAGCAAGGTTAAAGGTGGCTGTCAGTGGAACTACAAGGTGGGAAGAAGAAAACTCAGGGAGAGCTTGGAGGCAGCCCTTCTAGCCCTGGGTAGCATGCATTCCTCCTATTCGTGGTGAGCCACGCCCTGGAATCAGAAAGCCAGAGCTCTACTTCCAACCTTGTCACTCACTGAGGAAGTAAGTCCCCACTCCGAGCCTCAGCTTCCTTGTCTGTTGCATCCTGTCCAGCTACAAAAGGCTAGCAGGGTGATCTGATAAGGACATGAGTAGACTTCACAAGAAGGCCCAAGAGCAGCATTAGCAGGGGTCGTCAGCATTAGTAGGAGTCATGGCTGTGCATCTCTGTCATCACTCTAGAGAGGCTTTGGGTGGTAAGTATTTGACCTCTGAACTTTCACTCCGGATTGAAGCAGCTGTGGGTGGCAGGAATGTGGGGAGGGAGGAAATATCAGAGTCAGCAGGCATGGGCCTCCATTTCAGGCTTGGCCAGGCTTCCAGAAGAAGGGAAAAAAACTCAAGTAGCTCTTTGTGGAGCCTACACTTCTCTGATTGTTTTGAGTGTCTTAGAGTCTGAGGAAAAACCTGGAAGGACTTAACACCATGAAGCAACCTGAGTGAGGGCCAGGATAAACGATCTAACTCCATAGCCTTTGTCTAGCAAACACATAGACAAGGACACAGACACACTAGGATCATTTTACAGGGTTTCTATGTGTTTGGGGAGTCTTTCTCCTGCCTTCCCAGCACATCAGAGCCTTTTCAGTCTCCAGAGGTCTTCCCAATGAATTGGTTTTCTTGTGCTCACCACCAAGCTGATCCTGGCTCATACTAAATACTCAGGGAGTTTCTGATATGATAAATAACATCCTGAGTGGGATATACTGTTACACCATGGCTTCCAATGAGCCATGCCTTCCTCAGTGCCTGTTCTTGTGCTATCCTTTATATATAAATGCTGGACTTTGCCACATGATTTGCTTTGGCCAATGAGACCTTTGTAAACATGGGGAGGGTGAGCAGGAGATAGAAAAATATTTATCCACTGGGATATTCCATGTGACAAAGTCTAAGGAACTTATAGACACCAGATAGTCAACAGACAGCTCTAAAGACCAGTCATGTGAGAGACCATTTGACATCCTCTAGTCGCCATAAAGATGTCTGATGCTTGAGGCCAGGTAACATCTGCAAAAGAATCTCCTAGCCCAGCAATAGGCTGCCCTTAGAATTACAAACAAACTAGCAGGCCTGGAACACTTAGTGGTGGCAAAGGTGGGAAGACTGAGTTGAAGGCTAGCCTGGACTACTGTCTTAGTTAGGGTTTTACTGCTGTGAACAGATACCATGACCAAGGCAAGTCTTACAAAGGACAACATTTAATTGGGGCTGGCTTACAGGTTCAGAGGTTCAGTCTCTCATTATCATAGTGGGAGCATGGCAGTATCTAGACAGACATGGTGCAGGAGGAGCTGAGAATTCTACATCTTCAACTGAAGGCTGCTAGCAGAATACTGGCTTCCAGGCAGCTAGGATAAGGGTTGGAAAGCCGATGCCCACAGTGACACACCTACTCCAACAAGGCCACTCCTTCTAATAGAGCCACTCCCTCGTCCAAGCATATACAAACCATTACTGCTACGGAAATAAATTTTGACCGAAAAGCAAACAAACAAACATGAACAACCCCAATTATAGTTTTAAGCCACAGACACTTGGTATGTTATATAATAATAGATCATTGAGACACCACTCCTGTAAAAAACATGAGATCATATGTATGTGCGTGTGTGCTTGCATGTGTGCATGCGTGCATGTGTACACATACTCAGTACTTATAGAAACCAGAAGATGTCATTGGATCTCCAGGAGCTGGAGTTACAGGTGGTTGTGAGCATGGGAGCCGGTATCTAAACTTGGGTTTTCTGGTAAAAGCAGTAAATGTTATTAACCACTGAGCAACCTCTCCAGCCCCTTGGAGGGCTTTCTTGAGAAGAGCTAATAGGCCAAGTAATGGAAAAGAAAGCTATGATTCATTAAAGGATGACCTGAAGTAGTGGCAGTGTGCATGCCAAATCTTTCTCATCTTTGTTCCATGTTATCAACTAGACAGAAGCCAATTAATAAGGAAAGCAAAATTGTTAAATGGAAGAGGACTAGTTGGTAATTAGCGTTCCCAGTGAGTGAGGCCACACTTCCTAGGAGCAATGAAGGTGAAGGCAGATCTCTATGAGAAGATTCAACCAGACATTGTTTATGTCACTGGGGAACACAGCTATGTATTGAAGAGACTCCTCCCCCAATTTATTATTCTGCTTAGTTCTTCAGGATGCCTAAAGACTACATGAGTTGTTATCTATGGTGAAAGATCTGGTCCTCAACCTTCTAGATCAGGAGAATCATCATGTTTGTATACCTTGAACTATTAGGAGCAAACTCCCAGGAAGCACACTTCTCAAAACAAACAAACAAACAAAAAACTAACGGCAAAATCAAAGAGAGGGCTATCCTGAAGCAGTTCTTATCTGTTCCTCAGAGTAAATGACTCATCAAAAATGGCAGATCTCTCAAAGAGAGTGGAATGAGAAGGAAACAGAGTTCAAGGGAATGTTCCATCTGCTCAGAAAATCCACGTGGAACATCTCTGTTCCTCTGCAGTGTCCTTTTCAGCAGTTGGGAGTCTCTGGCTACATTGTGGAACTTCTCTCCTCTGAGCATAACTCAGCCATTCTGACCATATGAGGACCTTGTCTCTTCTGCTGTCTCTGTAGCCTCCACACCTTCTGGGAGACAGGCTGTCTTAGTTGGGGTTACTGCTGCTGTGATGGAACATCATGACCCATGAAAGTTGGGGAGTGCAGTGGTTTGAATATACTTGGCCCAGGGAGTGGCACTATTAAGAGGTGTGGCCTTCTTGGAGTAGGTGTGGCATTGCTGGAGGAAGTGTCATTGTGTCATTGTGGGAGTGGGCAATCAGACCCTCCTCCTAACCACATGAGTAACTTTTGGACAAACTTTTGGGAGATAGTCTTCTAGCTTTTTTGGATGAAGACTTAGAACTCTCAGCAACTCCTGCACCATGTCTACCTGGATGCTGCCATGCTCCTGCCTTGATGACAATGGACTGAACCTCTGAGCCTATAAGCCTACCCTAATTAAATGTTCTCCTTCTAAGAGTTGCCTCAGTCATGGTGTCTGTTCACAGCAGTAAAACCCTAACTAAGATAGGGAGGAAAGGATTTATTTGGCTTGCTATTCCACATCACACAGTTTATCATCAAAGGAAGCCAGGACAGGAACTCAAGCATGGCAGTAACCTGGAGGCAGGAGCTGATGCAGAGGCCATGAAGGAATGCTGCTTACTGGCTTGCTCAGCTTGACCACCGGTCCAAGGATGACACATCCATAATGGTTTGAGCTCTCCCATATCACCCAGTAATTAAGAAATGCCCGAGAGCTGAACCTTATAGAGGAATTCTCTCAATTGGGGTTCCTTCCTTTCAGATAACTCTAACTTCTGTCAAGTTGACCTAAAACTAGCCACACAGGTGCTTTGCCAGACATGTGGCCATTTTTCTGTTCAGAAACACTGTGGGGATCCCCCATAATCAGAGTTTCATTATCCCAAGTCCCTGATTACCCATCCATCTCCTTCCTGATTCCTAAGGTGTTCTACCCTTTGGGGATTGATACAATGTGTTTGATTTGAATCACCAGATGCAGGTCATTTGCAAGATTAATTTACAAAAGCATGGGCTCTCACCTGCTTTGGGCTACGGACAAACGTTCCTTGATAAATGAAGCAACAGCTCACCTCACCCTAGCAACCCTTAGTAACTTTCTAGCACCCCCTTTCTGTAATCAGACACATCCTGAAACTAGGGAAGTGCACCTATCCAAACTTGGGCTGGTTTGGGGCACATGTACAGTAAAGTAACCTGTGTCCTTTCTTTGTTAAAAATTAAAGGAAAACCCCTACAAACCACCTTATACCTTATACCTACAAATGAGTAAAATAAGACACATTATGGGAAATGACATGCACAATGAGCAAAGACTTACATAACTCAATTGTATCAATCAAAACAGAAAACCAACCATATCTTATCCCTAGGAACCAACTCTTTATCCTCCTGGATCCATAAAATGGAGCCAGAGATGTAAATAGAGGCTCTTGAACACCCTTGCTGGAAGCACTCTGCCTCCTTGGGTTGTATATAGTACATGCTTTCACCTTGCCCTTGAACAAAACCCCTTGCTTCTATGCTATTTGTGTGAACCTTAGTCATCTCATGTTTCTGTAATAAAATTCCCTGACAAAAGCAAGTAAAGGGGGAAAAAGGGGATTATTTGGCTCATAATTCTAGGTTGCAGTTCATCATTGGTGGAGAAGCAGGGTGACAGAAACTTAAAACAGCTAGTCATATTTGCTCCTCAGTCAAGAGCAGAGAGAAAGGAATTAATGCATGGATACTAGTGCTCAGCTAAATGCCACTCTCACACAGTTCAGAATCCTCTGCCTAGGGAATGCTGCCACCCACAGTGGGCAGATCTTTTTACCTCAATTAACATAATCAACATAACACCCCCCAGAGATGTGCCCTCAAGCTAAGTGGGTTCTCAACCTCTAGGGTGGTGACCCCTTTGGAGGTCAAACAACCCTGTCACAGGGGTCAGATATCAGATATCCTGTATGTCAGATATTTACCTTGCAATTCGTAACAGTAGCAAAATTAAATTATGATCATGAAGTATCAGTTAAAGTAAGTATGGTTGGGGGTCACCACACTGTGATGTTGCAGTGTTAGGAAGGTTGAGAACAACTGGCCTAGACAATCCTTCATTGAGATTCTTTTCCAGGATAATTCTAGATTCTGTTAAGCTGACAATGAACAGTGACCATCCCAGAGATTTTCTTCAGTTCTCAGAATAAGATGCTAAGAACCTGGAAACACCCTGTTCAGTGACCACTGGTAATACATCCATCCATCCATCCATCCATCCATCCATCCATCCATCCATCCAAAAGTTACTCATCCTGTGTCATGTACTTAGTCAGTCAGTCTGATTTGCACTCAGTCGATGCTTTCAGAGAGTCTCAGAGGTGATAAAGGATTCAGGAATCCAGGTGAGAGATCAAGCTGGACGAGTTGAGGGCAGATATATGGATTGGCAGAGCAGAGGAGAGAGGGGAGGAGAGATAGTTTGGTGCATTCAGAGATTCTCAGAGATGATAATGGATTCAGGAATTCAGGTGAGAGAGCAGAACCTGGACTCTTTGAGGGAAGAAATGAGGACCGGTGGGACAGAGGTGAGAGGGAAGGAGAGGCTGGTTACAGAGAAGAAGGAATGTTGAAGATAGAAAATAGATTTGGTGGCTACCTTGTCGGTGGACAATAGAGGAGGAAGAGAGCACAATAGTGTTCACAATTATTAGCAACTGAGTATTTATTAGTGTTGGAGTCGTGACTATCAAAACCCCGCATTTATCATCCACTTTCAGAATGCCAGGCATCATTCTAGGTACCTTATGGACAGAACCTCATTATTCCTCACAACCTAGTGAGGTGGATGCCACTGTGACTGCATTTCAGATGAAGAAATGGAGTCAAAGAGAGTTAAGTAGGTTGTTCTAGGTGAGGCAGCTAGTAAGGGGCAAGCGTGGGGTGACTCTTGGGTGTCCAGTTCAGTGCCAAGTGGGTGCCTCCTTTTTCAGACACAGGAAGTGAAGGGAGAAGATACACAAAACAGATGTGCAACACGAGACGCCTGGCCTCATGCTGGGGAGAGCTCGGGAAGGCAGTGTGTGCCTAGGCAGGAGGCCAAGGAGAGCAACTGCACTGGAAATATCGGTTTGGACACCAGCAGCTTGGCTATGTAGGGGGCAGAAAACATGGGCTGGGGACAGAATGTCAAGGACAGAGTCAAGGACAGGATCTGGGAAAAATCCCAAGAGCAAAAGGGCTGTGGATGAAATAGAGCCAGATACAGCTCGTGGGAAGGAGGAGCGGCTGCAAGACTAAGACAGGTACCAGGGAGCAAGCACGTGAAAGCACAGTCTGGGAGAAGGGAAAGGCTCTCTACAAGGGAACGATGCTGCCTGTGTCAGAAACACGCCAAGGGATGGATACACTGGCAAGAGCTGCACAGCAGCCGCTGAAAGTGTACACTTGGGGCCTGGAGGCCTCCTGCTCCTGGAGCCCCTGGGTCAGGGACCACACTGGGGCAATCGAAGCTCAGTGCTTCATGAACATGCAGATTCCTGGAGCCTATTCCTGAGACTTGAATTTATAAGGAGTGGAGCTCCGGCCCAGGAATCTGAATCTTTAACAAGGTAAGGCCCCGAAGATGGTATTTCTTTCCCCCCACCTGCTCCAGATTCTGGCTTCTTGTTAAATGATCCGTGCTCTCTGCTTTGGGAGATCAGCATGTGAGCAGCCAACCTTTTCAGTTCATGCCTTCCCCCAGGGCCTTGGACAACCATATCCAAAGACAACAATGAGCAAAATCTCTGTCTCTGTCTGTCTGTCTCTTTCTTACAGATACACACACACACACACACACACAGAGAGAGAGAGAGAGAGAGAGAGAGAGAGAGAGAGAGAGAGAATCAAAGAGAAAGCCACTTGCTTCCAAAATAAGCACACATCTACATAGCACCCTAAATGTACCCATTCTCTTCTGATCCCTGAAGCAAAGCCAAACTGGTCCTGGTTAGGTCTGGGATGGGAGAAATGGACCCAAGTAAGTGCCTATAAACACAGCCAACCCAACCAAAGAGTAGGAAAACAGAACAGTAAGATGGCTCTAAGCCACTAGAGTCAATATAAATATATTTATTCTTAGTGTGTAGGGGACACAGAGGTGACGGCTGAGAACCATATGGAAAGAACAAGAGCTGGAGACGTGGGCAGAAGCTGATGGACCATCCTAGACCAGTGGTGGTGTTACACTGGGCCAGCCATGGAACATCTTCCACATACACTAAGGAATTTGGACTCAGTCTTGAAGAAATGGAGAGCCCCTGTGGCTTTGAAGTAGGAACTCTGTATTGTATTTTAGCTCAGGAGATCAGCTGTGGGAAGCTGGAGACCTCTCTGTCTCCTGTGGCGTCCAGCAGAGGGACCTCCATCAGAGAGAGCACCCTGGCGTGTACCTGGCACTGGCAGACGCAGGTCTTGGAGTTTGTCTCTTCTAAGCTGTGGAAGCTGAAGACTGTAGTGTGGGAATAAACCATGGGGAATGAGGAGGGGCAGGGGAGGAGGGGAAGACACACTCAATGCAATTCCTCAAATGGGGGGAGGAAGTGGGGAGCATTCCTTTCCTTATCTAAATATGTATTTAAAATAATCACAGAAAATAAAGTTGAGCTTTTGCAAGCTGGGTTAAGGGAGGCGAGCTAGAAATGCACAAAACCCAGCAAAGTAGGAAAAATAAGCAGAGGAGAAAAGAATATAAAAACAGGAAGTCTGCAGGCAGCAATTCCCCATGAGGTCATCGGCAAAGGCCCCAGAGGTTGATTCTCTGCAGGCCACAGAATGTGGAAAGAAAAGCAGGAGCAGGAGCCGTCTCTCAGAGCCCTGGGCACTAGGACAGGGCAGAACACGGTCATCGCTGGAGGCAGCTGGAAAATGTGAAAGCCATTTGTCCATGGGATGGGTGTGGGGTAGTCTCCAGGCTGCCCATCCCGAGTGGGAGGAGTGGAGTGGGAAACAGGGAACTGATAGCTAAAGCTGTGACCCGGGTCTGGGTCTAACTGAGGCGACTGAGTATGGCTAGGGAGGCCTCAAAGAAAGTGTGGTCTGGGGACATATTAATGACACCCAGCTATGATGTCAGTAGGACCTGAGACCAGGTAAAAAGTGGGTTTTATTTGCTTGTTGTTTTGTTGTTGTTTCTAATTTATAGCAAACTGTTGTCCTGAGAGCCAAGATCAGAGCCTGCGGGACTGTGACCACTGGGAGAGGTTCTTTTGCCCCCTCATATGTGGGGCATCAGTGGTGGCTCTGAAGTGAAGGGTCACAGAGGCACAGGGGACTAAAAGTGAGGGGAAAAGCTGGGGGTTCTGGCGAAGATAAGGAGCTAGGATTTCCTGTGTGAGAGTGTGCCAAAGGACGAGCTTGGTGAAGTTCCCATGTGCCACTCACCACTTTCTTTGGAGATAGGGTCTCTCATTGGCCCAAAGCTCAAAGCTCAGCGAGTATGATAGCTGGTGAGCTCCACCCCCGCCCCACTCCTAACCCATCTGTTTATCCATCCCCAGTGATGAGATTATAAGGCCTGGCTTTTCCCATTCTTTGTATCATTCCTCTCTCTCTCTCTCTCTCTCTCTCTCTCTCTGTGTGTGTATGGTATATGCATAAGTGTAAGTGCAGGCATGTGCTCTTGTGCAGATCTTAAAGGAAGGCACTAGGTGTCTTATCTCCCACTTTCTGCATCACTGCTCCAAAGAGTCTGTCACTGAGCCAGAGGCTCACGATTTCATTACACTCCATCCATCTCCCACAGTGGCGGGGCTACAGTTCCGTGCAGCACGCCCAGCTGTCTCCTGAGTGCGCTGATTCAAACTCAGGACCTCGTGCTCACTTGGCTCTCTCTGTCTCTTATCTCCTGTGAGGCAGAGAGCCTCCTTCACACACCCATGCTGCCATGAGGTTCTGCCCAGGGTCATGAAGCCAAGATTAATCGACAAACCCCCCCAACCCTGACATCTATGTCTCCTCCAAGTCTGTTTCCCTGTCATCCACTTGGTGGGAAGGTATGGAGAACTATATGGAAATGTAAATATTCTTGGCAGGGACTTGTTTGCATAGCAACCAAGTAAGTAAGAGAGCAAGATAGTAACCACCTACTATCTTTACAGACAAAATATTTTAGTCCTCAGGCCAAGTCTAACTTCCCAGGAGTCAGTGAGCACACAGAGGTCAAGCAAGAGGCTTTGCTGCTCTCAAGTTTTCCCAATTACTTTGAATGTTTATGATCCATCTACCTTATAAAATAAAGGGCCAAAATGAAACCAAGAAAAAAAAATGACACCTTTGCTCCCTCTTCCATCTCCAGGTTCAAGTACTCTTTCACCTTCCCTTTTGAAAAGTCCAGGCCTGAGCAGTGCTCTAGAGTGACCTTCGATGTGTCGCCACCTGGTGGTCTCAGTGGTAACTGCACGTTCGTGCCTCAGCATCCCGTGTTTGTGGAGTGTCCACTGTGTATCAGGCACTACACGGTGGTAACTGTACTTACTCACTTCGTATTAAATATAAGGCTCTGCCTGTGTGGTTAGACGCTCGCCATGGATTAGTATCAAATGCACTACAGATATCCTGTAGCTGCTGTTATAGGAACCCATAAGCATCGTGACCAAACGTTACTTGAGGAGGACAGGGTTTATTTGACTTAGACTTTCACATCACAGTCCATCGCTGAGGAGAGTCAGGGAAGCAGAAACATGGAGTGAACAGAAACCATGGTGGAATGCTGCTTACTTACTGACTTGCTCCCTCTGGCTTGTGCTCAGCTTGTTTTCTTATACAACCCAAGACCAGCTACCTAGGGAATGGTACCACCCAGAGTGGGCTGGGTGTTCGCAAACAAATATCAACCAACAGTTCCCACAGGCCAATCTGATGGAGGTAATGTCTCAATTGAGACACCCCTCTTCCCAGGTGTGTCAACGTGACAAGCAAGATGAGCTGTCACCACAGCCTGAGTCAGACACCATCCTGTTTGCTGCCACTATAACTGGACAAATTTCCCTGCACACAGGCAAACAAAACCAGATATCTGCACCTTCACCACATGGAGACAGAAACTTAGAAATAGCAGGCCCCATCTTCTGAGAACTTCAATAGTTTTCATGTTTCCAGAGAGTTTCTGAGCAGTGCTATTATTAAGGAAGACAGGGCTGGGGAAATAGCTCAATGGGTGAGGACCCACATTCAAGCCCCAACACCCACATACAAAGCCAGGCATGGTGGTGCATGCCTGTAACCCCATTGCTAGGAGGCAAGAGTTAGTGGCAGCAGACTCTAGGTGCTTGCTGGTCAGCCAGTTTAGCTGAACCAGGGAGCTTCAATTTCTCTGAGACACCCTGTCTCAGAAAATAAAGTGGAGAAGCAGTTGAGGGAAACACCTGAAACTGACCATTGACCTTTTGCTGTGTGTGTGTGTGTTCACATATGCAGATAACTGTTCACATTTAGCATGTATATGTATGCATATAGAAGTCTGGGGACAACCTCAGCTATCATTTCTCAGTAGTCATATATGGTATGTATGTATGTATGTATGTATGTATGTATGTATGTATAGGATCTCTATTTTTTAATTAGGCTAGACTATCTGGCCAGCAAGCCCAAAGGTTTTGTCTGTTTCTACTTCCCCAGTAACACCACACCATGCCTGTGAGGGGAAGGGGGATGGATGGGTGGATGGATGGATGGATGGAGGGATGGAGGGGTGGATGGATGGATGGATGGATGGAGGGATGGAGCGATGGAGGGGTGGAGGAAGGGAGGGGGAGGGGAGGGATGTACCCATGGAGGCCAGCAGAGGATGTCAGATGCCCTGCTTTATTACTCTTCACCTTACCCCCTTAAAACAGGGCGCTCACTATTTTGGGCTAGGCTGGTTGGCCAGCAAGCTCCTGGTTTAGACCTGTCTCGGCCTCATAGCACCAGAGTGACATGTACATGTGGCCACACCCAGGTCTTTTACATGGCTACTGGGAATTTGAACTCAGGTCTAGCAAATGATCTCAGCCACTGAACCAGCCCCTCAGCCCCCACCCTGGACATGGTTTCTGAGGATCCAGCCCAGGGAAACACCTTAAGGACAGACACACGGTTAGTGGGTGACACGGTCCAATCATAGCGTTCTAAAGAGAATGTGTATTAAGGAGACTGTCCTTTTGTGATTGGGTTACCTCACTCAGAATGATATTTTCTAGTTCCATCCATTTGCCTAAGAATTTCATAAATTCATTGTTTGCAATCGCTGAGAAGTACTCCATTGTGTAAATGTACCACATTTTCTGTATCCATTCCTCTGTTGAGAGACACCTGGGTTCTTTCCAGCTCCTGGCTACTATAAATAAGGCTGTGATGAGTATAGTGTAGCATGTGTCCTTATTACATGTTGAAACATCTTCTGGGTATATGCCCAGGAGTGGTATTGCTGGATCTTCCGGTAGTAAATATGTCCAGTTTTCGGAGGAACCACTGAACTGATTTCCAGAGTGGTTGTACCAGCTTGCAATCCCACCAGCAATGGAGGAGTGTTCCTCTTTCTCCACAACCTCGCCAGCATCTGCTGTCACAAAAGAACACACATGGTATGCACTCACTGATAAGTAGATATTAGCCCAGAAGCTTGGAATACCCAAGATACAATTCACAAACCACATGAAATGCAAGAAGGAAGATCAAAGTGTGGATACTTCAATCATACTTAGAAGGGGGAACAAAACACCCATGCTTCCATGACTTACAGAGACAAAGTGTGGAACAGAGATGGACAGAATGACCATCCAGACACTGCCCCACCTGGGGATCCATCCCATATACAATCACCAAATCCAGACACTTTGTGGATGCCAACAAGTGCTTGCTGACAGGAGCCTGATATAGCTGTCTCCGGGGAGGCTCCACCATTGCCTGACAAATACAGAGGTGGATGGTCACAGCCTACCATTGGACTGAGCGCAGGGTCCCCAATGAAGGACCTAGAGAAAGGACCCAAGGAGCTGAAGGGGTTAGCAGCCCCATAGGAGGAACAATAATATGAACTAACTAGACCCCTCAGAGCTCCCAGGGACTAAATCACCAACCAAAGAGTACACATGGTGGGACTCATGACTCCAGCTGGATATGTAGCAAAGGATGGCCTAGTCGGTCATCAATGGGAGGAGAGGCCCTTGGTCCTGTGAAGACTCAATGCCCCAGTGTAGGGGAATGCCAGAGCCAGGAAATGGGAGTGGGTGGGTAGGTGAGCAGGGGGAGTGGGGAGAGGATAGGGCGTTTTAGGAGGGGAAATCAGGAATGGGGACAACATTTGAATGTAAATAAAGTAAATATCTATTTTTTTTTAAAAGGAGACTGTCTAAGTGGAAAACAGGCAGAAGGTCAAGGGCACATCGTGTGTGCCCTGTCACTCACACCACTGCCTGCAGTTTTTTTTTGTGAGCACCAGAAGCTTGGCCTCAGCTGCTCAGGCAAACCCTCTCCATGTGCACTGGAGCATCCTTTAGCAGCTCGTGAAGTTAAACACTCTCTCTTGAGCAAGCATGTGAAGAGAACGGCCCCATGGCTGCCTTCCCTGCACATACACAGGAAAGGCATGGACTGCTGGGGGTGACTCACTTAGTTGTGGTCCACACAGAACCCAAAGCTTCTGGAAGAAAACAGAACATAGAGGAAGACAAGCCCGGGAAACCAGGAAGGGGTGGGATGGGGTGGGAGACAACCCTCCCTCCAAATGCAGAGGGACATGGCCCCTTAAAAGAAAGGAAAAGCTGGCATTTAAGCGTCACAATAAACTGCCCTACCACTGTAAGAGAGAAGGCCAGTCTGGGGCATGGCTTCTGCTTGGTTGAGTTTGGGTAGCAGTGCCACATTCAAACAGAGACATGAGGTCCTATTTATAAAACCTCTTATAACCAAGGGATAATATTTAATACAGATGGGAAGCCTGTGGTGATGGCTTAGCAGTTAAGAGTACTTGCTGCTTGCTCTCCTGGAGGGCTCAAATTCAGTTCCCAGCACTCACATTGGCAGCTCACAACCACCTGTCACTCCAACTCCAAAAGATCTGATGCCCTCTTCTAGCCTCTGAAGGCACTACACTCATGTGCACACATCCACACATCCACATAGTTAAAAGTGAAATCTTAATGAATGGTCCCCAAGGCCTGTGCAGGCAGGCAAGAGTTCTACCACTGATCTACACCCCAGCCCAGAAGGCAGACAGCTAAGAACAAGGTTCCAACACACAGAAGAGTAAGTCAGTATGACATAATATCCTGGTTTTTCACTTACACCTGAGGAAACTAAGACCCAGAGACTGGGGATGATCACCGATGGGACCGCTGAGGTCACCGTGGCTGGAACCTGCTTCTCTTGACCCCCGACTCAGAGCCTATTTGTATTTTCAGTTTTCCCAGGTGTCTCCCTGACCCTGGGAACGTGAACATTGGCTCTAGTGAACACATGGAAGACAACTCGTGGGAAACTCGGAGGAACGCACCAGCCTTTTATGGGGTTTTCTCGAGCCAGTCAAAGATAAGTTTTATTATCTCCCTGTCTCTCTCTCTCTCCCTCTCTTTTTGTAGAAGAGCAATTACCAGTGTCAGTGCAAACAGGGGGTTGGGTCTCTGAGTTAGAATTCCCTGCTTTGTTTGTGCCTATCCTGACTACAGGACTGTGTGGGCTGGGTGTATCGAATGATTTCCCTTGAAAGAAGACCTTGAAACGGAGTGCCTGCCTTGGCTCTGGGCCTCAGGCTGATGACTCCAGGGGGTCAAGCCCTAGACCCTTCACTGACAAGACGTTGGTTGTCCATAGTCCAGGTGACCAGGGCACCTCTGAAGAGGAGAAACAGAGCAGGAAAGAGGTGTGGAATTTTCCCAGAAATCTGACTCAAGAAAGGGGCAGTGCAGATATCTGTGCTCTCGAGCTGGAAGATCTTTTACCAGCAAGAAGGATGTCTGTGTGGCCATTTATTCACCTCCCCCTGGCGATTTTGTGTGGCTGTGATTATGTGAACGCATGTATACATGTATGTGTTCCTATGTGCAGCACACATGTATTTGTGAGAAGGCCATAGGTCAACCTCTAGTGTCCTTCCTCAGGTGACATCCATATATTTTGAGACTGTCTCTCAGTAGCTTGAAGATCTCCAAGTATGGTGAGAAGGCTGGCCAGGAGTCCCAGGCTCAGCTGTTTTGTTTTGTTTTGTTTTGTTTTATTTTGTTTTGTTTTGTTTTGTTTTGTTTTGTTTTTGAGACAGGGTTTCTCTGTATAGCCCTGGCTGTCCTGGAACTCACTCTGTAGACCAGGCTGGCCTTGAACTCAGAAATCCGCCTGCCTCTGCCTCCCAAGCGCTGAGATTAAAGGCGTGAGCCACCACTGCCCGGCTTCAGGCTCAGCTTTTAAAAAGGTTTTCTTTCTTTTTTAAAATTTTCTATTTATGTGTATGAGTGTTTTGCACGTCTGTGCACCATGTGTGTGCCATACAGTGGCTGGAAGAGCAAGTTGGATTCCCTGGAACTGGAGCTACAAATGGCTGTGAGCCTCTATATGGGTGCTGGGAATCCAACCCAGGTCCTGTGCCATGTTGTCTGGTACTCTTAACCACAGAGCCATCTTTCCAGTCACTTGGCTTTTTTCTTTTCTGTTCCCCTGCTAACCTGTAGGCCCAGCAAAATACCTCATTGACTGTCCAGTCTTCCCCACTGTAGCAGCCACCGCCCAGCCACCACCCAGCCACCGCCCAGCCACCTGCTCAAAGCCACAAGGCATCCAACAGTCTGACCACGCTCACTCTGCAGTGTTTTCTGAGGTACTGCCCTGTCAGGAAGGCTCCATGCCTCCCTTTAAGCCTCATTTGTTCCCCGGCTATGGGAAGGCATAGGGACTGGCCCCGGAGAAGTGTTCAAACTTGCCCTGTGCCTGTGTTTATAGCAACAGGGGCCCGCTGGGAACTGGCAGCAGGCTGGCACTGGAGTTCCTGTGGTCTGGATCACCTCACCCTGTACCCAAGACCCTCTGAAAAGCCTGGAGACACCACGTTTGTTTATCCCAAGACAGAAGGTCAAGTACACGCATTTCTGAGAACTTCTGTCTATGCGACTCTGAAATTAGCCAAACAAGGAAATTCTAACCACTAGGCAAAACCATCCTGGCAAAGCAAGGCAGTTTCCCTCCGTCCCTCCCAGGCCTCTATCCAGCCTCAATTTTCCTATTAACTGGACTTCTTTTTGGAGCACAATTGTGGTGTTTTTCTGCTTAACCATATTTTTTTTAAATGAAGAAATATTTCTCTCTTCTTCACATGGTAGCCAGAAAGTTCTTTGGGGACCAGGTTCTTTGTCCAGTGTTTGCAGGATCCCCCATGGGCTGGATCTGTGCACCTCTCAACTCTTACTGGGTGACCTCTCTTCCCCAAGCTCTTCAAACTCTATTCAGACCGGTATTTGACTTATTCACCAGGTTCTTTCGGGACATGTAGAGATGGGTAAGATTGCACACACACCCAGAATCTTGCACATTCACCACCATCACCACCACCACCACCACCACCACCACCATCAACATCAGCTTTGATGCTCCGCTGCTGTAGCATCCCTCCACTCCCAGGTACTTGACACCACCAGCCCACAAAACTATTCTACTGCCCTCAGCTCCTGTTATGACCCGTTCTTGTTCTTCCTCTGGCATCAGATCTATTCTCTGCTTCTATAACTTTGCTCTTTCCAGAGAGCTGTATAAGGGCAATCATGCAACTGATGAAAATATCTATGTGTGTGATATGTATACATGAGAAAGTGGGGGAGGGTCACACCTAGAGCAGCACGTGTGGAGGTCAGAGGAGAATCTTGGGTGTTGGGCTTGACAGCGTACCACCTATTTTAAGGGTTATTTTTCTAGACACACAGCTTCCTGATCCTCTAGCTTCAGGGGAGTCTCCTGTCTCTAGCCCCAATTTTCCTTTGGTGACATTGAGGTTATAGACATGATTCTGTATCTAGCATTTGTAGCTCCAGGGACTCAAAATTAGGTCCTTGTGCGTTTACAGGAAGGGGTTTGCCTACTAGGCCACTTCTGCAGGCCCAGGCGCCCTTTCATTAACCATGAGGTAACAGAGATGCCACTACATTAGCATGTCTAGCAGCAGTGCATTTCTTTCTTCAGCCAAGTGTCAGTCCACTGTACCGATGTTCCACAGCACATTAACCCTTTACTAGTTATAGAATGTTTGAAGGACTTTCAATTTGGGTTGGCCATGATTGATGCTTCAATGAACATGTGGGCTCGGGCATTCGTGTGACTGTGAACTGTTGCTCTCTAACAGACACACATTTTACATATGGGTCAGATGATAAGAATGTATTTAACTTTATAAACAAAACAAAGAAGTTACACAGTTAGGAGCTGCTGCCTTGTACCTAGTGCTCTTATGGGCCATGCATAATGGCTAGTCCATCTTAACAAAAGGCAAGAGAAATCCAGACAGCTATGGAGTATTCTTAAGAAAAATCAGACCTGAGAACGAGCAAACTTCTAGCCAAGGCCAAGACATGGTGATGAAAAAAACAAAACAAACAAGCAAACAAAACCCCCCAAAACAAAAACCCAACCCAAAACAAAACAAAACAAAAGCCCCCAAAAAACCTACCACCGTAGATAACATTTATCTTAACAGGTACTGTTCTTATATTAAATTATGTGCATGTGTATGTCTCTGTGTATGTACATATGAGTGCAGTGCCTGCAGAGGCCAGAAGAGGGCACTGACTCCCTGGGAGCTGGAGAACACAGACAGCTCTTCTCACGATTCACCTGCCCTATGGTGGTGTCTTCCTCCTTTCTTCTTCCTGCTCTCCTTCTGCTGTCTGCCTCAGACCCCCAGCTCAGGAACCAAAGCCCCACCTACCTGTCTTCTGCCCAGCTACAGGTTGTAGACATCTTTATTCAACCAACAGTTTTAAATTAAGGAGCAAGGTTTGTACAACAAA
This sequence comes from Mus caroli, assembly GCF_978045245.1. NCBI lineage: Eukaryota > Metazoa > Chordata > Mammalia > Rodentia > Muridae > Mus > Mus caroli. The sequence continues at coordinate 59,324,151 of NW_028227266.1, read as the reverse complement.
AGCTGGTGTAAGTGTGAATTCACTCATCTTAAGACCTTGGCATACAGAATTTAGCACTACAATACATAACAAGGACCAGAAGTCAGCACCACCTGTGATGGTTTGAATAGGAATGGCTCCCATAGGCTCTCTCTCTTTTTTTTTTTTTTTTAATGCTTTTCCCACAGGGAGTGTGGCCTTGTTGGAGTAGGTATGGCCTTATAGTCACTATGGGGGCAGACCTTTGAGGTCTCCTATGCTCAAACTATACCCAGTGTAACACACAGATTCCATCTGCTGCCTGTAGATCAAAATGCAGAACTCTCAGCTTCTTCTCCAGCACCATGCCTGCCTGCATGCCACCATGTTTCCCACCATGACAGTAACAGACCAGACCTCTGAAACTGTAATCCAGTCCCAATTAAATGCTTTCCTTTATAGAAGTTGTGATGGTGGTCATGGTGTCTCTTCACAGCAATGAAACCCTAACTAAGATGCCACCTTATAGAAAACTGAGGGACAGAAGAATGAGTTCCGTGTGAGAGGAACTAAGGGACCCCAGCTTCCTCAATAAGGAAATCACAAGGTAAGAAACCAGAGCCAACACACCTGGGACACTGGGCCGATAGTCATACAGCTGTGCCCCTTTTACGATGCTTTTCAACAGTGAAATAAAATCATAAAAGTTCCAGCAAAGATAAAAGCAAACACACTTATAATCAGCTACTTAGACCAGGTGATGATTAAGCAAGAAGCTATTGGAAATTCTACTTTCAATGTCACTTTACAATGCTCAGCAACTGTTTTATGATATATATTACTATAATTATGTTATGTAGCTATAAATATAGTCACTGTTGGGTTCTAAGACATGGCCAACATAATTGTAAGTAGAGATATAAGAAATTCACCTAAACAAAATTTCAAAATTTTCTCTATTCTCACTATTAGTGATAAACACTGAGGTATGTAGGGGTGAAAAGTGTTCAATTGTTGAGTCTGTTTTAAAGCATTTTTAACAAAGACTGAAGAAGGGCCCGAGAGATGGCTCAGCAGGTAAAGGCACTTGTCACCACACTTGACAACCTGAGTTCAACTGTTCTGTATGCCTCACATATACACACTTATACACACACGAAATGAAGAAATGTTCTTAAAGTGAAGAAGAAGGAAAGAGAAGTGGAGAAAGGGGACGAAGAGGAGGGAAAAAAGAGAAGGACAGTGTGCCACATAACTATGGGGGAAAGTGGTCATTGTCCGTCTGGGGACAGTATTAGAGTTCATTCTATTCTTTCCTATGAGCTTAAAATGTTTTCATAAGGATTTTAATAACTCTCTGCCCTACCTACTGTGGTCCTCTGTACCATGACCCGGTGAGGTTTATCTATTCCTCTGAATGCAAGCACAGTCAAAATCGGATGTGTCCAGTCTTGTCTGCTTCCCTCTCCCAGGCTTTGAATCTACTCCAGTGTGGCTCAAGCATTCAATGAGAGGTCCACGCCTTGCATGTAGCCTGACCTCGCAGACAGGGCATATTAAAGTTGACAGATACTTTATTTCTGACATTATTCTTAAAATAAGATTTCAGGGAAGTCCCCTTTTTGTCTCAGAGGAATCCCAGCTTTTTCCTTGGTGACCCGGCTCCCCCTACCCTGTGCCTGCATGGATGCATGCAGAAACCAAACCCAGCATGGGTTCCCTTCAATCTGTTGTGACCCCAGTCTGGGGACTTGTCCATCTGCAATGGTGGTAAAGCCCAGCACTTCAGCTTCACCTGCTGTTAGGCTGAGCACGAAGCTCTTAACTTTGAAGAGCTTTGTGGTTTCATAGACTTTGCGATCTTAATTGTTTCACTGCACCCCAAACAAAGGACAGATTGTGCCATCCACCAGCCTAGAGCTACAAGCCGCTGCTCTTCAGTTGTCAAAGTTGGCTTCCCCGTTTTATGACACAGAATAAAATAAGTTCCTGTCCTAGTGCTTAGCTCCTCCTAAGTCCTAAAAGATAGTTTTGTGTGTGTGCACTAAAAAGTGAAACTTTACTTCTCTGTCCATTTATATTCTTTTCATGATTGTGAATTTATGGCTAAGTGATATTAGAAGAATCATTTAGGTAGACCAGCAAAATGCCTCTGTGGATAAAGGCACCTGCTGCCATGTCTAAAAACCTGAGTTAGCCCCAAGACCAAAACAGTGGAAAGACAGAACCAGCTTTCACAAGTTAGCCTTTAACCCCCACATCTATTCTCATGCATGCATACACACACACACACACACACACACACACACACTACAAAAATAAATAAATCTAATAAAAACTTTAGAAAAGAGAATAATCATTTTTGGATGAAGAAACTATTGATATTTACAACAGTCTCTACCTGTCCTTTTCTCCAGCTGACCCCATGACAGTCTTGGGATGGCATGTTAGGGATGTAAGAACATGGAGTTCATATGTGCTTTTGTTAGCTGAGTCATTCATGCACTGTATATTCCAGGTTCTTCATGCTGGGAGCACCACCCTGTTTCATTCAGAAGAGAGAAGGGGTAAGGAGGCGTGGGGTCCTGACCTTGAAGAACATGCTTGGTCTAGGGTTTCTACCACTACTAACCAAGCTCCTCACCCATCTATTCCAGGGCTCCCTCTCCTTTTCAAATTGCTGAGGGACCTAGAACTCAAGAGTCCCCCTCCCAGGCTTTGCTGTGAGATCCATAGACCTTTAAAGGTGTATTTGAGAGCCAGAGCAAATCAGGGCAGGGGCAAGGAGCTAAGTATGCTAAATTATAGACCCTCACAGCAAGAAAGTCGACTTGTACATTTGGAAACATAAAGTTTATATGGTATTGTGAGCTGTGTGTGTGTGTGTGTGTGTGTGTATGTGTAGCGGTGGGAGAAGTGTGTGCATATATGCATGCTCAGGAAGGCCAGAGGTTGAGACCAGTGTTTTCTGCAGTGGGCTTCCACCTTACATATGGATGCACCATTTCGTTCTTAAACTCAGAGCATCCCAGTTTGGCTAGCCAGCTAACCAACTTGCTCCTGGGGTCACCTGCCTCTCTCGGACTCCCACACTGGATTAGACATAGGCTGCTCTATCTGCCCATTTTATACAGGGGTCTGGGATTCTAAACTTAGTTCTCATGTTTGTAGAGCAAACATTTTTCCTATTCTTCCCAACCCACAAGGTATTGTTAATGTTAGGGAAAATGGGTTTTTATTCAATGTCTTCTCAACAAATATTTCCTGAGCTCCCGTCACAGGCCAGATCGCATGTGATGGGACCCGGCATCCTTTCCTTGTGTCTCACATTCCAGCAAGGAAGTGGAGCATAAACAGTTGACATTTGTACGAGGTGACAGGTGCTCTAGATAAAGTCTCCCCATCCTGATAGCTTATGGCTGAGAGTCTTCCTTGTGGTCTATTTTGGGAGAGCAGGTTGTTGTTGTTTTAATGTTAGTAAAACGTAGTAATTGCCAAGTTAACTCCTTTAATCCTTACAAGAACATAGATGGTGTGGGATGCCACTTCACAGCCGAGGGCACCAAGGTTTAAAAATAAGAAGCCGGGCTCACAGTTTGGCAAGAAGTATGGATGGAATTTAAAGAAGGATCTTTAAAAATTCCCCAGCAAAGGGCACACAAGCTTGGTACTCAGTGCGGGGCTGAAATCCATTTAGCACGGCTATACTCCAGTGTGGGCACTAGAGGGCGATGAGAGCAAACCAACGGGGTTTTCCCTCTGCCAGCTACAATCTCCCTGCTTTGAAGGTGGGTTGATAATGACTGTAGTGTCTACTATATTTCGCAGTGACAGATGAGGACAAGGGTCACAGGATTCATCTTCCACCAAAACACCTAACACACTGTATTGCAATATTATGCTCTATGTTAAACCCTCCTGCTTAAGAAGCCCTGGTCTAGAACTCTTGCTTCCTCCCAGTCTAATTCAATATCTGCACACAGCTGAGTGCGCAGGGTTGCACAACAGGATGCAGTTCTCAACAATTAGTCAGGGGCAAAGGATTTCTGAATGTGCAACAACCAAAAATTAGTTCCAAATGAAATGTGTCATAAATCAGAAGTGTTTCTGGCAGTGCGCAACGGCCTGGCATTTCTTAACCTCAGTGCAGCCGCTGTTCAAAACACGCATGCGCACTCTGCCAGCTTCTACCACTAACCCCCCTCCCCCGCAGCCCCCGGCCTCCCCAAATCTAACCGGAGACTGCCGTGTGCTGTGGGTTGCAATACTTTCCAGTACACCGAGATTTCTGCTCTCATGGGAACAGATTGGGCTAATTGTCAAACACAAAGACTTCAAGTATGGTTTCTTCATCATCCTTCATTACCTACCGGCGCTTGTGTCTTTGGATCATGTGGCATTTGAATACTTAATTTAAAAAAAAATATTGTCTTGATTTGATTTTCACCTAGAAATCATGAACCGTATTGGCTTGGGATTAGGGCAGGGTTCCAACATTTGCGGAAACAGCCCTAAACTTAGTTCTGGTATTTTGAACTATGCTTTCAGAGTAAGAAGTGTTCTTGGCACTGACAATAATAAAACCAAGCTGCAATATAAATGGTAATTTGTATGTACACCAAACATTTGTTTTAAAATACAGTTGTTTGTGATTTATTATCAGCAAGTATCTGGCTGTAAATCTATTTTAGAGATCTATATAAAATTATAATATGAATTTCCTAGGTGACAGGGGACCACGAGAGGAAAGGTGTAGGAAGCCCTGACCAAGAACTCTTGCCACCTCATGGTGTATGTGCTGGCACCCCTCCCGCCACTGCATGCTTCATAGTATTCGTGAAAGTCGCGTCTTTGGGAAGAGGAACCTCAACGGAGAAAATGGCTCCAATCCGCTGTCCTGTACCCGGCATTTTCCTGATTAGTGATTGATGTGGGAGGGCCCAGCCCACTGAGCTGGCTGTCCTGCTCATGTAAGAAAGCAGGCTGAAGAAGCCATGAGAAGCGAGCCAGGAAACGGCACTCCTTCGTGCTTCTGCTCCAGCTCCTGCCCCCAGGTTCCCTTCCTGATGACCTATAATTGGGACACCGCCAAGAAAACCCAAACAAACACTTCCCTCCTCCAGCTGCTCTTGGTTGTGGTGATTCATGACAGCAACAGAGAGTAAACAGAGTAAGCTACAAGGAGACACGTGATACGTATCCTGCTTCTCCTTGTCTTCGAGCTGGCTCCAGCTCAGGGGTGGTGTGCAAACAGCTAATTAATGGAAGAGTGGTCTAAGAGATGGTAGCTAGCTCCCACGGGGCTTTTGCATACACACTCTGGATGCCCCGACCATAACATTCATTCCGGGTCTAAGAGCACTGAGTGTCTGTCATAACTGCCACTGACTCCTGCCTCGCCGGGTCACATAGGGCTGTTGGGGGTGCACAGCATGAGGACGAATGAGGAAGGCTGAAGTCTTCAGGTTATTTTACCTGAGAGGAGCATGCAGGATTGATGTCTTTGTTGAGAATAAGCCAACCTTTCCCGAGGCCCCCATACTTCCTGCCCCAGAGGTTTGCTGTTCATTTTTGGTAGTGGTTTTACAAGGAATGGGGCTCAAAATTGCCGGGAAAATCTACTTTATGATTTATGGGAAAGAGATAAAAATAATGGATGAGCAATTCATCGCCTAAGAGGACTTGCTGGCACAGTTTAGCCCCTTGCGGCAGAAGGCAAGCAGAGCTGTTTTGGAGACAGCCACACCCTGGGGTGCTGCCACAGCAAATGAGAGACAGACAGGGGCAGGATTTGGAATCCGAAGGCTGTGCGCCAGCTCAGGACGTCACCCTGGGGTGACAGAATGTGTATCCACCAAGTAATGCTCAGAGTCTTCTCCACAAGACAGCAGCATGGTGGGGCGTTGGTGGTGGTGGTGGCTAGGCAGTTTGGCCTTTTAAAAATGTACAGAAAAATACAGGCAGCATTTCAGCTTTGTGTGTGTGTGTGTGTGTGTGTGTGTGTGTCTGTGTGTGTGTGTGTGAAAAACAGAGAAATAACAGATTTGTAGTTTTGTAAGGCAAAGTTGGTGATAGGATGGAAGAGAGGCAAAGAGTCCTGGAGGCACAGAGCTGGGAAGATGGCCTAGTCAGCCAAGTGCTTACCTGGCCGTCATGAGGACTCAAGCTCAAGCTCCAGAAGTAATATAAAAATAAAATAAAATAAAATAAAATAAAAATTCAGGCATTGTGGGACATGCTTATGATAACCACACTGGGGATGGAGAGGCAGGTGGATCCCTGGGATTCATTGTCCAGCCAGCCTCACCTACTTAGTAAGTGCCAGGCTATAAAACAAGGTTCTTGGTCCCAGAGAAGCAACACGTGAAGTAGCCTCTAGACCACACACACACACACACACACACACACACACACACAGACGTGTACACATATACATAAATATAAAATAAAATAAAAAGAGATCTGGGGATATGCAGACCTTAGAAATCTGCAAAGAGAGAATACGCACAAAGCGGGGGGGGGGGGGGGGGGGAGGGGGGATGAGGAAGCGCCCGTGGAGCTCTGCGCATGCGCACGACAGAGAGGGCCGCCACACTGAGGGAAGCCTCCATACTTTTAGTGCTGACCCTGATGTGTTGTGACTCGATTCAAACACATCACCGGAGGCGGTCACCACTGTTCTCTGCTGGAGAGAACTGGGGTACAAGAAAGCAAACTTGTTTGGATTCTTACCCAGAAGTAACTTTCTGCGCCTTGACTGCATGGCCTCATTTCCATCTCAGTGACTGGAAAAAGGATGACGTCACTTGCTGGAGTAGGTGGTCAGGAGCAGGTAGGCATGTGAAGGTAGGATGGCAGATCAAGCGATTCTTTGGACACGTGTGGAGTGTTGATGTTCTGCCAGCACCTTAAGGAGACATATCCAACGGACTTGGCGTTCCAGCATGGAGAGGGGGCTGGTTTTCATTAAAAAGAGTGAAACATCTGTAAAAATATGATTGGCTGAGTTTCCTGGTCAAGCTGTTCAAGAAACGCCAGCTGTGGTAACAAACAGGAAGGCCATGACCCAGCTGTAGTGCTGGCCGCAGAGAAAGACAAAGTAGGTCCGTCCAAGTGCCCAGGCGTCTGGTACACTGAGACAGCGGAGGCATCTGCAGATGAGACTGGGACTAGGTCCTGAAGGAGGGGAAGAAATGCATGTCCCTAAAGCCCCCTGTCTCAGCATGATGGGAAAGCATCTCAATGCTGCGCGCCCACTACAAGGCTCTGCAAGTGGTGTCAACCACGAAGCAAGATCCAAACAAACCCTTGGGGGAATGGGTAGGCTGTGTTTAGAGATGATGGGAAGGCGAGACATGTAATAATGCCTACAAAGCACTTGCAGGGACTTAGGTCATCTCAGGAACACCTATCTGATTGTTCTCCACCGACTGCATGGGGAAACATGAACTGAATACAGAAATCACTTCTTTTTTTTTTTTTTTTTTTTTTGGTTTTTCGAGACAGGGTTTCTCTGTGTAGCCCTGGCTGTCCTGGAACTCACTTTGTAGACCAGGCTGGCCTCGAACTCAGAAATCCACCTGCCTCTGCCTCCCGAGTGCTGGGATTAAAGGCGTGCGCCACCATGCCCGGCCAGAAATCACTTCTTCAAGGTTCTTTCCTGGAAGAGTCCAAGACTAGAACTCAGAGCTACTGAGCTCACCTTCAGGACCCCAGCATAGCACCCCACAGGGCGGTTCTGTAGAGGGCTGGTCCAGTCTGCCTGGATTTATGTATAAAGGTGAAGGTCTTTAAAGTAGCTGGGGTACACTGGAATTCATCTACAAATACAGCCCAGTGTCTGTGTGGGAACAGAAGAGAGTGGAACAACATGTGAGAGATCCTGAAGGGAAGAGCTGGAGATGGCCGGACAGTCTGACGGCCAGACAGCCTGACAGCCTGGAAGCTGTGACCACGGGAAAGGATCAGGCAGCAATGACAGGAGTTGTGTTGGGGAAGGGGACACAGGGAGTGGCTGGAAGGGAGCTGTGGATGCACAGGGTCAGAAGGTCTCACAGTCTGCTGTCTAGACATGCTCCTGCATCAGGTAGCTGGGAAAGTGGAGAGCCTACTTCCTGCCGGTATTGTCTGTACTAATTCTAGGCCTTAAAGGGAATAAATACCACCTTCCTGACCAGATAATCATCTGCTAATTTGGATATACCTGTATAATTTAAAAGATACACTTGAGGTTGGTAGAGGGCTTGCCTAGAATACACAAAGGTCAGGGTTTGATTCCTAGGCATTGCGTAAGACTACATATGGTAGTGGTGTGTGCCTGTCATCCCAGCACATTGGAGATGAGGGTAAAACAATCAGAAGTTCAAGGTCATACATCCCCAGCTACATCGAGATTTTGAGGCCAGCCTATTTCAAAACGAAAACACTCCAGACTTGTTCTTTTCCACTTCCAAAATTTTTCTAGGTGAGCATTATTCTCTTGACTCTGCAGCTTCCAGTGTAAATTAACCAGTGTGACAGTGGAGATGCTGAGGACAAGGGAAATAATTCGTCTAATCGAAAAGCCCAGCATGTTGGGAGCTGCTGAATCCACAGTAACACGTGTGCCTGCGTCTCATGGATATGAATGGCAGGCAAAGCCATGTAGTGGGGCCAGTAAGATGCCTCCAAGAGTCAGGTGCTTGCTGTGCAAGCCTTGATGAGCTGGGTTTGATCCCTGGAACTCACCAGTGGGAGAGACAGCTAACTGACTCCTGTAGCTCACAGCTATAACTCTTCTCCGTAAATATGCTCTATGGCTTGACTTGACTATACAAACATATCTCTCTCTCTCTCTCTCACACACACACACATGCAAAATAATAATAATAAATAATAATAATAAACATTTCATGCTAGCTTGGAGTAATAGTGCATATGAGACCTCCATAGACTAAGGTTTGAATATTGGGAGTTTGAGGTCAGCCAATGCTATAGGGCAAGGCTGTCTCAGAAAATAGTACCACCACCATCACCACCACCACCACCACCATCATCACCACTGCCACCATCATCACCATCACCACCACCACCACCACCATCATCACCACCACCACCATCATCACCACCACCACCATCACCACCAGCAGCAGCAATCACAACACAAACCCCAGAACCATCAACCTAGTTATTAAACCCTGGATAGATTAGTAATCTGCATGGGGCCTTTTTAAAAATCTGGTATAAAGTAACTCTAATACCTGAATCTTTTTTTTTTCACACGGTGATGGGATGATTTGAATGAGAAAGCATGGAAAGTTTTTTTTTTTTTTTTTTGAGACAGGGTTTCTCTGTATAGCCCTGGCTGTCCTGGAGCTCACTTTGTAGACCAGGCTGGCCTCGAACTCAGAAATCCACCTGCCTCCGCCTCCCGAGTGCTGGGATTAAAGGCGTGCGCCACCACGCCCGGCACATGGAAAGTTTTAATCAGCATTCCTGGCAAACAATCACCATTCAATTCTTCACGAGCTCTAAATCCCCCAAATGGCCCATGGGTAAGCCAACACTGGGATGTAGGCCAGGGATCTTTGATGTTACACCAACATGGCTTTTGTTGGTGACAGAAATTGAGCCCAGTGAGAAGGAAATGGAGCCCACTTTGAGGGAGGGCTGACTACAACCCACACACTAGCATGCAGCAAAGCATGCTCCAAGGGTACCAGAAGGCTTTGGAAGCTTGTTACCCACCCCCGAGAATCAGAATGAGGAGTGTGGGGTCAGACTGACTGACACGGGGTCCTGCAGCCTTGGCCGCCTCAGGGGTTCTCACACTAACACGGATCATCTGCAGGGCTTTTCAAACTCTAGATATTGGAGTTGGGAAGATGACTCAGGAGTTCAGAGCACTTGTTGCTCTTCTAGAGGACCCGAGTTCGGTTCCCAGCATCCATGCTGAGAAGCTCACACAGCTGTAACTCTAACTTCATTTGGATCTGATGCCCATTCGGGCTTCCCCAGGCACACGCGTGGCACACACTCACACAAGCACATACATGTAAATAAGAAGAAGAATAAATCTTTAGAAACACACCTAGAATCCCTTCCCTGGGGCCTAGAAGCTTTTATTCCTTGCAAGTTCTCAGGTGATGTCAAACACTGTTAGTCTGGAACACTGTGGAGACAGCAGGAACTGTCTAAGCTGCCGGTTCAGTGAGCCTCCTAGAGATGACAGACCTCCCAGGCTGCCAGAAGCCTCCAGGAGAGTCTGGGACTGCCTTGCAGGGACACCGTGAGCTAGAGAGAGGGAACATGTCCCCGTTGGGTTCCGTCTTGAAAAGGCATCTCTGTGACCTCAGATAAAGAAAATCCAGTAGGTGTTTTATTATTTATTCACTTGACAGGAAACAGACACACTCAGTCCTATGAGACACCATGCTATTGACTGTAGGGTTTACCATAAAGCACATCTCCTTTGAGGTCTTAAGAGGAGCCCTTGCACTGCCTGCCAAAGACAGCTCAGTCACTGTAAGAAAAAACCGATCCGACACTACTAGATCTTTCCAGAGAGCCTCTGTCCCACAGCCCTTCAGAGCCACCACACTAACACATGCCAAGCATTGACAGAACAGTGGCCATGCTGAGAGCAACAGCCCCCAGCCAGAAGACGATCCTAAACCCATGGCCCACCAGACAGTTTGTATACCTTACAAATATATAAATTAAGAGGTCTACATGGATACAAAAGCTTTCTAAGGGGACCGAACTCCATTCTCTGTCATGCTAGCTATTAGTGAGGATCTCGAAAACAAAGATGGTTTCCGATGGAGCTGGTATTAAAAAATAGAAGGCATTATACACAGGCTCTGCCTCTCTCATGTCCACCGTGGAAGCCCCTGGTGTTGTCGGGGCCTCTGGGCAGCCTCAGCACCCCCACAGGTAACCCATCTGCGGTCTGCATCCTCCGAGACAGCAGGGGACTCGCCCCTGGACTTTTCTCCTGAGTCCCCATCTCAGCTTGGCGTCGTCTGCGAACCCAGGGGCTGCCCGAGGGAGTGATGCTGCTGTCGGAAGAATAATCCATGCACTTTCGGAAGATCTCCGGGCTGGTGCTGAAGTTCAGTCTACCTTCTTCAGCCAGAGGGGATTTTCTGGAGACACCCTTGCGCTGCGCCAAGGGGCTGCTCCATGGGCTTGAGCACGGGGAGGCATTGGGGCTCAGGAAAATATTCTGGTGGCCCGAAGGGCTGAGCTTGTTGCTGGCCGCGTGCCGCCGGCCGGCCATGGGAGAGGTGGGATTGCTCTCAGGGTCAGAGGAGCTGTTGGCGGAAGACTCATCCCCCATGTACTGAAGCTCCTCCACTCTCTTGTTCAGGGATCTGCTTAGGTGGGTACCTGCTGTGGCCTCATCGTCATGGTTCTTATCTTTGAGGGGTTTCTTTTTGGGCGGCTTCATCCCAATCAGAACAGCCTTCATGTTCTCTTTGCCCTGAGATTCAGTGACCATGAATTCATGGGCTTTAATGGCCGCGTCCACCTCCTCGAACTCCACAATGGCGCACTCTTGGGTCCCCACCTGGCTGTAGCGGCTGCTGATCCTCCGGATGTCAGGGGGCAGCTCTCTCCCAGGTTTTAGGATCCGCACCGATGAGATGACGCCAAAAGTCCCAAAGAGCTTGAGCAGATGCTCCATCACCTTCTCCTGAACCCTTCCGTTCTTCTGGGGTGTGGCCAGGGCCCAGAGCTTAGGGGACAGGTGTAGGTCATAGACCAACAGCATCTTGCTGGGGAGGTTCTCATTGGGGAACAGTGGCACAGGGGTGGTTCTCCTGACCTTCCGGTGGTCCTCGTTCAACTCCAGGGTGACTGAATACTTCAAGGCATGTGCTGTGGTCCTCCAGTCCCGGGTGAGGTGTTTCACCTGAGGAACACAAAGCAGGTCTGAACGGTACCTCCTCTCCTTGTCCACACTTGAGCATGCAGTATCCTCCCTCCCTCCCTCCCTTCCTCACCTCTTCAGCACTGATGACTAAGCTCACCCCTGATGTGGAAGACACTCAAATACCAGACAGAGAATGAAATGAAAACATTTTCCAGCCGCGTCTTCAATGCTTTCTTTCCTTAAAGTTCTTTAACATAAACTTTATTATGAAGATTGCAAGAAGAATTACAAACTGAAACTAGTCAGACCCCAAGTCTATGTATCTCAGTGAAGAGCTAGAATAGACATTCTGAAGCTGTGGCGTTTCACACTGAATCTTCCAGCTTCAATATCAATGGTATTTTATGCAGTTACCCATCACCCAAAACGAAAACAATCCACAACAGAGTTAGTACTGGGAAGATTTTAGATTCTCTCTCTAATGCATGCCCGCCACCTGCACCCCAGTCTCTCCTCCTCCTAACATTCAGTTCTTCTTGCTCTGTTTTCTACACACTATCCTGCACTCACACGTGCGTTTGTTTACATATATGCATATGCTATTGGCTAGGTTCTGCAAATGAGAGAGAAAGTGTTTTGCTTTCTGAGATCGTGTGACTTCACTGAACATTATGCATTCTGAGTCCATCCATTTTCCTGCAGATTTTGTGATTACATTTCTCTGTAGAGCTGAGTAGTAGTCATATACACATATGGTATATATAGGATATATTATATATTTCATAAATTTCATGCATATATGATCTTTCATTATCCATTCATCTGTTGATGGACAACCTGGGTTGACTCCAAGTCTTTGTTAGAGAGACTAAGACAATAGGAACAATAGCTCTGGTTTCTCTTCAGATGGTAAACATCTTTTGCCTCTTTTTTTGTTTTGTTTTGTTTGTACATTTTGACAGCACTGGAGATTAACCTAGGGCATTGTGCACAGAAGGTAAGCACTCTACCAATGAGCTATAGCCTCAAACTCTGCCCAAGTTCAGGGGTCAGATTCTGTAGTCCTAAAACAGCGGTTCTCAGCCTTCCTAATGTGAGACCCTAAGTACATACAGTTCCTCGTGTTGTGGTAAGTCCCCAGCTATAAAATTATTTCATGGCTACTTCATAACTGTAATTTTGCTACTGCTGTGACTCATAATGTAAGTATCTGATATGTAGGATATCTGATATGTGATCCCCAAAGGGGCCATGACCCAGAGGTTGAGAACTTCTGCTCTAAAAGTAGGCTGTTAAGTACATAGACCCAAGTGTCACCTCCATCCCCCAGGAAGACTTGGATAATTATTTAGTCTCTCAGTACCCAGCCTTGTCTGGGTGCTAGAACTATTAAACATGTCTACTTCATAGCACTGCAACAAGATGTAGCGAGGGGTTGGGGAGGTGGCTCAGTCAGAAAAGTGCTTGTCACATGCACGAGGACCCCCATTCAACCCCCAGAACCCATGTGAAAAAGCCAGGCAGGATAGCTTGCACCTGTAATCACAGCAATGGGGAAGCAGAGACAGGCATTCTGGCCAGCCAGCCTTGCCTACTTGGCTAGTTCTAGGCTAGGGAGGGACTCTGTCTCAAAAAAACCAAGATGGTGGGCTTCTGAGAAATGCTTAAGCTTGATCTCTAGCTACTACATAAGTGCAGTGTGTGTGTGTGTGTGTGTGTGTGTGTGTGTGCGTGTGGTGTATGTGCAAAAAAATATAGAATACTCAATAACATTGTGCTATCACTGTTGCAAATGTATATGTCACAGTGAGTTTGGGGCAGTCCCGAGGACAGAATGTAGAATACCAGGCAAGCAGTCTTCCATGAGCTACAACCCCAGTCCAGATGTTTGTTTGTTTGTTTGTTGTTTTTGGTTTTGTTCATTTTGTTTTGAGATAGGCTTTTGCTCTATATTCCAGGCTGGACTCAAACTCATGATCTCTTCAGTCTAGGCCTCCAAATGCAGAGACTGTAGAATGTCACCACTGAATGTGCTACTACTAAGGAAGGAGTTAGAGGATCTCACATTCTCCACTGCTGTGATTCACAGCAAAGAGGAGCCTTCCAAAGACCCTCCGTTTCTCTGTAATCTCTCCCAAGAGTAACTGGCACAGACACTACATGAAGGGGGGTTGGAGAGATGGCTCAGCTGTTAAGAGCACTGGCTGCTTTTCCAGAGATCCCGAGTTCAACTCCCAGCAACCACATGGTGGCTCACAACCATCTGTAATGGGATCTGATGCCCTCTTCTGGTGTGTCTGAAGACAGCAACAGTGTACACATATACATTAAATAAATAAATAATTAAAAACTCCTCCCATGATGGAAACTGCAAACCGACACTGCAGTATATGAAAAGCTATATTTATTTTATAAAACGGCAATTTTGCGGAGGCCCACTTCCAGTGAAGGATGTGCCAGGGACATGAGTCATCTCAAGAACTACTAGATGTGGGTGGGGTGGGTAACCTGAGCCTGCAAGGGAAAATCACCCAGAGTCCTCTGAGGCTGGGCCCATGAGACTGATCTGCAGAGGAGCCAGGAACCCCCAGTGTGCCCAGGCCTCAAATAGAAAAGGCACAGAAAGCAAGATGGGAAAGCCTGCTACCCAGGCAGGTCAGGGAAACATTCAAAGAACCCAGAGTCCTGACACACTGCTGGGAGTGTGTGCTCTGTCCATTCTAGTCTTGGCCTCTCATTCTTAGCATGAAGAAGCCCCAGGGCACCTACCCAGAGTGATAAGACTAATCACTATGATACAGAGAAGCAGGCCTGGGTAGATGGTTGGATTTCTAGTGAACAGTCAGCTAGCCAGGAATACAGAAGGGGTTGAGATGAATTTTGGTCACTGTAAACCACACGGTTTGTTGGAAAACCATGGCCTGGTATGACAGAGCCACACCTTTCCTGCACGGCTCAGAAAGGAGCATGCAGGAGGTGGCTGGAGTCGGAGCAGGAAGCCTCTGGTGCCTTACTGGGAAGGGTAAGGACCAGGGGAGGGCTATAGAGGACTGGAGAACACACAAAGGTAAGAGCCAGATCCCCTAAGAACCACTGGTCACTCCCTGGGCACCCCAGGTCTGTGTTTGCGATCTTTATGATGGTTTTCAGGTATCAGCCCAGAAAAGGAACCAGGGGACTAGAGAGATGGCTCAGTGGTTACTAGCACTAGCTGCTCTTGTAGGGGACTTGAATTTAATTCCCAGCACCCACATGATGGCTCCCAATAGTCTATAACTCCAGTTGCCGGGGATCTGACGCCCTCTTCTGGACTTTGAGGGAACTGCATGCCCATGGTACATATACATACACTAACACACACATAAACTAAAATACATTTTAAAAAATATACAAGGGGGTTTGGCTTTGTGCAACCTCCAGAACTTTATAAGGTCGTCAGGAACTCTATGGGGTGACTAACCATAATTGTCAACCTGAATGGATTGAGACTCTCTACAGAAACACATATTTGGATGTGTTTGCAAGGATGTTCCTGTGAAAGTTTAACTGTCAAGGGAAGAAAATCTCTAACTGTAAGCAGTGTCATCTCATGGCTGGGGTCCCTGACAGGACAGAAAAGGGAAAGCAAGGCATGCCACAGCACACATCCTTCTCTGTGTCCTGACTGTGGGCACCATGTGACCAGCTGCTTCGCGCTCCTGCTGCCCTGCTTTCCTCGCTGTGATGGGGTGCACCCCCAACTGTGACCCAAGAATTTGTCACACTGATGAGAAAAGGAACTACAGCTTTGTAATCTCCCTGTGTTGGCTCCTTCTGCTTATAGGCTCTCCTTGTGATGGTCAGGAAACCTTCAGGAAGGAAAGGAGTCTCTGCTCTGAATTTGTGGGTGTGGACTTGGGCTTGCAGCTGGTTTTGAAGAGAACGCTCCCGCATGTATCTGTGAGATACACCCAGCTAAGAAAGAGAAAACCAGAGTGTCCCTTGAAGCCCTTGGGGAGCACAGGAGGGGGGCTGTGCAGAGGATCCCACTGGCTTTTTATTTAAGGATTCCCCAACCCTGGAAATACTTTTCATATTAGAGCTTGTTCTTTGGACATGAAATATTCCTTCCCTTTTATACCTTGTAGACTCCTATTCATCTTCTAAGACCATATCCCAATGCTACCACTCCAAGAAGGCATCTCAGTTCTCTAGAAAGATCCATTGCTCTGATCAGCTCATCCCCAGATATCTTTATGTCTCCATCAATTCATTTGTGGTAATCCTGGAACATTTCGAGGCTCTCTTATCTTTCACTGGGATGCAAATGTTTCAAGGAAAGATAGAAAGCCATATTCCTTTTGTGTCTCATGTATGTAACACAACACTTGTCAAATACAAAGAATAATATGTCTGGCAAATGAATAAATGAAAAAGAGTCCAAGATGATGGCAGAGTATACCAAGGAGCCAGGCAGAGCTCCAAGGTGCAGAACTTTTCTCCAATGCTTTCTGATAAAGTGCACAGACATCCTGGCCAGGACCCACTCCCTGCAGGGGCCCGCACCTTACATAAGCTGTTATACAACAAGCTGTGTGGCGGTTTTCCATTTTAGTAACCGCGCCTTGCCCAGGAGATAGGGTTATTATTCCAAGTGGTTAGTCAGTCCTTTGAGGGCACGGAGTTTAGGGTCCAAGTTCTACATCTGTCTACAGCAGGGACAGGCAGTCTCCTGCTTGGCTGCCATGACCCCTTAGCATCTATCACTCTGGTACACAGAGTTCTCCTTGGTATTACCCAGAGCAGAGCTTGCTGGAGTCGAAGAGAAAGCTCCCCTCACAGGGTTCTGTGTGTTCTCCCCCATCCCATACTGACTCGGCTTGGCAAGTGGAAATCTTGAGTGAGTGTCATAGGATTCTAGACCAACAGGCATCTCTCGAGGCCTCCAGGACTCCCCCTGTCTTGGTGTAGCACGCTCGGGGCACCCACGTGCCTGGCAAGAGGACCCAAACTTTACTGAGAACAAGTCATAGCAGTTCTTAATAGCCACCAGCTGATATTGGTCCTAGCACTCACAACCCTTTACAGAGCAAACTAGTATATTCTCAAGAATGCTTTCATATCCTGCCCACATATGTGTGCATACACGATTGTGTGTGTGTGTGTGTTATAATATGCATGCATATATGAGGACCAGATGTTAACCTTGGGTGCCATTCCTCACAGGATCCATCTACCTTGCTATTAATTTGTCTATATTTAAGACAGGGCTTCTCACTGGCATAGAGCTCACTCAGTAGACTAATCTGGAATGACACACATGGGACAAAGCTTGCTTTTTCTTGTGAGTTCTGGAGATCAAATGTTGGTCCTCATGTTTCCATGGTAACACTTCAGTGACTGAGCTAGCTCTCTAGCTCCACTAAACCCCCAGTCTTGATACTTTCTCTCTTTCTCTCTCTCTCTCTCTCTCTCTCTCTCTCTCTCTCTCTCTCTCTCTCTCTCTCTCTCTCTCTTTCTCTGTGTGTGTTTCAGACCTCATATTTAATTGAAAATTTGCTAGGCAGGCAGCCTATGGTAGTGGGTGGGGGTACAAATCAAAAGGCCACACCCCCGAGATGCCCCCCCCCCGGCGGCCTCTGAGAAGCCAGCCTCACCTTCTTGAAGGAGGTAAGCAGCTTGACGCTCACGTAGCCCAGCTTGTTCCTCCGCACGTGCTTCAGCAGGAAGGCATCCTTCTCCAGGTTCTCGTCCGAAAAGTAGAACTCAATCTGATCCACCAGCTTCCTGATGAGCTCCTCATCCGGGGGCCTCCACTCAGGCTCCAGGTCCTCGCGATCGTTCTCGCCCCCACTTGTCGTGGCACTACTGCGGCCAGAGGGGGACAGCGAGTTAGCTGTGGGCTGAACTGTCACCCTGCAAATCCATCTAGTGAAGCCTTGGGCCCTCAGAGCCCAGAACACGGCCTTATCTGGAGTCACTCATGATGGATGTCAATGTAAAGATGTCAATGTAAGGACCGTAGGGTAGGATGACCCCACCCCACCCCACCCCTGATCCCATGCAGATGAGGTCCTCACAAAAGCAAGAACTTGGACACACAGAGACACACACAGGGAAATGGCTACTCAGGGTGTAGGTACAGAAACCAAGGGGACAGGCCTGGCAGATCCTTCCCCAGGGACATGCTAGGAAGCAGGCCCCTGCCCTATCTCTTCTTTTTTCCCCATTTCTGAATGTATATATTCTCCAAGCATCTATCTTTGAATGTACACGGGATCTTATCCAGACTGAACCCCTCATTTCAGACTTAACAAGACAATGCATCTCTGTTGTTATACACCATCTACTGGGCACTTGGTTGCCATAGCAACCCTTGGAAACTAAACTGGTCGTTTCTGAATTGGATTTCTCAAAGGTGGTTGGCCATATGACCAATGGCTCAATTGGTAGAGTGTCTGCCACACAAATATGGGAACCTGAGTTCAGATCCTTAGCACGTGGGTAAAAAGCCAACAGATGGCAGTGCCCGTCTCTAATCCTAACGTTGGGGAAGCAGAGACAGAAAGATGCCTGGGGTTGTTGGCCAGCAAGGCTTGCCAAATTGGTGAGCCTCGGGTTCAAAGAGAAGCTCTACCTCAAGAAATAAGGTGGAGAACAACTGAGGAGGATGCCAGTGTTGACCGCTGGCCTCCACATACATGAACCTGCATATGTGTACATACAAACATGCCTGCACAAAAATGACTTTACAAAAAAGGAGTTGGAAAAATAGTTACACTATCTGCTGAGATTCTGTGTCACTCAGATGCTAGCAAGACACACTAACTCCGAAATGACATACGCAGTTCCCATCTTCCCACCCCATCTTCCCATCTCCAGATGTGATTTTTTAGAAGACAGTGAAGCAGAGTGTCTGACTCTCAGGGCCTGTTCTGGCACCCTGATCTTTCCAAGGCCAGCTGTGCCAGAGATACTCCACACTTGTTCAAAAGAAAAAATTGATCTGTTATCTGATTGGGGAAAAGTCTCTCCCTTCATGATCATGTAGTCACAGACACTGAGGGTCCCAGTTGAAATGAGACCCAACGTACTCAAGGATAGATGCTTGAAGGATGTGAACATTTAGAAATAGGAGGGGAAAGAAGAGACAGAACCAGCAGATAGGTGGGGATGAATCCAGAGACAGAAAGTCACCTGTGCACACGGGGCAGAGGCTATGGAGAAGGTGGGTGATGCTGTTCAATTTTGTAGTGAGGTACAAGAGCACTAAATGGAACACAGGAACCCAGGTAAACACGCTCTGGCTGGGTGTCCCATCCCTGGAGGGGCATTGCACAGGGAACCTTGATGGACCCCATCTTCTGAGGCCCACGGGAAGTGGGAGATGGGAGATGTAGTGAGATGCAGAGAAGCAGCAGACACAGCTGGCCTTGGGAAAGCCCAGGGCTTCAGGCTAGGTCCTGTGAAACAGAGGCTCGCTCACTGCCTTCTTTCCACTTCACTTTGTTTAAATGAGTTTATCTTCGACTGGGAATCAGCCACTCCAGTGTGGGAGAACTTCCTGGTCTGCCCTGTCTCTGTGTGAGCCATTTGTAGTAAGTTCTATCATTTGCCAATGTACTAGAGTCCATCTAAAACTCTCCACTGGCCCCATCACACACGGCATCCTAGCCCCTGCTAACTGGCATCAGACTCCTTGGGTGTTTGTCATCATCTTCTGGTGTAGTGTCTGGGCATCCCATTATAAAATGAGGACTTCGGGTCACTTACATCCCATGGCCTCTCCTTCCAATGTTAACACTCTTATTTTACTGTTGGTCTCTACTAGCCCTCGGTCTGTCTGTTGGGCCATTTGCAGACAGAGTCTCATGCAGTTCAGGCTAGCCTTGAGCTCACTATGTAGCCGAGGCTTACCTGGAGCTCCTGAGCCTCTTGCTTCCACCTCCCCTGGAATGGGAGTACAGATGTGCACCACCACGCCCAGTTTACACCTTGCTGAGGACCAAGCCCAGGGCTTCACGTGTGCTAGGTAAGTACTCCAGGAGGAGAGCCACATCCTGCATCTGCTTGCTTTTGAGAGTATATTTAAGATGCCTCTTTCTTTTGTTGGAATCATTTCCATCACTGCTCATTATATAGACATGTGCTGTATCACCCCATCATGCTGTCTCTCTTCTGATGCCCAATCCTCCATCTATGATTGGAAGAACTTCCACTCCATTTTGCCAAAGTTCATCACCACACTCTATGCTGGGAAATATCCCAAGTACTGTCTAGAGATAGATATGAACTTTGAAAGTCAACCTGTTTTATTAGTGTGGCTATGTAGACACATTCCATGCAGGTCAACGTTATTTGCTAAGATAGTATTTGTTTAAGTACTGGATAGGTGTCAAAGCTAGGGTCTTGGGCATACTAGACAAGCACTCTGCCACAGGGCTACACACCCATCCCTTTTGAGACAGTTTTGTTTGTTTGTTTGTTTGTTTGTTTTTAAGCAAGTCATACAGTAGAGCAGAGACTAGCCTTGATATCACGGTGTAGTTCAGGCTGGCCTTAGACTCTCCAGAGCTTAGTGTACCCACCTTACATGTGGTGGGATTACAGATATGCTTGCACCACCATGTTCGGCTAAGACTACTTATTTTATGAATGTGTTCTGATAGTTAAGTGACCATTGAAACTGATCTTCTGTGTGTATTCTTTCTTGTATGCCCTCTGTCTTTGTCTTTTATTTCCATGCTAGAGGGTGTCACTAAGACCATTAAACAGTTACTGGCTATTCACTTAGTACCTAAAGAAAAAAAAAATCAGTTTTGATCCTCCAAGCTGTATAGAGCTTTCTTTGCATGTGACTGTGCATGCGGTGTATGTTCATATGCATATGGGTACACATGTATGTGCTGGGTTCATAGATGGGCCGCCATGACTATGGGTGTTGGGGGGATCTTTATGCTTGTACAGCAAATGCATTACCCACTGAGCTATCTCCCCAGCCCCAAGATGTTCCCTTTTGAGAGCACCCTGTTTTCATTTGGTGGATGTAGTAGTGCTCAGTGTACCGACTGGAGCTCTGACTTTTAAGACACCACCACCACCACCACCTCTGTGCTCTATGTTGCCTGTTTCCTGCTATTGCTTTGCTTCAAGTGACCAATAAATGGTTTTCCTTTTTTTTCTTTTTTGTTTAAAATTTCAATAAGCTTATTTTAGAATCACTTTAGAGTTATGGAAAAGTTATTGAAATAGCACAGTGAGTTCCATATGCCTCAGTCCAAGCTTATTCATTATTAATGTCTCCCATTATTACAGTACACTTCTTAAGGAGATGACAATTATGCAGCACCATTAGCTGAAGTACATAGCTTGTTTAGACTCCTTTGATTTCCCCCTAAAGGATCTCACCCAGGATTCCACACTACCTGCACTATATCTCCCAAGGCTCCTCTTGGTGGTGACTTTCTCCAGGTGTCCTTATCTTTGATGACCTTGACAGTGTTGAAATGTATGCTGTGGAATGTCTTGCCTTTGAGGTTTCTCTGATTGCCTCCACCATGGTTATTCTAAGGCATGGGATCTGGGGAGGAGGACCCCAGAGGTAAACTTCCATCCTCCCTACATCATACCAGGATACAGTTAGCAACTGTTGCTGTGTGCCCATCAGGTCTCTCCACTGTGAAATCACTCCTTCCCCTCGGAAGACTGCAGAATCCCTCGCCCACTCTTCAGGAGGGAGTTTAAGCTCCATACTATTCATCTGGGAGCGGGGGGAGCGGGGGGGGAGCTGATCATTGGCTTAGTGGGCTACATGGACTCCCCTGCAGCTCTCTACCCATATTGGTTTTCTTCCTAGTTGGCTCTGGACACTTAATGGGGGCCAGGTTTCAACTCAGGGCAAACAGAGACCCATCTGGCTGAGCCTTCCACCCAAAGTAGAGAGGCTTTCCCCTGAAGCTCCCAGTTCCCCCTTAGCCTCCCCAGAATCCTGTGGTACATTCAACTCCTTCAGAAGACACTCGCTTCTTTGCTCCTGCTTGGCAGTGCCTGTCGTGTTGCCAGAGTCTCTTTGCTGGTAGGCAGAGGCTGGAAAATAGGTCTAAAGGGAAAATGTAAATTCAATTACCTTTCGGATATCACATCTCTTTTTTATTCCTGTATTTTCATGTCTTTCCCACCCAGAGCCTTGCTATGGTTGTATCTTCTCACCTCCTACCTCCTCCTGTACTGTATTTCGGGCTCCAGCCTCCTCCACACAATTGCCACATTGCATATTGTGAAAAAGGCATTGTAATATGCAGCTGTTGTACTTTAACATTATTACTACTAATTGCAGCAGGGTTTCCACTGCAAGCCTACAGTGCTTAGCTCCGTATTCGGATGCACTTAGAACCTGGCTGTCTCCATCTTGCAAACTGGTTTCTGGTGACTTCCCTTGCTCCAAGCGAATAGAAAGACCCCCATGGCGCAAACTTTCTTACCTCAAACCTTTGCTCCTGCTATTCCTGATTCCTTGAACAGTGTGTCCCGCTCTTGGCCATGTATCTCAAAAGCAACTCTCCAGGAAGGAGCTCGCCCCTCCTCACTAAGGCTTGTCTATACTGTATCATAGCTCCTCATGTACGCATCTCGCTAGCACCCTGAATCCTAAGTCAAAGGTAGGATTCATACTGATTTCTCGTATTCTGGTACCATTTAAAAGGTTTGCACATAGTAGAGTTTTTACACATTGTGTATAATGTAAATAAAATAGGTGTTGTGATGGTATTTTTTAAAAAAAGATTTATTTATTATTATATCTAAGTACACTGTAGCTGTCTTCAGATGCACCAGAAGGCGTCAGAGGGCGTCAGATCTCATAACAGATGGTTGTGAGCCACCATGTGGTTGCTGGGATTTGAACTCAGGAGTCAAGATTCTCAGTGTAAAAAAAATAAAGGGAGTAAATACCAAAAATCTGCAATGTTCAAACTGAATGCTTATACAGATTTATCTTAAAAAGCAGACCTGTGCCTGGATAGGCCTGGGAAGTGATGGTGCCCGGGAAGAAACAAGCACTTTTTATTTTCAGCCTTGGTTTCTAAATGCTTTCTTACTAGTGTTTCAAAAAACCATGGATTCCTGTGGAAATGGCTAAATTCCATGACTGGAGTAGGAAAAGTACAAATTATGAAGTTTCCAAAAGTGAGGTTGTGCTCAAAACCAAGTAGACATGTTCCCAGAGGGTGTGCTGACGGCAGCATGGAGGGGCGTTCCCAGCTACATGACAGACTCTCAAGCATCCACAATAACTATAACTAATTATAACAAAATTAGGTAAAAATCCACAAGGAAAAGTTCACGTTTGAGGAAAGGCCCACATTTCAAAGGTGAGATAATTAAATATTTCTTCTTTCCTCACTGGGAGGAACATTTGGTCAATCCAGATGAGAAGGCAAAGCTCTTTTCCAAAGGAGAGCGGTTAGAGAGGTGGCTCAGTGGTTAGAATCAACAAGCTCATACCTTTTAACTCCAGGTCTGTGTATCTGGTGCCCTCTTCTGGCCCTAATAGGTACTGTCTGTACGTGGGGCACAGGCAAGCAAAACATGTACGATGTGAAACAAAATTTCAAATTAAACACAAATATCTCCCATTAAAAGAAAAAAAGCCTGTGATTTGATGTCCCTGGTGCTGAAGTTCACCCATGTTTAGGGAAGACTGAGAACCAATGCTTCTTAAACTCACCCCAGAAAGTTGGATAGAATGAAATATTTGCAATTCATTTCACAAGTGTTACTCTGTTATTAAAGCCAGACAGGGGCATTACAGAGAAGGAAGTTACAGTTCAATACCCCTGAGGAGCACAGATGCAAACAGATTTCAACAATACACTAAACGGATGATTATCCAGCCAGCCATCCGAGAGTCGACCTGCAGTCCCAGCTACTTGGGAGGCTCAGGTGAGGAAACAGAACACACACACACCTAAGAGTTCATTAGCCCGAGTGACATGCTGAGACTCTGTCCCCTACAACTACAGCAATAAACAAAAACAAAGGGACTGGGCCTGGAGAGACAGCCCAGCGGTCCTCAGCACGAACTTCTCTCGCACCAGACCAGCGTTCAGTTCCCAGCACCCACATCAGGCAGCTCACAGCCACATGTAACTCCAGCTCCAGGGGCATCCGATGCCTTCCGCTGGCATCCAAGGAAACGTGCGTGCCCAGAGGTACATAATTAATATACATTTAAAATTTTTATTTAGAGCAAACAAAAGTTCATCTACCACAATCAAACAGGATTTATCCCTGGAGGGCAAGGCTGGCACAACATATGCAAATCAAACAAACTGTGATATATCACATTGATAAATGAGGGACAGGAAGACCACAAAGACAGATCTGTATGATGGAGAAACACCTTTAACCAATTATGTCACTTGAGGTGAGGTAATGGAGTGTCACGGAACAGCCTATGGAATACTCTTGCCAAAATGTTTAGTCCAAATTCAATTAACCCCTTAACCTCTAACTGCGGCATCAACAGGAAGTCTACGGCACACAGGGATAAGTTAATGGAACTATGGAAACTGATCTAAACATGAAACATCTGAAAAATGTCTCGCCTTACATTCTTAAAATATTAAAAACATTAGAAAGGAAGATGTTAAGAATGCTCCAGATCAGGGCTTTTTAAACTTTCCCCCTAGCGACACCTTTTGATATGAATTTTTATATGGCCTCAGAGAGAGAGGCATATAAACTAAATATTTATTGATGACAAATAATAAATTTTACTTTAAAATAGCTCCTTGGTAATACTTTTTAAATTTTATTTTATGCCCATGGGTCTTTTGCTTGGGTGTATGTACGCTGTGCACCATCTGCATGCAGAACCAGAGGCTGCCCTGGAACTGGAGTGACAGACAGTTGTGAGCTCTATGTGGGTGCTGGGAATCAAATCCAAGTCCTCTGGAAAAGCGGCAGCTGCTGCTCTTAACCACTGAGCCATTTCTCCAACCCCCTAACTCTATCATTTATTAAAGACAAAACAAATTGGCCCAGCACTAGATGCCACAATTGCTGTGATGTAAGGAGCGAAGCCTAGGCTGGTATTTGGTACTGCAGCATGGAGGACATCTCCCACATTTTCCAAGGGTGACTAATATTTAGATGAATAGTTTTTCATTGCCATTGCTAGCAATAGGGCCTTGCCATGAATATATAATGCAAAGTGTCAGGAAAATGTCTAGAGCCAACTGGAAGTTCTGTGTCAATGCCAAGCCAAACTCATTTAACAATATTTTTGTGAAGCTAAAGTCAGGAACCAAGTGAGTGATTTTTAAAATCAATCAATCAATCAATCAATCAATCGAGTCTTTGCTGCTCTTCTAGAGGACCTGAGCTACATTCTCAGCACCCATTTTGGGCCGCTTACAACCACTGGCAAGCCCAGTACCAGGGGACTGGACACCCATCTCTGGTCTCAGAGGGCACTGGTACTCATCTACAATTCGCATACATAAATAAAAATAAAATGTTAAAATTAAACAATTAAAAAAATAAATTAATTTTATATACACCAAGGAATAGCTAACTAGGAAAATGTAGAGAGTCCATGTTTTCCATAATTAAACCATTATGCTTCTATGAGTGCAGAAAACTTTGCACACAGCAGAAACACAGCGATCTGCATCATTGTAACTCAAATCTGAGGTGAAGGGTTTGAGGCAGCATTTGCTGGCACTGGGTGGGGTGGCAGTATGCGCCTGGCAAAATGTGCACACTATGCTCAGACCCAAGGCTGCCGAGCAGTCACGGCCTGGGTGAGCATTGCCAGAAACACCTCACGTTCTCTGGACACTTAACTTAAGTTCTGCTCATTGTTTGTTCAGAAGCCTTTTATTGTTGTTAAAGTGTTCAGCACACTGCTGCATCTGGGGAGTGATGCCCTCTTCTGGTCTCCATGGGCACCTGCATGTTCACCCTGCCCCCACGAGGGTCTGGCTCAGCTGCTGACTTTACAAGGTCATCATTTTTAAGATGCTGAACTCTCTATTAAACTCTCTGAAACAGCACAATAGGCAAACTCTGCCTGACCCGACTGCCTGCTGGTCTGAGGATAAGAAACAGCTGTAGAAGATGACTGTGGGGTTTTTGAACATGGAACCTGACTGTTGAGGCAATCTGGGACGTTCTATTAGGGAATCAGTGCTCATCTTCTGGGTTGGCAAAGGTAGTGTTAACAGCTTCCCAGGGAACATCCTTTTTAAGAGTTACAAGATGAAGCACTTCAGGCGTGACTCTGGGTACAACATACCTTCACATGGTTTGGGCAAAACCGTACACATCATATCCATCTAATAAATACAACAGAACAACAACAGTAACTGTTCATTTATTTCTTGTTCCCAGGGTATAAGCCAGGTATTGGACTGGGTACTATGGGTGTGAAATGGGCTAAGACAAAGCTCCTGCCTTCCAGAGTCTCACTGTCTCACAGGTGGGGGCGGGGCACACCGCTTTTCACACTACAAAGTGAGCGTACTCATCCCACACACATCTACAAGATGCCCATCCATTCTGGTGCTGCCCAGGAGCTGCAGACACAGGGACCTCGGAGGGAGGTGTGACTGCAGACTTAGGACTGTGAAAGTGCTAGCCCTAAGATGCAGAGTACCAAAACAACACAGAGGTGGGGACCAACCTAGTTCATTCAGGGAGGGGCATAGGCAATGTGGGGAAGATGAAGTTTGCAAGGCTGACTGGAAACCCAATAGAGAATGGAAACGGGGGGGGGGGTGCAGAAGGACGAAGACACACACCCCTCCCCCGCTGCCGTGCTCCGCAGGACAGTGCCCCGGGAGCATGAAATGAAACAGAAGGCAGCCATGGGCTGAGGGCATGAGGTAGGTGGGTGTTACATCTTAGACAGATTTAGGAACTGGAGCTCCTTCTTCAGGCACTGGGAGCTGAGAACACGCAGACAGGGTAGCTGCTGCCTCACCAGGCTGGGCCCAAAGAGGGGGCAGCATTATCCAGTCCGCGGTTGGATCCCTTAGGCCCTAGGGGTCTGCCCACAAGGCTCTGGCAGCACCTCTAATCTGCAGCATCACTGGGATTTCCAGCAGCCCACTCTGTGCTCGACGGTAACCCAAACTGTCTCATGATCCTTGAGTTGCTGGAGCTGAGAGTGACAAAGGGTGGCCCTGGAGTGACCTGTGGGGGATGAGGCAGAAGGCTCTGAGGATCAGCGTCTCATAGGACTCCGTAGAGAATCTTTCTTGGACCAAGAAATAAGTGGGGCCTTCACCTTGGCTATTTAGGAGGCAGCAGCTTCTGGCTGTTGTCTCACAGGTAAACGAAGCCATAAGGCAAGCAACCCGCAGGTATTTTGCGTGACCTCTGGAGTTAATCTGGCTCTGCAGCTGTCTTTATCTGCTCATCATTTTTGTGCTTGGCATAGAGAGAGCTTTTCGTGCATAGGGTGCCAGGACGTTGGCTGTGTCACCATGCCTGTCCTGAACTCTGAGACTGGCCTTTTGTCCTACAACAGCTGCCTCTGCTGATCTGGCCTGAAATGGCGGGTTCCAGACCCTTTTAACCAAGGTCCGGTCTCCTTTAACTAGGGATGGGGCAGCCCCTTGGCTGTGGCCCAGTATGCTCACTTCCAGCAATAGAGAGGCACTTCTATCATTCCTGTTCACAGCCTCTCAGAGAAGCACTCTTACCAAAGGACTCTTAGCAGCCCCTAGAATCTGTTAGTGCCATTGCTGTGTCTCTTTTTTCTCATCAGTTCCATATGGGATTGCTTTTTAACAGCAATAAGAAATCCGTGGTTGTGAAGGGCCTAGACGTTAGTGATGCGTGTCTGGCTGAGAAGAAAGCTCATTGCCCAGGGGCAAGGTCAGACTGGTGCTATACCCACTATAAGTCACTCATCAGCGAGCAGTGAAGGAGCCAGCCCCAGGTACAGAAGGCAGGCAAGCAGGAAGGCAGAAACAGGAACCCCCAGGCAGAGGGAGGGGAAAGCAGCAAGGCCCTAGGCCATCTCAACTGAGGACAGGAGAGCTCTCTCCACTAGGAAAGGATCCTTTCCTGGATGCCCCCATCTGCATGTGTTAACTGTGCCTGGCCTGTGACACCTAGAAGACAAGTGAAGCCACTGGAATGATGAGCAGAGCAGGTGATGATGGTGATGAAGGCTCCTTAGGATCCCTGGCATCTGGAGCAGGAGGCCCAGCCTCATGGGGGAACTCCAGGCTAGGTCAAGTGTCTGGTGGGGTGCATCCACCGAGGGGGGCGTCTCCTTCAGAAGTAGGGATGGCATGGAGGCTCATGCTAATCTTCCTTTTTGGATCCCAGAGCAACCCTCTGCCCCAAATCCAGGTCCCTCAGATCCCCGCCCCCATCCTTGGAAGCCTTGTCAATCAAGAATCAAAACCTGCTGAGGGCTGGGGCACACAGATTGTTCCCCAAAGCGGGTTCTGACTCAGTCTGCAGCTTCGGTGGCGGGGTTGAGTCAAACCCTGTGCCCTGGTGAGTTGTCGCGCACAGGAGCCCCCGGTACCCCTCGCCAGGCCCGAGCCACCGAGCCTACCTGTGCCCGCGGCTCGGCTCCTCCTCGCTGGCGCTGCCCCAGCCGGGACTGAGGTACCGGGCTGGGTCCCCCGCGGCCCGCGCCGTTGTTCCCTCGTCGTCCTCCTCCAGATCCTCCAGATCCTCAGCCTCCTGGATGGCTACACGGATCTGCACCGTGGTCTCGGGCCCAGGCAGAGTCTGTTCGAGCTGGGCCATGGTTGGCGGGGTCTCCGTGTCGCGAGGCCAGGCCAGCCGGCAGCCCTCGATAGCGACGATCGCGCGTGGGCGGCGCGCGCGCGGCAGAGACTCGGCCCCGGGGAGGGACGGGGGTCGCGATCCGCCCCACGCCGCACGGCGGGCACCGCCCTGAGCACTCGCTCAGGGACTACTCCCCCGCGCTCCACAGGCCTGTCCCGGGGTAAAACCCAGACCAGGTCCCTCCCTGCGTCCCTGTCTGGTGGCGCCCCAGCCCCACAGCTCCCTCCTCCCCACCCCGCGCAGAGACGCAGCTAGGCTGGCTTCTGGCTTTGGGCTGGACTAGCGGAGACAGGCACAAGTCAACAGCTCCCAGGCTTGTCTCCCTGACAAACCCGCCAAGGTGAGAGAAAACACAAGCTCTACCGTTAGCTCCTCTGGCATAGAAGCTTATGGTTAGGGTGAGTCTTAGCAGATCAAGAGCTTGGCTCCTCCGTGTCCTGTCTCCTAAACAACACCAAATATACCTGGCACCTGTTCTAACAGCAAATTGTCAGGCCCTGCACAAACCGCCTGAATCAGGAGCTGCATCTTAAAGGAGCCCTCAATGATGTTAGAGCATTCTAAGTTTCAAACTGAATTGAGGTAGTGTTGAGACAGCACTTAAGTATTTATTGGGTGAATGAAGTGACTATTTAAATGCCAGGATGCTCTAAAGCCCAGCTACACTTCCACACTTAGCTTTAAGATGAGTTCCAGCTCTGCTGCCTTAATGTCCAGAAACAGGGACATGATAAGACTTGAATTTGCATCCACAAAGCTCTTCATCGAAGGTCTTCGACGTAATATTTCACATTAGCCACATCAGAGGACCAAAGAACAGATCACCTGTGTTTGCTTTGCTGTAGGTAGGAGACACTCAGGAAACCTGGTCTTTGGGGAAATAGCGTCTGGGTAAAAGGACACCACTCACAGTGTCCCAGTATCTGGGCTGGGGCAGGAGAGACTCAATAACCCAGAAAGGAAGCCCCTCCCCCTTCAAGACCAGTAAAGGAGCCCAGAGTCTCAGGCACACTCAGCAATTGCTTTATCTTTTTGGGCTATGTCCTCAATCCCTTGGCCCCTCTTTTGCAGGTTTGAGTAGATTTTATCTATTTTTATCATTTTGTATTATATTATATTATATTAGACATAATAAATTAATATGTCTAATAATTAGACATAATGTGTGTGTGTGTGTGTAATTTATTTATTAAGATAGAGTTTCACTGTAGCCGGGCATGGTGGCGCATGCCTTTAATCCCAGCACTCGGGAGGCAGAGGCAGGCAGATTTCTGAGTTCGAGGTCAGCGTGGTCTACAAAGTGAGTTCCAGGACAGCAAGGGCTATACAGAGAAACCCTGTCTTGACCCCCTCCCCCCCCCAAAAAAAAAGAGAGTCTCACTGTGTAGACCTGGTTGGCCTGGAACTTGCTATGTAATCCAGACCAAATTCACAGAGATCTGCCTGACTCATCTATCAGGAGCAGAGATTAAAGATCTGTGCCCCTCCCCCCACTTCTACTCCCTCCCCAAGATTACCCTCATTTTAGATTTCTTTGGATAGAAGCACTGCCTGCTTTTCCAGAGGACCTGGGTTCACTTCCCAGCACCCACATGGTGGCTCACAACCATCTATAACTACAGTTCCAGGGGATCTAGCACTCTCTCCTGGCCCCTATGGGCACCAGACACATTTACAGTGTACAGACATACACACAGACAAAACACCGTACACATAAAACAACACTTAGAAGTATTTTTCCAAAGCCAGTTGTACCTTCTTCCAGAACAGCAGAGACTGGAGAACCCACACACATCTGGAGTGAAGTCAGGAGGAAGAGCCCTTTGCACCCCCCCCCCACACACACACACAGAACTGCCTTTCCTGAGTGTCACAAGGCAAGACCCATGATCCCCAAGACATCCTGTGTGGCAAGACATGAGGGCTGGTCATCTGTACACACATCAATGGTGCACATTCCTACCAGGTCCTACATTCATGAGAAATGTATAATTATTTTATGTGCAGGTTTGCAAATGCTGTAAGTATGCCCCGGAGCTAAGGATGACCCCAGAGGAAGAGGGTGCTAGGTTCAGTTCCTGGTTCCTGAAGGAGAACTAAAACCAAACACCTCTGGAGACTTTAATAAAAGTATGGCTACCTTACATAGAGTAGGCATCCTAGGTAGCAGGTGAATATGGTCCACAAAACTATTTATTTAGTTAAAATTTTTTAGGTGAAATCGAATTTAGGGGCTGGGAAGATGGCTCAGGGGTTAAGGGCTCTTGCTGCTCTTGTAAAGGGTCTGAATTCAGTTACTAGCGCCCACTTCTGGTGCCTCACAACTATCTGTAAGTCCAACTCCAGGGCATCTGACCTCCTCTTCTGGTCCCCATAGCACTCCATTCACATGCATATACCCACAAGTAGATACACACACGTGCACACAAATCAAAATAAAAGCATAATTTAAATGTCCTGCAAATAGGTCTTCCTATGTTCTTCCTGGTATTATTTATTTATAACTCTCCATAAAGAGTGTTGGATCTGGAAATCTTATCAGACATCATTCCACCCTGAGCTCCTGTATTAGTTCCTTTTCTTGTTGCTATGACAATATACAAATGCAACCCAAGACAGAAAAGGTTTATTTTGGCCCTCAGTTTCAGGGTGCAGTAGGGCCATCATGGTGGAGAAGACATGGCAACAGGAGGTTGGAGAAGCTAGTCACATGGCACCCACAGCCAGGAAGCAGAGAGAGGTGAATGCTTCTTGCTTTTTGTTCAGTCAGGCACCTTAGTAGATGAGATGGTGCTGTTCGTGTTTGGGGAGGGTCCTCCATCCTCAGTGCACTCTCTGGAAATGCTCCTGTGGACAGACAAAGAGGGGCTCTCAATCCTATCACATTGCTAACGATTATTCACACTACAGCTCCTCTCGGCAGGGAGCAGGTGTGCTACTGAGAATAAACCTCTGTGACCGAGGACATAACCAGGAGAGCTTGATCTGCAAGCGTGATGATTTGAGCTTGACTTCCATTACCTAAGTAAAGGAAGTTTGCTTGTTTTTGTTTTTGTTTTTGTTTACACAGAAATAGTATGGGAAAATGTTTTCATCTTGATCCCAGGCGTGGGATATGGGGCTGCTTCAGATTGTCCACAGCAGCTATGATTTGCCTCGTGCTCTAGCCGGGTGCTATGGTTTTGTGAGCTGTAGATAGTTTCTGCAATTGTGAGACATTTGGAATTCTGGGGACTTTTCAGAGGTTATATAAACGCTAAAGCCCCAAGAGGCAGGGTGGGTTGTTGGTTGGTATGTTGGTTTTGGTTGTTGTTGGTCATGGTTTGTTAAGTAGTTGTGCTCAAAATAGAAACAAGAAGAAATTATATATCGTGATGGCAAAGACCAAACTTGCCCCAAGGAACTCAATGCCCCTAATCAGCAGGAAGTCCTCTCTTTCCAAACCCTGTCTTTATTAGGGGTCTTTTACCTTTCCCCTCTATCTGTTTTCTCTCTTATCAAAAGTTAGGTGGTTGAAAGGGTGGAAGAAAGAACCCACAAAGTAGCAAAGACTAGATACAGCCCACCTGTAACCTTAGAGCAGAGGTTCTCAACCTGTGGGTCATGACCCCGTTGAGAGGGTCAAATTACATTTTAACAATGCTCAAATATCAGATATCCTTCATATCAGATATTTATGATTCACAACTGTAGCAAAGTTACAGTTATAAAGTAGCAACAAAACACTTTTATGGTTGGGGGTCAGCACAACATAAGGAACTGTATTAAAGGGTGACAGCATTAGAAAGGCTGAGAACCTCTGACTTAGAGTAGAGTGGAAAGAGAAGGGAGAGTTGGAGCTTGCTGACTGCCACCATAGCTCCAGGTTAGTGAGAGACTCTGCCCCAAGGGACTAAGGCAGAAAGTTCTACAGCAGGACACCCATGCTCACATTAGTGGATACACACACACACACACACACACACACACATGATAACCTTTCAAGGTATGTTAACTATAGGGCATCTTCCTGAGTTATCAACTTTGCTTGACTATTTGTAAGAAGAGTCAGACAGGAACACGAAAACACCCTGAAATGTCTTTGGAATTTTACCCAAACCTTGAGGCAACTTCACACAATGTTCTCATATTTAGTATCTGGCTCGTCATGACGTCTGAGGATGGGGAGACAAGAACCCTCACCTTCATGAGAGAAGTCAGCTCAGTCACTTGCCAAATGAGAAAAAGTGAGCCCCAGTGAGACTTTCAGAGAACACCCTCGGCATCCGGTGTGTGCTCCAGGGAAGCCTTGCTTCTGGAACACTGAGGCTTCAATTTAGTTGTTCAGGGCCAAACAGCCCCACCAGTGGTAAATGAGCCAGGAGCTCCAAACCTCTTCGTGTTTCCAGCTCCTTCCTCCCCAGAATGGGGGAAGTGGTCAGTCACCACTCCCAAGCTTGTCTTCAGCACCTCTGCCAATTTGGCACACCATTGAGATATGAGCAAAGTCTCTTAAAACAAAGCCAGGACTTCAACCTGCAACTGCTATCTTTCCCTTTCCTGGAATCTTAGGCACTTGGGTTTAAGTCTTGTTTTGTTTTTACTTTTTTATGTTCGTATTCTTCTCTCATACACCTCATGCTTTGCTCATACACCCTGACTGCAGTTCTCCCTCCCTCCACTCTTCCCACTCCTTCTCCCACCTCCCTTCTCCCCCAGTTCCACTCCTCCTCCATTTCCCTTCCAGAGAGAGAGAGAGAGAGAGAGAGAGAGAGAGAGAGAGAGAGAGAGAGAGAGCAGGTCTTCCAAAAATATCAACCAAACTTGGTATAAAAAGTTACATTAAGATTAGGCACAAGCCCTCATACCAAGGCTGGATGAGGCAACCCAGTAGGAGGGAAAGGGTCCCAAGTGCAGGCAAAAGAGTCAGAGACAGCTCCTGCCCCCACTGTTAGGAGTTCCACAAGAGGCTGGGCGGTAGTGGCACACACCTTTAATCCCAGCACTTGGGAGGCAGAGGCAGGTGGATTTCTGAGTTCGAGGCCAGCCTGGTCTACAGAGTGAGTTCCAGGACAGCCAGGGCTATACAGAGAAACCCTGTTTCGAAAAACAAAACAAAACAAAACAAAACAGAAGTTCCACAAGAACACCAAGCTACACGACTATAACATATATGCAAAGGATCTAGCTCAGACCCATACAGGGTCTGAGTTTGTCACTCCAGTCTCAGTGAGCCCCTATGATTCCTGCTTAGTTGATTCTGTGGGCTGTGTTCTTGTGGTAGCCTTGATCCTTTTGTGTCCTACTATCCTCCCTTCCCCTCTTCTTCAGGGTTCCCCTGGCTCCACCTAGTGTTTGCATCTGCTCCCATCAGTTGCTGGATGACAGTTCTCTACTGATAACTGGGCTAGGCACTAATCTGTGAGTACAGCAGGATATTATTAGGAATAATTTTATTGACTTTTCCTCATTGTGTTTGGTTTTATCCTGGGTCTCCGGGCTGCCCTGACTCTGGTTCCTGGACAACCAGGTCGTGTCAGGCATGAGCATCCTCTTGTGGTGTGGGCCTCAAGTTGGACCAGATATTGGATGGCCACTCTCCCAGGTTCCAAGCCATCATCATCCCAGCACATCTTGCAGGCAGGACAGGTTGTAGATGGAAGGTTTTGTGGTGGAGTTAATGCTCCAGTCTCACTGCTGGAGCTTTACCTGAGTATAGAAGATGGCCAGTTCAGGCTCCAGATCCCGTATTACTGGGAGACCTCACTAGGGTCACACTCTAAGATTCCAGGGAGTTTCCACTGTACTAGGTTTCTATATTAACCCCCCTCCCCCACAATTCCTCCAAGTACTCTCTCCCTTCATCCCTCCCAACCCCCATGCCAGATCCTGGCTCTTCCCATTCCCACAGCCTCCAGTCCACCTGCAAAGTCTGTTCTATATCCTCTTCCCAGGGAGGTTCACGTGTTTCCCCTTGAGCCCTCTTTGTTACTTAGCCTCTCTGGGTCTGTGGGCAGTAGCACGATTGTCCTTGACAACTAATGCCCATGTACAAGTGAGTACATGCCATGTTTGTCTTTCTGGGTCTCGGTCACTTCACTCAGGATGATCCTTCACTGATCAGGATGATCAGTTCCATCCATTTGCCTGCAAATTTCATGATGTCATTGTTACAGCCGAGTAATACTTTATTGTATAGATGTACCACATTTTCTTTACCCATTCTTTGGTTGAGGGTCATCTAGGTTATTTCCAGTTTCTGGCTATTATGACTAAAACTGCTATGGACATAGTGCAGCAAGTGTCTATGGTAGGTTGGAGTGGCCTTTGGGTATATGCCCAAGAGTAGTATAGCTAGCTGGGTCTGCAAAGACCTTCCCTGTACACAAAAACCCATTGTTTTTAGAAGTATTTTAATGGTACTTGACAAGAGGAACAAGATGCAAATGCAGCAAGATTAGCACGGCTAGGTATTAAAGAGAACTCACCCAGAGGTCTGAGGGTGTTCTTATGAGTTGATTTATCATTTGCTTAGGCGCGTGTCAGATATAAGAGCCTGGACCAACTCAATTTTACAAAATGACCTAGGCATAATGAATGAGTGCCAGGTGACAGAGATGGCCTGGAAAGGCAGACTGTAGTAATAAGAATGCGTGGACTACAGTACAGGGTTTATTGTTATTTGTGTACAAATGTCCCTGTTCACATGGACACCGGTGCGTGTGTGTGTGTGTGTGTGTGTGTGTGTGTGTGTGCGCGTGCGCGTGTGTGCGTGCGCGTGTGTGCGTGTGTGTGTGTGTGTGTGTGTGTGTGCGTGTGTGTAGTCTTTAGATTACTTTGGGTGTTGTTCCCCAGGAGCTGCCCATCTTGGTTTATGTTTGTTTGCTATTGGTTCGTTTGTTCTGAGGCAGGATCTCTCATTGGCCTAGGGCTTACCCATAGAACTAGGCTGGCTGGCTAGGAGCTAGGATTACAAGCATGGACACAGAAGCTGAGCTTTATCACAGGCACATGGGCGAGTTGAACAAAGGGTCTCAGGCCTGGGCAGCAGGCACTGGATCAGCCGAGCTACTTGTCAGTCCCCGAAGCTTACTTTGAGAGCTCACTCACGAGCAGCAGTGTATTAAGACACGGTATCAAACAGGCCTGGACACAGGATTCTTAACTTCATCACCTCTCTGACAAACAGTTTTCTTGCCTATAAAGTGGCCTGCATGATCCTTATCGAATGGAGTTGACCACACAGATTAAAATGAGATCATTTGTGGAAGATGTCTAGCCTACAGCCCAACCCAGGTGGATGCTTAGTATGCGGTAGTAGGTGTGGCTTTCTAAAGATAGCTGGATCAAGAAGATCTCTGGAATGGGGGGGCACACACATTCCCATTGCTACATCTGTGTCTCCCTCCTCGGTAAATTAAGCCATTACCTCTCTGCTTTGTTCTGTTTTGGGTTAAACCTCAAACTCTTATAAGCTGAGTCAACCTTTCAGAGCCAACCAAATCCCAAATTACTGGCAAAGTGAAGGATTTCTCTGGGCCACCACCCAGCATCTTCCTGTAGTTTACTCCCAGCTCCAATAAGAACTAAGATACTTATAAATAGGTGTGGGGTTCCTTTTACTTGCATTAGAATATATTTCATTTATTCAATTTCATATACATATACAATCTATCTTGATCATACCCGAATCTCCTGTCCTACTCCTCCCAGACACCTCCAACATGCACCCTCCCCTCCTTTGTGTTCTCCCTTCCTCCCTCTCCTTCCCTCCCTCTCTTCCTCCCTCTCCCTCCTTCTGCCCCCGCCCCCATCTCTCTCTCTCTCTCTCTCTCTCACACACACACTAGCTCTCTCTGTCTCTGTCTGTCTCTCTCTTGTCTCTGTCTCTCCCTGTCTCTCTGTCCTCTCTCTCTCTCTCTCTCTCTCTCTCTCACACACACACACACACACACACACACACACACACACACACAGTGAGTCCAGTTAGTGCTATGCTGCCTGCTGGAATGTTGACTGACTCTATTGGCTTGACCTTTGTGTGGGTGTTGTGAAGGTAGCCATAGCTGCCAGGGGTTCATGACTGTATAGCATGCCCAAAAGATCCTCTTCCCCAGCAATCCATAGTCCTCTTCCCCAGTCTCTGGCTTTTGTATCTTTTTCACTGTCTCCTCCAAGATGTTCCCTGAGCCCTGAGGGGGTTGGTGTAGATATCCATTAGGGCTGGGCCCTCAAAGCCATTAGTCTCGGCAGTTCTAATGCAAACTGTCAATCACTATCCAGTCTCCTTTATTTGATTATACCTGATCCAGTTTTAGATGGCTACATGACCAACTAATTAACAATTATATTCCTTCGACTGCTTTGTATCTTGGCATAACTACCTGACTAAGTTCTGGTCAATAAAATGTATTGTTTGCCACCCCTCCCTAGCAATGTGGATGTGTTTCCCAAAACATTTCCCCTGACCTATTGGCTAGAGTAGCCATGTCAGGCCCAGAGATGGAAGCCCCTGGAATTAAAGGGAAGCTCTGGACATGTTCATGTGTTATAATCAGGACAATGGTGGAATTCATACCCTACTTAATCTGCTGTATTTTGGTATATCTTTCTTACAATAGCTTAAATTATATCTTAACCAACACCTAGTATTAATTCTAATACTAAGATATTCTATTATTACAGAAGTTGAGTGAGATAGCAGGGGAGTGCCTCACTAGGGCCCCAGGATATAATAGCTGCTCAACCAATTAGATATTGGCTTTCTAATCTCTAGAATCAGAATTTAAGAAATTCAACAATATAACTACTTATCATATATCCAAAGTATGAAAAGTATGTGATAAGAATAATGTAGGATTCCAAAAGGTATAATTTGGTTCTTCTGCTAGGACAGGCAATTGTGTGCTCATGGGGGAGTTTTTTTTTTTAATTTCCCCATCTAACTCCTTTATAATAATTGCATTATCAATGTAATCAATAGACATCCAGTCCCTGTCGCAAATGGCAGAGATGGCTAAGGCTTCTGGAAGGCATTTGATCACTGTCACCCATTCTCTTAAGTCTAAGGAATTCTCCCAAGAAAGTAACATTGTCCCAATTGGAAAGGAAGAAGTCAAAATATCACTATTTGCAGATGATATGATAGTATATATAAGTGACCCTAAAAATTCCACCAGAGAACTCCCAAACCTGATAAACAGCTTCAGTGCAGTAGCTGGATATAAAATTAACTCAAACAAATCAATGACCTTTCTCTACACAAAGGATAAACAGGATGAGAAAGAAATTAGGGAAACAACACCCTTCACAATAGTCACAAATAATATAAAATACCTTGATGTGACTCTAACTAAGGAAGTGAAAGATCTGTATGACAAGAACTTCAAGTCTCTGAAGAAAGAAATTGAAGAAGATCTCAGAAGATGGAAAGATCTCCCATACTCATGGATTGGCAGAATTAACATAGTAAAAATGGCTATCCTGCCAAAAGAAATCTACAGATTCAATGCATTCCCCATCAAAATTCCAACTCAATTCTTCACTGAGTTAGAAAGGGCAATTTGCAAATTCATCTGGAATAACAAAAAACCTAGGATAGCAGAAACTATTCTCAACAATAAAAGAACCTCTGGGGGAATCACCATGCCTGACCTCAAGCTGTACTACAGAGCAATTGTGATAAAAACTGGATGGTACTGGTACAACAACAGACAGGTAGATCAATGGAATAGAATTGAAGACCCAGAAATAAAGGTGACCCTATGGTCACCTGATCTTTGACAAGGGAGCTAAAACCATACAGTGGAAAAAAGACAGTATTTTCAACAAATGGTGCTGGCACAACTGGCGGTTATCATGTAGAAGAATGTGAATTGATCCATTCTTATCTCCTTGTACAAAGCTCAAGTCTAAGTGGATCAAAGACCTCCACATAAAACCAGAGACACTGAAATTTATAGAGGAAAAAGTGGGGAAAACCCTCGAAGATATGGGCACAGGGGAAAAAATTCCTAAACAGAACAGCAATGGCCTGTGTTGTAAGATCAAGAATTGACAAACGGGACCTCATAAAATTGCAAAGCTTCTGTAGGGCAAAGGATACTGTCAATAAGACAAAAAGGCCACCAACAGATTGGGAAAGGATCCTTACCAATCCTAAATCTGATAGGGGACTAATATCCAATATATACAAAGAGCTCAAGAAGCTGAACTCCAAAAATTCAAATAACCCCATCAAAAATGGGGTACAGAGCTAAACAAAGAATTCTCAACTGAGGAATACCGAAGGGCTGAGAAGCACTTGAAAAAATGTTCAACATCCTTAATCATCAGGGAAATGCAAATCAAAACAACCCTGAGATTCCACCTCACACCAGTCAGACTGGCTAGGATAAAAAATTCAGGTGACAGCAGATGCTGGCGAGAATGTGGAGAAAGAGGAATACTCCTCCATTGCTGGTGGGATTGCAAGCTTGTACAACCACTCTGGAAATCAGTCTGGCGGTTCCTCAGAAAACTGGACATAGTACTACTGGTAGATCCAGCAATACCTCTCCTGGGCATATACCCAGAAGATGTTCCAACTGGTAATAAGGACACATGCTCCACTATGTTCATAGCAGCCCTATTGATAACAGCCAGAAGCTGGAAAGAACCCAGATGTCCCTCAACAGAGGAATGGATACAGAAAATGTGGTACATTTACACAATGGAGTACTACTCAGCTATTAAAAACAATGAAATTCTTGGGCAAATGGATATATCTGGAGGATATTATCCTGAGTGAGGTAACCCAATCACAAAAGAAGTCACTTGATATGCACTCACTGTAAGTGGATATTAGCCCAGAAACCTAGAATATCCAAGATACAACTTCCAAAACACAAGAAAATCAAGAAGGAAGACCAACTCGTGGATACTTGATTCCTCCTTAGAATAGGGAATAAAATATCCATGGTAGGAGTTGCAGAGACAAAGTTTAGAGCTAAGACGAAAGGATGGACCATCCAGAGACTGCCCCACCCAGGGGTCCATCCCATAATCAGCCACCAAACTCAGACACTATTGCATAAGCCAGCAAGATTTTGCTGAAAGGACCCTGATATAGCTGTCTCCTGTGAGGCTTTGCCAGTGCCTGGCAAATACAGAAGTGAATGTTCACAGTCATATATAGGGTGGAACACAGGGCCCCCAATGTAAGAGCTAGAGAAAGTACCCAAGAGCTGAAGGGGTCTGCAACCCTATACTAATCAGTACCCCCAGAACTCGTGTTTCTAGCTACATATGTAGCAGAAGATGGCCTAATTGGCCATCATTGGGAAGAGAGGACACTTGATCTAGCAAACTTTATATGTCCCAGTACAGGGAAAAGCCAGGGCCAAGAAGTGGGAGTGAGTAGGTAGGGGAGCAGGGTGGGGGGGAGGGTATAGGGGACTTTTGGGATAGCATTTGAAATGTAAATGAAGAAAATATTCAATAAAAAAAGAAAAATAAAAGAAAAAAAAAAAAGAAAGTAACATTATCCCAAGTTTGGGTCCTATCATTTTAAAAAATAACACAATAGGTCCAGTGAAATGGCTTGGTGGGTAAAGGTGTTTGCTGCCAAACCTGATGACAACCTGGGTTGGATTCCCCAGAACCAACAAGTTGGAAGGAGAGAACTGACCCTGCAAATTGACCTCTGACCTGCATATGTGCAATGTCACAAGTATAACCTCAGCTGAATGTAC
This sequence comes from Mus caroli, assembly GCF_978045245.1. Taxonomy (NCBI): domain Eukaryota; kingdom Metazoa; phylum Chordata; class Mammalia; order Rodentia; family Muridae; genus Mus; species Mus caroli. The sequence continues at coordinate 59,283,828 of NW_028227266.1, read as the reverse complement.
TAATAATAATATCATAGTGCTACTAGAGCATGAGTTTTCTTTGTGTATGTGTTATATTTTGCACATAAAATGTTCAAACACTTTATTCCTGGCTGTTTGCACTGTTTGGGGGAGGTTGTGGATATTTTTGAGGTGGAGCCTAACTTGAGGGAGTGGGTTTCTGGAAGTGAGGGGCATCAAGGGTCATAGAAAGCCCCAGTGTCTCTTGACTACGTTGTCGGTGGCTGTCCTGGCATTGACTCATGCATGCCACCTTGCCTTGTCAGCAAGATAGACTATATCCCTTCCAACCATGAACCAAAATAAGTTCTTTCTCATTGAGTGATGTTGCTGGGTATTTTGTCTAAGCACCTAGAAAAGCAACATGTGCCTCGTATAGCCACTCTGTTTCAGTACACACGTCAGAGCACATATTAAAACTTTGCCTGCGGTTTTTGCTTTACCAAGGACTGGCTGATCAAGCCAATGGGGAGTGTGACGTATTAGAAGTAAATTGATTCTGTAGGGTGTGGTATGAACACCGAGGCAAAGGCATTCACTTTTTCACCAAGGAAAGCCTGAAGAGGGTGTGTAAACCTGGACCACAGACATCAAGAGGAACACCTGCCTATTGCAGTCAGAAAGGAGATCCCGACAATAGCCAATGTGCTGCCTTGGTCAGGATGGGCGTGGTTAGGTCAAGGATCTTGGCTTTGACTGGACGTTAGACTCACCTGGGAGGTTAAAATACTTTGCATACTCTCAGTTAAACTCTTGTGATGAGCTGCAGATATCAAGCCTCTGGCTGATTCTACAGGAAAGTAGGATTGTCTATGCCAGGGTTTTTCTGCTCAATTTTTCTCCACACCAGGGTTTAGGTATTGGTCCTCCAGACTTCAAGATGCAACTAAGCAGAATTAAGTCAAGCCCAGGGTCTTCTTAGCGTTTACTGAGACCCTGGGAAATTCCAAGCCCTGGGATCCCTGTGGTAGATAAAGAGGACAGACTCCATGAGTTATCCTCTGACTTCTACAGACCTGTGGCATGGCTGTACACACACACAAATACATAGAGAGAATCTTTAAAATGTCATTAAATAAATAAACAAATAAAAACTTCTTCAAGTATTCTGGTGCAGTAGAAATAACCCCAAATTGTAAGTCCCAGGAGGAGTCCAAACTGTGACCTCACTAAGGTCTACGTGAATCTGGCATCTCCAGGAACTGGTAAGCAGATTCTGCAAACCTCACCGGAGACACTGACTATTCATCCACGCGCTGTGGGAGCCAGGCACCACAAGCCTGAGCCACTAACAAAGGCTCCACTGTCAGAAAGGATGAATGATTGGGGCTCGCTCAGATCAGTGTCTGACACGTGCTTATTTGCCTGAGGGCGCAGACCTAGCCCTTGTTGTTTACAGCCAGCGGTTATAGATCTGCATCCCACTGCAATCTGAGGAGACAACATCAAAATGGAGAGTGTTGTTTCTCTGTAACCTTTACAGACTTACTCAACAGAAAGCGTATGACTTTGGAACTCCAGTGATTGAGCTTCTACACAGAGGAGCACGCTCAGCGCATGCGCAGCACAATCTCTCTCTCTCTCTCTCTCTCTCTCTCTCTCTCTCTCTCTCTCTCTCTCTCTCTCTCTCACACACACACACACACACACACACACACACACACACACACACACACACACAGCGTTGGCATCTCCTGGGCTCCTCCTTAGCTGTGGTACCCGTGGACACAATTGTGCCCAATGCAGTATCAGAGATGCTCAGCGGACAGGCTGTTGTCCAGCGGAGAGGGAGGGCCCAGTAGAGGAAGCAACCAAGAGGTGATAAGTTAAAAGCTCTTGGAAATGGGAGGATGGCCGCAGATCCCTGGGCAGTGCTTAGGAGCTTGGATGGTTTTCTAGTTTCATTCCTGATGCTGTGACAAATACCCTGACCAAAAGCAATCCAGGAGATGAAAGGGTTTATCTCAGTTAACAATTCCAGGTTGCAGCCTATCACTGAGGACAGTCAAGGCAGGAACTCAAGGCAAAAAATTGAAAGAAAGCATGCTTGTTATTCCACAGAGCATTGCCTCTGACTAAGGAACTCACTTCACAGCCAAAGAAGTTCATCAGGACTGATGGAGGATATTGCTGGCTGGCTGGCAGGCAGGCTCCTATTCAAGTAGCTTTCATATACATCCCAGGACTTAGGGAATGGTGCTTCTCACAATGGGCATAAGGAATGGTGCTTCCCACACTGGCCTGGAATGTTCCTATAGTAAGTTAATGAACAAGAACCCCACCCCTGACCCCCTGCGCGCGCGCGCGCGCGCGCGCGCGCGCGCGCACACACACACACACACACACACACACAGAGAGAGAGAGAGAGAGAGAGAGAGGTCTACAAGCCAATCTGACCTAGGCAATTCTCCAATGGAAATTCTCTTTGCAGCTATTTCTAGGTAAGTTGATAGTCAAAGAACAGATTATGATATTACCAAGTGAGAAAGGTCTGTGGAAAGGCCAGAAAATCTGAGAATGAATGTCAGACTCAAAGAGTAACTACCTCCTCACTTCCTCAGACTCAAAGAGTAACTACCTCCTCACTTCCTCAGGCTCATTCAATGGCTGGTCTCTGAGAGAATGAGAAGTTTGGGTTGAGAAGGAGAGGGGAGTAGGTCTGAGCAGGTCAACTCAAGGTCAAGTTGTACCTGCAGAAAACCTGGGCTGCCCGATTTGGCCACAGACTTAAGGAAGTGTTAGTTACTTTGTTGTAAAGAAGTCAGCTGGTGAGGATCTAGGCTGGCATTTTGAAGAACCAAGAGCCCGGCTACTCTACCTCAGAGTCTGCTCTCTGCTTTCTTTCTCCTGTCTCCAGGGAAGAGCTGGCTGGGATATGGACCCAGTCACATAGGTCTGACTTTGTGAAGGGAATCCTTATTTCTACTCTTTATGAGCAAGTCTGTGAGGAACATCAGCACGCCCTCACTTTGGAGGAATGTTCCAAAGCATGCTGGGATTTATTTGATCTTTCTGCATATCAGTGCAATGGTTTTGTGCCCCACCCCCACCAGTAGGAGACTGAGATACTGAAAGGACGCTGAAGCATTGCAAGGGAGAAGACCGGAATGACCATTAAAGGTGGCCTCCTTAGTCCCTGCAGCTGTTCCAGTGAGATCCTGTCAGGAAATGGAAGCTCAGGGAATCAGAATGCCACCTGGTGTTAGTTTTTGTCTGTGACAAAGCATTTAAACAACACAACAGTAAGAGAGGAAACATTTATTTGGGTTGTGGTTTTTAAGGATCCAGTCTATCTTGGCAGGAGGGTGAGGCAGAGCTAGGCAGCCTGCCTCAGCAGCCAGGGATCCGAGTAGGAATGAGCACTCAAGACAATGAAAGAATGAGAATGTTTACACTATTGGGTTTCCTCCTCCCTCCTCCTCCCCCTCCCCCTCCTCCTTCACCCTCCCCCTTCTCCTTTTTCCCTCTCCCTCCTCCCCTTCCTCCTCCTCTTTCCCCTTTCCTTTCTCTCCCCTTCCTCCTCCTTCTCCCCTCTTCCTCCTCCCCTTTCCCTCCCTCCCTCCCCTCCTTCTTCTTCTCCTCCTCTCCCTCCTCCCCCTCTCTCCCCCTCCTCCTCCTTCTCCCTTTCTCCCTTCTCCCCTTCCACCTCCCTCCTCCTCTTCTTCCTCCTCCTCTCCTTCCTTCCCCCTCCTCCCCCTTCCCCTCTCCCCTCCTCCATTGTATTTGGCCACCCTCTTTCAGTCATTCAGGACACATCTTCCCTGTTTTAATTCTCCCTGGAAATGTCCTCACAGACACACCTTGATGTGTGCTTTATTAACCTAGGCCAGTGGTTCTTAACCTTCCTAACACTATGACCCTTTAATACATTTCCTCATGCTGTAGTGACCCCCCACCATAAAGTTATTTCCGTTGCTACTCCATAACTGTAATGCTGCTACTGTTACAAATTGTAATGTAAATAACTGATATGCAGGATACCTGGTGTGCATTTGATCCCTGTGAATGGTTCATTCAACCCCAGAGGGGTCAGGCCCCACGGGTTGAGAACCACTGATATAGGCTCTTCTTAATCCAATCAGCATGATCCACCCCTCTTGCAAAGCTTATGTGGCTGGAATTGGCACAGCATAGATTTATAATCGTGTTAGTCAGCATTCAGCCATCACCTGTCCAATGACACTGTGGGCCATTCTTCTGAAGAAGCCATGACACAAAGGTGTGTGAGATCTCTGAAGTGGGGACATTATTAAGCCAGGCGTGGTGGTGTACGCCTTTAATCCCAGCACTCGGGAGGCAGAGGCAGGTGGATTTCTGAGTTTGAGGCCAGCCTGGTTTACAGAGCGAGTTCCAGGACAGCCAGGGTTATACAGAGAAGCCCTGTCTCAAAAAACCAAAAATAACAAAACAAAACAAAACAAACAAACAAACAAACAAAAAACATGTGAAAGAGACAGTCAAGTCTGCTATGCTCTTTGAAAAGAGCTGGAAATAATTTTCCTCCCTGACTTCCTTCACTGCTGCTACCATCTGCATTATTTTGAGACCAGCAGTGGGCATGCCTGCCTTCTGGAGTCATTCTGAATGCAGTGGTCTGAAGTAGAAGAGGCAGCAAGTGCTCTCGTGCTTCACACTGTCATCTCTGTTTTACACAGCCCAGATGTTGCAGCCGAAGGTCTCAGCTGTGGACCGAGAGCACTGTGTTCTTCCTTGTCTTTGGCTTGATTGTCCTTTGCCCTCGGCGGGAAGGAGGGGTGGAAGCAGCCTGAAGAGTGGTCAGACGACTCCATTTTGTAAGCCTTAGCCACACTGCTAAAGAAAACTTACCGTGTGTTTTTATCCAGTAAGGAAAACATGCTGTGTTCTGCGTTCTTGCATAACCATGAAACATCTGGTCTAACTTAGCTTAAAATTCCCTTCCAGTGTCACATTTGGGCTAAATGATGCAGAGACATTTTCACCCTGACCTTAAGAGGCAACAGTGTCACGAGTCATTATCACATGGGTTTGGTCACATACTGGCTAGGGACTCACCCAGGGCAGCAAGCTGTCCCCCTCTATGTCACAACACCTCACCCCTTATAAACGGTCAGGGGCCATGAAACAGAATTTAGGTATTTTAAGGCATGTGGCTAACACTTCTGAGGGCTTGACAAGGTTCATCTCTAACTTGAACACGATCCAGGAGGCTTCTTAAAACTGAAATCCTGTCCTTGGAAAGATGACTCAGTCAGCAAAGTGCTTGTCCTGCAAGTATAAGGACCTGAGTTTGATCCCCAGCACTGAAATTAAGTCTAGCAAATGCCTATAATAGCAGTACTGGGGGAGACCACGCCAAGGCAAGGTCCCTGCTCAGTCAGCCTAACTGAATTTGCAGGCTCCAGGCAAAACTGAGAAGCTGTCTCACAAAACAGAAAAGATACCTGAGGTTAACTTCCGCGCGCGCGCACACACACACACACCACACACCACAAACCAGACACTCACATTCAGACCATAGCTCTCATCCTTTCTGTTTCTGTTTCAGGTGGCCGGAGAACAGCGTGATGAACCTGCTTTTCTAACAAGAGCCAAGGTGATGCTGATGTTACTGGTCTAGGGACCATGCTTGCGGAATCACTTTAAACCTTGTTCAATTAAATTGAAGAATCAGACTGGTAAAACTTTCCCTCTTCATAATATGTGGTCTATGCTTTGCTTTGTTAAGTGGGTATTCCCTTTGGAAATTTGTAATTCCAAATGGGAATTACAGTGTCTCCACTTAATCATTACAGATGGACGTGCATTGGCACCAACTTTGTAGGAAAAAGAAGTCAGTCAGTAAGTATCGGCACCATCTAATAAATTTCACGTTTAGATCTCTCCAAGGAAATAATCAGAAAGGAAAGATACAGCAGGGTCATAAGTCATGATGATATGTCAATTTGTAAATCTAGAAGGGAGTCATCTAGGCTAAAAACTCAGACCTGCTAAAGCAGTAGCTCTCAACCTACGGGTTGTGACCCCTTTGGGGATGGAATGACAGGGTTGCCTAAGACTGTTGAAACACATGGATATTTGCATTATGAGTTATACCAGTAGCAACATTACAGTTGTGAAGTAGCAACAAAAATAATTTTATGGTTGGGGGTCACCACATGAGGAACTGTATTAGAGGGTCACAGCAGGTTGAGACCCAGTATTCTAAAGGAAAGTCCATTGCCTTTATATTGCTGTAGTGAGAATTTTGGTTTCTTTAAAATACCCAGTTGTGTGATATGAACATGTTTCTGTTTTAATACCAGGTGTGGGATATGGGGCTACTTCAGATTGTTCATAGGCCATAAATATGATTGTCTCATGCTCTAGAGGGGCATGATTTTTGCCAGCTGCAGATATTTTAATTCTGGGGATTTTGGAAAGAGTATAAATGCCATAGCTTCAAGAGAGAAGAGAAGAAGAAGAAGAAGAAGAAGAAGAAGAAGAAGAAGAAGAAGAAGAAGAAGAAGAAGAAGGAGGAGGAGGAGGAGGAGGAGGAGGAGGAGGAGGAAGAGGATGAGGACGAGGAGGGAAGAAGAAGAAGAAGAAGGAGAAGGAGAAGGAGAAGGAGAAGGAGAAGGAGAAGGAGAAGGAGAAGAAGAAGAAGAAGAAGAAGAAGAAGAAGAAGAAGAAGAAGAAGAAGAAGAAGAAGAAGAAGAAGAAAAGGAAGAGGAAAAGGGAAGAAGAAGAGGAGGAGGAAGAGGAAGCAGCTACTGTTCTTGGTTGTTGTTGTCGTTGTTGTGGTTTGACAAGAAGTTGAAGACTGGACTGACCCCCAAGGAACTCTATGCCCCTTATCATCAGGAAGTAGCCTGAAGAGGTCTAAGTCCCCTTTCCCCTCTTTGTCTCCTACCTAGTCCTGTGGGTGGTTGGAAGGGATTAGGATGGAGTAAAGATTGGAAAGGTGAGAGGTATAAGAACCCCCAAAACTAGGTCAAAAGATACGCCAACACATTGCATCACACTATCCCTTAAAGCACGAAGGTGGCTATGTATAAAATGCTAGACATATGGAAATTGTGTGCACACACAACAGTTCATTAATTACAATAATCCCCTATAGTGGAATATTATGTCACTGTCAAAGTACCTAGGAAGAGATTTTAATGACAAGATAAAAAAGCCTGTGGTGTTTTACTCAGTGAAGAGCCCAGGTCAGGCTGGGGAGATGGCAGGGACACACTTGCCTTTCAAACTGAAGGATTTGAGGCCAATCCCCAGAACCCGTGAAAACAAGCCAGGTATGGGAGTGGAGAGATGACTCTGCTGTTAATGGCTCCAATTGCTGTCCCAGGGCTCTGTGTATGTTTCCCAGCAGGGAAATGGATGTGGTCCTGTAACTCCAACCCTCAAGGGTCTGGCACCCTCTTCTGGTCTCTCTAGGCACTGCAGGCATGTGCACAACTCACTCCCAGCACACATGTACATAATTAGAAACAAAAGCAAGTCTTAAAATACAAGGTATGATGATGTGTGCTTGTAATGCCAGTGCTGTAGAGGCAGGGACACGTGGGCCCACAGGTCTCACCTCCTGCCAGTCTAGTCTGCTTGGCAAGTTCCATGCCAATGAAAGACCGACCTCAAACAGAAGAAGGTGGATGGCGCCGGAGAAACACCGGGAGGTTATTTTCTAGCCTTTATAGGCATGTGCACCTGTGCACAGCCATGCACACGCGTGCACACGCAGAGTTACCTGTATAGCATGTCAACTATACCATTATGGCCCTTGCCATTGCTACCATACAACATATCAGCTGAAGAACAGCCTGAGATGAGCTTGATCGTTTCTGGATGGAGGCATATTTGTACTCTAAATGGTAACCATCTCTTTCACACCTCATCTCCTGAAATACTGTCTTCCACCCATGAGGCCCATCCTTCCATATTGTCCTCCCCAAAGAGGCTGCATCTCAAGGGATCTCATCCTTCTAGTGGGTAGGTGATTGTATAGACACCTGACCCAAGTTGAACCCATCTGTGGGCTCTTGTCAATTTGGAGTGATAAACCCACAACTTTAATTAGGCAGCTACTGGGAATGTATACATGTAGCTCTAGGGCTGTGAACATCTAAGGGCAGCACCAGTAGAGGAGGCTACTGCAGACTGCAGCTTTACCCATGACTATAATCAGTACAATACAGGCTTGGTAACAATGTAGCAAACACATGGCTTGCCGCACCCCAAAGGCGCTCTCAAATCTTTCCTACAAAGCAAGACAGGGGAGAGCCACAGGTATGAATCACTGTAGCTCTGCTTCGGTTATGCTTCTGGTCTTGAGCTAATTAGAGTGGGTTTCTTTTCCTTGTAATTGTGTCCCAGAGTACCAGGTGACTATTTATATAACTTTGGTCTTATTTCCCTATGTGTTTTACTTCTGCTGTTAACAAGAACGTATGACTAAAATTGCAGAAATGATCTGTAGCAAATAAATAAATAAATAAATAAATAAAAATTAAAAAATCGAAATAAACATATTGACCGGAGAATCTCCCTCTGGATTCCCTGCCCCTCCTCAGTCTTTTCTATTTCTCACACCCAGCTTCAGAAACCAGGAGGTTTGGTTTGGTTACCTCTTTCAGTTGGGTACAAAATCTAGGAGACAGATTCTTTCAAATTTGGAAAATGTCAAAGTAAAGTTCTTTTCCCGTGCCAGGCTAGGATGATCCCGAAGCAGAATGAAAGACACGGAGCATGGCTCTGCCTGTTGATTTCTGGACCTGGAGTCTGGAATGGATGAGTCATGGGCAAATGGGATTGGGAGGGGCTGCAGAGCTGCCCACACTGTCATCAGAGCTTGACTGCAAGTCCACACAGTCCAACTGAAGTTCATCATTTGCAGAAATCCACACGATGCTGTACAGCTACTTACCAGTTCTTTGTGACCCTCTTGGGTCACATGAAGCTTTGTTGGTCCCAGGCTGTGTTGTGGCTCATGACAGGACTGCTAGGAATAAACCCGACGGGTCCCGTTTAACCTTCTCAGGGTCACCATGCCGGGATTGCAATATTTTTCTTTTCTACTCGCAACCAAATTTTAATTAGAAAACGGTGGAAATTCATTTTTATACTTTCAGTATGCTGGAAGATCTTTGAGGGTAAGGAGTGATTTTTTTTAACCAGGTTTCTGTTTTATTCTCAGTTTACTGAATGAATGAAAGAAAGGTGTTCGTGATGGGTTCGAGGTCATGGGGCTAAGAGATGAATATTTGGAAATAACTTCCTAAGACATCTGTTTGGGGACTCTGAAATCATGATCTGAAAGCCTGGAATGGTGTTGGAGATAAAGTAGTGATGTAATTTAGGGTTTCTGAAAGTTTACATGTCCTAAAAGGAAGTTTGTCAAGAAGGAGAAAATTACTGGCATTTTTTAATAAAAGAGGAAATTTAAAGCAGAGAGGCTAATCAAGCAGATCTAAGACAGCTGCTGCCCACCAGGGACAGTGACTAAAATTGTAGAACAAGAAGAGGATTTGGGACATTTTTTTTTTCTTGAAGAGATTCCAAAACTCATGAGAGAAAACATTCAAGCTAAAAAATTCTTATCAAGTTGGATTTAAATTAGCATCTGCAATCAACTTAATTAAAATATTCTTATTTATTTTATTTGGGTGTATGGAAATATGCCTGCTTTCTGTATGTACAAGATGCTGGTAGGGGGCCAGAAGTGAGAGTTTCAGGCATTTGTTAGCTGTTAGACTTTTGTCCAAGGAACTGAACCTGAGGACTCTGCAAGAGCAGTAAGAGCTTTCACCTGCTGAGTCATCTCTCCAGGCTCCTGCTTAATTTTATTCCACAATTATAGTCTACTGTCGCATCATTGAAGTAAAACTCCATATACACTCAAAATTATTAACCAAACGTTTCATGGTAGAAGAGTAGGAAGATGAGGGGAGAAGAAAATAGTAATTGAATATGCTTAATCTAGGAAGTAGCACTGTTAGGAGGTGTGGCCTTGTTGGAGTATGTGTGGCCTTGTTAGAGGAAGTGTGTCATTGTGGGGGTGGGCTTGGAGACTATCTTAGTTAGGGTTTCCATTGCTGTGCAGAGACACCACGACCAAAAGCAACTCTTAAAAAGGACAACATTTAATCGGGGCTGGCTAGCAGGTTCAGAGGTTCAGTTCATTATCATCAAGGTGGGAGCATGGCAGCATCCAGGCAGACATGGGGCTGGAGGAGCTGAAAGTTCTACATCTTGATCCAAGGTAGACAGAAGACTCTCTTCCAGAGGGCTGGCAGGAAGGTCTCCAAGCCCACCCCTACAGTGACACACTTTTTCCAACAAGGCCACACCTACTCCAACAAGGCAACACCTCCTAATAGTGCCACTTCCTGGGCCAAGTGTATTCAAATCACTACATTAAGCTTGAGAACATAATCTGGAGGAAACAAAGGGCAGGTAGAAGATACCTGATAGTCACCTGAAATAGTTAAACATTTTTTTTTTTTTTTTTGGTTTTTCGAGACAGGGTTTCTTTGTGTAGCCCTGGCTGTCCTGGCACTCACTTAAACATTTTTTTTTTAAAATTAAGTTATTACTTTTTTGTATGTACACACACACACATGCCATAGTGTGAATGTGGAGGTCAGAGGACAACTTGAGGGAGTTGGTTCTCTCCATCTTCCTTGTGGGTCCTGGAGAGTGAACTCAGGTCACCAGACTTGGTGGCAAGTGCCTTTAATGGCTGAGCCATCTAACTGTACATAAATATTTTTTAAATTGGTGAGCTAGGGGAGATTCTTGTGTTGTCTGTCACTAAGTAGCTGTGTAAGTGTCAGAAACCACTTTACTGCATTTTCTCATTGACAGAATGAAGCATTCAGACGGGGTGGTTTCCCAAGTACCTTCCAGCTCTAACCCTTCCAGGGGAGCTGGAAAATGAAAAGAATGCACATATACACAAAAGAAATGAGTCTGTGACTGACAAGATTTCCTTCAGAAAGCATCAGGAAGACCCAAAATGTCTAGAGCTGACACCGAACACCCTCTCATTATCAGGTATTGGCTGAGCATCTGCTAAAATCCATCAAGGAGACACAGTAGTCAGTGACTAGTTGCTTCTTCCCATAGGGAGCAGACAGGGTCATTAGGGTTTGATTCAATTACTCCAGAGAAACTCACTAAGCAGGACTTAGGAGTTTTACCTTCATTACTGAGCTGTTTATGAAGAAGAGTGGCTTTGGGTTTGCCAGCAACAGGAAGGCCAGTGTATCAGTCAGAGTTCTATATGGAACAGACTGATACTCAATATGTACTAAAAGGTGATTTATTAGATCGGCTTATAGGATGTGGTCTGGGTAATTCAACAGTGATCATCTCACACCAGAGAGGCTGAGAATCTGCTAGTGGCTCAGTCTGGATGTCTCTGTAGTTCCAATCTGGCACTTAAGATCAAGAGTATTTTTGGATAGCTGCTGGTCTTCAGAACATGTAGGAAGCCCCAAAGAAACTTACTCTGTTGTTGGATAAGAAATGCAGTAAGACAGATGCACTCGCCGGGAAAAAAAAAAAAAAAAGGCAAGCAGGCAGAAAGCAATGTTTCCACTTTCAATCTCCGTTCACCTGGGCTGCCATCAGAAGGTGCCACTCACATTGAGGGTGGGCTCTTACTGCTTCAAATGATCTGATGGAGGACATTTCTCAAAGGAGTTCCTGATGGCGACCATTTAAGTTGATTATAGATCTAGTCAAACGGACAGACAGATCAGCTGTCACAGCTGGCCTGCTGAGAGCACTGTATCAAAGATTGTATCAGATAGATAATTGCCCCGAGCTTCAGCTGCAACAAGCATGAACTAACGCCCACATTCTCATGCAGCTCTACACTGCTGACTTGGCTGCCCAGTTCTTCCCCCAAGCTTCAGCTCAGCACGTCTGTGTCCCTGCAAGCTTCCCAGTTTTTAGCATTCAAGACATTGCCTGAAAATGAGTTAGTGAAGAGAGGGCAGGCTGAACACAGGCTTCAGAAGCAAAATACATGGGCCAAGGGTTGACTGTGATGACAACCAATGCTTAATTAACATGGTAAGTATTGTGCCTCAGACATTACTCCAGTAACTAACACTCCACAGCTCTGGAAAGGCTTTGGCAGAGATGCGATAACATCTTTCTATTACAGATGAGGAACCTGGGCATAGGAAGCATGCTTAATTATTGGCAGAACCATAACTGAAACCCAGGAGTTGGCCACCAAGTCCATTCTTGTAGCCACGATGATTTCATACCTTAGCTAACACCCCCCCACACACAAACATAAAGATAAATATTTTTAAAAACATAATGTGTAAGTCAGGGATCAGGAGAAACTATATTTGAGTTTATTGCTTTAAAAAAGGGACAGGACTTTATTGATGGTGTCAGAAAATGGGAAAAGGAATAACTCTGGTTACTGCCGGGAACAGGTGAGCAGTCTCAAAAGAGAGGAATACTGAGGAACCAAAAGGTCAGCATTATGTGTATGAACTCTTCAGGACAGTGGTATTAATAGGATGGTAGGGAAAGGAGAAAAATCATGCAAGGATGTGTAAGTTGTGTTCATGATTTTGATCCAAAAATTATATGTTTGCATTCCAAACGATGAAAGAATATGACTAAAGGAAGGGTCTTAGGCATCCACCCAGATGTGGGAAGCAGCTCAGTATTACAGAAAGAATATTGTTCTGGTAACTGGAGGTGTAATAAGAATTCCAGGCCCTTGAAGAAGTTAATTTTTGGATGTGTCTCCTCACATAAAATGGATAGGTTTGGACTAGTTGAGAAATAAGGTTGCCTTCAGCCCTGTCATTCTATACAAGTCTCACAATTCAAAGCCAAAATATCAGTCACAGACCACTTGACTTCTTGGCAACCTTTTCTCAGATTTAGAACTAAACATTCCTTTTGCACTGTCATGGAGCCACTATTTAATCCACATAATGGTCATAGGGCGGAAGCTGGGTTGTCCCAAAGAGGGCTTGGAAGTTTTTAAGAGAGCAAGTAGTGATAATTCGATGCAAGGTAAATGTAATCAGTATTTGGGGGTGGGGTGGGGCAGAAAGGTATGCAGTGAGATGACGGATGACGGGAAGTTTAGCTCACCAGGAACATGAACTTGAAGGCAGCCAGTATCAGTCAAAAGAAGCTTAGGGAAGGGAAGGGGTTATTAGCAAGACTTGTCTTCAGTAGTAGCTTCACAGCTTTAGTCATTTTTTTTTTTTTTTTTTTTTTTGGACAGGTCGATTGTCAGGCGCACTCGATTCCTCTGCCGGCAGGGGCCTCAGGAAAGCTGGCTTCCCTTCACTATCTCCAGGTCGGGCTGTATCCTTCTTTGCCTCGGCTTAGTGGAAGGGCCAAATTAAATGGGAAGGTTATGAGCATCTTCCTCCAGCTCTTCCCTGCGATCTTGCCAGGAAAACAGGCAGCAGCAGGCAGAAGGAATCAAACTTCCCGCGGGCAGTGTTGAGGCGGGTCCTAAAGAGGAAAGGACCGGAAGTCATGGTTGCCATAGCCACCGATGTGTCCTCCCTCTTCCTCGTCTTATCCTCCTCCTGATCCTCCCGCTGTTTTCAAGCGGCCTGGAAAAAAAATCCAGAACGAGGAAGTGCTGACGCACCGGGCCCCACAGATACTCCCCGAGGCTAGCCGCCCGGACGGCCCACAGATCTAGGGCGAGGACCAGACCGGAAATGGTGGTTTCTATGGTAACCCCTGAGCGGGTTGCCTGGGAGATGACCCCTTTTGGTCTCTTTGAATCTTAGCTGTAGGATTACCTCGAAGGAGGATTGAACATCCTGGACTGTCTCCTGCCATGATTCCCGGAAAATATCGCTCCGTTTCTGGCCGAGCTGCAAATAACGTGAGTAGGGCCTTCCTGATTTTTCTTCCTTTCCAGTAGTAATCTTGTCCTCTCTGACTGACGTCTTTGTCCTAGGTGATGGGCTGCATTACTGGGAACGGGGCGACTCAAGCTATTGTCTCATTGAGGCTAGGGTTTCCTCGGCTAGTCCAAAGCACTCTGAGAGTTTTTGAATATTGTATGATGGGTGTTTAAAATCTTGCCCAGGGCCCGAGCTCCCCAGAAGGTGGAGCTGGTTTGCTAGGCAAACACTGGGATTCCTTTAGTTATCCCCCACCCACTTCTTTCTTTTTTTCTATTGAGAAAGGAACCTGTTCTTAGACACTCCCACCTCCTTTATTCAAGCACTGACATCCTGACTGGCAACAGAAATGTCGGGGCTCCAAAGCCTGAGGTACAAGGTGGGTGAAATCCGTGCCTCCGACATTTTGAAAAATAAATCAATGAAAGCATTTGACTTGATTTGACTTGATTCCTAGACTTCAGAAAATGCTCATTTACCAGAAAAAGCAAAGAAAGATGGAATATTTGACTGTGTTCCATTTCTTATAATGTCTTTATACTATGGTGTGTGTGCATTAAGAATACATTTTATAATTTAACTTTTACATTTCAGGTGAACTGTGGACTTCATCTGGTTATTCAAACGTCGTCACTTTCTGACAAAAACAAAGTAAGATTTAAACAGATTTGTATTTAAGTTGAAAAATAAATGGTCAGAAAGTGTACACAAATAGTTGCATGTTTTATATATAGATTCTGACCTGGGGGCTGAGGGTCTCTATTTTGGTCTTCAATGTAAAGCTGACTTTATTTTCTGTCTACTTTCATAAAGCCAAATCATCCCTCTTGTATCAATTTAGGTCATTCCATTGCAAGAGCCCCTCCCCTTACATTTAAACATTTCTGGTGAAGGTATTTCTTAAAGTGGTTGTATGGCATAATTTAATTGAGAAATGCTTTTCTTCCTTAGACATAGGTAAAATGATGGTATCATTCTAATGGTGGCATCTCTGGAAGGATAAAATGGGACATTTTAGGAGGATTTCACTTTGTGATTCATTTTAAATCAGAAGAAAAACTAGCTTAGCAGAGGAAATGTTACAGTGTTTTAATAACGTATTGAGTGTTAGATTCTTATTTTGTGTGTGTCTGTGTGTCTGTGCATCCATCTCTGTGTCTCTATGGAGGCCAGAGGAAGGTGTCAGATGCCCTGGAGGTGGTGTTATAGGCAGTTGTGACACCTGTCATGGGTACTAGGAACCCAACTCAGGTCCCACGGAAGAGCAGCAGTGGTCCTAACCACTGAACCCTCTTTCTACACCCAGACCATTTACTTGTAATATCTTGGTAATTTCCAAAGTCTCTGGCTTTTCATTTGGTTTTTGAGATACATTTTTTTTTCTTTCTTTCCTGCCTCACTCACCTCAGCACTCACGCATGCCCACTCCCCTGTGCTATCCGTACACAATACACTTCACCCTTTAAATAATGTGTATGTTCTCAACCATCACAGTTCAGTTGTTCCCTAAAACACTGTGAAGTGGACATCACTGGAAGGTCTCTGTAGTATAAAGGCCAGAGTTTACAGATAGCAGCAGGAAGAGACTAAACGGAGGCCATAGGAGATTTGAATGGGAGGGGCCACTGATTAATAGACTGCAGCTGACTAGTTACATTTGAATGTGAAAATAGCCAACACTTCCTTGTGTGACTCCCCTGACCTCATCGTTTGATCATCTCTAATAACAGCTGAATTAATGAAAAAATGTATTTATTAGAATCAGGCATAATGGACTGTATGTAAAACTTTCCTACCGGCCTTGGCCAGGTGGGTCTTTTTCTACTGTTATGTGCTTGTAGGAGTGCTGTGTTTTCAACATCCTTTTTATACCATCCTCTCTTGTAAAGAGTTAAAATTCTTAAATATGCAATTTTATTGCGTTACAATTTGACATGTGAAGGATTTTTAAAAAGTCAAGAGCTCCCTTAGCTTTTATTGTTTGCATTTCTTTTTTTATTGAGCAAATAATTCTTTCAGTCATTGCATCTGTGGCAATTATATTTGTGGAAAGTTTGGAAGTATTTTAATCTGATCTTGTGTAACTGCCTTTAATTGTAAGTTTGGAAAAATTATACCTCCCATGCAAATTTCAATATAACCCGTTTTAAAGTTTACACCTCAGGGGCATTAAGTCCATTCACAGTGTTGCGAGAGCATCTCCTCTGTTTAGATGTAGGACATTTCATCAGTCCACGTACACTCTCATCTTCATTAAGCAGTTGCTCCCAGTTCCTCACTTATCTTAAACCCTTGGAAACTGCAAATATGCTTTCTGTCTATGCATTTTTCAACCATGGGTAGTTCATATGAATGGAATCATATAATGTGTGGCCCTTCTAGGGCCATCCTCTTTTAAAAAGCACATTTTATCTGTTATTTTATAATAAACTTTATCTCTGACTGTCAATTTCTTCCTATCAATATATATTCTTAAATACTGTTTTTCAGGTTGAATTCAGGCTTAACAGAGAAACACCACCATTTCCTGGTAGACTGTTACAGCATGACCTGGAGAGGAACTACTCAAGCAGGCAAGGTACTGTCACTAACAGAGAGCGGAGTCATGCCCTTTGAACAGTATCATTTAATATTGTTGAATGACTAGAATCCAGGAAACCTGAATTACAAAATGAAATAGTTCAATTGGTTACAAACTTGGTTTGATATTGTTTAAATCGGAATTGGCAATATAGATCTATGCACATAGACAGACCGACAGATAGACAGACAGACAGACAGACACACCATAGTGGATTGCTTCCAATGCATAAACAAACAAAACAACTCCCCCTATTTTAGTTTGAAAGTAGGTGGAGAGGAATGTTCTGATCATATATTAGAGATAAAAACAATGGCTAATTAGTAAGCTAGAGGCTATAGGAAGACACATATTTTGAAAATAAGAAATCAGTGGAAAGTTGGGAGTAGAAAGAAACTGTCATCTTCCCACACTGTGCCATGGTCACAGAGACACAGGCATTGCATCATCAGAAGCCTTAATCTTGATGCGACTCACCTGGGAGTTTGTTTAAAGCTCCAGTTCTTAGTGCGTCGTCCTTCTCTTCCCCATTGTGATTTTGTAGACTTGGATGGTACTTGTGGCTGTGCGCTCACAGTGCCACAGTTGATTCCGACAGGTGCGGTGGGGATGTAGAGTGTGGACTGCCCTTGGGCAGATGCTAGGTAATATGATTTGGTTGTACTTCTGAAAGATGTTTTTAAAATCAGAGTGAAGCCTCCTTCAGAACATTTGACTCCTATTGAACTCATTACTTGTGTATGCCAGCGCAGATGAGTTCCAGGTCCTTGGCTATAACATCGCCTCCTCCTCCTCCTCCTCCTCCTGGGAGCACCTGCTTCCCTCCTCCCCCACCCCCCATGTGCTTTCTGGCCCTCTAGATTTGCTTGCTGTGTCTAGATGTCTCTACAAGAAGACTGGTCAACAGAGGCCCTTCAATTGTCCATTTCACTACTGTTTGAGCCAAGGCAGTATTGAATAGTCTGACTATTGATTAGTATGTAGGTTTGGTTTGGTTTGGTTTGGTTTTGGAGTTTCTGGGCCTTCCTCTTGGACCCATATAATCGTCCCCGTCTTTTCTCTTCTCTACATCCTCCACCCAAGACTGTCAATTCCTGGAATGACATCTGCATAATTCTAGTTCTGTGGTGCAGGAAATATCTGTCTCCCTCGTTCTTTTGGTTCTGAGTGCATTTCTAGAGTGTGCGCTGCGCCGTCCCCATTGTTCTCATCAGGGAGCTGGGACTCCAGCTTTAAGCTTCCCAGCTAGAGGTTAGTCTGTCTGCATTGTGAATTACGTTTACACTTCTACATAACAGAATCTTAATTTTCCCCTCAGCTATGAAGGAAACTTACTTTCTCACAGTGTTTCTAGGGTTAGAGTAAGGGATTGGTGTTAATTTATATTTGTATGATAAGCTAAACAGCATTAGTAGATATTTGCTGATAAGGAAAAGTGTGGATGTATTGATTTAGTGAACCCTCAATGCCGAGTTTTATATATAAAAGCCATGTATATATAAAATACAACATACAAAATAAATTTCAGCAGAAAAAAATTGAATTGGCTTTTATTTAAAAGATTCCATTCAAATTTACTCTGTGTGACAAGACACTCCTTTGATACGTCTCAAATGTGGCTTTGATCATCCCCAACACTCCCATGTTCTAGGCAGTTTATGCAAAGAAATCCAGACACATTGAAGCTATTATCTTGACTTCTGTACTCAATTTTCTACAACCCAGAGCATGCACACTCAGGAAAAATTTTAGGTCTACAAAGTTTTAAAAATTTTAAATCTTGTCAGGCAAAGTTTGGCCTCTGTGTGATCAACTATGCCCGCATAACTAGTCCTCCTGAGCCCATTTCAGACCACACATGCAATCTACCAACACAACATGACCAGTGGCACTCTCGGTCAAAATAAAGGAACTTGATGTTTCAAAACTTGTTGGTCTAAGCCCCGATGGGTGTGCTTCCCTTCAGGCCTGCTGGGGTCTCCGAGCATCAGTGTGTCCACAGGCTACTCCAGGGATGCTCCCGAAGTCTCAGCAAGTCCTTTACATAATCTTGTAAAATCTGTGCATGGTGGGAGGAGCCACAGTGTGCTGTGCTATCTCTGCAGCCACCGGTCTGTCTACCACCCTCTCACACAACCATCCACAGTCTCTCTAGTCTACAACACACTGAGTGCTTACTGGCTGTAGAGCATTTTGCCGCTGGGCACTTTGAGGCACTACTTATACTAAAATGCAGGAATTTCTGATTTTCTTTTCTTACTAGAAATAAAACACAAAATAGATTTTGAATTAAGCTCCCACAAACTGGAAAAGCAGTTCATCTACTGGTTGCCTCCTGCATCTAAATTCTGCTGGGATATAAAATAAGACCTAGCTCTCAGAAGCTTACAGTCTGAGGATGTTAGGGAAGACTGGCACCAACACTTCTGTGACAGTCCCGCCCTCCGGGCAGCCTCCTTGTGAGTGCCCACACTCGCATAGACACATGGCCATGGCTATTCAAAGATTCCCATGTCCCCACCACACGTTTTTATGGGTAGATTTTAAGGTCTTTTTTACCTAATCATTTTTGTCCTTTGCTATTTATGGTCTAATGTATATTGTATCAATGGTAAACTTATCAGCTGAAAATAATAAATTTGTATGTCTGAGAAACTGAAGCGTGTAAGGTAGAATTCTTTTATTCACAAAGTGCAAATGAATCTATTTGCTGTCTGCCTCTGCGTTCCACGTCATGGACGGTGTTGATCTGCTGGGAAACCTTCGTGAAGTTTTAATCGTAATTCAGAGAACCTAATGAAATGTTCATCAGACAGAACGAGAGTCTTTATCCCCCTGAGTTTTGTTTCGTCATCTTCCACTGACCTTGGCAGCTAATCTTTATGCTGGAGCTAATCTGTGGGCTGTTTTCGGCTTTGGACTCCAAATCGTTGTGCTGGTTCCTGTGGCTTGGGGATGGACCCTGCCTGCAAGCGTTCCTATCTGTTGATGTTCATTGGTGAACACAGTGTTGGTTCTAGAAGCTTACCTCTTGGGACAGCTTGAGTAGCTGTTGGCTGTTTCACATTACCTCGGAAAGTGAGATGTGAGCACTGATTGTTTTCTGGACAGAACGGGATACCCTGTCCCTGTGAACCTGAAAAGGCCAGCGGTACTGACACCACTGCTTTACAGTTACGAGCTGTGTGTGACTTGATTTTAGGCTATTACCATTCTCTAGCGACCTCCTGAAGGTGGGTCAGCTTCTAGGCTTGTTTTTCCTCTTGTTGGGCAGTTGAAGCAGCAGAATGCTATGGCCTCCTCAGGTTCTAGCATCTCACCTTTCGCTCCCATCACGGACTTCTTTCTCACTTGCTACTTTCAGTGGACTTGTGGGTGTTCACATTTTTGGAACTTTTCATCATTGCTTTCAGACCATTGTGTACTCTTGTAGTTCTTTAGAATGTGTTTTAGTATCTACCTTTTCTTAAACTCATCTGTGCTGTTCTTTATTAGCCAGTAACTAGACACACTGAAGCACGAGTGTGCTGTTCTTTATTAGCCAGTAACTAGACACAATGAAGCACGAGTGTGCTGTTCTTTATTAGCCAGTAACTAGACACACTGAAGCACGAGTGTGCTGTTCTTTTTAAAAGAGTAGTTATAAGTATTTTTAAAATGTGTGTGTGAATGTTTGCCTGTGTGTGTGTCTGTACCACAATCGTGCAGTGCCTGTAGAGGCCAGAAGAGGGTGTAGGATCCTCCAGAGCTGGAGTTACATGGGCGTAAGCTGCCGTATGTGATTAAACCTGGGTCCTCTGTTAGGAGCAGCCAGTGCTCTTAACCCCTGAGCTGTCCCTGCAGCACTGACTGTCCCTTTACATTCTGTGTTTTGCACATTGTTCCAGCCTGCTCATTTCATAGGAGTTTTTTTTTTTTTTTTTTTTTTTTTGAGATGAAAAACTTCTTACTATCAGAAGCCAACAACAGCCCATAGACTTCATGGGGCATCAACATTCTCTCTGGATCCAAACTACAGTGTCCTAGATTTATTGACACCCACTTTGGAGTCTTTGCAGCATCCTCTAGTAATGGTAGCTGCCTCCATAGAAGGAAGAAAACAATGATGTGAGGTTTACATCTGCTATCCCAAACTGCTTTCTGTGTATATCCCATAGCAAAGTCATGTATTATGTAGCTTTGTGATAAACTCTTTGATATTTTGAAGGAGATGGAAGAGTAATAAGTCCTTCGCCTCGTAATAAGACATCATGCATCTCATCCACAAGTAACGTGACAGACCTCTGTGGGCTGGACATGAGAGCTGCCACAACCTCCTTGTCAGCATTTGGAGACTCTTCCATTCAGACACCTTCAAAGCCCAGAATCCGGCAGGGCTGTCATAGTGCTGGCCCCAATGTATCTGGTAATGAGGGGCTATCATAGAGTGTACCATGTAGTTGGCATGTAGTGTCAGGAGTCAGAATTGTAAAGGGATAAGGACGGCGCTAGAGCACATCTGGATCTTCCTGCTGACCTGTAAGGCAAGGGAAAGTGATTTGGCACCCACAGAGCACAGAACTTAGTGTTGAGAAGACAACAACCCCACAGTAGTGATCAGCTTCCAGTACAGAGGCTGTGGAAATATCTAGAAAAGATATCTGTAGGCTCCAAAGAGCTCTAAATCACAGTGGCTCTAGTTTGACTGCTGCTAAGGTTTACCTTAATCAAGTCATCTGTGTATCCTTCTCACTAGGCGATCACATTAGTCTGGTGAGCTCATCCATGCCGGCGTTTCCTATTCTCCAGCGCTCTTCTGAAGAGAAAACTCTTTACTCAGACAGGCTGACCCTAGAAAGGTGAGGACCGTTTCTTTTCTCCTTTTCACAATGTCCGCCTCTCCTGTGTGCTTCCCTCAGGTGGCATCGCCCCAAGGGTGACTCTCCCCAGACACAGTTCCTGTCACCCTCACACGCCCCTCTCTCCCCAGACACAGTTCCTGTCACCCTCCCACGCCCCTCTCTCCCCAGACACAGTTCCTGTCACCCTCACACGCCCCTCTCTCCCCAGACACAGTTCCTGTCACCCTCCCATGCTCCCTTCTCTGCTTTATTTCCCACCTTAACATCCTTTAACATGTTAAATATTGGCTTATGTTTATTGTCTGTGACTTCCTAGAATATGTCTCATAAAGGATAATTTTTGTTCAAATATGTGTCTCAGGCACCTAGAACAGAGCCTAGAATAAAGTGGGCTCTTGATAAAATGACATATAAAGGGGTGAATATCTAAGGTTTGGTGACCTTCCTTCTAACCAGGAAGAGATCTATAATGGTTCACGGGGTAGAGGATCAGACAGAACATCTCTGCTGTGCACAGCTGACCCCTGACATGTGGGATTGACCCTCCTGCATGTATCAGGGAAAGGCTCTGTTCTGCAGGCGGAGCTCTAGTTGAGAACAGTGTCTCTCACGACAGCTTCAGAAAGTAGGTGCGTTTCCAGATCCCCATTATGTTTTAGTGTTTGAAGGATTATGTAGGGACTTCCCCTTCAGTCTTTAAAAACACAGGCAAGAAGAGTAACCCAGTCTCGTGTTGTTTGACATTAGAAACCATAAGCTGTCACCTGTATAGTCTAGAAAGGTGGGCGAGCAACGAAGAACCACCATGGGAAACCTTGCTTGACAGCCAGGAGGTAACAGTAGTGATTTCTGCATTAGTGAATGGATTTCTGGTCAGGGACTGAGTGTTCAAAAGAAGATTTTAGCCCTAAGAATAAATACTTGGCCCTTACTGATATGAAAGTAGACCTGGAATACAGAAAGGAAGCAGAAGTCAATAAATCATGGTCCTGTACAGGTACCAGTAACGGGCAGGCTCATAACCCAAGGCACTCATAGGTGTGGGAGGGCCATCTTGGAGGCCATTATGCCATTGCTTACTTTATTTCAAGGCATAGCAGTTTGTGAAAGGAGGACAGGAAGTGCTTTTCCAGTGTGTGTGACAACTGACTCCAAGGTTGAGTTTCAACTTTCACTGCAAGAGACAGAAGGCCTAGCAGGGAAGGCACGATTCAAGCTTTGTTAAGAGCAAAGATACACATTTCCACTAGCATGTTTGTAACCGTTTAAGTTACAGTTTACACAACAAATGTTCTCTGTGAGAGGATAAAGCATGAGATGATTTCTGAATATGAGCCACACAAAACTGCTATTATTGCACAATGGTTTTTACTTTTCTCTTAACCAATTTCTCCAAGGCCTTTCTCTCTGCCTACCCCATCTCTCTTTGCAATAGGAGTTCATTCTGTGTCTATTGTTGGCTTAGAACTCAGTATGTAGATTACAGTTGCCTCAAACTCAGATATGCACCTGCCTCTGCTGGGATTAAAAGTATGCACTGCTATACACAGCTTTAAGGGTCTGTTTATAAAACATCATATCCATATGCCCATTAATATTCCCTTATCTGTTCCTGCTAACCATTTTTTTTATTGCAAAAAGAATTCTGATCACTTCCAAATTCTGCCTATGTTCATAACATTCTGATTTATTTACTTCAAAACTCCCACCCATGAGATTTTCAGTGAAGTGATGTTTGATGAGTCATGCTAATATTGTTGATGCATAGACTGAGCTATATTTTTCTTGAGGAGCCTTTGGATCTCTATGCAGAATCCTGTGGGACCATCTTATGGTCTGGATAGAGCCTCCTTGGCCACGTTATAATGGGTAGAGTTCTCCATGGGCCGTGTACTTGTTTGCTTCACAGCAGAAGCAGGCCAGCTGTCTACATAGAAGAGGCTTGCTGTTAAATGCAGTCAGACACAGGCAGAATTATGTCTCCATCCCATGCGTAGAAGAATGACTCTGCAGAGTTAAAGCTAGTGTTGGACAGTCCAACCCAGCATCTAGCTTTCTGCAGAGAGGGTTAATAGGGTTGCCTTGCAATGAAGGTGCTTCATGTGGAATACTCCATGAGTGTCCCCCATTGTACGTGACAGGATCTCTGTTTGCTCGCACAAACGTTCTGTGAGTCAGTGATTCTAAAAGAAACCCATCTGTATGGGTCTTGCTCCCATGACATCAGTGACTGAAAACAAGGCTTTTATTTATTTATTTATTTTTTGGACAGGTTTGACCACCTAACACTTTCCCATAGGAGACAATTACATTAGAAACCTGTTGATGGTAATGCCATGTGAACTCATTAGCACTGGAGACTTGTTTTAAAGTGCTCTGAGAGTTTAGAGTGAACATTAGTAATCTACCTTGTTAGTGCCTGTTGGCCTTTTTTTGTGTACGCAATTCACCATTAAATTTAGGTCCCATCCCTGGGGGGGGGGGCAGGAAGTGGTCCAGATTACCTTTTTATTCTTAATTTATTGATTTTATGTGTACGCATGTGTGCCTAAGTGTACGTCTGTACCACAGTGCGGTCCTGAGCCTGTGAAGGCCAGCAAAGGATGCTGAGATGCCCTGAGTTGCAGTCACAGGCAGCTGCGAGCTGAGTTGTGAGGTATAGGGAACTGAACCTGGGTCCTCTGTAAGAGCAGTAAGTGCTCTTAACTCCTGAGCCATCTCTGCACCCCAGCTCCCTTTCCCTTCTCCAAGCCTGGATGCACTTACTACAGTAGCTGATGGGGGAAGCAGGATGCGGACTCACAATCTTACCCACCTTGCGTTTTTTCCAGACAAAAGTTGACTGTGTGCCCTATCATCGACGGGGAAGAGCACCTTCGTTTGTTGAACTTTCAGCACAATTTTATAACTCGGATCCAAAATATTTCTAATCTACAGAGGCTAATATTCTTGGACTTATATGATAACCAGATTGAAGAAATTAGTGGACTTTCTACTCTGAAATCCCTTCGTGTCCTCCTGTTAGGGAAAAACAGGTATTTGTAAAACAGTTTCTCTGCATATGTGGGTATATACCTGTGTTGTGTGTGTTGGGGGTTATGTGTATGTAGGGTGTGTGTATATGTGCACTGTACATGTATATGCATGTGTTCATGTATATGTGCTTGTGTGTGTGTGAATATATGCATATATGTGCACACGTCTATGCTGGTGTTAACAGTGCATATAGAGGCTGGAGGAACCTTTGGTGTCTTGCTCTGTCACTCTGCAATTTTCTCTTGAAGCAAGTCTCTCACTGATTTATAGCTTGCATTTTGGGTATGGGGGGGGGGCACTAGACTGGCCAGCGTGTGAGCGCCCAGGACATTCCCTTTTCTACTTCTGCTGTGCTGGGATTTTGGTGGACACTGTTTCACCCTGCTTTTGATGTGGGTGTTGGTGATGGAGATCCAGTTCCCTGTGCCTGTGTAGGCAGCACTGCTAGCTGCTAAGCTATGGAGCAGTTCTTGCCTGTAGCCTAATAGAATCCATCTAGTGTTCAGATGGTAAGGCACAGCACAGTGACACCGTAGGCATTAGTAGAGGAAAGCTTGGTGGAAGTCAGTGGTAGCACTGGCCTAGCATGCATGAGAGCCTGGGTTTGAGTTCTAGCACTGACATCTCTTCATGATCTGTTCTGTGGGGCTCAGTCTGGCAGGTCTGCTGGCACTGCTCTAGTGCCATGTCTTAACTAAAAGGGAGTAGGGGTTGCCAGCTTTCACTGATGACTTCCACATATTTTAAGCATGTGTGCTCACTTGAGGCTTGTATGATTCCCTGCCTGAGGGAGGCGGTCATTCCTTTGTGGTTGTCAGATCAACCCTTGACTCTTTGTCAGAGTCTGTCACTCTCTGTGACACTGTATGCTTTTATTTAATGACTTGTTTATGTTTCTGATTATATGGGCATGTGTGTATGTTTTCTTAAGTGTATGTCTCTGTATGCCCTGGTGCCTGGTGCCTGTGGAGGCCAGAAGAAGGCATTAGACCCCCCGGAGCTGGAATCGCAGGCCGTTGAGAGTTGCCTGATGTGGTATTGGGAACCAAACTCAGGTCCCCTGCAAAAGCAGCAAGCGCTCTTAGAGTGGAGCCACCCTTCCAACACTCAGAGCGTTTTAGTGTCCCATCTTGTCTGTGCACTGCCCTGGATCCTCGTCTAGAGCTTTACCAGACAGGAGCTATGCAAGTCCTGACTCATGGCCTTAAGAGTACTCAAGACTTTCCATTCCCTTTTTCCAAATAGCTTTTCAGTACCTCAGAAGAAGGATCAGCAGAGGCTAATAGTTAGTGAGAGCCTTGTCTTTTGCCCTTTGCAAGGTTTGTGACTGACACCCCGATGAGCAGAGCAGTTCATAAGAGAAGATCCTAACACATTTGTTTAAGTTTATGTGACTTGGTGCTCTTCAGATAAGAGGGCCCAAAGAAGCAGGTTAAAGTTCATTGGTTGTCTTAGGTTTGATGGGTAGCAGGCAACTGTCGAAGGATGTGATTGGACAGAGGACTTCGGTCCATGTGGGGACCTGGACAACTCCGCAAGGCTCGTTTGTACATGCTCATCCTGTATCTGTTTGTTCCTGGTGTTCTCTGTTTATAGGCAGGACTCATCTGAACGGAGGGTCACTTCCAGAGGACTTAGTCAGAGAGTCTCTTTATCTATCACCTTAGGGTAAAATAGTAGGAAGAGGTCAGTGTGACCTTCCTGCCCCTACAGTTTGCTGACTTTACTTTAATTTTTAGTCCAAATTATAGAATATTTGAAGTGCTGTGTTCGGAGATGTTGTGTTCTTAGCTCTGTATCCCCAAGGTCATGTCCCAGAATTTTAGGACTGCATTTTTCCTGAAGTTTCTACCAGTGTAGTTTATTAGTTCAAATGTTGTGTTAATAATTCCACTAAAAAAATAACTTACAGAGTTTGAGGGGCTGGAGAACAGCTCAGAGATTAAGAGCTTAAACTGTCCTGGCAGAAGAGCCAAGTTCATGTCCCAGTGTCCACATCAGGCCTGCTCTCAACCAGCTCCAGCCCTAAGGGATCTGATGCCCTCTTCTGGCCTCTGTGAGCACTGTACACACTTGCCCTTCACACACATAATTAAACATACAGAGAAAAGAAGTCACAAAGTTGGAGAGAATTTGGGAAATTAATAAACCATGGACTATCAACATTTGAAGTGACATTAGAAATAAGTCCCTTCATTTTAGAGATGTGGAAATAGAACAGACAAATGGCTCTGCCATGGTCAGCTGTGTGTAAATGCAGTCACACAGCAGGAGTTTGTTTCCAGGCGCTCCATGCTGGCTCTCTCAAACAGGACTCCTTTCTGGTTCTGAGTTATTAGTGTCCAGCTCATACTTATTCTTCAGTATCACTGCCTGAAGGTCTCCCTTTTCATCCTTAGACCAAGAAATTTTCTAGAGACATCTGTGATCCCACCTCTTATTTTAAACACTATCTGGGTGCTGGGTCTGGTCACACTCAGTGAGAATCCTCTCACTATTCTTTCCACCCGTTGCCGCTTCTCAGTTTCTCAGAAACAATTTGTTCATCTTGACCCAGAAGACAGCATTGTTTTGGCCTTATTGAAGTTCTTGGGGTTCCCTAGGCTGAGAAACCTAGTGCCCTCTGCCGTATTCTTACTTTGCTGCAATAGGAACAATCTACTAGAGACTCCTCTTTCTTCTTTTCCTCCTCCTCGGTCTTTTTGCTTGCTTGATCTGGAAAGCTATACTTTGATTTTCACAGAAGGAGGCACTGTTAAACAGTTGTTGAACTGCTAGGACATGGGATTTAAAGCGAAATGTTGTCACAAGAAAACTAGCTACACTGTCCAAGATCAGGTGTTCCTCAAGTATCCACAGTAGATACCTCTGATTCCAAAAACAGCTGCCAGTGCTTCTGGCTGGAACATCTGACAGCAGTCCTAAGGAGTGCTCTGGTGCGCTCTGGTGAGCTCTGGAGAGCAGAAGGGACCTGACTGAGCATCTCCAGCTGTGTGTTGTGGATGGCTTTCTGTCCCTCGTTAGTCAGAACAGATTTCTCCAGATTCTTTTGAAAATCCCCCATGTAGTGGAACCAGCGCTGATAAGCTTCTAGGTTCAGATGGCCAGGGGAGCTTCTTCAGTGCTGCTGCCTTTGTGTCCTTTCGCCCTCAGTCTCAGGTTTGATGTCATTTACATGATTTCCCAAGAACACAGCCCCACTTTGCTCTGTTTAAGAGCACATGGGTCCCATTGAGACCCTAGATCAGAGAGCTCTGATAACTGGGCATCTATATCAGAGTGTTCTGGGTGAAGACAAATTTTCTTATCCCTGGAGATAAGTTTCAAAATGTTAAATGCATAATACTGGGGTTGGAGAGATGCCTCAGATGCTCGCCAACAAGCACGAGGACATGAGGTCTCCACTTAAAAATGCCCGGCATGGTTATATACGCTTGTAACCCCAGTGATAGGGAGTGGAGACGGGCAGATTATTGAGGCTTGCTGGCCAGGTGGTAGACTCAAAATGGTGACCTTCAGGTTTGGAGAAACATCCTGTCTCAAAAAGAAAAACAAAACCAAACAACAACAACAACAACCAAGAGAGAAGTGAATAGAGCCAGATATCCTCACATCAACTTCAGACACAATACATACCTCCATACACACACACCACATACACATACATATGCACATACATATATGCACACACATACATCACAATGCTCACACATATGCACATACATATGCCCCCTCAACAACAACACCCCCCCCCAGTGCACGCACCCCCCCCCCATTTCTGGATAGGTAGCTTAACCAGTGTTTGCATAACTCAGTATGAGAACCAGCTGGAGGACAAAACTAGTTCAAAGGAGCGGAGGAGGAGCTGATCACTGATGTTTTAGCAAGCTCTCCAGCTAAGTCTGATTCACATAGGAGTTTGACCCACTGTTTTAGGGCAGATGACAGAATGGGATCAGTGAATTCTATAGCAACCATGAGGTCAGATTGCTGTTGGAAAGCAAGACTCTGCCTAAGCCATATGGCTGGGCTCCTGTAACTTCCTCCAAGTGGTCTAGGTATATCTGGAGCAAAACAAACAAACAAACAAACAAACAAACAAACCCCAAATCAAAATAAAGTGAAAAGAGAAATCATCTATTAATCAGACATTTAGATGTTAGCTAGGATGGTTTGAAGTACCTGGCCTTAGGAAAAGGCTTTTGAGTTCACAAGGACACACATGGTTTGATGAATAGTATGGCATACCCTGCTCTCAGTGAAGCTCAAGAGTCCACAAGGATGCACATGGTTTGAGTGAAGTGAACGAGGAGTACTGGTAGATTAAATTGATTTCCAGGAAAAGAATAGGCTCTGAGGTTTTAGGAGAGACAAATAAGGGAGTTGTGGGGAGTGTGTTATGTCTGAGGGGGAAAAGAGCCGTGCTGCAGGGGTGCTGGGTGGGAGAGAGAGACTATTCTTATCAGTAAGGTAGATTGAGTTGGGTGGCGATGGAGTTCTTGTTCTGGCAATGATGTCAGCTGAGGTCTGAAAGTGTTAGACATTCATGAGGTTTAAGTGTGCACTGTGGCTTGCCTTCTGGAAGCACTGCGAAGGTAGACATTGTTCTTTGAGACAATAAATAATGACAAGAGGAATAGGTAATGATAGACAGACACTTGGTGGTAAAGGTGAGGTTTTATGTCATTCCTCTCTCCCTACTGAGTAGTTATGGTGTGAATCTGTAGCATCCATAGGAACCATGAAAATAAGAAGTACTTTTCATGCTAAGAGTGTGCTTGTGGGCAGCAAGGCAGGCAGAGTAGCCGTAGAAGGCAGCAATGAGAAGAGCATGGGTAGACCTAACCACTAGGGCAGTTTCAATTTTAGCAATGAAGTTTAAATTCTTTTATTTTTTATTTTAAAGCATCATCTTGCTCTGTTGCCTCAAGCTCTCTCTGAATTCCCAAACGTCTGGACACAAGTGATCAATCATCTCGCTTTAGCCTTTCAAGTAGTTGGGACTATAGTCATGTGCCACTGTGCCTGGCACTGCCCCCTACTCCCCAACACACACTTTGACCTAAGGTTGGAAGTAGAACTGCTTTTCTCTAAAGTAAGACATTTATGCGCCTGTCACTACTCTGTGTGTGCAGTGGGAGAGCAAGGATTTAAATATTAAGATGAGTATACCTTGCTGCCTCAGCCCGCTTTGACTTACTCATAGATGTGAAGTGTCTGCATTTCTTTTCAGTTCTTCTTATTCTGATTTTCAGAATCAAGAAAATCTCAAATCTGGAGAATCTAAAAAATTTAGATGTCTTGGACCTTCATGGAAATCAGGTACTGTACAGCTCCTTTTCCTCCCTCCCTTTTCCTTTCCTCCCTCTTTCTACCCTCCTCCATCCCTCCATCCTTCTCTCCCTCCCTTCTCCTTTGAAAGTCTCCACCACATTCAGTGTTATAAATATTTTGAGAATCATGCTAACATTGAATTGTAAGAGTTACTTTACAGATTCATTGACTGTCTAAGGTCTTTAACCTTTTGGTACAGGAGTTCCTAGTGTTTTAGAAGTAAATCACAGATGAGACCTTGGGATCTGTCTAGTTGTGACAATTTGTACTTAGGCAAAACTCAAGAGCCATTCTAATCTTATTGACCCCTTTCTGCTTCACAGTTTCTCCTTCTTCCTGCCCTTGATTCTTCATCAGGGGTCACCTGTATCCTAGACTTCATGACCATCATGCCCTTGTTGGTTTTTAAAGTAGGTGTCTTAGTTAGGGTTTTACTGCTGTGAACAGACACCATGACCAAGGCAAGTCTTATAAAAAAAAACCCAACATTTAATTGGGGCTAGCTTGCAGGTTCAGAGGTTCAGTCCATCAAGGTGGGAGCATGGCAGTATCCAGGCAGGCATGGTGCAGGAGTTGCTGAGAGTTCTATGTCTTTAAGCAAAACACTAAATAAGTCAATGTCTAATCTTGGTCTCTTCTAGCTTATTCTACTTCATTAGAACTTAGAGTTAGTGAACATAATGTTAAGCATAGTTTCCCTATGGACATGAAAGTGTCTGGAGGAGTGATGGCTCTGGTCAGGAAACGGATTGGAGAGTGGAAAGAGAAGAGGAGGTGATGTCTTAGTGTGCTTTCTATGGCTGTGGTAAATACCATGACCAAAATCATCTTTGGGAGGGAAGGGCTTATTTCAGCTTAAAGTCTGTAGCCCATCGTCAATGGAAGTCAGACCAGAGCTTGGAGGCAGAAACTGAAGCAGAGGCTATGGAGGAGTGCTGCTTACTGGCTTGCTCTCCAGTACATGGCCAGCCTGCTTTCCTGTAGCAATCAGGACTGACTGCCCAGGGGTGGCACCACACACAGTGGGCTGGGTGTTCCCACATAAGTCAATCAAGAAAATGTCCCACAGACTTACTTACAGGCTGACATGATGGAGACATTGCCTCAGTTGATATTTCCTTCTTCTGAATAACTCTGGTTTGTATCAGGGTAATAGACGAGGAGACTGTTCTCTGGAGACCTTACAGTTGACACACTAGTTTGAATAATCTCATGATGGGAACATGTTAGTGCTAGGTGTGTTAGCTGACAGACTGAATAAATATTTCAGAAGTGGAAACACCAGGGCCTAGCCTCCTGTATGAGAGGAGTGGCGACCACGCAGGAATCTGGCAGATTGGCTTTAGCTTCTAGTCCAGATTTTGAGCTGGCTTACCAGATTTTGTTTTTCTAGAGATGCTTCAAAAAGATACAAATGTGCTTCTAGAAGATTCTGCTCTTTCAGTAATAGCTCTCTCAGGGGGACACACCATCCCTGTGGCTGACAGACACTGCCCTGTCCTTATCCATGGGTGGGAAGTTGTCTTTATCCAGACACCAGAGCCTATAGCTCTCCTGTGTTCAGAAGCCTGGGCTCTAGTCAGCGTGGCTCACAGTTAGGCTTTTGTTCTCAACATGCCCACCATCATTGTCTGTCTGTGGAGTAGATAGTTCTATTTCTGCCTATTCTCTGTATTTTGATTTTTTCAAGCTTGTGTTTTCATTACTGATTTCCCTTTATATAGTCTCTATGTTGCAATTTTATTGTCTATGTATTGAAATTATATCATATATTTAGTGTCAAACTACTTGTTTATACATGTCTACTTGTACAGTTCTGTCATTTACAAGTCTTTGTAACCTTGTTATTTCTTTTTAAAATTTTATATAACTATATTTCACTTTAAATCAATTAGATGAATAATTTTAGAACAAATTTTAAACATGACCAAAGGTTACCTTCATGTATTATCCATTTATAATACACCCATACATATGTCTCTCCTTGAGTCTAGAAAGATTCTAAATGAGATTGCAGAGCCTAGATTACAGCATGTAAACTATATTATGAATCTAAAAGGAGGTTCTTTCAGCAAACATGCTTTAAAGTATTAGATTAAAAAAAAGCAAATTGTTAGAGCAATATAAAGGAGCAGATTAATATCCACTGATGGTGGATTCTACTCTTTTAAGAAAAGATGTGTGTGCCTATGTGCATGCGTGTTTGTATGTGTATGTGCGCATGCATGTGTACATGCATCAGAAGAGAGTATTGGATCCCTTGGAGCTGGAGTTACGGGCAGTTACAAGCCTTCATGTAGGTGCTGGGAACTGAATTCTGGTCCTATGCAGCATCAGCAAACTCTCACCCCTTAGGGTCTCTCTAGTCCCTGAAATATGTCCCCTTAATGAAGAGTGCTGCACGAGTGCTTCACTGTTTATGGGTGGCCTATGAAGGTTGATGAGTTCCCTCCCCACCCTATGTTGGAGACATCCATCCTGCTGTGCTGTGTTGGCTGAGAAATAACTTTTGTGCTTGTGTGGCTTCCACAAGCTAAGTTCTTTTGTCCTACAGGCCAGTGCCCACCATTGCACCCTGACTGAGCGCCGTCTCCTGTCCTAAGTACTCCCGTTACAGAGTCCGTCTTTCCTCCCACAGGGCCCCAGTTCCTTTGATTTTTCCCATTCAGACTCTTCCCTGCTCTCAAGTCCTGGCAATCCACGTCAGTCCTGTTCTTTGCTTGTGCTCAGAGAAGCTTGATTTGCCTTGGCAAAGCATTGTGAGCCTGTGGCTTGGGGTGAGAGTTGTTTCTAGGACAGGTAGTGTGTAGGCCTGGGACCCTACAGCCTTAGAGCAGCTCCAAAGGGAAATTTACTTGATATGTTTCTCATAATTAAATTATCAGCTAGGAGCCTTAGCTAATGTTAACAAGTTAAATGACTTCATAAGACTTGCAGCATAAGACACTTAAATGGACTTTTAAGTATCTCCATATAAATTTGCTCTAAATCTGGTGACTTGAATATTTTACTTTTGGAGTTTTGTAACATGTATATGCTAACCATGTTCCCCTTTTTTTTTTAACAGATTACCAAAATTGAAAATGTTAATCATTTGTGTGATTTGAGAGTTTTAAACCTTGCCAGGAACCTCTTGAGTCATGTTGACAATCTCAACGGTCTGGATTCACTAACGGAACTTAACCTTCGGCACAACCAGATCACCTTTGTGGTGAGTACACAGTGGGCTCCAGATGAGCTCTGCTTCTCTGCAGAGGAAGTGATGTAGATGTGCAGTGTCTTATGTGGTGCGAGTGTTACCCCTCAGTGAAGCAGCTGGAGCACACAGTCACTGAGTCCTCAAATGCTATGTGTCTTATGTGGTGTGAGTGTTACCCCTCAGTAAAGCAGCTGCTGCACGCAGTCACTGAGTTCTCATCCCTTTGTCCTGGGTACTGAATTAGAAAGGATGACAAAGGCTGTTGGTGAGTGACAGCTGAGGGATTGTTGTTCCCATGAGAGAGTGCAGATGGAGAGGTCCACATGAGCATCTTTTGGCAGTTCTAAGGATGCCTCTTGATATAAACAGAAGAGTGCCCAAGCCTGCAGAGGCCGGTTCTGGTCTCGGCTGCTTCACCTTTAATCAGTTGGGTGAAACACTGGCACTCTCTGGATCTCAGTTCAGATTTGTCTAGAATGAAGTACCTGGGCTTGTCATTTGTGTCTTTTTGTGCTTGCTGACTTTAAAGAAGTATGTAGCAACACCTTAGTGTGTGAACAGAGTGAGAAAAGATATATTGCCATGACTTAAGCAGTATGGTTCTCAACCTGTGGGTCTTGACCCCTTTGAAGGGCAAATGACCCTTCCCCAGGGGTCACCTATGACATCAGGAATTGCAAATATTTGCATTACCATTCATAATAGTAGTAAAATTGTTCTTATGAAGTAACAACATAATTTTATGGTTGGGGATTACTACAACATGAGGAACTGTACTGAAGGATCTCAGCATTAGGAAGGCTGAGAACCACTGGACTTGTTTGACTGTTGTGCTGTGTTATAACAGTGAGTTATAACTGTTATAACTGTGTTATAACTGAGTTATAACAGTGAGGCTTAAATCATGTGATGCTTTCCTCCTTATTCCATGATGGGAGCGTAGGCTCCTCTGCTGTGGCAGCAGGAACTGGGTTCAGTTCCCAGCATTCACCTCTTCCTTCCCCTTCTTGTACCCTGTAGAAGGACTTGATGCTTTTGCTGGAAACCGGCAACGAAATAGTATTCTAATACAGAGGCCTTAATATATGGATACATAGGTGGCAGGTACTAAAACCACATCTCCAGCTTTAGGCTATGATCCAGCTAAGTGCGCTTGGCTTCATCATCTTTGAAAAGTTTCCTTTGTTTCAACACTGCGGAACACTGATGTCATTCACGCACTTCTAAAGGCAATCCTAACAGAAGCCCTTCATGAGTATGCGTTGAGTGTGCTCTCTGGAATGCAGATGTGAGGAACAGATGAAGTCTTGTTCCCAGGCTCTCTCAGACAGGTCGGTCTCACTCTCTCTTTCCCCAGAAGGTCTGAGGCAGATAGCACCTTTGTCTTCTGGGAGGGAAGAAAGAGACTTTCAGAACCTTTCCCAAGACACGGATGCATCACACAGTTTTTGAGTTATACAAGGTCCTCTCCATATTGGATGAAATATTGAAGTTGTCAAGTCCTCCCCATGTTGGAGAGAGTGGTATCATGGGGCTATTGGTTTTCAAAGCTTTCAGACTGGATTACGTTGTTGTGTTGCTGAGTCTTTGCAAGCTGCTCAGTCAGGACTTAGTGTGTCCTCAGGATCCTGGCGCTGGGAAGTGTCCAAAGAGCTTGCTCGGTTGGGGGCAGAAATCTGCTGACCTGACATGCTCCTCTTGGATTTTGGCTTCCCTTTGAAAGCACATGCTGCTCATGCCGGGAGTCACCAAACTGCCGGGTGAATGTCATTTCTGCTTGTCACTGTAGAGCTGAGGCAGCAGCAGTGTCTTCTAGAAGGGAAATTGTATCCATTTATGAAACCTAAAAAGACAACAGTAGCATACATATACCCTCCATAGTGATAAATGCAGTGCATGTAACACAGGAAGTTGAATATACATTTAGGAGTGAGTAAGGGTGTAGTTCAGCTCCAAGTTTAAGTCAATTCTAAAGGATCCTCTACCGTTTCAGGTAGGTAACAGGGTTCTTTAACCTTATTTGTTTATTGCCAGCTGGTCTTCCTGTATGGCTCAGGCTGGCCTGGGGATCACATGGCTCTACCTGCCTGTGCCTGCTGAGTGCTAGGATCCCAGGGGTGAGCTTCCATGTCCTGGCATGCAACCTTTGCTTTAAAAATCCAAAAGACTTTAAAAACTGAGGATACATATTTTTTCTTCATCTTTTCTTTTCCTTAGGGTCACACTTCTTTCTTTGGGAGGGTGGGAGGTTTGGGATAAGTCAGGGTCTCATGGAGCCCATGATGGCCTTAAATTCTCTCTGTAGCCAAGGACTGACCCCCTAGTGCTCCAGCTTCCACATCCCAAGGACTGAGGTTACAGCTGTGCACCACCACACCTTTATTTTAACTCTTTATTGGCTAGTGAGCTTAAGGACTTTTTAAAAATTAATTTTAAGTGTGGGTACACATGCCTAAGGAGGCCAGAGGCATCGCATCTCTGGAGTAGGACTCAAGGTGGTTGTGAGCTGTCTGATACGGGTGTTTAGAACTGAACCATGTCCTCTGAAAGTACAGTACATGTTGTTAGCCACTCGACCACCTCTCCAGCCCTGTCTGGTAACCTTTAGGCAAATACTCTGCCTCTGATCAACCCGAGCCCTTCAGCTGCTGACTTTCTGAGAATTTACTCACATTGAAACAGTATTTTTATTCAGCTCTGGGAAGGAAATACTTTACCTATGAACAGGGACCTCTCATGCGCTCAGTGTCAGGACTCATGTTCGTTTGCCAGTCTTTTCTTGGAAACTGGGTCAGTGTCAAGCTAAATATCTTTATTGTTTCCATGATGCTGTTCCTTTTGAAAGCTTGGGTGTGATGCTCAGGCCTGTACTCCCAACTGTCAGGAGGCTGAAGAAGCAGGCGGTCTACCATGAGTTTAAGTCCAGCCTAGGCTACATGGGTTCCAGCTCAGCATGAGCTAGAGTGAGGCTCTGCTTCAAGGAAAACAATCAAAACCACCCCTCATAACTGGAAATACCATCAGCGTTGGGAGCTCTCAGACAGCTTAATAAAGGAAACCCTTTGGAGCACAGCCCAGACCTTAGGTTCCCTTCTGTGCCTCTGCCTTCACAGAAGTAGCCTTGGTTCTGAGTCGGGTGTTGCCTACTCTCCACACTTCTCTTTCTGACTCCCTTTCTCTTCAGTGCTAGGGATCAGCCCCAGGGCTTTACACACCCTAGTCACAGCTGCACCACCAAGCCCCCTCCTGGCTCCGCTTAGGACATTTTTTTAAAATTCTAAAGAACACATAGGAATAGGTTTTTATGCTTTTGAGTGCTTTGTGCATGGCACTGACTCAGGGTGTGTGTCTTCTGAAGTCTGCTTTTATTGACACCATGCCTTGAAAGTCATCCACTTTAATACCTCTAACTCTAGTTTGCTAATTTTAGCAGCTATATAGTATTCCATCTTATGGTTATGATTCCATCCTGGACAATCATATTATTTATAATTTTTCATTATTTCACATGGCACAAATAGTCCATACCGTGCATGTGTGTAGAGGCTTCTCTTAAGACAGCCCTTTAAAGGCTTTGTGACTTTCTATAATAATAAATCCCCACTGAAGTGGGCTGTTCCACGCATGTCCACGTGGTCCCGTTACAGAGAATGAAACCACTTCAAGAAAGCACGCCTGCCTCTTCCAAGAATACCACATTCTCTCCTCATCTGCTCTTTTCTATCTCATTAAAAACATTGCTCTGAATTTATTCTGGTATCCTCCACCATTAAACTTGTTTCTTGACCAATGAGAAATTGGTTCTTTGCTTCCTGCTGCCTTCTTTAAAAAATATATAATTAGATTATTTTCCGTGGAAGAGGAGCAGGAAGATTATATGAAACAGGATCAGAGAGTTTGCTGTGAGACTGTGTCTTCTAGTAATATCAGAAGTTACACCCATAAAGTCTCGCCAATACGACTGCTCAAACATGAGCTGAACAATAGGCATAACAGAGTAGACATGGAAAACTCTGAGTCCTCAACCCTAGCCAAAGAACTAGAGGCAACCAGGGAATGCTGGACTAGACTGAGAATTAGTCTCCTCCAGAGATGTGCACACCAGGTAGCTATCTGTGGAAGGCAGCACAGAAACCATTAGATGTAAAACTACTATGTCAGCTGTCTTGAAACTCCACAGATAGCTAACATGCTTTTTGTTTGGAAATTTTATTAAGAAATTGATTTGATACTGTTGGTAACATGTGGAATCATCTTTGATGTTGGTTCATTGATGTTATCTATAATAATCTTGCTCTGATCACTTATTCTATTAGTATGTCTGTAAATTATCTAAATGGGCGTTCTATTTAAATGGGTTTTTTTGGTGGTTATAGTAAAAAAATATTAATAAATCCGAGCACAGGGTTTCTGTCCACTTTTGACCATTTATGTTCCCGGATGAAACACACACACAGTCTTTATATTTTAATATGCCTTAAGCAGCATTTTAGCTGGGCCACTGCCTAACCTCCATGCTGTTAGAATCCACTTTCCTACCAATAACTCCAAGTGACTACTTACTAATTTCTGTGTTCCATCTTGCCTGCTCTTCACCCCATCGGGCAGCCCTCTTGGCCATGTTCTCTTGACTCAGCGGCCATGGCAGCTCTCCTTCTCCCTCCTACGTGTTGTTCTTCTTCCATGATGGTCTCTTCTCTTCTCTCTCCCCCTCTCTCCTGCACCTCTTCTCTATCCCATGGCTGCTTCTCCTCTTCCTTCCTCATAGTCTCTAGCCCAGGAAACCTAAACCCCTCCTATATCTCTTCTCCCCAACTATTGGCTTCTGGCATCTTTATTCACCAATCAGAATTAACTGGGTTAATTAACTGAGGATCCCTCAGGCTTTGTGCAGACTCCAGATCTTGGAGGCCAGCACTTTGCATTACAATATACAGTAAAAGACAAAACTTCAACTGGTGGTTGTTGTTTTTTTCCTAAACAAATAATAGCAGTTTCCTACTAAACATTATATATTTACTGTATGTTGGCATGCTTGTCTCCCACCAAAATTTATATTGAGACCTTGTTACCAGTGTGAAAGGTTTGAGAGGCAGGGAAGGAAAGCCTGCTGCCCCTCTGTCACGTGAAGATATGTAGAAGGAGCCATCAAGTGAAGGCCCCTCACTAGACTTTGAGTTTGATGGCTCTGTTTTCCACTGGGCTAGAAAAACCTTTAGAAGGAAGAGGCTGAAGCAAAAGAGCAGGTGGATTCTTGGATTATTCTCTATTTTAAAGAAAATGTATTGCATCTAGCTATTGTTATTGGAGGCTGGCCTTGTATGGAGCTCTGTGCAGGAAGAATTCCGCATCAAACGTAGGGTTGTTTTGAAGTGTGTATTGATCTTCATGTTTGTTGGAAAAACTAATTCCAAGGATGCACACATTCAGGCTACATTCATTAGCTGGCTTTGTGCACAGTCCTGAAGACTTTTGCTGAGGTTGTTGGTAATAGCTATGTCTACACTATATGACATGACCCATAAGTCCTTTTCCTCTTACATTTCTGGTGTTGATGTTGTGATGCTCTGCCCACTGCAGACAGATTGCAGAGGGCCCACACTCATATCCTTTGATTTCCCAGTGTGCTTCTATACTTAGAAATCTCCAGATGGGAGGTAAAGATAATGTCTTCCTCAGCCATTTAGTGGAAGTTAATTGGAAAATTGGCTGGGTGCGTTTGACTTTGACTGGGTGGAGTCTTGGCTGTTTTGATAATTTTCTTATACTATGAGGAGGACACGTGTCTTAGTTGTTTTCATTTTGATCACTCTATCTGTATTTCTGCCCCCATTGCCACTACTTATAATCTTTCCTTAGGATTTTTTTCTTAATGAATATTGTTTATTTTAATAATACTTTCAAATAATCTGCTTTTGGGTTTTACAGAACCTCTGTGTAGCCTTTAAAAACATAATTTTGTTGATTTTTCCATCACCTCTCTTGTTCTTTGTTATTTTCTTGTTCTAGACACTTGATATTTTAGTTTTTAGTATTTATTTTTATAATTTTAGCATTTATAGATATAGCTTCTTTCCAAAAGTCGCCTTTGTTTTCTGACTACCGATCTTGAATTTTGTAGTCTTGGTCACCATCATTGCTAGCAGGAGGAGCAGGGTTCTCAGACAGGGTTTTCCTGTCTTGCCCAGATAGGCCTAAAACCTGCAGTCCTCATGTCTGTAGGCCAGAGCCAAGGCCTTCATATCTGTTGTTGGAGGCTGACCTTGTATGGAGCGCCATGCAGGAAGAATCCTACATCAAGCAATATGATTGTTTTGAAGTGATAATTTTCATGTTTTCTGGAGTAAAACTAAATTCCAAAGATGCTTGCACGCATGCATACACAGGTACACATGCATGCATGAACATACATGTTTACACTATAAATATTTTTTAATTAAAAAATGAAATAGATGAAATCATCTTTCCCCCCAGTGCTGGGGATGAACCCATGAAGCTCAACACGCTAGGCAAGCACTCTACCTCCAGCCCCGGGGCTCTTTCTTAGCATTGTCATTTAAATCAAAGGATTTTCTAAGCTCTAGGTTTTGAACTGCATGTGGTTTGAGGGAAACACACACACACACACACACACATATTGGAGGAGTATGGAGATGGGGTGAGCATGCAAAGGCCAGGGGAGGATATTGTGTGTCTTTCCCTGTCACTTTCCATCCTGGGTTTTGAGATAGGATCTCTCACTGAACTTGAAGCTCACTGCTTCAGCTAGATAGACTTGACAGAGAACTTCCAGGATCTTCCTGTTTCTACCCCGCAGTGCTGGGTTACAGGTGTGCATAGAATATCTGATTCCTACATGGATGCTAGAGATTGCTTTTATAGCAAGTGATTACCACTAGACCTCTTCCTAAGCCTCTGGAGTGTATTTTTAGTTTTTGAAACATGTGATTTCATTATTCATTTTATCATAGCTGTCTTTTCTAATTTAAGTTCTTTATGTTTAATGACTATGGATCAGTTTTATGAAGTTTGTTATATTGTTATATTGCCTAGCATGTCAGCATACATGTCTAACACATGGTCAATATTTTGAAGTTATGTTCTAGACATTATAAAGTTGCAATTGATATTTCTTCCTGACAGATTGTCCCTTTCATTATTATGTGTCAGTGCTCTTGATGACTTCCAACTTTATTAGGCAATATTGTAGGAGCATGTGCTATTCATGGGTCTAGACCCAAATATACACAGTAAGCAGGAGCAGCATCATGACCTACATTCTCCAACTTAATACAAAGTCTCAGTCTGTATTTGGTTTTAAGGAGCTGTGCATTCTTCATGACTCCTTCCTTCAGTGCTGAGAGCTCAGCTTTCCTTCTGTGACGGCCCTCCCGAGAGCACATGAGCTTACTCTAATGACCAGGACACGTTAGGCAAGCCCACACTGAGCAACAGTATCCAAAGTAACAGGCTAGTGGTCTGCATAAATGGAACACTACCCTGTCTTCAGAAGGGACAGGACTAGATCAGTGAGAACCTAAGCGAGTGGGATTGATGGGTTCCCAGGAGATGATTGCACTTCCATCTACTCTAATAGTTAAGCAATGACTGTAGCAGAAGGAGCACAGCTATGTATTCATGGCGCTGTGTGCTATGCTACCACTGAGCTAGGCTCAGAGAGGCTGCCTGGGCCCTGCCAAACAGTGCAGAGGGAAGGAGGAGACACTGAGCAACCCCTGAATGGATAAAAGAAGTTTCAAAGTAAGAAGCCGTGTCAATAGTTCATATTTTGCTTTATTTACTTATTCATTTATTTATTGATTGATTCTTATTTTGTGAGGCCAGGAGGGGGAAGTCATGTCTCCGCATGGCTGTGGAGGTCAGAGAATAATTTGGCAAGAGTCAGATCTCTTCTGACATCACACTGTAATCCAGCATTGTGGGAAAGAGACAAGCAGATTTTGGAAGTTCTCTGTCAAGTCTGTCCAGCCCCAGCAGTGAGCTTTAAGTTCAGTGAGACCAACTCAGGTCATCAGGCTTGGTGGAGCATCCCATGAACTCAGGTCATCAGGCTTGGTGGAGCACCCCTACCCAGCTCTGCTTCATTTGCTGCATAGTATAGAGACACAGAATGAGTGGTCACTGCTTGGGGAATGTTGCTGTAGACAGGAAGGAACTTCTACAGCATACTGTATCTTCCATGTTCCCACATTGCTGAGGACTTTCCTCTAGACTTGGTTGAGTTATAATCTAAGTGCAATAAAAATATATCATCTTAGCTGTACAATTCAATGTGTTTTATTTTGTTGTTAATTACCAGCCAGATCAAGATGTCTGAAATGTTCCTATTATTCCAGAAACTTCTCCTGTACCTCTTTTTCTAGTCAGTCCTGCCTGTACCCCAGGGGTATTCTGATATCTGTCTCTAGATAATTTTGTCTACATTGATACTTTATATAAAGTGTGTACAACCACATACCATGTCATAGCAGGTCATGCATGTCATGCCTGCTTAGAAATATAGTTTTAGGTGGTTTTGTCATGGGATTGACATCATTACCTGCATGTAAGCCTGGGTGGTGTGGCCTGCACACACTGAGATCATACTCTGTGTAGTCATTTGCCGTGAGCCGTTGTATAGCACATGAATAGATGAGCAGATTCTTCCTCGAACTTTTTGACAGTCATCAATGTGTGTTATTATAGGTTTTTTAAATTTCTGGGTTGGATTCCACTGGAAAAGCCATCGTAGCATTTGCTTGCTTGTTTTCCAATCTTCTTTCTGGTTTGTTTTTGTTTTTGTTTCTTTGTTTTGGCTTATACAAAGTTGCTATGGATAGTGTTCATATTTTTATTTATCTATTTATTTTAGTAGACCTAAAGCTCTATTTCTCTTAGGTAGAAACAAAGGAATGTGAATGTCTGAATTTATCAGAAACTGTTGAATTTATTGGAAATGCTAAATTTATCAGAAACAATTGGCACTGAGCGTCTGTGTAATTTATTTCTGTAATTCTTATTGTTTTAGATTTGCATTTATTTGATGAGTTAAAGGCATCGAGTGTCTGTCAAGCATCTTGTCCATTGTCTAGAATATTGATGTTATAAGTTATCTGACAGTCTAGATTCCTCTCTCTCTTTCTCTCTCTCTCTCTCTCTCTCTCTCCTGCTGTTTCTCCTCTTTCTCCTCTCCTCTCTTTTCTCTCCCCTCCCTCTGTGTCTGTGTCTTCTATGGCTATGTCTGTCATCTCTCTGTCTCTGTCTCACTCTACTTGTCTATTTGTCTCTTGCTCTATCTCAGTGTCTGTCTGGATGTCTGCAGAGAGTGCATTTTTCATGGCTTGTTCTTTTCACTATTTAGAAACAGCTTTCAGTGTGTGGACGCTTTCAGGTTTGATGGCATCATCTGTAACTTGCCCCTCTGTCTTCTGTGTCCTGTCTGAGGACTCTTCCCATTGCAGAGCATGACTGTATTATCCAGTGTTCCTCCTAGAAGGTTTACAGCTTTATTGCTCCTTTCAGGACTCTGAGCTATCTTTGACTTTTGTGTGCTATAAGATAATAGGTGATCAAAAAAAAAAAAAGGAAAAGAAAGAAAAATAAATAAATAAATAAATAAAAGAGCCGGGCGTGGTGGTGCATGCCTTTAATCCCAGCACTTGGGAGAAGCAGAGGCAGGTGGATTTCTGAGTTCGAGGCTGGTCTACAAAGTGAGTTCCAGGACAGCCAGGGCTATACAGAGAAACCCTGTCTCGAAAAACAAAAAAACAAAACAAACAAACAAAAAAAAATAGGTGAGAGTTCATTTTATCCACATATGGCTGTCTGTTTTCTTGGCTATATTTTA
Source organism: Mus caroli (assembly GCF_978045245.1). Lineage (NCBI taxonomy): Eukaryota > Metazoa > Chordata > Mammalia > Rodentia > Muridae > Mus > Mus caroli. The sequence goes on along the minus strand of NW_028227266.1, from coordinate 59,241,116 downwards.
TTGAAAAGACCTATTTCCCTATGAAAATGAACTGTCATGTTTATAAAAATAAGTGCTAATTAAAATGAGCTTCTCTGGAATTGCTCTCTCTTCCACTTGCTGGTCTACCCCTGCACTCAAAGCATTTCCCCATAGACTCATCATGCTTTATGATATTGTGACATTTGCAGCATATTTTCTTTGAATAACTTTCCTTTTTTTTTCTGAATTTTTTATTAGATATTTTCTTCATTTACATTTCAAATGCTATCCAGGAAGTTCCCTATACCTTCCCCACAACTTGCTCCCCTACCCACCTACTCCCACTTCTTGGCCCTGCTGTTCCCCAGTACTGGGACATATAAATTTTGCAAGACCAATGATGGCCGCCTAGGCCATCTTCTATAACTTTCCTTTTAGGCCATAAGAATGTTGTGTAAAGAAGATGGTAACTAATCCACAAGTCCTCCTTCAGTCGCCACTCAAACTTCTCTGTGGTCAGCCACCCCATCACAGGTCCACCATCTTTCTTTTTTCCAGGTGCTATGCAGATTTGAAGGTAATCGTAATTTTTATTAACACACCTATGAGAACATTTTGCATCTGCATTTTCATAAAGAAATTTTCTTTTACTAAAGCCTTCAGAATATAGTGCAGCCCATCTCATCACATTGCTTACATCTTAATCTTTCTTTATAACTTCTGTCATTGTAGTTCTCCCAGGTGCATCTCTGCACTCTTATTGCTTCTCTGGTTATACCTTGAAATTAACTCTTTAAAACGCAAACTTGTATTTAATTTGATTTTCAGTCTTAGCTATCGAGTTCTCAGTAATTGCCTTTTACTTTCCACAAACTTCCCAGCTCCTTCACTCCTGGTGCCATGTTTTCCTCATGTCTCCTGTAAGCTCTAAGTGTAGACGTCTGTCCGCAGCCGGAATTGAGTTAATTCTCTCTGCCCCGCCTTAGCACCTTGGTGTTTCTGCCCTGTCTTCCTATGGTAATTGTTTTCTGTAGGAGTTGGTGGTTTGCGATAATCAGACACAGGGAAACTTGAGTGACTCTGGGTCTTTCTGACAGCTTAGCTAGGAGGCTTAGAGGTCTGCACATCAGGCAACACTTCTGCCAGTTTTTGTTTGTTTGTTTGTTTGTTTGTTTTTTAGACCTGTCTTGTGATGTAAGTTTCAGGTACACATTCAAATACAGGAAGGCCATTGATTGTGAGATGGAGGTACTGAGTCGTTTTCCTCATAGCAGTTAAAGCAGGGCTTCTAGAGGGTTAAGGGGGAGCTCCCTAGTTGGCATCAGCACCCACTTTCTAGTCCTCCTTCCTGGGTGAGATTACAGAAAAGCAGGGTACAGCTAGATTGATTGATGTCAATTGCCATAGAAAGGGTAGGGGACAGGAAATGCAGCTAAGACTATTAATGCCTTTGAGAAGCATGAGCTGATGCTGCCTGGGCTTTCTGGCATTTTGATAAATGTATGGTTAAAATGGTGTAGGATGGCTTAGGAGTCACAGCCCTTGGGTAACACATGTGTGTCTGTTGAAAACTGAAGGCTATAGCAGGTAACTTGGAATTAATTTAGTCTTTTAATGAAAAGGAATACTGTTTTCTTTTCTCTTTTTTCTGTTCTCAAACATGCTCAATACATCCATTTATAACTTTTCAAACTGAAATAATTTCTGCTAAGTATATTGTATCCTGACTTTTAAAAAAATAATAGAAACAAGAATAAAGATGGTTTTCTTTCAGTCTTCTTGGTCCTGTTTGCTGCATTGCCACACCCTGTGTCTTCACCTTGCTTCCTCCTTATTTCTCTGTAAGAAGAGTCACTAAGAATAGCCTGAGTAATAGACATTCCATTCAGGCAGATTGATGAGTCATGAGTAATAGATGCTCTATACAGGAAGATTGCTGAGTCATGAGTAATAGACATTCCATACAGGCAGATTGCTGAGTCATGAGTAATGGACGTTCTATACAGGCAGATTGCTGAGTCATGAGTAATAGACATTCCATACAGGAAGATTGCTAAGTCATTCAATTCACTTACAAAGTTAGGGAATATGGAGAACACTGTTGAGCAGATGAGATGAGTTCTTCATCTGCAAAGTCATTATTTTTTAGAAAAATAAGGATTTCTAATCCTTTCATCAGTCTCAAAGTTCATAATTTCATTCAGCTCTATTTTTGATACATATTCTTATTTTTTATTAGATACTTTCTTTTTTTCTTTTTCTTTCTTTCTTTCCTTCTTTCTTTCTTTCTTTTTTTTTCTTTTCTTTTCTTTTTTTTTTTTTTTTTTTTTGGTTATTTTAGAGACAGGGTTTCCCTGGATAGCCCTGGCTGTCCTGGAACTCACTTTGTAGACCAGGCTGGCCTCAAACTCAGAAATCTGCCTGTCTCTGCCTCCCAAGTGCTGGGATTAAAGGCGTGTGCCACCACTGCCTGGCTAGATATTTTCTTTATTTACATTTTAAATGTTATCCTCTTTCCTAGTTTCCCCTCTGAAAATTCCCTATCCCCTCCTCCCTCCCCCTGCACCCCAACCTACCCACTCCCATTCCTGGCCCTGGTATTCCCCTATACTGGGGCATAGAATCTTCACAGGACCTAGGGCCACTCCTCCTATTGATGACCAACTAGGCCATCCTCTGCTACATATGCAACTAGAGCCTCAAGTCCCACCAAGTGTTTTCTTTGATTGGTGGTTTAGTCCCAAGGAGCTCTGGGGGTACTGGTTAGTCCATCTTGTTGTTCTTCCTATGGGGCTGCAAACCCCTTCAGCTTCTTGGGTCCTTTCTCTCACTCCTTCATTGTGGACTTTGTGCTCAGTCCAATGGATGGCTGTGAGCATCCACTTCTGTATTTGTCAGGCACTGGCAGAGCCTCTCAGGAGACAGCTATTTCAGGCTCCTGTCAGCAAGCTCTTGTTGGCATCTGCCATAGTATCTGGGTTTGGTGAAAACTATATTGAATGCCTTAAATCATACTTCAGAAGTCTGTTGAATATGATTTCCAGCATGTTTTAAGTACAATAAATATAAGGTGGTGAGCAGATTAATAATATGACCTGTAAATATTTCTGTAGGTATCAATATTTTCTTTTCATGCTTATGTATATTAATATTCTAGCTGTGATATAATAGTGCTCTGCCTGTGAAATAGTTACATCCAGAAAAGATGTGCTACGACTGTTGAGTCCTTGACAATACAATTAACATGTTGTCTTTTCCTTAAAGGGAAAAGGCTTGAGCATCCTTATAGAATTTCAACCCCTATTTCTCCTTCCTCTTTCATTCTAAAATGCTTAAATCATAGCTTGGTTCCAAGCAGTTGGATGGATGGGTCCTACCACCAGAAGAACTTATTGATAAAACACAGCTTAAAGCCTCAGCGTAGTCTTGGTCTGGGTTCCGAAGGTGAAGGCAGGATATTTACTGACAGCCACCCGAGGGAATCCAATACCGAATGTCAGCCCTGAAATCATAGACATACAAGTAACGTTATAGCAGCTGAACCAGTTGTATTTATATATTTAAGAATATATGTATGTAACAGTAGTTAAAGAAAAAGAAGCTATGAATTTGAGAAGGATCCATGATAATGCTTGGGGTGAGGAAAAGGAAGGGGGAAATGATGCAGTGACATTTAAGTTTCAATACTTAACAACTTACAAGATCTGAAAAAGAAGATTAAAATGTTTTTAAAAAGATTTATTTTAAAAAAGAGGGGCTGGCGAGATGGCTCAGCAGTTAAGAGCACTGATTATTCTTCTGAAGGTCCTGAGTTCAAATTCCAGCAAGCACATGGTGGCTCACAACAGTCGGTAATGAGATCCAACACCCTCTTCTGGTGTGTCTGAAGACAGCTACAGTGTACTTATATGTAATAATAATAAAAAAAGAGAAACACAGGTTTTAAGAGGCTGGAGAGAGTGCTTTGGTTAGGAGCACTGGCTGCTTTGCTAGAGGACTCAGTTTTCAGCACCCAGCTGGATACTCATTACTGGCTGTAACTCTAGTTCTGGGGATGCATTGCTTTTTTTCTGGCCTTCAGAGGCAAGAGGCATGCCCCTGCTCTGTGGACGTACAGGAAGGCAAAACACTCAAACACAAGAGTGAGACTGCAGTAACTCTCAGGAGCTGCATGGCGCCTCCAGCCCCAGTGGGTACCAGAGTGCTTGTGCCCAGGTAGATCCAGGAAGAGTCTGGGCTCAGAGAGTGGAGAGAGGGCGTTCAGGTCAGCTCTGACTTTTGTTTCTGGAGAGGTAAGAAAGCAGCAGCCATTTCCGGTGGGAAAGAAGATCCTATGAAGCCTGCACTCCTCCTTAATTGTGGGAAAGTCAGAGAGAGGTGGCGGAAGAGATAATGGTAGAAGTTTGCCAACTTACACAGCCCGTTACTCATGGCGGTGGGGGAGAGATTGGTCTGCTGTCCTGTTTTCTACACTTTTACTTCTACCATGGAAAGATGTAGAAACTACTGCTTCACCTTTATGGATCAGTGTTTCCAGAGAGGCCTGGGGAATGACAGTTACTACAGAAGGAAGACACTGTACTGGAAATGAAATGGTTTTATATGGGAAGTGGCAGAGTGCTTGAAGTCTGGCATGTCCTGTCCCAGCCTCTGGGGCTATATAGCCATCCTGCCAGCCCACCCTCCACCCTGACGGCCCACCCTCTACCCTGATGGTCCACCCTTCACCCTGACAGCCCACCCTTCTTCTGACAGCCCACCATCTGCCCTGTTAACCCATCCTCCACCTGACAGCTCACCCTCCACCCTGACAGCCCACCCTCCACCCAGACAGCCCACCCTCTACCCTGTTAACCCACCCTCCACCTTGACAGCCCACCCTCTATCTGATAGCCCCCTCCACTTGATAGTCCACCCTCCACCTGACAGCCTACCCTCTACTCTGTTAACCCACCCTCCACCTGACAGCCCACCCTCCAATATGCCAGCCCACCCTTGTGCTGCACCTGCGGCAGCCTCAAGTGCTGTCTTTTCTACATTAAGTCAGATTACTCTACTTCCTTAGCAGAGGCTAGTCCTCTACTATGTCAGTTCTTTTGGAAGGCTTTTTTATTGTTTTTGTTTTGGGGGTTTGTTGTTGTTGTTATGCCTAATGAAATTGAGTGTGTTTATTATGTTTTTTTCCCCAGTCATCCGAGCCTAAATCTTTCAGTATTGGCTAAGAGCAACATTTAAAAATACTGCAGGAACATTTTTTAGCATATGTTAAAGTATACAGTGTAAACTTTTAGTCCGTGCCTAGATTAGTAGCTGACCTTATAGTGCTTTTAGTTTGGCAGTGGTTGTCCCTGTATTGTGTCCTTGTAACTGAGTGATCTATTTCCAACAGTTTGAGAATAATGAGGTAAATGGCCTTGAAATTTGCCCCATTGTTTGAAAAGCTTTTGAGTGTGTCCTTTTGAAAAGTGACTTTGAGCAAGCCTGGATCACACTGCCTGTGCTGTGTAAATGCTGAAGTAGCATCCTGGCATCCTTCCCGAGAGAGAGCACGAAGGAAGCTAGCCGCAGTGATCCCTGCTTCCTCCACCGCTTTGTACCTTGCTAGTGCTGGTGCAGCTTGCTCTGCGGATGTGCTGACACCCTCCCACTCGCCTGCTCTGCAGCAGCAAAGAATGGCTCTCCGAGTCCAGAGGAGATGAAGGGTGTAGCGGGAGGGGGAGAGACATGAATATCTTCCAGCAGCTGAACAAGAAGGCATTTTAATACAATATTTTTTTCTTTCAACTGATAAATTTTTGCTTTCTGTTATTTTCTAGAGAGATGTGGATAATTTGCCCTGCCTCCAACGCCTCTTCCTCAGCTTCAACAATATAACTAGGTAGGTGGCAACTCCCAGCTCATTAATAGATAACTTGTCTGTGTGGGCTCTAATGCTCTGAGATTGTCAATGCAGGGGAGAGGTTTACTGTCCTGAAAGATTTTACATTTGAAAATGGGGGACCGCCCATGACAAAGTTCTTTGTTGGGAAAAGGAAGCTCTTGTGTTTTCTGCCTCTGTTGCTAAAGATGATGCAGTTAGCAGAGTAGGCCTTTCTTTAGTTCTGCTGGTGGGCTGCATGGAGCTGTCAGTGTGGATTTGCTGTCCTTTGTTTGACAGCCACTGCCTTAGTTAGTTGAATTAGTTTCTTTCATAAATTATCGTCTGCGATTTGTACCGCCACTGAGCAGTTTTGATAAAGCAGGCTATATTTGTCACTGAGCTGCATGGGAATTAGGCCGTGCCTGCCTTCTAAGTGAGTTTCTGCTTAGAACGCGTGCTGCTGAGAAGGTCATGAGAATACACAAATGCACACATTTAGCTTGCCGTCCTTATAGCATGATGTGTTGCCCAGTGTTAGTGTGGGAGGCTAGCGAATGAAGTGGAGGCAGAGGCCAGCCCTCAGTGCCAGTAGTCCTTCCCTACTGGCTTTCTATCTCCTTCCCTCTGCCTCTGTCTGAACTTGGCTTCCCCTCTGTTCTTTGGTTTCTCTTCAAGGCTGATCTCTGGACTTGCATGTGTGTAGGATACCTATTAAGTTTAAAAGCACATCTCTTCCTGGACCTGGTCCTGAGGACCAGAAACTATGGGGTTCTGTGCATCTTTCTGGTCACATCCTTTCTCTTCCTGGCTCATACCTAAGTTTAACCCCACTTTCCTATCCTCTATCTCTAAAAGAAAACAGTTACCTCAATGGTGAACATTTTAGAGAGACTGGATTTCAGAGGAAATGCCCTTCAATCCTCCCTTTTCTCCTCCATAGAGAGGCATGGAAGTTTTCTGTAGGACTTTCGGTGTTCTCCCAGCCTGCACCATGCTTCTCTAACTGCCCTGCTGTCACGTGTGTGCTTGTATGTGTGTACGGGTGCGTGTGCCTGTGCATGTGTGTGCGTGTGTGTGTGTGTGTGTGTGTGTGTAAGGGGGATGTGGCCCTTTTTGTTAACATTGGTTTTCTTTAGGAGATTTCTACCTAATGACTGACAAAGCTCTAGAGAGAATACTCACTGTTTAAGCTGCTGCAAACCCTTTGATTTCCCTAGTCCAAGGTGAACTTGTTCATGTGAGCAATTGAAGAGACATATATTTGCTTATATATAGATTATGTTGCTCCCTGGCCCCAGGACACAAGCTCTCTGAACTCCTAAACTTTGAGCTTATAAGGAGTTTGGTTTGGTTGCTTATATACTAGAGAGCTTTCTTTCAAAGTCTGGAAGGGAGGGTCACCCAGCCTGCAAAATATGATTGGTGGGATTTCTTTTCCTTGAAAACAAACAAACAAACAAACAAACAAACAAACAAAGGAAGCATGATTTCCTAAGAAACTGAGGAATAAGTGAGACAACACTTCAAGGTCTATCTATCCACTCCCCACCCCCACCCTTAACTGCTTTCCATCTGTGTATTTCTCCACAGGCTGCTGAGCTTTAGAGTTTCTTTAGTGTTTCCACCTGATATGTGACCCAGAGGTTTTGTATCATGAACGCATTAGGTTTGGGGAAGGAAAAAATAGCCTTAAAACATTTGTGTGAACTTTACTTAAGACAGGAGTATGTCCGTTAGCTGTGCTGCTGGCCACTAGACACTACTTCAGTGACAACTCTGCATCTTCTAGACTCATGTTCTGGTTAATAGAGCTGCCAGGTTTTCCAGTCCTGTGTTCCTGGATAGCTGAGGTCACAGAGAGAAACAACAAAGGGAAGGCCATTTTATAGGAGCTTCTGGTCCTCTCTGTGGAGATGTAAACTGCATCTGGCAAATGAAGAGAGCCAGTCTATGGCCATTTAGAGGGGAAAACCTATTGACCCTTTCTCTCTCTTGTAAGACCTTTTAGGTTTTCGCCAAGTTGTTGGAATATTTTTTAAAAAAATTTCAATTTATCTGTATTTGAAAACATATTTTGAGTAAATAGACTTACATCAAATTCTTCTTTCCCTTTTGTACCCTAACTCCTCTTGGAGAGCCCCCCTTTCAAAACCTGTATGTAATACCTTTTTTAAAATCATATTCTTAAAATGTATAAAATACTGTAACAATGAAAACGAGTATTATAAAAGTTGTTTGATATAAAACAACAATCAACTGAACAGTCTTATGTAGACGTTTGTCTACAGCAATGCAGAAAATACATGTTTTTCTCAATATAAATTTTAAATAACTCCAAATATATTAACTGTATGATATTTTAAAATAATATATCACTATTAGGTTTTTTAATGAACAAAAATAGATAAAGTCTTTTTGTTTGTTTGTTTTGTTTTTAGTAGAGCTTAAACTCTTGGCTTACTGTGGTACAAACACAAAATAAGAACAGTTTTTGGACGTTGGAGTTCATTGTAATAAGGCTGTACTTGAATGTCCCTCACATCACCAAAGGATTTTAACTCTATAGTAGCTAAGTTAAGAGTTGACAGTTCTGCTGCACCAAAGAATGAATTGTAGGCAGGATTTTTGGATACAGATTTCCTGCTATGGTCAAAGCTATTTGACTTGAGTGATTATTGTCATTTCCAGCCCGCAGGGAACAGGTTACATTCATTTAAGAAATGGTGTGTGTATTATCCATGAAGTCATTCATCAACTGTTTCAATGAAGAATGGTTTTGCTTGGAGGGTGGCACAGACATTAGGTAAGGGTAAGATTCTAGTTCATTGACTATGATGATTTTGAAAAGCATTCATCTCAAAATAAGAGTAACTTTAAAAAAAAGAATAGGGGTAAGTTATAAAGTCCTCTTCTTCAAAAATGATACAATAATTACAAATATCAAGCAAAACCTTCAGTCTTACTCTTTGCTGTTCTCTTACAAGCCACCTCCCAAATTAATTGTCTACATTTCTTTTGGCTGTATAAATAATTTTGAACTATGTAAGCTGTTCTGAAAACCATACATAGTATAGTGTAAAAACATCAAATCAACAATCCTACTAATAGAGAGGCTGAGATAGGAGAAGCACAATTCCAAGGCCATTATGTGGCACACAGCAAGACCCTGTCATGTAAAAACAAGCAGAAAGTATAAATGGATTGTACAATATTGGACCTATTTCTCCCATTACCAGATTAGAGAGACCACGGAATGACAGCCGACAAATTTCTAATTCCTCATATTTTTGAATTTCAATCGATTAGGATATGATGGTAGTATTAATTTTCATATTAAGAGATATTAAGGAAAATGATTGTTACTTCCTGTTAATTTTCTTGTTAGAGGTGGAATTATGTTTGTGTGGGTTTGTTGAAAGATTACTTTCTTGCTTCTTCTAGGGTGTAGTTTCACTCCTTGTGTTGGTGTTTTCCATCTATTATCCTTTGTAAGGCTGGATTTGTGGAAAGATATTGTATAGTTTGGTTTTGTCATGGAATATCTTTTTTTCTCTGTCTATGGTGATTGAGAGTTTTGCTGGGTATAGTAGCCTGGGCTGGCATTTGTGTTCTCTTAGGGTCTGTATGACATCTGCCCAGGATCTTCTAGCTCTCATAGTCTCTGGTGAGAAGTCTGGTATAATTCTGATAGGTCTGCCTTTATATGTTACTTGACCTTTTTCCCTTACTGCTTTTAAAATTCTTTGTTTAGTGCATTAGGTGTTTTGATTATTATATAACAGGATGAATTTCTTTTCTTGTCCAGTCTATTTGGAGCTCTGTAGGCTTCTTGTATATTCATGGGCATCTCACTCTTTAGGTTAGGGAAGTTTTCTTCTATAATTTTGTTGAAGATATTTACTGACACAACCAGGGAATCCTTTAAGTTGGGAGTCTTCACTCTCTTCTATATCTATTATCCTTAGGTTTGGTTTTCTCATTGTGTCCTGGATTTCCTGGATGTTTTGGGCTAGGAGCTTCTTGCTTTTTCTTTTTGTTGTTGTTGTTTTCTTTGACTCTTGTGTCAGTGTTTTCTATGGTATCTTCTGCACCTGAGATTCTCTCTTCTATCTCTTGTATTCTGTTGGTGATCCTTGCATCTATGACTCCTGATCTCTTTCCTAGGTTTTCTAACTCTAGGGCTATCTCCCTTTGTGATTTCATTATTGTGTCTAGTTCCATTATTAGATCCTGGATGGTTTTGTTCCTTTCCTTCGCCTGTTTGATTGTGTTTGCCTGTAACTCTTTAAGGGGATTTTTGTGTTTCCTCTATAAGGGCTTCTAGCTGTTTACCTGTGTTCTCCTGTATTTCTTTAAGGGAGTTATTTATGTCCTTCTTAATGTCCTCTATCATTATCATGAGAAGTGATTTTAGATCTTAATCTTGCTTTTCCGGTGTGTTGGGGTATACAGGACTAGCTATGATGGGAGAACTGGGTTCTCATGATGCCAAATAAACTTGGTTTCTCTGTTGCTTATGTTCTTTTTTTTTTTTTTTTTTTAAAGATTTATTTATTTATTATATGTAAGTACACTGTAGCTGTCTTCAGACACTCCAGAAGAGGGCGCCAGATCTTGTTACAGATGGTTGTGAGCCACCATGTGGTTGCTGGGATTTGAACTCTGGACCTTTGGAAGAGCAGTTGGGTGCTCTTACACACTGAGCCATCTCACCAGCCCGCTTATGTTCTTACGCTTGCCTCTCGACAACTGGTTATCTCTAGTGCTACCTGCCCTGGCTATGTCCGACTGGAGCTTACATTTCCTGTGATCCTGGTTGTGTCAGAACTCCTCCAAGTCAAGCTGTCTCTGTGATCCTGTGATTCTGGGACCCTTCCATCCTGAGATCCTGGGTGTGTCCGAGCTCATGGGAGTCAAGCTGCCTTTGGGACCTTGAGATCTGGTGTGACCAAGCTCCTGGGATCCTCTGATCCTGGGTATGTTAGAGCACCTGGGAGTGGAGCTGCCTCTGGGTGTTGTGGGGCTGGCCAGTTGTTGGAATCTTAATGGTCCATCAGCATCAACTCTTATATGCCCTGTGGAAATGCAGAAACTTCCAAAATGAGATTTCATTATGGAATTCAAAGAGCTCCAACATGGGAGAAGTAGTTCCTTATGTTTAATGGTGGGTTCCTTGTGAGCATCGAATAGACCTGTATTGTGTGCTTGCCTGAAGATAGCAGAACAGCCCTGATTTCTGTCAGTAAGCATTAAAGTTACTGTTAGAGAGTGACCCACATATCCCATGTCACTTCTGTCAGTAGACTGTATCCCTCAGAGCATCCATGGCTTCATATGGGAAGGCACAGGTGAAGTTAGTACATTTCAGTGCAGTGTTAGGCTTAGTTATGTGGGACAACAACAGGGGAGCACAGAGGTAAATGCATACCCGCTGCTGAGCAGGAAGAGCCACTTGGCTGAGCTGTTGGTGATGGATAGGCCTTAGGAAAGAGAAGGGCATACTTGACTCAGAGGGCTCAAGCTTCCGGGTCCACACTGTAGGAACCCCTCCCTTTCTCATCTTGCACTAACTCTATGCCCTCACCTAGCCCATAAAGTGTTAGGGGCATCTGCCAAAGTTCATTGCTCATGATCATCCTGAGAGAAACAGCCTGTGATAAATCAGGAGGATTGCTGTATGTATGTACTCTCTAGCTGGGGTCATTCAGTCTTCCAGCCCTTCTAAGCTGCTGTTGCTTTTCAGTGTTGTTCTCTGAGCCTCGTTTTCTTTGTTACTTGTCTAGGGCTGTGACACAATGCCATGACCAATTGTATTGGCTAGTTTTGTGTCAGCTTGACACAGCTGGAGTTATCACAGAGAAAGGAAATGCCTCCATGAGATCCAACTGTAAGGCATTTTCTCAATTAGTGATCAAGGGGGAAAGGCCCCTTGTGGGTGGGACCATATCTGGGCTGGTAGTCTCAGTTCTATAAGAGAGTAGGCTGAGCAGGCCAGGGGAAGCAAGCCAGTAAAGAACATCCCTCCATGGCCTCTGCATCAGCTCCTGCTTCCTGACCTGCTTGAGTTCCAGTCCTGACTTCCTTTGGTGATGAACAGCAGTATGGAAGTGTAAGCTGAATAAACCCTTTCCTCCCCAACTTGCTTCTTGGTCATGATGTTTGTGCAGGAATCGAAACCCTGACTAAGACACCAATGTCACTTAAAAAGAAAATGTTTAAATGGCTTTACAGTGTCAGAACGCTGGAGTCCATGGCAGAGGGAAGAAACAGCTAAGAGCTCACATCTTGGTCCATGACAAACTAGACAGAGTGTGAGCACTACTTTGAATCACGTGAATCTTATGAAACCTCACTGCCTGCTCCCAGTGCCATACCTTCTCAGAAATACAGTACCTCCTGATCCTTCTCAAATAGTTCTGCCTACTGGGGACCACGTATTCAAACATACTAGCCTTGGGGCTAGAGAGATGGCTTAGTAGTTAAGAGCTGGTTGCTCTTTCAGAGGTCCTGAGTTCAATTCCCAGCAACCACGTGGTGGATCACAACCATCTGTAATGGGATCCGAAGTTCTCTTCTGTCATTCAGGCACACATGCAAATTGATCACTCATACGCATACACATAAATAAATTAAAATATCTTTTAAAATTATAAATTAAACATAATTCACCAACTATACAAGCCTCTGGAGGCCTTCTTCATTCAAACCACCAAATGCAATGTGTGTGTCTTTACTAGTAAGCTTTCCTTCTCTTTGGTTTCTTTCCTTTCAAGACACAGTCTGTAGCCCAGGCTAGGAAATGAAGGGCTCTAAGATAGACTTATGTGGTGATTTGAATGAGAATGGCTCCTATAGGCCCATGTATTTGAATACTTAGGGAGTGCCATTAGGAGGTATGGCTTTGTTGGGGTGTATGTGGCCTTGTTGGAGGAAGTGTGTTATTTGGGGTGGGCCTTGGGATTTCAGAAGCTCAAGCCAGGCCCAGTGCCTCTCTCGCTCTTCCTCCTGCCTACCAATCTGCCATTGTAGAAGTCTCAGCTACTACTCCAGCACTATCTCTGTCTGCTTGGTGCCATGCTTCCTGCCATGATGATAATGAACTAAACCTCTGAGTGTAAGCAACCTATGTTAAATTAAATTAAATGCTTCCTTTTATTTATAAAAGTTGCCTTGGTCATGGTGTCTCTTCACAGCAAGAGAAAAATGACTAAGACAACTTATTTGCTCAACACGGGCTTATTTAGAAATTTCTGTGGGTGCAGATGGTAAGTTCAGGAGGGAGGGAGCATATCTATAGTTGGTCTTCGTTTAGGATATACACATACAGTAATGAAACTTGCCTCCTGGGAGTGGAGGAGCCCTGTTGACTTTGGCCATCAGAGCATACCTGAAACCCTGTTCTTCTCTCTTTCCATGTTCAGCTTGAGCTCAGTTCCCAACACTTGCTGTCACTGTTCTCAGCAATCTTCCATGGCTAAGATGATGACTCCTGCAATGGAATGCTGTTTTAATATCAGTAGTGTGAGTGTAGTGGTTTGAAAAGGTACTGACCCCATAGCCTCTTGTGAATGCTCGACCCATAAGTATGACACTACTAGGAGGCATGGCCTTGTTGGAGTAGGTGTGAACTTGTTGGAGGAAGTGTGTCACTGTAGGGGGAGGCTTTGAAATTTCTATGCTCAAGCTATGCCTAGTGTACACATTCTAGAACATTCACTTCTGCTGCCTGCTGATCTGGATGTAGAACTCTCAGTTCCTGCTCTAGCACCATGTCTGTCTGCATGCTGCCATGTTTCCTGCCATGACAATAATAGGCTAATCTTCTGAACTGTATGCCAGCTCCAATTAAATATTTTCCATTATAAGAGGTGCTGTCTGTGGTCATAGTGTTTCCTCACAGGAAAAAATCAAAAAACAAAAAAAACAAAAACCCTAAGGCAGAAGTTGGTATGAAGAGTCAGGTATTGCTGTGATAGGCTTGACCAAGTTTTTTTGTTTTGTTTTGTTTTGTTTTTTTGTTTTTTGTTTTAAATTGGAGGAATGTAGACTTTGGGACTTTGTATTAGGAAAGTAGTTGTACACTTTAAGTGGGGCTTAATGGGCCATCCTAGTAGGATAGAAAGTGGTCCTGAGGGTGATTAGGACTGTGGGAGCTAAACTCTAAAACCGGCACGAGAGGCTTCAGAGGAGAGGAATATTAATATGTAACCTAGAGATCATTCTTGTGATATTTTGGTGAAGAATGTGGTTGCTTTCTTCCCTTATTGGAAGAAAATTCTGCCTGAGGTTCAAGTAATGAGTAAATCTCAAAACAGCCTAGTATTGACTCTGCTGTGTGGTTATTAGTGGTCACTCTTATGCAGATCTCCCATGAAAAGGGGTGAACTGAGCGAGGAAAAATACAAAATGCACAGCTGGAGGAGAAAAGGAGTACCCGGAAGTGGAATGGAGCTGAGTCCTTTGTTCATGGAGATAAATAGATAAAAGAAAATCCTGATGCTATGTAATAAATGCAGCGTTGATCTCAGGGCAAGGTCCTGCCCAGCCAAGATTCCAATTTGTGAAAAGGAATTAAAGAAAAGCTTAGTGGTGGCACATGCCTTAAAACCCAGAATTTGGTAGGCAGAGGCAGCCGATCTCTAAGTTCTAGGCCAGCCTGGTCTACAGAGCAAGCTCCAGGACAACCAAGCTTAGATAATGAAGGAAACCAAAGAGCTGGTGAAGAAGTAATTGAACAAGGCAGGCATGTTCCAGCCCCAGCAAGAAGTAGAACTTGGCAGGTCCAGCCCCATGATTCTGGCTTTAAAGTCAAGGATAGAAGAAAGCAGTTATGGAACTCCCCTCCACAACTAAGGAAAGCCATTGAGGCCAGACACATGGCAAGGGTGTCCCTAAATGGAGGCTTAGAGCAGCCATTGAGTGAAGCTGTAAAGGTGAAGCCTGGATTGCCTTAGAAACCCCAAGATGTTGGAGATGCCAGAGCTGTGGAATACCTGCCAAGAAAAGAAGCTCACGGGAAGTGGAACCAGCCTAAGAGATAGAAGTGTGTTGCTGTCAACAAAGATGACAGGAGTTGAGAGATCTGCTCAACAAAGATGATAAGGAGTTGGAGATCTGCTGAATGTTTTGACATCAGACATAGAGATGCAGAGTTTGGAGTTTGTGCAACTCGATTTCAGTCTTGCTTTGGTCCAGTATTGCCTTATTGTGCTCCTTTCCTACCTTTTGGAACTGTAGTGTATGTCCTATACCGTCATATGTTGGAAGTATGTGATCTGCTTTTTCATTTAGATTTTACAGGGGATTACAGTTAAGAAATTGCATGAATCTCACAGGGGACTTTGAATTTTGAACTTTTAAACACTGTTGAGACCATTACAGCCTATGGGGACTTTTGAAGTTAGACTAAATATATTTTACATTATGTTATGGCTACAAGCTTATGTGGACCAGAGAGTGGAATGTGGTTGTTTAAGAGGAATGGTCCCCATAGACTCTTGTGTTTGAATGCATGGCCCACAGGGAGTGACATTGTTAGGAGGTGTAGCATTGCTGGAGTAGATGTGTCCTTGTTGGAGGAACTGTGTCACCATAAGGCTGGGCTTTGAGGTCTCATGCCAAGCTTGGCCTAGTGTGGCATTCCCATTTGCTGCCTGATGATCTGGATGCAGAGCTCTCAGCTCCTTCTCCAGCACCATGTCTGCTTGTACACTGTCATGTTTCCTGCCATGACAATAATGGATTAAACCTCCAAACTGTAAGCCAGCTCCAATTAAATGTTTTCCTTTATAAGAGTTGCTGTGGCTATGGTCTCTCCTCACAGCAATGGATACCCTAAGCCAGCGAGGTATATTCATGGTGCTTTGTAGCCAGTCTCAAGGGCTCTTTTATCTTGCAGATCTGGAGTGCAATACTCACTAAACAGTCTCCACAGGCCCATCCTCTGACACTAGCAACCTCTGTTCTATTCTGTCTCTGAAGTTGATTGCTGAGGGAGGTTCCTCACATGAATGAAATCCTACACTGTTTGTACTTTTATGTGTAGCCTGTATGATCTACTCAGGGTCATTCATGTTGCTACATGTCAGAATTTCCTTTCTACATTGAATACTTATGTTCTCTTGGCATAGTGTAGAATACGCCAGAAGAGGTAGCTTTCAGAACAGGCCAGGCCTACCTTCCCATTCTAGTTTTTTTCCCACAGCACCCAACATCCTGGCCTACCTAGCCTCCTTAAAGACACCCTATACCTCTGCTTGGTCTTTTTGTCTACCTTTACCTTGGCAATCAACTTTGCATTTCCTATTGCTGTTAGGATAACTCAAGATCAACTTGTACCTCTCAGATTAAATGACACTAAGAATTCACATGCTAAATGCAGCATTTGAAGTTACTTTTTGTGGATTCCAATTTCACAGCTCCCACAGCCCCAGTTCTGTAGTTTTAAATTCAGTTCAAGAATTCATAGGTAAAGCTGGAATTATACCTGACTTGAAAATATCACTGATCTGTGTTTTGTAACCTCAGTCCAGAACATAACCAGGGATGCTACAACCAGCTTGGTTCTTCAGGACTAGGAAAAGAAGACAAAAGAGAAAAATACCAGATTCTACCTTATACTGTAAGGGAAATGCTGTTTCAGACAACTTTCTGCTTTTTTACCCTTGGGACTAGAAGAGGGTATTAGATCCCTCTGGAAGTAAAGTTACAAGGAGTTGTGAGCCACCTAATATGGGTACTGGGAACTAATCTTGAATTTTTTTCCAAGAACATTTAGAGCTCTTATCCACTGAGCTGTCTCTTTAGCCCCACTTTAAAAACAATCCTGCTATTCTCAACACTGTCTTTTTTTTAATCATTTATTTATTTATTATCTATCTATTTACTTATTATTGGTCAGGGACAAGTGCTATAGCAGCCGTGTAGAAGTCAGAGGACAACTTGCTGGGTTGGTTTCCTCCTCCCCCCATGTTGTCTTGGGTATTGAATTTAGGTTATCAGGCTTGGTGGCAGGTGCCTGCTGAGCCATCTCCCAGACTCTGACATTGAAATTTTTTTAATTATATATTTTCTTTATTTACATTCCAAATGTTATCCCCTTTCCTGGTTTCCCTTCTGAAAACCCCCTGTCCCCTCCACCTCCCCCCCCCCACTCAACAACCCACCCACTCCTGCTTCCTGGCCCTGGGATTCTCCTACACTGAGGCATAGAGCCTTTACAGGAACAAGGGCCTCTCCTCCCATTGATGATCGACAAGGCCATCCTCTGCTACAAATGCAGCTGGAGCCATGAGTTTCTCCATGTGTACTCTTTGGCTGGTGAAATTTTAAATCTAGGCTTCTATTTTGTTTTTGTAGGAAGTAGAGCTGTTAGAAAGAGTCTAATGTGGCAGGGGAGACAGCTAAGTGGTGAAGAACACTAGCTGCTTTTTCAGAAGACTCTAGTTTGACTCCCAGAACCCACATGACAGTTCACAACCATCTGTAATTTTAATTCCAGGGGATCCAACACCCTTTTCTAATGTCTGTAGGCCAGGCATACGTGTAGTGTACACACATGTGCAGACAAAGTACCCATAAACACAAAATAAAAATACATTTTTAAAAGGAAATATTCTAATGGTGTCTGCTAGAAATTATAACCACTAATGATTTCTCTTGTTTCCCTATTTCTCCTTATGGTGTGTGTGTGTGTGTGTGTGTGTGTTGCTGGAGATGAATGAAGCTCAGGAACTGTACATGCCAGGCAAGTACAAGATTTCCCTCTGTTATGGAAACATCACTGTCATTCCTCTAGAACAGAATGATGTAACATTATCTGGAAAAGTTTCTGTAGATAAATAGGCACTAGAAGTCAACTTCTTTGTGCGTCTTCTGCATCTTTTTGTATATTGTACAGTAATAACTTGGGTGAGGTTCTCTTTGAACTCTTGACAGAATGTACTCACATCGTGTCTTCTAATTTACTAAGTTGGGTATGGAGTTGACTGCCAGTGAAAGCATCTACACGATGTAAGTAGAAAATAGAGGTTCAATCTGCGAGTTATCAGGGCGCCCTGAACACCAGCTGGTCCCAGCAGTAGCAGTGTTGTTTGCATAGGCTGTTGAGATGCTGACAGTGTGGTTTTCCTTACAGCAGCTTCCTCCTGCACTGGGAGTCTCCTCTTTATAGTCTCAGACATGGTTTTTTCTGAGGACAGTGTTTATAAGCCTTGCAGTTTATTGAAGGGTCAGAGTTCACAAAGCAGTTGTAGAAAAAAAAAAGAAAGAAAAAGCAAGGAAGGAAGGAAGAAATGAAAAGGACAGGTGAATGGGTAAGTCAGTGGAGAGTCTGGGGATCTCTCTCAGGCTTATTTATTCCCTTGCATGGATGCTAAAGGAACAAGGCACCGCTAATGGACAGCATTGCTTTGTTTGTTTGTTTGTTTCAGTTATTATATGCCTTATTTTATTACCCGCTACTTCTGTCCTGTCTTATCTATAGTTATTTAAAATGTTAATTCTGCTAGTACAAAAGTACATAAAAATGCTGCCCTGGCTGTAGTAAGGCATTCTGAAGCAGGGTGTGGCACAGAGCGTACTGTCCAGCTCCTCAGAGAAAACTGTTGAGGTTAGTCTTTGCACAGCTGTGGTCTCTGCAGCCATCACCTCATTTCAGCAGGTATCATTAGTAATTGGAGATTTTCTGGGAATTCTCAGCCAGCTTATAAATAAGCACAGATGATTTTGAAGTCACAGTGAATTTTCTAACTCATTTTATTGTTGTTATAAAGGTTCATTTTCACAAGTTCAAATAAATTGAGGTGTTTTACCCCGAAGAAGTCTTCTTAAACTAAAATTAAATGAAGGTCCTGATTGCTGGCTGTTTCCACACCTTGCATCAGGCTGAATTCACACTTGACCCGAGAGACTGATAGCTATTTATGGCAATGAATTAGCATAAATGTATGTATATTGTTTATTTAGAAAGAAAGTCTTACTGTGTAGCATAGGATAATCTTTAACTTGCTGTATAACTGAACTGTTAAAGTTTGGAATTACAGGTGTGTACTATTATGCTGGTGTGCATTAACAATTTTAGTATAATATTTTATTAATTATTTGAGAATTTTATTGATGCAAATAAAGCATTATCACAATTACCACTAACTTCTCCCAGACCTACTCCCAAACCCATACCAACTTTCTAACCCCGTCACAATTTCCTGTCTTTTTTTTTTTTTAATAGCCCACTGAGCCTAGTCTGTGCTGCCCATGTACTGATAGATTTGGGGCCATGCACTGGAGCAGGTCAACAGGACAGGGTTCTAGATACCAACCATTGGCCAATTCTTAAAGAAAACTGACTCTCCCTCTCTTTGGAAGCCATCATCTATCCATAGTTTCTTAGTAAGGGAAAGGTTAGTGGTTCTCAACCTCCCTGATGCTGCAACCCTTAAATTCAGTTCCTCATGTTGTGGTGACCCCTCCAACCACAGAATTATTTTTGTTGCCATTTCATAACTATAATTTTCCTACTGTAATATAAACGTCTGTTTTCTGATGCTCTTCAGTGACCCCCACCATGAATGGGTTGTTAAACCCCCAACGGGGTGCTGTCCACAGGTTGAGAAATGTTGGGATAAGGGATTATAAGCCCAGTCCCTCCAACGTAGAATACTGACTAGCTTGATTCTGTGCAGGCAGCCATAACTGCCGTGATGATGAAGTAGACATTGTTTGCTTCCAGTCTTCCCTGACCTCTGGTTCTGACAGTCTTTCTACCTCTCCTTCCATGATGATCCTAGAGCTTGTGTGTGTGTGTGTGTGTGTGTGTGTGTGTGTGTGTGTGTCTGTCTGTCTGTCTGTCTGTCACAGACACTCATTCTCTGCACTTTGGCCAATTATGAGTTTGGTGTTAACCTCTTTCTGCTGAACAAAGAGTTTCTCTGCTGAGGTCTGGGAGCTGCACTGTCTCTGGGTAGAGATCTGAATTTAGAGGACACATTTAACAACATTATCAGTAGTGGGTTCACCCTTAAGGCCCATGAGCTTTCCAACCATCAGTTCTTGCCAGAGTTAGAGTACCATAGGCATACTCTCCCCACCCCGTAGAATGGACCTTAAATCCAACAGGAATGTGGTTGGTTACCCTCATAACCCTGGGCCACTTGCAGCCATAGGCATGTCTTGCCACCGTTGTCATTGTAGTGCACAGGGCTCACATCTAGGTAAGACTGTAGATGACTTTGTCCCCCACAGCCTACACAGCACATTCCCACTGTGAAAGCCAGCCATTAGGGAGGAAGCTTCTTGGCCAATTTAATTTTTTTTTTTGATGTCCTGTGATCAAAGTGTGTGATGTGATCAGCTGCTAGGTCTTATCTAGTTCTGGTGGCAACCAAGAGAAGTTGCAATAGCATGTATTGTTTTGTGGGGGTCTCAGGCACCCTTGACCAATAGCTTGAAGGAAGGTATCTCATACCTGGCACTGTATTCTTTTTTTCTACTGCCAATGCATGTTCATCCATGTTCATAGCTGCCCTGTTCACAGTAGCTAGGGCATGGAAATAACCTAGGTGTCTATCAGCGGATGAGTGCCTAATAAAAATGTGGTACCTATATACAATCCAGTTCTACTCAGCTATAAAGAAACATGAAATCATAAAATTGGCAGGTAAATGGATGGAACTGGAGAGAATTATACTGAGTGAGGTAACTCAGACCTAGAAGACAAATGCTGCATGCGTGGGTCCCCAGCACTGAGTCTTTAGATTTGCTTGTTTAACTTGGAGGACTCGGAGAATCTGATAAACTACAGAGAGACCATTGATGGGCGTGGGAGGAGAAAAATGATGAGGGAAGGCATTAGTAGAACACAGTTGATGTGAAGGTGAGGAGGAATGGAGGGGAAGAATAGCTAACACCAAGACATTTGAAAAAGGTGCATGGAAACTCTGTGTGTGTGTGTGTGTGTGTGTGTGTGTGAGAGAGAGAGAGAGAGAGAGAGAGAGAGAGAGAGAGAGAGAGAGAGAGAGCGCTTAATTGTCATACCCTGCCCAGGGGATAGTGTTCTTCCCAGAAGCTGTGGGTTGAATTGACATTTAAAAAGCAATTATGAATCAAAGACCCTCTGAGGTTTCTTTAATGCAAGGGTTCTTGAATTTGCATAAAGGTTTTGGTTGAGTATTCTTAAAAGGAAGGCCCTTAAACTTTAAAATTATTTGTGATTAAGTATTGGGTAGTTTTTTTCATGGTTCAGAAACAAACAGGTATGACTAATTGAGACCAATATATACTTATGATTTCCTTTTAAAGTTTTCTAACTACAGCAATAAATTAAGAGTATATTCAGAAACAAATTTAAGGTGTAAACTGATTAAATTCAGTTTATAACACAAACATTCCAAGTGGCTCACCTTCTCTAATGGTGTTTGTGTAGATGCCTTGTAGAAACACTGCCAAAGGCAAGATGAAGTCCTCAGTGTTCAAATGAAACCCTAAGTGTAGAGAGGTGGCTACTTGATACAAAGGCGAACAGACAAGGGCAAAGCATTGAAGAGACTGGACATGTTCGTCAGCTAATTTGAGCAGACACTCCTGTCTACAATCAATTATGCCCAAACCAAATGTGTCCTTCCAATTACAGAACTTTTATGTTTGATCTACTTGAGGGAATGTGGGCTTTTTGTTTTGTTTTGTTTTGTTTTGGGTTTTTTTGCAATTAAAACTCAAACCTAAATGGAAAGAATTATTTTCATTCTTTAGGGATACAACTCCAAATGAAGAAATGGTTTCCTCTCTTCCTTCCTCTACATCCAGTTTCATAGTGTACAGGGCCCCCAGTCAGTTCATGATACTCTGGTGTGTCATGCCTGGCACCAAATGGCCATAGTTATTACTCACTTTAATGACTGAATAAATAAAGCCAAGTTTAATCTGATGTTTCTCAATATTCATAAATAACTTTTTAAAAACTGTGTTTTGCCTACATTTGCTAAGTGTTTTACATGTGTTTCTGGTGCCCACAGAGGCCAGAAGAGGCTATTGGGTCTGCTGGATCTCTCCTGCTTCTTTCTCATAGATCTTTTAAAGGCCTCATTGAGCAAGTTCTGCCATGTAGCAGTCTCAGAAGTCAGTCCTTCAATGCTTTTTGTGGCCACAGCCCAGGATGTAAATCTGTTCAGAAGGAAATAGGACGGAGAAGCTAGGCTAGGGTTGTGTTAGAGTCAGCTTACTTTGTTGTTCACAGCTGTCTCAAGATCGTCCAGTCCAAGAATCTCCTCAGTGGGCTAAACCATCAAATGCATAATTTCGAACATTTGAAAAGATTTAAATTTCTTTCTTGGAGAAAACAGACCCCTTCCTTGTGATAGCTCCTAAGTCGTCTGTTGCAAAGTAAAGCGAACACCTGTTAGTGTGAAGATCTGACCTGATCTGACCGGACAGAGGTCAAAGTGAAGCGAACACCTGTTAGTGTGAAGATCTGACCTGATCTGACGGGACAGAGGTCACTGTGAAGCGAACACCTGTTAGTGTGAAGATCTGACCTGATCTGACGGGACAGAGGTCACTGTGAAGCGAACACCTGTTAGTGTGAAGATCTGACCTGATCTGACGGGACAGAGGTCAAAGTGAAGCGAACACCTGTTAGTGTGAAGATCTGACCTGATCTGACCGGACAGAGGTCACTGTGAAGCGAACACCTGTTAGTGTGAAGATCTGACCTGATCTGACGGGACAGAGGTCAAAGTGAAGCGAACACCTGTTAGTGTGAAGATCTGACCTGATCTGACCGGACAGAGGTCACTGTGAAGCGAACACCTGTTAGTGTGAAGATCTGACCTGATCTGACGGGACAGAGGTCACTGTGCACAATGTGATGAGACCTAGTCCACTGCCACCAGCATCCGGGTTCTCCTTGGGACTGTTTTGTCCTTCTCAATATGTGCTTCTTTTTATATCTTTTATTGCTGATTTTTTGGTCTGGCAATTCTTAAGAACTATTTTTTGGGCATCCCACAGTGCATACATTGGTGAGCGTGTGGCTTATGCTGCCTGACTTGGAAGCCTGGAGCTCCTGTTTGATAACCTTCTGGAGAGTCAGCTTTGATTTAGCCGAGACTAAAATTCTGAATGTTTAGGGTTGTTTTTTAATTGAAGAGGGCAGATCTAGAGTAATACTTATTCTAGAACTAGACGATGCATTTTAAAATATCTATTTATGCTATTTTTATATTAAACATAGGTTTTTTTGGACTTATGGGAGAAGCAATCATTTACCTGCAGTGTTTCCCATGTTCTGTTTTGCCCCAGGAGGCCATTATGACTAAGGCATACACCACCTATATGTATGGGGAGGGATTTCAATACAGAGCAGGACCCCAAATTATTAGCCCTAGAATTTATATAGGAGCTGTTCATATATCTGTACCTTATCTACAGAGAAGAAAAAGAAACAGTGGAGAGGGTAGACGAGAGAAGGGAGAGAGACCAACCAGCTTCATCTTCCTAATATAAACACATCCTGAGATGAACAGGCAATCGTCTCCTAGCCTGTTAGTCTTTGGAATGTAAGCGAATGACTCCAGATTTTATTTCTGTTTGGAATGTAAACACATAGCTCTGGGAAATAAATTTCTAGATTATTCTCAAGGTCTCTGTTTAATCGCCCTTTAAAGCCTCCATCCTAGAGAAACATGAAATGGTCACCATCTCTGATCACCTTGTACTTGAGGCCTGGCTTTGAGGACTGGAGTGCTCTAGTGCACAATCTGGTTGTTCAGTGAACTGTCTTCACTCTGTCTAGAGTGCTACTATCTCCCAGTTCCCGGTGGCCTGGAGATGCTCTTGATCCCACGGCCCCTCAACAGTCACATTCTGCTAGGGCTCATGGCACCAGCTCTGCGTGTATGTCCTGGTGCTCAGGCAGATACTCAGAGACCCTCTACAGGCTTCTGGGTCTCCTCGGTATGCCGACCCATCTTCACTACCCACCACCCACATCCTGGGACTCACAGCAGACCCAGAATATGCTGTGTTTCATCCCGCTAGTGAGACCTCTGTTGTCTCTTTGGATCCTCTGCCAAGGGCATCCTGTCGTCTGGAAAGTGTCTCCAGGCAGAAGCCAAGGTGACTGTGACTTTCCTGTGATTTCTCTCTCTCAAAGGGGCACAGCCTCTATACCATGCCTTATTTAACACTTGGATTCTATATTTTCTCTCGATTTACAGCAGATTTTATTGTAATAAAAAGTCTGATATCATTGTGGCTAAAACTGCAATTCTGTCTCTCAGGTTTTCAGACTTCTGATTGGAATCATCTTTCCCATTTGCTTGTCTGTCCCCTCAGGCCAACTGAAAGGCTGGCCTTCTGTCTAAGCCTTTCCTAATAATTGAGATGTGCAATTTAGAAAAGGACTAAAACTACATATACTCTTTAGATTTTTAAACTCTCCCAAGTGTCATATAGCATTCAGAAGGCCCCATACATGTGTCTTCATTACTTTATCTCCCTGTAGAAACGACATCCTACACTGTAGTTAGCTTATCCCACTCTATGTAGAGATCAGCAGGGCTGAGTGAGCTGTCTCTGACAATGCAGGATGGTGCTGTTTGGAAAGAGCGTGTGTTTGTTTATATTGTTCGTGATGGAAACACAAATACTGTGCTGTGTCAATTATGCAGGAACAAACTTCCTGAGAGTCTTTATAGAAGCTGCTAACTTGGGGTTTGATAATCTTAGCCTTTAACTTCTGCTGTAAGTTCTGGATCAATTGAAGAGATACAGGAGTCAGACAAGTGGAGTTCAAACTAGCAGAATGTAATTTTGATATGCATAATCAGGACCCATTTATCTAATTAGTTGGTTAGTTAGTTAGTTGGGTTTTGTTTTGTTTTGTTTTGTTTTGAGATAGAGTCTCTCTACTGAGCCCTGACATATCTTGGCTATGTTGATCAGGCTGGCCTCGAACTCATAGAGGTCTGTCTGCCTCTGCCCCATCCTCAGGAGTGCTGGAATTTAAAGTATGCACCTCTACACCTGGCTTTAAAATCTTTATTTAATGTATTTATGTGTGTGTATGTTTGTGTGTTTGTCTCTGTGTGATCTATGTGAATGCATGTATGTGTGTGTGTGTGTGATCTATTCGAGTGCATGTACATGTGTGTATGTGGAGAGGGTGCACACAAAGGCCATATCAGGGTATCAGATCCTTAAGGGCGAGAGTTACAGGCATTTGTGGGAAATCTGGCTTCTTTGCTGGATGCTGGGATCAGACTTCAGTCCCCATAATTATACAGCAAACACTCCAACCTATCATAGCATCTCTCCAATTCCCCAGCCTCAGGCAATATATCTTCTCAAATGTTTACACCATTGCTGGCAGAGGAGTTGAAAGGTGAGAGCCATTTTTCTGGGGGGAGGGGGGGGCAGAGCTAGAGCTCTGGTACCAGTGGTTCAGAAAAGCAAAGAGAGGAGGGTTTGTGTGCAGTGAGCCCTCCTGTCCCCCAGTCTGCCTCTTTGGGGAGGTCTTCTTGAAAGAACGTGTGCTGGTCATCTTCCCATTGCTGTGATAGAACAGTGGAGACATCTAAGGAGGGCAGGTTTGGTTGACTCATGAGCTCTGGAGTTCCAGAGTCTTTTGCCCAGTTGCTGTTAGGTTGCAATAGCTCAGTTTATCATGCCAGAAGTGCCTTGTGGAAGGAGTCTCACAAGTTCCTGGCAGCTTGGAAGGAGAGGGGAAGGTAGAGATTTGAGCTGGGCACAAAATATACCCTTGGAGGGCACATTCCCAAGGACTGCTTCCTCCAAGTAGACCCTTCCTTCTAAGCACTCCTCCAGTGCCCAATTGAGCTGTGAATTCAGGCCTGAGATCAGAACCCTTGTGACCCAGTCACCTCCCAAAGGCCTCTGAATACCATTGCCTCAGGGACCAGATCTTAACATACCAGCTTCTTCCATAGCATCAAAGAGTCAAACTAAAAAAAAAAAGGCTGTGCATGCAGGGAAGGGATTGTTAGACAGGCTGGTTCTTCACCCTTTTAAAGTGTTTGATTTAGTATTAAGGCTCTACTGTGGTGCTGAAACCTGACCAGTCCAGGAAGGAAAATACTTACCCAGTCTTGCAGAGCACTTGATGTGGTTAAAGAGGGAGGAGCACCATTTTCTTCTTTAAAGACCCTTCCATGCTGGTCTGTCGTAGAGGCACTCGCCTTTAATCCCAGCATTGGAGAAGCAGAGGAAGGCAGATCTCTATGAGTTTAGGCTAGCTTGGTCTACATAGTGAATTCCAGGCTAGTAAAGGCTGTATAGAGAGACTGTCTCAAAACACAAAACAAACAAACACACACACACACACACACACACACACACACACACACATACAAATAAAAGGATCCTTTGCGTGCAAATAAAGAAGGTGAGGGAACTTCTGGATTCTTGCACTGAAGAGAAATCTTAACAGCTTTGTTTATCCTGAGTATGCGATAAGCTATCCCAGTGACCTAATTATAAACTCCAAATATCTGAAAGGATAGTTCAAAGCTTTCAGCTAGTCTCTGGGCACACTGTTTTGGTGTTTAAAAGATATTTTTTATTTTATAAAATTATGTGTATTAGTGGTGTTCAGCTTGAAATTTACATATATGCTGTCATAATTAGCTTCAGTTGTCAGTCACACACACCTGGGAAAAGGGACTCTACACTGAGGCATTACCTCCGTTGGGTTGGCCTGTGTGCTTGTCTATGGGGCATTTTCTTAATTCCTAATTGATGTAAGAAGGGTGAACCCACTGTGCACTGTGCAACCCCTGACCAGGTGGTCCTGAGCTGTATAAGAAAGCAAGCTGAGTAAGCCACTCGGGCTGTGTGCCTCTGCTTCAGCTCCTTCCTTCAGGTTCCCGCCTTGAGTCCTGCTCTGACTTCCCTGGAGTGTGAGCCAAACAAACCCTTTCCTCCACGCATTGCTTTTGGTGGTGACGTTTATCTTAGCAATGGGAAGCAAAGTGGGACATTTGTATATCTTGTGGGAGACCAGACCAATTTACACTTTTCAAGCATATGATGCATTGTTATTAAACATAATCTCCTAAACTCATTCCTTCTAATAGAACTGTAGCATCTGTTGGACCAGAGCTCTGCACTCAGCATTATTCCACTGGCTGATCCTGCTCTAACGTTAGCCTTGTAACCCCTGTTCTGTTCAGTGCTTCTGTAAGGTCAGCTATGTTAGAGTCCACATGTAAGTGAGATCAAATAGATTTATCCCTCTGTCTCTGACGTGTTTTTCTCAGTTCAGTGTCATCTGTTTTATCCCTGTTACAAAGGACAAGATTTCCTTCTGAGGTGGACTGCAATTGTGCTGTGTATTCATACCTCACATCTTCTTTCCTGTGCACGTGCGTGCACGTGCTTATGCACAGTCATGTAAAAATGCACATGTGTACATATGCATGTGTACAGCACAGAGCACCCTCAGATGTTGCTCTTCAGACAGTGTCAACTATACCATATCTCTTTATTCATTCAACTGTCAATGGATGCTAAAGTTGGCCCCATATTGAAACTGTTGTGAATAGTGTACCCATGAGTGTAAGACACAGCATGTCTCTTCATATGTCACTTCATTTCCTTTGGATAGAGAATGGGGTTTCTGGGTCATATCGTAGCTCTGTTAATTTTTTAAGGTGCTCCATACTGTTTTCCATATTGGCCACCCTGACTTACGGTAGCCAAAGGTCCCCTTCCTCCACGTACTCCTTTTCACCATGGTGACCACAATACCTGACAAGAACGGGCCTTCTGAGGGTTTGGGGCCCTGTGGTGAAGAAGGCATGCTCTGAGGTGCTGGTGTGTGTGTGGAGTTGGGTTTGGGGGTGGTGGCCTCTTCACATCTTAGTAGGACCAGGAAGCAAAGAGGAAGGCAAGGACCAGGGGCAGTGTCACCTTGGAAAATATGCCCTAGTGACCTCTGTGTCAGCTGGGCCTAGCCTTCAGAAGCCTCCTAAAATAGCAGCACTGGGTGGGGAACAGGTATTCAGAACACTGGGCACACTTGGGATCAAATCATGACTCCAGTGTCCTCGCCAGCACCTACCGCTAGTGTTTTGAAAGTAGCCATTCCCCAGCCCCACCCCAACCTGTTCTTTCCACGGTGCAGGGCTGGACTGGCCTCCGCACCACCACAGGTCTGCGGTTAGAACAGAGCTAGGGTGGAGAATGAAGTCTGAACAATCCAGTTGACCTGTTTGTTCTTTGTCCATAAAGTCAGTGTTAAAATTAAAAAAAAAAAATTAAGAAGAGAAATGAGTGTCTCCCTATGGATTTATGTCTGGGTTAAGGGAAATGTATGTGACAATAGATAGGGTATTTGTAGAAATGAATAATAAGTATTGTGAAGTTATAGTTAGTATTATTTTTGTATCCTTTGTAAATATAAAGTTGACGGTAATCACAAAATCAGGAAAAAAAAGAAAAAAAAAAAAAAGAAAGTAGCCATTCTAACAAACACGATGAGGTCGTGTTTCTGGCTTCAGTTGGAATTTCTTTGTCTTTTTTTTTTTTCTTTTATGTGCCTGTTGACTGGTTGCATACATGCTTTTGAGACATGTCTATTCAGGTCCTTTTTTTTTTTCATAAAACTTCTCATGTAACGGCTTAAAAATAAATTGGCAGTGTTTGTTGTAGACCTCCAAATCAGAGGCTCATTTTTAACTTTGAGTAACATCTCGTGGGAAGTGCTGGATGAATGTGTTAGCAGGGCAGGGTTTCTGTGCTGTGACCTGGAGCTTACTGGGCAGCTTGCTGTTTTACACATTAGGGGGTTGGCTTCTTTCTCCTAAGTGAGCTCAGGGGGCTTGAGTGTGCTCCCAGTTTTTCATAGAGGGCGAGTCAGGTAAATCTTAAGGATACAGAGGGACGTTCAACTGTGCCCAGTGCTGTGGCCGGGTGTGTCCTCTGCTGAGTCCTTTCCCAGCTCAGTACAATCTCTTCCTTGCCTCTTTTGTTAAAGAACCCATTTTTATCCCAGCCAGTTGATAAGACATTCTTCCTGTAAAACACCAAAGATGGCATTATTGAGCGTGGCAGAGGCTGAATGTATGGCTTTGTTTCCAAACCACAAGTGACAGGCAGGGTGAAGGAAAGCCAGCACCGTGGTGTGTACCAATAGGCCCCTTCACAGCCCTGTCGGGGAGTTTCTGAGGAGTGGAATGTTGGAAGTCTCTGAACCATCAGCAGTCCCCTGACTGGGAAGCTTGTTAGAAGTTCAGGTTGCCAAGCCACATAATAGACCTCCTGGATCACAGTTGCTGTTTCCAGAGATGTGGTGACTCCAGTGCGCAGTTGAGAGGTGCTCTGCAGAGGGTTTCCAGTAAGGGTGTCCTTAATTAGGTTAGGTACCAGTTGGAAGTAATCACCCTGGCCAAGGGCACAGCACACTCAGTCCTGGAACTGAGCGGGTGGTATCAGTTTGTGGAAGGGTTTACTGCAGGGAAGAAGTCTGTTAACAGGGAAAGGGAGCTGGGTGGAAAAGTAACAGTAGCTACACGTGTGAGTGCATAGCTTCATTTTGTGTTCACATTAATGACAGATGGCAGAACCTTCTATTCTCTAGTACTCTGAACTCAACTCCAGCTCCCTCCCTCCCTTCCTCCTTCCGTGGTGTGTGTGTCTGTGTGTGTGTGTGTGTGTGTGATGAGACCCACATCTCCTCCTGTGCTCTACTTCCACCCTCTTTCACCTCCCCAAGCCATCTGTCTGCCTGACCTAAATAGGAAAGGCTCCTGCTTCCTCCTCAGGGCAGAGACTCCTATTCTCCAGTGATGATTAGCATGCTAAGAATGGACACCCATATGTCCCTGCTCAGGTATCACTTCCATTCACTGTGTTCTTGGGAGAGTTGGAGGAGCCTGCTTGCCTCACCCACTGCATTCCATCCTGTTGCTAAGGCACTAATGTGAATTTCTCCCTTTTACAGCTCTGAACTAGCTGTTCAAATACATGTATGTTGGCTCAAGTGAGCCAGACTTTTAACCCTCAGGAGTTAGAGCTCTCTTTACAGATATATATTTGCAGATACAGATTATATAATGCATATATATCAAAGGTTGTAATTCTTTAATAATAATTGTTATAGATTGATAGCCAAGTAACAATTCTCTCCTCCCTCCCCTCCCTTCCCTTTCTATATCTCCCTCCCATTCTTCCCCTCCTTTTCCTCCCCTCCATCCTCTCCCCTCCCTTCCCTCTACCTTCCCTCCCCTCCTCTTCCTTTCCTTCTCCTACTCTCCTCTTCCTTTCTTCTTTCCTGATTTTTTTTTGAGCAGTTGAGATTTTTCAAATACATTTTATTCACCTCTTAAGTTCGTCAATACAAATTCCTGTAATGCTTTTTCCTTTATGTTTTTCATCCTACCAGTTTTACATATTTTGTGGAACTTTCTAGTGATTTCATGTTTGTTGTATGAATGACTGTGTGCCTCTGAGTGTGAGTATGTGTGAGAATATGTGTGTGAGTGTGAATGTGTGAGAGAGGGTGTATGTGAGTATGTGAGTGTGAATGTGTGAGAGAGGGTGTGTGTGAGTGTGTGAGTGTGAATGTGTGAGAGAGGGAGTGTGTGAGTGTGTATGTGAGTGTTGAGGGTATGGAGCTGCTGGAGCTGGCACTGAGGGACAGTATCTGGCTCTCCCCCTCCTAGAGTCTCTGATGTTTGAGTTGCAGATGTAGATCAGCCAGCTCCCCAGGTCTACTTATACTTCAAGCCATCATTAGATTTAAATTTGTCAACCTCCATTTTCTCCTATTTTAATGCCTTCCTGTAATTATCCTGACATGTCGCAAATGTTTTGGCATACACTCAGATCCTGAAATCATCTTACAGGTCACTAAAGATCGACCCTGAGGTGAACTAACATCAGGATGATTTGATTTGAACCGTTTGACTATGGCAATAAGGAGGAGGGAAGCTTACCGTCCCTGTCACGTGGTGGTTTTCCATAGCACACTTTTCTGTGTCCTGTCGTCATAGAGCTGTGGTTTGAACATAAATCCTGAACAAGCAGTCTTCAGCATGAGGGTCTGCAGTGGTTGAGTCTTGCTGACCTCTGGTGTAAATGAATTCCTCAGAGTTTTTTTTAGGAGTTGTATTATGATTATTCCCATCTTCAAAAAAATAAATCAAAATACCAGTGTGTAGTTTTCTAGATATCAAAAGA
Source organism: Mus caroli (assembly GCF_978045245.1). NCBI lineage: Eukaryota > Metazoa > Chordata > Mammalia > Rodentia > Muridae > Mus > Mus caroli. The sequence goes on along the minus strand of NW_028227266.1, from coordinate 59,210,101 downwards.
TGATTTCTACCTCCCCTATATAAGGGCCAGTACCTAGAGTCTAGCATAATACTGAGGGCAGGGCTTGAGGATCCACACCAGCCTGTTAAGGACTGCTTTGTACAGTTGAGCAGGGGTGACTGGGAACCTGTGGTTCCATTAACCACACAGTTTATGTGGGGAGGGAGTCCTGTGCCCTCATTCACAGTGTTTGATGCGGGAGAAAGGGATGGATGCTCCTGGCAGATGGGGCACAGTGACCACACAGGGGGTTTCCATGTCACTTAGAACCTAATAACTATAATCTAGGTGCTGGTGACAGCATTAGGAAGCCTTTGTAGATAGAAAGTCCAATTAAGCCGAGGCATATTTTTCCATGACATGTTCTTGTGAAGGGAGATTTGACCAGGACAGGCAAGATCCATGATGGTCCACAGGGTCCCTGCACACTCACAAGTGGAATTGATGCTGGGAGTGAGACATGGGAGAATAGCTTACAGGCGACAGAGGCAGCCCTACTATAGGCTGGGTCTTCAGTGTCTGTGGGAGTGTGGACTCACACATATTTGGAGTCTAGTAGTTGAAGACAGTTACTTATGTATGACCTAATTAGGTACATTAGTGTCACATTTCCATGGAAAGAAAGACTACATATTCCTGTCAGGGACACATGTCATTCACAGAGTGAACTATGATGTGTTTAAAATCACTACAAAGCTGCATTACAGAGACTTACCCTGAAGTCACAGTATTTGAGGCAGTGGGGCAGTGGTAAAAGTGTACACACATTTATCAGTGGAACCAAGAACATGTCAGAATACACACACAGATACAATCAGATGGACTTCAACCAAGAAAGCAGGCAGGTCATCAGTGTGCGGAGATGTGAATTTGGACCTTCCATTAAATTAACTCAAAATGCGTTGCGAGCCTAAATGTAAAATTCTCAAAACTGTAAATTGTAGAAGAAAACCCAGACAGCCTTCACAGGTGTATTTAACTAACTGTAGAGAGACATTGGAAAGAAGGGAGTACATGGGGACTCTGTATAGCTTCTCAATTTTTCTGTAGGTCTAAATTATTCCTTAAAGGGTCTGTTGAACATGTTATATGTAGTGGCACATGCCTGTAGTCCTAGCATGAGTGGCTGAGGATCACTGTCTACCTAGTAAGTAAGTTCCATGACAATTAGGGTTACATAGGGTTACACTGTCTCAAAACACCAAACCAAAATCTTATTTTAAAAACCGGAAATATTACTTGAAAGGTCTCAGAATAATGTGGTGGCATCTTTTCTGCAGCTTTGAAAGTGTTTCCTGCCTTGCCGAGTCAACTTCCCTCTCGGACATCACCTTTGATGGCAACCCAATAGCTCAAGAGTCATGGTACAAACACACAGTCCTTCAGAATATGATGCAGCTGCGCCAGCTAGACATGAAGAGAATCACGGTGAGTGCTCTTCTGTGCATCTGCCTGCTCCCCTAAGTGAGTGTGCCTCCCAAGGACCCTCCCTGCTCCCCTGGCCTTCTGTGTACCTTGCTGCTTCCTTGCATGTGGCTTAGGAAATTGGGGTTCCAGTTGCATGAGTGCTTGTTCATTTTAACTAATTAGGAAACTATGGGTTATTGTGATTATAAACTTCATAATTTTAAGTGCAGGATTGTTTTTTAATCTATTACCCACATCCAGTTTCATCAAATAAAGCTTTAAAATTTTTAGGCTTATATTTAAGTCAAACTCCATATTTTTAAAATTCTTGTTCAATATTTAGCTAGTAATTTATTTTGAAAGGAGAAAACAGAGCTTCCAAGTGAGAGCTTTGTTTAGTGTTGTGGTTGCTGTCATTGCTGCTTATGAAGATATTGTGATCTCCTAATGCAGCCTTTTCTATTCATTCTGTCTCTGGTTGTATCTTCTATAGTGAGACATTTTGATGTGGCCACTGCTGTAAGAAAACCTGCATATGATTCTCCAGTGTTCAGGGTGTATCAACATGGCACTGGCTCTAAGAAATTCTGTAGTAATGAGACCTGCTGCCTCTCTTTCATGACATTTCACATTTATTGGAGTATTTGCTTTCTCAGGAAATATGCAGGGGATAATCTCAGTGTGGTCATCTCTGTCCTTAAAAATACTATTAAACCTCTACTTGCGTCCCCTCTCATAAACCATGATTTAGTGTGGGTTCTCCAAGCAGGTTTACTCGATTGCCCCATGAATGACTCTTTGGATGTCAGCTTCCCAAAAAATGGAAGTGTGTGTCATTTCCATTGATATGTAGTGACACTGTGGGCATCCCGAGTAGTAGCTAACAGCTAAACATGTAGATGACTTCATGAGTACCATGGGTCCTGGTTTCCTCATGCTCTGCTCACAGGATGGGACAGTGCTTTGTCCTCTCTGCTTGCTCAGACATTTGCGTTAGCAGTGATTTGTATTTTAGGGATGTCTCTTTCCCTTATCTCCATGTCTTTTAAAATTGAGCATCCTTGATAGTTCTGATTACCCTTCTTGCTGAAAATGATGCAGAAAAGATGTACGGCTCGTCCACTAAGTAGTTGAGTGTGTGCTAGCACTGTTGGACACCAGACCTCTGTCTTAGCAATATACAGTGGCTAGAGAAAGCAGTCACCCCTTCCCTTTCTGATGCAAACAGGCACTCTACAGATGCCCCTCCCCCCTCCTGTGCAGCAGGGTGGAGTTGGATTTACTAAGCTCCAGTAACGACTTTTATTAATTCTGGGAATTTTTTCTAAATTTCATATGTAATAAAGGACAATGCATGCCTTGTCACAAAAGGGAAGAATATAAAATCCTCAGCTGTGGCAGCTTGAGGTTTACTGAGGAACTAGAGCCTGGGTTTTCAGGCTCACTGGGAGGCAGCATCAATTCACCGAGCATCATTCCTTTCAGGCAAAATGAATTCTCTGAACCATTTCCTGTTGACATGATACCTGTCCATGTTTGTGGGACGTAGTTCCAGTGTGTGCATATAACACAGCAGTCAAAGCAGGCTGGTTGTTAGCATTATTAGATTATTATAAAGTAGTAGACACTAATAGTATTATTAATATCTATCCCTCTCGGAGATAGGTATTGACCATAACTTTGTATTTGAGCAAAGCATTTGGATAGGTTTGTTGCTGTCATTTTGAGCTAAGCTGGGTGCCTGGGTGCTCGATTCACATCCACCACAGGACACAGAGGAGCTGATTGATGTCAGCCTCGAGAAGTCTCCACTGATAAAGCACGGGACTTCCCCACACCCCGTTGGATTGACCATTAATGTCTAGATAAGAGAATATTGATTTTACCCTGATGAAGGTTATAGGGATAGCAACTGGAGAGGTTAGAGTGGTGATCTGTAGGGTGATTAGTCAGGATCCAGAAGCTCAACAGCATAAGACAGGGTTTGGAAACAGCGCCCGGAGCAAATCCACCCCAGGCCGTGCTCATTGGCTGCCAAGCAAAGCAGAGTGTTTAACAGTTTTAAAGTGTTACTTAGAATAAAAGAAAGCGAAGAAAGATTTGAGAACAAAATCATATGTGGCTCACAAAGCCTAAATATGGAATGTGTGTGTGCGTGTGTATGTGTGCCTTCCCTGTTTGATCCATATGTGGGGTGTTAGGGAAATCTAATACAGTAGAGGCTTTTTTAAAAAAAAAATAATTATTTTATTTATTTACATTTCAAATGTCCCCCTTCCTGGTCTCCCCTTCATGAACCCCCAACCTCCTCCCCTCTCCCCTTTGCCTTCACTCACCCACTCCAGCCTCACCCCTCTAGCATCCCCCTTCTCTGGGGCATCAAGCCTCCATAGGACCAAGTGTATCCCCTCCCACTGATGCCAGATAAGGCAGTCCTCTACTACATATGTTTCAGGAGCCACAAACCGGTGCTGATCTAACTGGTGGTCTGCATGTAGAAGAATGCAAATTATCCATTTTTATCTCCTTTTTATATTTTTATTTTTAACGTTTTGTGTGTTTAGAGATGTATTATGTGGATTGCACAATGCATGCATGTGTTGTTTTATTTTACATTTATTTGTTTGTGTGTACAAGTGTTTTGCCTGTATGTATCTATTTGCACCACATGCGTGCTTAGTCTTCACAGAGCCCAGAAGAAAGGGTTGGATCCCCTGGGAATTACAGACAGTTATGTGGATGCTGGAGTTAAACCCAGGACCCCTGGAAGACTAGCTTATACTCTTAATCACCAGACTGTCTCTCTAGTCCCTGTAGTTTTATTTATTTTATTTGTCATTGTTGTTTTGAGACAGGGTCTTTCTATGTATCCCTGGATAGCCTAGAAATCTCTATGAAGACCAGGCTGGCCTCCAATTCACAAAGATCTGCCTGCCGTGTGCTGGGTGAGATGTGCACGCCAATGTTGGCCCAGTTCTGTGTCTTTTACAGAAAAGTTTTGATGACCTTTTTTTCTAGCAAAATGAGAAGAATCTAAGAAGGTAAAACAGTAGATCATTTGAAAAAATATTTGACTTTCCAGCAGCAGCAGCAGCTGCAGCAGACCGAAGAATCCCTATACACATTAACAATGTCTCCTCATGGGCTGGAGAGCTGACTCAGCGGCTGAGAGCACTGACTGCTCTTCCAGAAGTCCTGAGTTCAATTCCCAGCAACCACATGGTAGCTCACAACCATCTGTAATGGGATCCAATGCCCTCTTCTGGTGTGTCTGAAGACAGCTACAGTGTAGTCACATATAATACAATAAATAAATCTTTTTTAAAAATATATATGCTTAAAAAAAAAGAATATAACAGCAAGCAGACTGAAAGATCCCTGGGAGTGGGGAATGGAGATGAGTATGAGCCATGTGTGTGGAAAACATTGCACAAAATTGAGTGAGTTATGAAATGATAGCCAATATGGCTTCAAACTATAGTCATTTGTAGAAACAAAGAATCAGGAAATAGAAATAATCTCCCAATTTTTTTCTTCAATGGTCTGATTACTCAACTGTTGTTTTTAGGGTATTGATATATGTGATTTGTGTGTGTGTGTGTGTGTGTGTGTGTGTGCATGCATGCATGTGCAGGCACACTAACTAAAGTCAGAAAAAATGTCTAAATCTCTTAGTTCAGATTAGTCCCTTCTTTGCTACATAAAGGATGGATGTGGCTTTCATCCAGATCTGAGCTGGGCTCTTGGAGACGCCAGAAGTAGTCCTGGCTTTCCCTTTCCTTCTTGCCAACCGATTCACGGCCCATCTTCACAATTAGAGATTGGGGGGGGGGTTATTTGTAAAGTTAGCTGTTTAGTAATTGTATGTGCTAAAATATAATCACAAAATGCAAATATATATACATACATACGTACAGTACATACATACATATCCTTAAAACCTTCAATGCTTAAATGGATTTGGTATAAATCCAGTTTTCCAGGGTTTAGAATTCCTTTTAAAGTCCCACTGCCTTTAGTAGACGCCCATTCTCTCTGACAGTCAGATGAGGTCATCTCTGAGGCATGTGCCCTACGTGATCCACGCACGTCCGTAGCCCTTGCAGTAACTGATGTTTCTAGTTTGTGTCTTCTAGATGAGGCCACTGGGGTGTCGTGTCTTTCTGCTGCCTCAGAATCTGCCCAGAAGAGTTCGTTCATGGCCATGATCTCAGCAGTGGCCCCAGTGCAGGCTGGGTGGGTTTTAAGGTTAACTGGAAAGGCAGGTGGGTGAACAGCCACCTCAGCAGAGAGGTGTAAACATCCATTGTGTTCCATGGCTCTAAAATGCACACAATCCGTGAAATCACAGGCATAATATTGTTTTCCTTTTCTAGAAAGATAGGGAATATTTTTCATTTAGATGACCTCTAACAGTGAATAGTGGTCAGCACTCAGCAGTGTTAGTAAATGAACTAAAATGGCTAATATCTGGCCTAGTTACTAAACCAGCTATTTTGTGAGGCTAGGAAGCAAAGCTCTGAAATTTTAATTTCTCCTTTTTTACTTATACTGTAAAAAAAAATTACTTTAAAATTACCAAAAATCACATTGAATTTCCACTCCCTTTAAAACAACTTGGTCGTATGACAAAAACTGCTAGGTTCTGAGCTTTTTTTTTTTTTTGTCTCTCTAAAATTAGAAAAGCAAACTAAAATAAGCCTCTATTTAAACAGCAGCAACATTACAGGGTACCCTTCCAGCGAGCCTGTCTCTGGCCGGCTTTTGTCACTGATTGTGTGCTTCACTGTGAGCCAGTGCCGTTCAGAGCTTTCCTTCTTTATTTCTTCAGATTTCTTTTTTCTCTCCCTTCCCTCCCTCTCTTCCTTTCATCCTCTTCTTCCTTTTTCCACGGGAAGTTCATTTGTGTCATTACTATGCTGTGTTTATTCTCTGGCTCTGTACTATGACTTAAAGTTAGGTGTGGCAATGCCTCCTGCACTGTTGCTTTTGGGTTTTGTTTTGTGTTTGTTGTTGTTGTTGTTGTTTGTTTTTGTACATACTGAACTTTAAGATTATTGTTTTTTTATTTCTGTGAATAATGTCCCTAGAATTTTGGCTGGGATTGCATTAAGTCTGTAGATTACGTTTGGTAGGGTGGCCATTCTGAGGATATTCTTTCTGATCCATGAGCATGGGCGTGGGGAGGTTGCCCCACCTCCCAGTCCTTTCCCCTGTTTCTTTTGAGGGTAGTATAAATGGGATTGTTTCCCTGGGGTTTTTTTTTTCATTATTTTTGGCAATGGCATATAGACAGGCCACTCACTTTGTATATTAATTTTTTTATCCGGCACTTTGGTAAAGGTATTTATTAGTTCCCCTCTGGAGTCTTTACAATCTTGGAAGTATAGGACCATACTAGAGATGCTCTGACTTCTCCCTTTCCTGTCTGTATCTGTATGATTTGCCTCTTGTCTAACTGCTCTAGCTTAGACTTCTAGCACTCTAGAGTAAGACTAGTGGACACCCACTTCCTGTTCCTGATTTCAGTGGGAAAGCTTGTAGGCAGTTCTCTACATATTATAGTATTGTCTGCAGGCTAGTTGTGTATAGTCTTTATCTTGTTGAGATGTGGTCTTTCTATTCTAACTTTCTTTACCTATCAAATTGAATGGTCCATCTTTCTGTCTTTCAGTTCATTTTTGTAATATGTAGTATTTATTGATTTTTATGTATTGAGCCATCTCTGCATCTCTGAAATAAAGCTATCTTGACTGTGGTGAAAAATCTTTCTGATATGTCCTGGATTCTTTCCACAAGCCCTCCCCCCCCATCTTTATTGAGGTATAATTGACAAATATCTGGATCCCCCTTTCTTTTTCTTATTGTTTTCTTTCTTGTATTAATTAGCTGATTTAGTTCATCTACAGAATAGGTGTGGACTTAGAAATACACAATTCTTTTTAGAATTAAGAATTGAGAAGAAAGTATAAAGAAAATACCAACCTTCCTTCCAGGGCCTCTTTTCTGTTAATACAACACCTCATTGCAACATGGCTAACTCCTCAGGATAATTTCTCTAAAAAACTTTTGTTTCTAGGAAGAAGAAAGACGTGTGGCATCTGTTGTGGCCAAAAAAGAGGAGGAGAAGAAGAGGGAGAGTCACAAGCAGTCCTTGCTGAAGGTACATCCTTCAGTGAGGCCTCCACTTGCTCAGGAGGACACCTCGACGCTGGCCAGCACACAGAAACATGGCTTTCAAAACTAAGTCTGTGTTTTGTAAGCAAGCACTCCTGGAAACTCTCATGGGTTACTACGGTGACTAGACCTACACAGAGGTGCTCTGAAATACAAGATGTGCAAGATGGGCATTGTAGAAGAAAGGGTTTGGCAGCAATAGAAAGGGAAGTAGAGCGTTTTCCACGCCAGCATGGCTTTTCGTGATTGCCTGGCATTAGCATACCACTTTGGATAGCTTTTGACAGCCATCTTTACTGATATGCTTTTATGAGCATTGCTGTGAGGTTTTAATGACAACTATTAAAACCTAAAGTGTTTCTTAATTAGCTCCTTTGATACAGAAATGGGGAGAATCTTGAAGAATTCAGAAATGAAAATTTATTTATTTTAAAGTATTTCTAGATGATCAAGCATACCTGATATCAACTTCCATGAGTAGTGATTTCTCTTAAAATACTTGATGTTACCACCACAGAGTTTGATAAAGCCAGGTTAGAATGGTTAGCTTTAGCAGTGTCACACAGGGTAGTGGGACTGTTGTCCTGATCAGTACTCCTTGTCTTATGTAGCTGCTTTTCTCTTTAAAGTGACATGAAAAACTCAGTGGCCAGGAAGGGCACAGTTATGTGTATGGACTTTACTTAGTTCCCCACGGTGGCTGTGTTCTGTGGGAGGGATCCAGGCTCCACAAGGACATGCTGTAGACTGTTCTAGGCTATGGAAATGATTCCTAAATTAACATCAAAACCTGTCCCCACCACCTTGCATTTCAAGACAACAGATTTGAAAGTAAAAAATAACTTGAGTTAATGCCAACTGCACATGATTCTCTTCCTTTCTGTTCCCGCTGACCCCAAATACTCCCTAGCTCTTTGTGGTTCTCCCTGATTCCATTGTCCATGTGCCTAAACCCTCTCTTGACACAGATGCCTCTTCACTCATTGCCTAAGAGGATTTTAATTTTCTTATGTTGGACTACTCCTAAGAGTTTATCAAAAGTACATTTTTAATACTTTGCTTATAAAAATATAGCTGTAGTAGTAGTTTTGAACATTTATAAGAGTAGGATTTGCCCTTGCCAGGCCACACTGTGGGCAAGCCTTCCCAAATTGCTCATGGCGGGGACACGGCCTTCTGCGTCACACTGTTGCTGCTGTCCAGCTCCTGTGTGAGTGACTTAGTGATGATCTGAGACACGTGTGTACATTCATAGAGTAAAGATGAGGCCTGCTGAACCCTCCTGTGCGATTGACCCAGAGCATGGCAAGGAAGAATGAGCGCCGTAGTCTTGTTGATGATTTAGCTAGGCATCTGCCAACCTGCCCATGTGAACAGAACATACATGGGGGCCAGGCACAGGGTCAACTTGACTTTCTGTGCAACTGAAACTTTATCTCAGTATTACCACCCCCATCCTCTAATTCAGCTGCTTCTTACCATTATATACGCCATGGGTTTTAGTGAACATTTAAAGGAGTGTTTGGAAAGTTCAGTGACAACTTTAGAGAATAGCAGTTTGTTTGAAGTCTTGGAGCTCCAATTGATTATGAACTTTAGGTTTTTGTTTTGATAAGAGAAGTGTTGGCATCAGCAGGCCCAGATTTAGCCATTGCTGAGAGCTGAAGCCACATCAGAACAGAGCTTCAGCATGTCTCAGGCTGCATCCCTGCAGACGCAATTACTGATCCTGGAGATGCTGGAAGCTGCGTGGGAGGGAGCCATGACACACAAAGCCTGTGTCTGCAGCCGCATCCTCATGTCTTCCCGGCTCACCTGCCACCTTTGAGATGATCACTGTGACATAGACGGATGAGGTCCTGCCTGGACAGTGACGAGTAGACTCAACTGGAAGAACATGAACTTCACCCCCAGATAGTTTCCACTTCTACATACACTTGGCAATTGGCAGCCACCTAAGCAATGATAGGCATGAATACAGCTGACCTGTCAAAGCATCCATGATCTCCGAGAACAGAGCACACTTGGGTACCCTTTAGTCTTGCAGAGACATAATCCAGATCCTTTCTTCTTGCTCCACAGGCATCTTGAGCCCCCAGATGGCTCTGCCCAACCAGGGATGCCCACCTGACTGCAGGATAGACTCCTGACTTTCTGTACCCTTTTCCTTCTCCAGACCCCAACAAAATTACCTGCTCACTTAGTCAGCCTAGTGCCAGACTGCTTTCAATAACCTATGGAAAGGAAGCCCCGCTTGGTGTGGGCATGAGAACGTGTTTTTATGTTCAGAGACCACCTTGTTATACATTTGTAAACATATGCAATGGTGGAAACATGTTCTATGACTTTTTCTAAACACTGCTATCTCTCTCATTGTGATCTTTTTCCTGCCAGCTAGGAAGCCAAATATGTGCAGCCTGTGGTCTTACCACTAGGTAGAAATAACTGCATTGTTTAGATTGGGAGTTGGGTTGGCATAGCCATCAGCAAATAACTGAAATAGAATTTCATATGGTAAGGTTTTTTTTTTTTAATTCTAGATTTTGGTAATAGTGTTGTATTGTAGTATAGCAGGATTTCAATTGCTCTGTGCAAGAACATTATGTACAAAATGCCAGTCATTTCAGAAACACATGCACAGTATTTACAGTGCTCTTAAATGCATAGACACTTGAAATAACAAACTGCAGAACAAAGAACTCAGGCCCCAAACATTTCTAAACTTAGAAATTGAATTTCGAAAAGGTTAGTTCCATTAAACAAGCCATCACTTGTGGTTTCCATCCAGTGTCACACACATTTGCCAAACTCTTCGGTAAACAAATGTAGAAGTACAGTGGGAAACACTTGCTTTCCTTTATACAGGTGCAGAAGGATGGGAGGAAAGTCCCCTATCCCCTTCCCCTTTCCTTTTCCAGAGCAGACTCCTGGAGAGCTGTTAGTGGCTCACTTTGTAGATGTCTTTTAAGGGCAGATTTTGAATGAAAGAGAAAAAAGGATCTATTTTCAGCATTCTGATCTAACTAAGATGACATTTTTAAATATTAGCTTTTGAGACCAGTAAGACTGCTAAGTAAATTCAGGCTTTTGCTACCAATCCTGACAACCTGAGTTCAGGCCCAAGAACTCACATGCTAGAAAGTAAGAACTGGCCTTGTGCAAGTTGTTCTCTGACCTCCACACATGTGACTTATGATTCACCGCATATACACACATACACACGTACATGCACACGTACACACACTCATATATATATATATATATATATATATATATATATACACACACACACACACACACACACACACACACACACACCACATACGCACACGCACACACATATGCACACACACCACATATATACACACTACAAAAATGTAAGGAAAATAAGGGCTTCAGAGATGGCTCATCAGTTAATACTAGCTACTCCTACAAAGGACACTGGTTCAGTTCCCAGCATCCACATGGCAGTTCACAACTGCCTGTAACACTACTTCCTGGGGATCTGACATCCTCTTCTGGACTCCATGGACACTGCATCCATGCAGTGCAGACATACATGCAGGCAAGACATTCATACACATAAAATAGATAAATCTTTTAAAAATAAAATAAAACTAAAGTATTACCCTTTACTAATGGTGATAGTACAGAATAGGCCTCCTTCACCCTGTCACTATAGCTGATGGATATAGACTAGAGACATGTTAACGGAGCATAGCTTCTTCTGCTTCAGTCTCCTTTTCTCAGCAGGGTTTCTATGAAACAGTTGAGTTTCAAGACCACAGGTCAGTGGGTCTCAGTGTATGAGCCATGCTGGAGCCCGTTAGAGGGGCAGACTCCCGAGCCCTCCAAGTACTGGCTCCAAGTACCGGGTTCAGCGTCTGTAAAACCCTCCAGGCTAGCTGAGGCACCCTAGCTTGTGAACCACCACCTAAAACATCCATTGCTTTAATTAACTCTTCCTTCTTGTTCTTCTAGAATGATAATAGTTGCCAAGAAAATTATTTTACTCCACAACTTCTTCTAGTAGCCTAGATAATATTGTTTGCACCTGAAATGTCATGATTTATACCATGAGGGCTGGAGAGATGGCTCAGCAGCTAGAGGCACTTGCTGCTCCTACAGGGGACCTGAGTGTAGTCCCTAGCAACCAAGTTTCATGGTTCAGTCACTTGTAACTCCAGTCCTGGAATCTGATGCTCTCTTCTGGCCTCCCTGGGCACCTACACACATACATTCATGTAAATAGAAATACTTTTAAATTTTTCAAGTATTTCAAATATTTGTATAAATATTTTCAAAACCTAGTTATACCATGAACTATGAAACACTGCTCAGTCCCTACCCTTTCTCCCCCAGTTATTGAGTAAAAAAATGAAAGTATTTTCTTCTTGCTTTGTTTAAAGGCATATGACTCTGCCAAGTCAGAGTTTCAGTTAGTGAAATAAATATATAGCTCACTGTTGAGAACAAGAAGTGTTCGTCGTGTAGATAACTTTTCATCAGGCTGGCATTGTTGTTAGGAAATGTGATCACGAGGTGAGCACAGGCTCGTGGGTTTGCTTCAGAAGCTGTGTTGGTTGTTTGCCTGACAGGAATTCCCTCTCAGAAAGTAAGAGAAGCTTTTCTCTGCTAAGTATGCACCATATAACCATCGTTCATTAACTTCCCGTAGGAGAAGAAAAGGTTAACCATTAACAATGTCGCTCGAAAGTGGGACTTGCAGCAGCGAGTAGCCAACATTGCCAGCACTCAGGACAGAAAGGACTCGGACTCGCCCGCTCAGGAATCCTGTCAGCTCGACGGAGGCAACACCTCTGCGTTTCCAGAGGAAGCAGGGTACGAGACGGTACACTCTCACCACTAGCATTTCCAGAATTGAATTTAACATGGAGATGGGAGACCGTTTCACACATAATTGATTTTGAGGAATAATTTTTTTAAAGAAAGTCAAAGTTGAAATTAAGAAGAGAAAATTTGAAAATATCTCTCTGGCTGTAACATTTCCCTAATGAAAAAGCCCTCCCGTGGTTTGTTATTGTTTTGTAAGGGGGAAGTTTAGATGTCTAAATGCAGCCTGTGAGCCTCTGTTGACACACATGGGTTCTAGATGTCCTGGCCCAAGTGAGAGTCCCCATCCTTCGTGCACCTCCCTCCTCAGCCTTTTCCATCTTAGGCTTTTGGGTGAGCTTGTTGCTTGATGCATCTGCTATCCTGTGCCCTGAGTAGCAGCTTCTACATGCACCTGACAGCCAGACCTGGTGCCAAAGTCCCAACTGTTTGGGAAGCTGGTGCCAGAGGATGGCAAGTTCAAGACCATCCTGAGCTACAGAGTAATGTCATGGCTATTCCCACAACTTAATGAGTCTTCATCTCAGAATTAAAGACAAAGAAAGTGACAAGAGGCTGGGGTGCAGGTCTCTGGGAAAGTACCTACCTGGCATATACAAGGCAGCTACAGTAGAGTACTGAAAATGCTTTGAAAATGCTAGCTAATAGCTGCCTTAGCCCCAAGGATGCTTCAAGGCAAGCTTAACAAGGGCAGGCCTTGGAAGGGTCAGATTCAGACACGGGAACACACTGCCACAGTGTTGGGGACTGTGTCCCTGTGTGCCAGCTTTAGGAGCAGCAGCAAGCCAGGGCTGGCAGAATATGAACAGGGGAGTGAGGATGCCAGCCCGTCCCACTGAAGTTCAGCAGACCATCCGTTGTTCTCCATGGTTACGGTCCTCTTTAGACGTCACACTTGGAGAATAAGGATATGACTGATCTTCCCAGGGTGCACGTTGAGAAGACTGGAGTCCACAGTCCAGCTCCGCTTCCCCCTCTTCCTCCCTCTGCAGGGCTCTAGTTAGAGTCTGGGACCTATGCTGCTGCACTGAAAGATCAGTGACGTTTACGTCTGTCCTGTAGGCATAAAGCTTGACAGCAGATAGCATCTAAACCTTGAAAACTGTTCAGTGAAGCTCACGTGTCTGGGGGACATAGGTCTTTTGACTTCAGTGTTAAGCTATGTACTGTGACAGCCTTCTGCTCTCCGTGCCACTCAGGTGTTTTTCCACTTCCTGAAGTCTGCTGTCTCCGTGACTAATCCAGCCATGCCATGTCATTGGCACTTTACTGTCCCATCGAGTCCTTAGTAGACTGACCTTTCCCTGGTACTTTGTTCTGTACTTGGATCTCTTCTTTCCTCACACTTCCTTTCTGTCCCTGCAGCCTCTCAGGTGGAAGGATGCCCTCAGCTCTAGCACTGGGGTTTTCTCCTTCTCCTTCTCTTCCACCGTCCAACCCAGGAAACTTGTGGAAGTTGGTGACTTTAAATGCCATTTATAGACAAGGTCACCAAAATGTATATCTTTTCCTTTATGGCTTGCCCATTTAGATGTTGCATAAGAAAGATATTATAAAAAATTAACTCTCACTATAAAGGTTTAAAGTTTGGCCTTCATCAGTGTTTGTTACATCAGTTTGTTACAAACATGGTTTGTATGTTTGGGATAAGGGCTAGTGTTTTTATTCCCTTCTATGGGACCAACCACTTACTCTATCGTTAAATTTAAAATACTCTTTCCTTTTCCCATTGGGATCTATCTGGATGTTTTGTTTGCTTTTTAACCATGGGAGGAGGTGAGAATTTCTTTCTTCCAAACTCAGTACTGTGGATTGGCCCAAGGCATCACTACTCTCACTGAGAGCTCTTCCACAGAGCTCAGTCCCAAGTCTGGTCCTTAGCACTTGAGTCACTCTCCTGCATCATCTCACTTCTGTCTCCATCCTGTTCATCCCTCGGAGGGCTCTCTCAGCAGGGGGGTTGCCATCTTTACCTTATTCCCACTGTAGTCAAGGCTGCCATCTGCTCCTCCTTCAGCACTGGACAGTCTTCACTTTCCAGCTTCCTAAAGCTGCTGGGCTCCCTGCTGCCAACCATCCTTCCATCTTGAGCTTGTGTGGTGTTATACCCTTTCAGTCACTTTATGTTCCCGAATGGCACCTTGGAGGGAAGAGATTTGAACACGTGTGCTCATTCCAATTTGGTATTTTGCCTGAGAATACAGGGTAAATCATTTAAATGTTAGAGGTTGTATCCCTACATTCTTTATAAATCTTTAAAATAAACTAACACTTGCCTATGGCGAGTGATGTAAGCCATTTTTCCTAAAGGTGGAAAGCTAATATAGAGAGCCACGGTCTTTTCTTCAGTGTTTCAATGTGTGTTTAAATATTACAAGTGGTTTCCCACTTAAACCGTCATTGAGAGTCCTTAGGATTTCATAGTGCTAAAAGGAAGGAAGGTCATTCTTGTGTTCCAGTGTCTATGACCTTTGACCTGTGGGCATATAACTAAATGCCTAGGAACAAGTGCGCATGAAAACATTATGGGTATATAAAGGAAAGAATTTCTTTAGCAATTTGCTATGTCCCATTAATAATTTTACCACTCTCTGAACTTGTGACAGCTCAATAGTAAACAACACACTGCACAGGTCTTTTGCCGAGCAGAAATGGCAAAATACTAGGTGTAATGTTTCCTCTGCTTACATTGGATGCATGTGGGAAGCTGGTTTACTTTTGGTCATTTCCTGTCTATGAACACTAGCATTTTAGCCAATGCTACTATAATAAAATCTAAGGCATAAAGCGAATTTCCACATTCATGAATGTTGTCATAGAAAATTCATAAACTGAATTATTATAGGGATCAGCACCACTTACTCTGTGGGAGAAGAATCTTCGGAGAAACTTGAAGTGTTCCTGTTCTTGCCTGATATAAGAAGGCTAGAGACAAAAAAAATGAATGCAGGCCTCTGGAATAGCGCCTTTCTGGTCATGGTGTTCACTGGGGTGTGGTCTGCAGATGCCTGGCTCTTAAGAATTTGAAACTTTACTGCATCAAGTTAACTCTCCATCTTTTCGTAGGTTCCTCCAGTAATTGGAGAGACACAGGAGGTTTCCTGGTTGTCATCAAGCGAGCTGTTTGAGGATAGTTGGACTTGGAGTTAACCACCAATGAGCCTGAGGATAATCTCCACTGGCTGTCTATTGCCTGCCATCCCTGACCTTTGAGTTGGAAACATAGTAGTGAGGTGCTTGGCTTGATGCAGAATCAAGTTTGATTCCACAGAAGCAGCCCTGCCTTTCTCAGGGCGTAGCTCAGGCTGAGTGGGGATAGGAGTCTGGCTGGGCCCAGTACCCAGTCACCTACTAGAAGCTGAACTCATACGTAATTCTTCCTTCCCTGACATTTTATGGTCAATTAACCAATAAGTCTTCCTTTTACCATCTCTTAAATACCTGGTAATATGTTGTCATTCATTGATAATGATCTCTAAATGCACTGAGATAAACACAGGCACAGTTTTATGCCTTTGTTATTTCTAATCTTCACAAACCTCTGAAAACAGTTTAATGGGATCACCATTTATAGACAAGGAAATTCAAACTCAGAAATCCTGAAGCTTCTTGGGAGAGTGGCAGGTCTGGAGGCTTAGTCAAGGGTTATTTTTTAATGATGCTACCTCTACTGTATGTTATCATGTCTGTCTTTCATGGCCTCCTGGGAGCTGCTTGATATTGCACTGGTCTTCTTATTAATATCCCCACATCCAGCCTCTTTCTCCCAAATTCTTCACAAAGTACATGTGCTAGTAGTTCTCATTCCGGTCCTTGAAGACAGAGGGTGCATGCGCGCTCTCTCCCCCTCCCCCTCCCCCTCCTGTCTCTCTCTCTCTCTTTTTTCCTGGGGGTTGAACCCAGGGCCACAGACATGACAATATGACAGTGTTCTACTTCTGAGCTAAATCCCAAGTTTACAACTGATTCTGTTCATCATCCCTATGGGATGACACCGGACTTTTCAGCTTTGCCCCCACATGGCTATTATGTCTGTCTGTGTTACTGTGTCTCACAGTCTGGACATACTGAAATGAACTTTCCCCACAGTGACACATGCTCAGGCTTCTGTCCTTCCCTTCTTCCTCTTGTCCCTTGTCTGCTCCTGGTAAAAAAACAAAACAAACAAACAAACAAAAAAACAAACAAAAAACTGGGCCTGCTACTCAAGGGTCAGTTCAAAGGCTGCTGTTTTCTGAGGCCCAGCTTCTGCCTCTAAAGGAATTTGCCATTCTTCTGTTTCCATGGCGTAAGCTTGGAATACTCATTCTGTGACAACAAGCACATTATACTTAATGTATATGTTTATCTTCCTTTCTTTCCTCTATCCAGATTGCAAAATCTTTGAGAGCAGGTGTATTTTTAAATTTACTATCTCCAATGTCTAGTATAAGACCTCTGACATAATGCACTCTGTGCAAAATCCTACTGACTACTTCCGTGCCATAGTGAGGTCGTTTGTGTTTGGAAATTACATCCCTGCACTTCTCAGGTTGCCTGCCCAATGGGATTACTGCAGCTATATTTGGAGGACGATAGCTCTACAATTTGGCTTTACAAGCAATAGTCTTGTTATATCATATATATAAATGTCTTGATATACATATATATGTATATATTATACATATGTCTTGATATACATATGTATATCAACTATGTGTATGTGCATGCACATGGGCAAGCTCTTCTGTCTGTCTTTATCGATACAAATGATTTAGTCACCTGTGCCAGAAGACTTAGCACAGACCTTTGTACATAACAGCTTTCAGGCATGGGTCTTTAAAAACCAGAAGCCTTTGAATTGTAAATAAAATAAATTAATATGTGTATACCTATAACTAAAAAAACATGAACCTATTAATAATTCATGTAAGGAAAAGTGGAATGATACTCTCCAACATAAACGTTGTTTGACAAGCTTGTCATTTTTGTGGAAATCAAGCATGCTTTGTTAGAGAAGCAAATTAGTAGGCAGTGGCCTGAATTTGAGGCTAACCTCAGCAGCCTTATCCTGAGCTGGCTTGGCCTTGTGTGACCTGGGTAACAGCTGTTCTGTTTCTTCTTGGCAAGAGTAAGCTGTCTGCAGCCTAGCACCCATGTGTCTCATCTCTGTGAGGTCTAGGGCCGTGGAGGCTCCCTTTGGCCCTGCTTCCCAATGGTGTCTCAGCATCTGCCTGTAGGCTCACTTACATTTTCACTCCTACCCAATGGTGTGCTTTCCAAAAGTGTGCACAAAATAATCACCTTGTAATACCCGACTTTTTTCTATTGAGTTTATGTTTCTAGTCTGTTAATCACATAGGTGAAGAAAACAAACCTCTCTTAGATATGTGATGTGGGGCAAGACCCCTTCCCAGTGGGCTTGCTTAGCCGGCTAATTCTCCACTCTAATGACATTAAAATTAACCTTTGTCTGGTGCTGTGGCCATGAATCTCACCCATAGTAAATGCCACTTTTCCCTTCACCTTCCTTCACCACCTGCTTCTGTCACCTGGCCAGCCTTGTTGGCTCTTATTGTGTGTCCACATCACTCTGTTTGTCCTGTGGCCTGTTTGCCCATATTATACCTATGGTTGGAGCATCCTTTAAGGACTTAATAGATACCCTTGAAAGTTTTCTCAGTTTATTAGTTCAAGATATATGTGTTGAGTTGAGCATTGCTAGATGTTGACTCTGCCGTGGTACAGGCAGCAGGATTGACACTCGAAAAGACCCGTGTTCAGTGAGTACTGTTGCAGTGTGCCGCTGTCAGTGCTGTTACTGTGAGTGTGTACCAACACTTTCCCTCCTTCCTGTACAGCAAATGCTGATGCAGGCTGTCCAGCACAGCAGGAACCATGCTGCCCGCTCCCCCACTTCACTGTCTTGTTCAAAGCACAGTAGATGGAGCTAGTTCTTTTCTTAGTCTATGCTGTTATGAGCTTTTACCTTTTAAGCCTAAGGCTGGTCCACACCTCTACTCATGGGCGTTTTGATTATTACCCATCTTAATCCTTTGATACTGATTATAAGGATGACATATAAAATAATTGTGTGTATTTTCTTAACTGCACATTCACTTTGAATACACAAATGCCATTAGCTAACTTGTTAATGGATAGCCAGATGTGTCACAATTCACTGATACCTATGAAATAAATCTAATAAACCAGTGGGATAATAGTTTGTCAGACTTACTGTCCAACATCATCATTTAAAACTGTTGAGGACGCTTGTAATCAATTAATAGGTTGTGAAAAGCCCATTAGTGAACCCAAGGGTCTTCAGATGTAAAGACATTTGGCCATTAACTTCATGAACTCACTATGTAGAGGATGAAACAAAATTGCCAGCATATAATTGTAATTAGTCTGAGACGGGAAGCACTGGACAGGTGTACCAGTCCCAGCTAACTGTACACAGAGCAGTCAAGGGCAGAGAACAACCCCCCAGTGGCGACACACAGGGCAAGTTGAGCGTGGGCCAGGTTTTGAGCTCTGTGTTTACTTCTATTTGTAGAGCAGAGGTTTTGAGTTGGATCAAGGAGCTTTACTAATTCTCGGCCGTTCAGGTTGGCTCTTACAGGCAGCATGGCCTGCTTCGGAAAGAACAGAAGTGGCCTATCAGTAGAGTATCCAGTCTGGTACTGTGTGTAGCATAATTAGTTTTTATCACTTCTTGTTTCAATTTAGGGGGAAGACATGCTTGATTCTTATTGATTACAACTGAACAATATGCTTAGAGTTTTTGAGGCATCAGACTATTCAGAAAGAGAGTCAGCATTTCTCACTTAACTCTGTAACCAAGAGAGAAACTAGGTTAAAGTTACCTATTTTATAAACATTCTATATTGTATTTTATAAATAATATTTCATCATTCTTATGGAAACATATTAAAATGTATTTTTTTAGCTATATAGCTTTATAAATCAGGAAACTATGTTGTTATAAAAATATCTTAATAGCATATTTAAGATATATAAAATTATTATCTTATTAATATGATGACTAATTTGGACTTGGAGATAAGTTTCTATGAATAGTTTTTTCTATTTCAGCTGTAACCATGATTGGATGTTAATGTTAATCTTTCAGATAATCCAGTAAATTAGTGTAAGGATACATGTGACATGAAGGCAGCAGGGAGTCTGTGAGGAGGAGGGGGAGCAGCAAGCAGCAGGGAGGGATGAGGGGAGGAGAGCAGGAAGAGGCTCAACATCAGGGAAGAGGAACACACCACAACAAGCCTGTTACTTTGAAATTTGATTTTTTTTTAAAGTGTAATTAATGTAGGATGCTCTGGGTTTAACTGGAAACAGAGGGTAATGAGTATAAACTGTAAAGCACTTTCCAAAATGCTGTTCTAGCCTGTTACTTCCTTTGTGTGCCTGAGACGTTACTTAAAAAAAGACTTTTGCAGGTCTCTAGATGCAGGGCTCAGCAGTGCGTTACAAGGCTTGTCTGTCACAGAAACACACTTGGTGGAGATAGACGGAGAAACCCTCTCACTGTACGGCTCAGGGGCGCTGGAATGCCTGGATCGTAACTGGAGTGTTCAAACAGCCGGCATGGTCACCACGGTCTCATTCACATTCATCGAGTTTGATGAAATTGTCCAAGTACTTCCCAAACTGAAGATGAAATTTCCAAATTCTCTGGTAAACACTTTCCTTTGGAAGCATATTTGAATTGTTCTTCATTACAACTTATGTGTTCAGGCCAAAGCCTGCTTCAACTTCATTTTCTGTAGTTTCTTTTGTGTTGATTTTCTGGCACTGGAATTTAAATTAGTTCCATAAATGGCCTTGTGGGTATGTATGAATATTAGAAATTATATCTCTAAAGACAGTCCTTCTTTCAGTAGAAAAGACCAATGGAATTTTATGCATATTATCTACCTCAATTTTATAAAGAAAGCCACACACAGCCCTCGAGCATGTTTTTGGGCATTGAAACCGGTGTGGATGGCATGTGTATATTCATTGTGTGATCTGACGCAGTCCTCTGACAGCACTGACTGTTTACTTCAGTCTGCTGACTCGCCGGCATCCTCCCTGACTGTGGGTATTGCACTAGTTAGTGATAGACATTGGGAAACAGTGCTTTTACAGCAAGTTTCCTCTTGAGCTTTCCCTACAGTGTGTTTCTTTACTTCCCCTTTTAGAGTAGATGATGTTTCTTCTTTGTCATCCTAAAGAAGATAAGTTGTAGTAGAGGCAGGTGTTTAGAAAGAATATTCAAATTTGCGAGTAGACGGCTTGCTTTAGGAGTTCTGTTTTAGTGTTTTGATTCTCTTTGGCCAACTTAAGTAACCAGCACGGTTTTCAGAAGGATGCGGTGTTGACAATACTGGTTCTCAGCATCAGGGTGAGTCCTGTGCTTAGAAGTTTCTGGAATCTTCCTTTATACATTAATGCTAATGTAAAATGTGTAGAATCTGTGATGCTTGAAGGAGTCTGAATTATTAGGTAACATTAAAGAATCCCAGTTGCTGATAGATGAGGATGTCCTTCTCAGAAGGAATCACCTAAGACTTGAGTCTTGGGTAGATGCTGTCAGTGACTGATGGATTGGGTACATTGAAGTTCAATGAGCCTAGAGCAGTCCATTGATTTAATGTGACTGAAGACATATTTCCTAAGCCTAAGGCTTCCAGGGTTCCACAGGAAATGGTCTGTGATGTGTTAAGGTTAGTATTGAAGGTGGTTCAACTTAGAACAAGACCTTGTATGTGGTTTACTATTGCAGCACCTTAAATTCAAGGAGACCAACCTTGTGATGCTGCAGCAGTTCAATGCCCTGGCACAGCTGCGTCGGGTTGACCAGTTGACAATCGATCCTCAGGGAAACCCAGTGGTCAACTTTACACTCTGGAAATACTATGTGCTGTTCAGGCTCAGCCACTTCAGCATGCAGAAAATAAATGGAACAGAGGTAAGAAAAAGCAAAGCGGACTGCAGACTGAGCTCCCACCTGACGGAGCCTCTGACAGCGCCTCTGACAGCACACTTGGTGGGAATACAGATGTGATAGAACTGTTCAGAAACACCATTTCTTACAAAATAAAATCCCAGCATTCACAATATTAAAAAGGAAGAACACACATGGGCAACACATGTGCACTCCCACACATGCTCATACCCCCCAACATGAACATGAACACACACCCATCCTCCTCCAAACACACACGCACACACACACACTTGCACACACATGTCCACATGTATACGATCTGAAGCAGTGAACAGTTCTTTTCCTGGTGAATTGTAGCTACTTTTCCTGCTGTTTGTAAGCATCCAGAGAAGAGAACCCTTGAAAGAAAAATGACACTGTAAAGAGAAAAAAGAAAAATCTCCAACTTCTGCAGGCGAGGCAGCCTTTCATGTTTCACAGAGCTCTTGGGACTGTGGCACAAAAGAGAGGATGGGGAAGCTAAACTAAGTGTCCACTCATAAAGATGGGGTGATAGAAAGTGGAGAGAGAAAGTCCGAGAACACATCTGGACCACTCCACTAACTGTTGACCATGGTGCAGTGGCATGACGTAGAATCACTCAGGACCCGCTGAATAACTGGAAAATTATTTATGGAAAGCGAGTTTTAGATGTTTTTTTTTTTTTCTGAGTTTGTCACAAGCCTAATCCTCCAGCTACTCAAAGACTGTGTTCTCTTTAAATAATGACTTAGGGAAAAAGGGAAACTGTGCTTCTATCACTGTTGAAGCTAAATAATCTTTCAACGGTTGTTACTCTCACTATGGCGCCTCTTGAGGGTCAGAAGACTTCCCTATGATAAGATGGCTGGTAGTCAGCTTTGCTGGTGTAGTATTGTTCACAACTAGGACACCACAGCCATCTCCAGCCTCGACCTACAAAAATCCAGCATGTTCTTGGTAGCACGGAGATCTGTGGGTCCGTGTCAAAAGCAACCATGCTATGCCTCAACCAAAGTAGGCCCAGAACCATAGTATCAGCCTTCTATCAAATTGCCAGGAAAGTCTGGAACCTTGAGATGACCAAAAGTTGCCTCCACAGCTCCCCAGCTAGTTCCCAGGAGTCTGCATTCAGTCTCGTGTGCCCCTCAGTTCTATATCAGACAGAGCTGGTAGCTCCGGTAGGGCCTGGTAATTAGTGGGAGGGTTTTCACACTTGATCTGGACTGGAAAAAAAAAGGTTTGGGGGCTGCAAGTGAAGGAGTCTTCCTCATTAATGGCTTGACTGGTTGTGCTGGTTGGCTATAAATAGTAGATTGCCCAGATGTGGGATTGCATTACTGCATTACAGAACTGCTGCAAAAGACAGAGTATTGTAATTGTACAGGGAATTAATCAGAAGCAATGCAACATTCTAGTTTAACTTTTAGAAAATGTCAGCACCAGGGATATTTGAAATTTTATTAAAATACCTGAAAGATATGCCTTCTCACATAGTCTTGTCATTTTATACCATATATACTACAGTTATATTGCTCTTTCTGTAGTAGAGCAGTATTGCTAGAGGGAGAATTGAATGATGAGCATCAAGAAGATGGAGCAGTGGCCTGCATTGGCCACTAGGTGACTGTGTTGGACCAGACAACTTAGCACTCAGCTAAAGGAAGGCTTGGAGGAGCAGCAGCCTTCACCACGAAGGTCCAAGATAAGGAAGTGGTCTACACTGATGGATGTATACACTTGATGTGACTGAATGATATGTGAACTATGGGTTTTTCCCCTCAGAAACTGCTTCTGTAATGTGTTAGCACAAATACACACACTTGCTTTTTCAACACTGGTGAGGCTGAGACAGGAAGTTGGCTATGAGACCCTGTCTCTTGGTGACAAGAGCAATGGGGCAGTGCAGAGAGGGCTCAGTCTGAAACGTGCCTACTGTGCAAGTATGAGAACCTAGGTAGATCCCCCAAAGCCAGGTAAAAGCTAGGCCAGCAGCACACATCTGGAGCCCTACAGTTGGGTGGGTCAGTGAAAGGTAGGTCCCAGGGGCTCACTGGCCAGCCTGTCTTCCTGCACCTATAAGATCCAGGCTGAATGAGAACCTGCTCCATAGCCAACAGAGGAGATACTCTCGTATTTCTTTTTAAAAATAACCTTTAAAGGACTGGGAAGATGGCTCAGCTGTTTAAATGCTGGCTATGTAAGAAAGAAGATTGGAGTTTGGCTTCCCAGAATGCACATAAATATCCACCTGTGATCTCTTAGAAGGAAGAGATGGGCTCCCTGGAATAAGATGGCCAGTGAGAATGTATGTACTGGTGAACTCTGGGTTTGACCCAGACCCTGCTTCAGAATGTAATGTGGAAGGATTATTGATGAAGTATACAGACATCAGCCTTGGGCCTCCACAGACGTGCACACACACAAACACACACACACACCCATACACAACCATACCACCACACATACCTGTAAACCACTTACACACATGCATGTATACTATACACATACACACATACACATTCATGCATGCTCACACACACACTTGTACCTGCAACACACTTATGCACATGCACAGATACCATACACATACAATACACACACACTTGCCAACATAAATACATGCATGCAGGCAGGCATGTACCGCACACACATATACATATAACCACATACAAACACACACCTACAAGCACACATGCATGCACGTATACCATAACACACACACACACACGAAACCATATGCACACGCACACACACCTGTAAACACTCTTACACACATGCTTGCATATCACAGACATACACACCTGCAAACACACATGTGCATGTACACGTGCACACAAATACAAACACAAAGAAAAACCATCCTTTAAGAACTTAAGGTGCCTCAAGTACAGTCCTCAGGACACCTGAATTCCCAATCAAAGCTATCTCATCGGCCCTAGTCAGCTTCCAGGAGTCACATTTGAGCATCTCCTCTGTAATTAGACTCAAAGGAAAATGAAGTTGCTGTGGAGACTTCCACAGCCTACAGAAATGTACTTTTTTGCACTAAAAGAAAATGCCTAATTGAGACATTTCTTTGAAATTGTATTTGCTATATCTAGCTTAGAAGCAATGCCATCTTGATCCTTCTCTGCTCTTTCTTCTCAGGTGACTCAAAATGACATGATAATGGCTGAAAGGCTCTTTGGAATCTTAGCACATGTAGCATCCTCCGAGCTGCCTCAGTACCGCATGATTTCAATTCTGGGTGATGCCAGGTAACTCTGAATTTTTTATAGATTACCTTCGCACTAGAATTAGCTCTTAACTGTGCCACTTCTGTAACCAGCAGAAAACGTACCCCAGGCTAATCTTGTGGCTGGCCCTGTTCAGACTTAGAAGGAATAAGTGTGACTAAGACAAAGTCAGTGTTCTCCTGTGGTTGTAGTCTAACAGCTAGAGATGCGCATAAACCACTAAATCCAGCCTGTCAGGGGCAGCAGGAAGGGTAGAGGGAGACACTAGTTGCATTTGAGAACACTGGAAAAGGCTTTCTGTTTATTTATTTGGGAATGAGTAGAGGGTTTTTAGGTTTAGAATATGAGAAAAGAGCCATCTTGCCAGCCCTAGCCATGCCTTTTGACTTAGCTGTTTCACTGAGCAGAATTTCTTCCTAGAAATGATTTCACATGAACATAAATATGTGTTGAGGATTTCTCTCACGGCCTGGATTTATAACAAGTAGTGAGACTAGTGGAACAAGACCAGCTACTTGTAGCTGTAAAATTGAATAGCAGTTCCTATGTGAAACAGTGGGTCTGTCCTTTTGTTTATTGTTGATTTGATTCAACAGAGTCACTTAGGAAGATCAACCCTCAGTTGAAGAGTGGCCTGTATCAGATGAGCCTGTGGCCATGTCTGTGAGAGATTATCTTGATTGATGGTTGATGTGGGAGGGCCCCACCCACTCGTAAGTGGCGCCATGTTTAGGTCGGTGGGCCTGGGCTATGTAAGAAAGCTAGCTGAGCTAGAGAATAAGCCAGCTAGCAGTGTTCTTCCATGTTCCTGGTTCTAGGTTCCTATCTTGAATTTGTAAGCAAATTTCCACAGCTTGTGACCTAAATGGGTAAGCCAGTTAAACCCTTTCCTCCCTGAAGTGGCTTCCAGCCAGTTTCTGTCACAGCAAAGAAATGTCACTAGGGCATGTTATGATGTTCCAGAGAGAAAGTACCAGAACAGTTGTGTGGCAGGCCCCAGTTTGTGAGGGTAGGGTATACAGTTCAAAAATATCCTGGAGTTTTAAATATTTGTTTTGGGTTTTGGTTTGTTTTGGGGGTGGTTACCTAAAAATGTCAAATAAGAAAAAGGGCCAATACTGGGCGGAAGTATACAGATCTTTTAAATTGCATATGTGTGTGCTGCCTGGTTTCTCTTCAGTTCTTGTCCTGTGAGTATTGTTCTTTTTTTTTTTTAATTTTTCTCAGTTTTGAGAAGTACATTGAAAGTACTTTCTTCCTGAGTTCTAGGTTAGAAGCACTGCAGGCTGCAGCATCTTCATGCTGCGTGTTCTGCTTTAAACGTGTTTCAGCACTGTTGAACTGAGGAAGGAACTCAAGCCGAGATACAGTGGGAGTGCACTTCACAGCAAGAGCTCTGTATGCCAGACCCACTGGGGTCTGACCAAAAGCACTGAGTGGAAACACCGTGTGTGTCTTTTCTGTATCTAATAAAAGATGAGGAAGAAAGTCATGAAAGAGGTGTCCCCGAGAGAACCTAGAAAAATCCCCGAGTTAAAGCAAAAGCAAGTGGAAGGACTCAGAAAAGCAGCTGAAAATTAAAAAACAAAGAAACAAATAAAACCAGGAAGAGGTTGATGAGAAAGCCATACTGACTCCCCAGGGCAGGCCTGCTCAACTTCAGCATGCTGGAAGTAGTCAGAGTGTACCAATACGAACGGAGGTACTGCATCAGGCCAACTAGGTCAGTATTAGAGGCTAGACCAGAGTGCCCGTCTTCATGGTGTCCAGCCCCTCCTAAAAAAAGGTATTATTGTCTCTGGCGCCTGGCCATCTCATAAGTATTAGAAGACTCTTCATACCTGGAGTTCCAAAGGGGTGTGCGTGTGTGTGTGTGTGTGTGTGTGTGTGTGTGTGTGTCTGTGTCTGTGTCTGTGTCTGTGTCTGCGAGTATGTGTTTTCTTCAATATTATTATTGTTTTTTAAAAGGTATGTTTTTATTATATGTGTATGACTGTTTCTGCCTGCATGTATGTCTGTGCACCACAGTGCTAGGCAATGGGATTCTAAGCAGGCAGCTCTGTTATACTCCAGGACCCCCTGGTGTTGCCCTTTGGATTGCAAGATGCCTGTAGCCTCCTCTTAGCCCTGCCAGCACCCATGGGAACTCTCACTGCTCTCAGTTCGCTCTTACTAAAGTTAACTCCACACTTGATTTGATGTTCTAGCTAGGAACATAACACAGGGAAATAAAAGAACTAAGAGAGATCTGTGTATATGGTTACTCCAGCAAACTAACGCGCTTTATATAAAGCTATACAGACTGTGTAGAGGTGGCCAACACCTCTTTGATTGCTTACGCTTTGATTCAGTTTTTGAATTAATTCACATTAAGGTAGAGTTCGTTTAGCTTTGTTAGAAATGTTTGAGATGTGTTAGTGTTGATGATTGACAGTCACACATCAAGAGAATGTAGGCGGGGCTAACACTGTCACAAGCCTTCAGTTCTAGTTGCCAGGAGGCAGAGACCAGAGGATTGAGAGTTTGAGGCCAGCCTGGGCTACAGTAGTGAGACTGTGCATCAGACACCTTAAGTAGTGGAAACACTGGGGCACTAAGCTGAGCTCAAACAGCGACTATTCAAACTCAGAAACCTGGACTTCAACAAAGGCTTCACTGCCTCTGAAGTCAGCAAAAGTTGCACGTGACCTTTATATTCTGATAAATAACTCTGAGTCCCTTTACTATATTCTGCAGGAAAAAGCAATTCCGATATCTACTGGAAAGCAAAGGTAAAAAGCCTGGCATCATCTGTGAGGAGACCAGTGACAGCAAGAGGTTCTTGGGGGAAAACACGAACCGCGCTACCCTGAATTACACCACCCGAGAATTCTACCACGAGAAGCTGGAAGTACGTGAATCTGTGGGTCTGTTGCTTCCTGTAGTACACACACACACACACATACACACACACACACACACACACACACACACACACACACACACACACACGGGTCTGGAGGTCTTGTATTTCGTCCTCCTTACACACAACCCCGAGAACACCAGCAGGGAACAGGAGGCCATCAAGCTTAAGAGGAAGGCTCTGGATTCAGTGTTTCCATCTCAGCACAAAAGCATCTTCAAAGGAAAGCTGTGCCAAAAATCTGGCCCAAAATAGGCCGCACAGGCCTGATCTGTCTAAATTAAGAAAAAGGGAGAGATGCGTCCATGGGTGTTTGTGCAGCTGGTCCCCGAGCAGCAGAGAGCTCAGCAGAGTCTCCACTCCAGAGCTCTTGGCTCGGCCTGTGGTGTGCTAGCCTATGCATTTCATTCTTCACCATGAACTTCCTAATGTCACTGTATGGCTGCTTCGATCCCAGCAGAGCTTCATAGGCAGGGGACCAAGCGTGGGCTTCTTCTGTGAGGTTCACTGAGGGGATACAGCATTGCTGTGCCCAGAGCCACAGGGCAGAAAGTGCGCAGTGCCTGCCCTTCTGGCACTCACCAGATAGCTGAAGAAGTGCTGTGCACCAGAAGAGCAAGAGAGTGCCGCGCTGCAGCAGATCCGTGCAGTGACAGAAGACAAAAGGGCAAGAAAGAGCAGGGACAGTTATTGTGGCATCTGACAACATGTCCAGTGCCTGTATATGAGAGCTACGTAAATCACTGTAGCTCTTCAGACAAGTTAGATATAATTGTAAACAGAGGGAGGGAAGAAGGGAGGGAGAGAGAGAGGGGCGGAAGGACTGAAGAGGAGAGAGATGGAGATAGAGATTGTTTCACAGATGTATATATATATAAATTAGAAGTAAAACCACAGGCAGGTGGCATTCATGTGTTTTATCTGGCAGCTCCAAGCTCTGTATTGAGAAGTGGCTGTAAGGCTGTTGTGCCTAATAGCAGCTGTGGTGGTGCCCTAGGAAATGCAGTGGGGAGTGCTCTGCACTTCCTCTAATCAGAACGTAGTTGGATTTTCTGGGTTTTCCCTTCCCCTTCACCCTGCTCTCAATCTGAAGCATCTTTGGAGGCCATAGAAGCCTGTGGGTTACAGCTTGAAAACTGTTTACGACCCATCTCTCAACGTTTCTGCAGCATCCTAAAGGGTGCTTAGCTTCTGCTTTATGTTAGTGTGGGAGGTCTGGGGTGCTCAGTGGAGCACTTGACGAGTGCACAGGGCTGAGGGTTCATTCCAGGCATCACTCAGGCACATGTGCAGTCAGTGTTTCTATAGTTGAACAGAGTCAAATGTAAAACCATTCAGAGCTTAGAGGAAGCTGTCAGATAAGATGAGGAGACCAAGCCACCTGTGAGGCCAAGAGTGCAGTGCCACTAATAAGGGATTCCCAGTTGTGCCAGAAGAGGAAAGTGAGAGCTGAAAGGATTATGGGCCCTTGTCCTGAGGAGAGTTGGTCCTGTGAGTCAAATAATAATAATAATAATAATATATGTAATATATGTGTGTATATGTGCATG
Organism: Mus caroli; assembly: GCF_978045245.1. Classification (NCBI taxonomy): domain Eukaryota; kingdom Metazoa; phylum Chordata; class Mammalia; order Rodentia; family Muridae; genus Mus; species Mus caroli. Next base: position 59,181,022 of record NW_028227266.1, on the reverse strand, counting down.
TGTGTATGTATGTATATGTTTATATGTGTATATATGTATATATATATGTACACACATACATACACATACTTAAGAAGTCTAATATAGAAATTCTCATGGAAGAATTTTAGAAAATATAAAATTGCTGCATTCAAACAGGGACAATTTCATGGGGGAAGATACCAAGTCAGTGTCCTCGAGAACTAGGTCCTTATGAGTGTTAACTTCGATTTTGTAAGGAATGTTTAAAAAGTAAACTCTTGTTTTAAGGTAGACAACACAGCATTGACTCTAAAATCTACCAAATTGCTAGAAAAAGAAGAAGCAGACCAGATACTTAGACATAGTGACACCAAAGTCCTTTAAAACACCAGGCTGGAGCCAGAGAGGCCGCTCAGGAGTGAAGAGCACGTGCTGCCCTTGCAGGGGACTGGAGTTCATTCCGAGCTACACACTTTTAGGTCCAGCTTCATAAGATCTGGTGCCCTCCTCTGGTGTCTGTGGGCAATGCATTCACATACACACACACACACACACACACACACACACTTAAAAATAAAAGTGAAATAAAATATCAGGCAGAATACAGAAGAACATTAAATGAGTTACACTCCTTACAGCCAGTGTAAAAATAAATTTAAAATAGGATATCATTTACTGTAATGATAAAAAAATAAACTGATAAATGTGAGAACAGATAAGAAAATATTTCTAGGCTGGAACTGGGAGACACCTCAGGCAGCAAAGTGCTCACCTCACAAGCAGGAGGCTTGAGCTTGGATTCCCAAACCAATGTGCAAAGCCTGGTGTGGCGGTGTGTGGCGGCGATGTGCACTGTGATCCCAGCACCGAGGAGACAGGAACAGGGAGTTTCCCGGAGCTTATTGGCCAGCTAGTCTCACTGAATCAGTGAGCTCCAAATTCAGTAAGAGACCTTGCCTCACACAATAAGGTGGAGCACTTTCCACAGAGGAAACCACGTGGCACTGACCTTTTGGTTCAACATGCATGCAAACACTCAAATGAGTGCCCTTAAACGGGAAACTGAATGTTTGTTGCAGGTCACTGAAGAAGAACTGGAAAAAAGTTTATATTCATAGCAAAAGCATTCTCTGCTATTTTTTAAAGCTTTATTTATTTAATGTATATCTGCATGTACATCCGCATACCAGAAGGAGTCATCAGATTTCATTATGTGATGGTTCTGAGCCATCATGTGCTTGCTGGGAATTGAACTCAGGATCTCTAGAAGGGCAGCCAGTGCTCTTAACCTCTGAGCCATCTCTCCAGCCCACATTCTCTGCTATTAAATGTTAAATCTTCATAAGGCAGTTCTAGTTGAAGTTTGTGCTGTTATTTAATCCTAAGCGTTATTGGATAGCACTAGAACCGTAAGTACACAAGAGTAAAAGGTGCTTTGCCAGATACCAAGTAACTGTGATAAGGGCATGTGTGCTCCCTCCTTAGGTGTCTGTTGCTGTGCTAAAACACTGGGCCAAAAGCAACATGGAGAGGAGGGGGTTTATGTCATCTTACAGATGTAGTTCCTCATCCAGGGACATTAGGGCAGGAACTCAAGGGAGGAAACTGGAGTCAGGAAATGAACAGAAGCCATGGAGGTGTGCTCCCTATTGGCTTGCTCCCAATGGCTTGCTCAGCCTACTTTCTTATGCCACTCAGGACACCCAGCCCAGGGGTGGCACAGCCCACAATGAACTGGGCCCTCCCACTGCAACCATTAGTCAGGAAAATGACCTACAGACTTGCCTCCAGACCAGGCTAATGGACCCGTCTTCTCAGTTGAGTTTCTTATTCCCAGATATCTCTGGCTGTGTTAGGTTGACAAGAACCTCTTAAGCAGAGTAATATTGCAGGTAAAGCAAGGCAGGAATAGACAGACTCCGGACAACAGAACCAGAGCCACACTGTGCATGCTTGGGAGACTTAGGCAGACAGCAGCCGTTACCAACTGGTGGGGGCAGTCTATCTCATAGATACTGTGGAGAGAAACATACTAAACCCACCCCCATGGTACAACAAAAATTAACTCCAGATCAAGCATAAAGTTAAAACTCTGAAGTTCTTTTGTTGCTGTTGTTTTGAAGGAGACCTCACTGCCTTGGTAAGGTAGAGGTAACTTCTGAACTTCTAAGTGCCCAGCTATACAGGAAGATTGCTTTATAAGTTTGACAGTCAAGGTAATTTGTAATAAAAATAGCCTCAGCGAAATCAAACAAACAGTCTGGATTAAAGTGGCTTAATCGATAAAAACACAATGAAGAAGTAACTTGAGGAGATGTGGGCTTCTATTCTGAGACAGCTCAAAGGCAAAGGAAGAAATCTGAAGCCACATGACGCTTTGGGACAAGCACCAAGCTAGTTGTCAGGAGACTTGGCCCTGAGCCCTGATCACCACTTATTACCTGGGAGACCTTGCCCAAGTCCCTTAATCACTGTCTCCTGACTCACAGCCCAGCATTCCTGCTCCTACACCCAGCGCCCACATCTTGAAAATCACTTAGAGCAGTGCAGCCAGAGGACTCAGCCTCTCTCCTGTGCACGAGAGGCTGGGGAAAGTAATGGAGGTGAGCTGCTCACAAATCTGGCTAAACAGTCCCTTTCATTACATGTCGTGTTGTTCGAGGCTCTCCCATCCATCCATTCTCGTGCCTCATCTAAAAGAGATTCAAGGCACTTTAAATAATCCAGAAGAAAACTGGAAGCTCGGGAATTGTCCAGGGCCATAGAGTGAGTTTCTGACAGCCCCCCGGAGCACTGCAACCTCCTGGGTGCCCTGCCCAGCTTCTCCCGCTGTTTCTTGTGCTTCCTGAAGATTACCATCTTCAGGCCTACAACAGGGACTGTCCTCTCTAGACATTGGTTGATTACTGACTAACCATGTCATTCAACAATGATATCAGTGCCATTAATTAGATTCATCATAGAAATGTGTTTTGACTTTGAGGGTTTGGTTTTTTATGGTTTTTTGTTTGTTTGTTTTTTGTTTGTTTGTTTGTTTGTTTGTTTGTTTTTGGTTTTTCAAGACAGGGTTTCTCTGTGTAGCCCTGGCTGTCCTAGAACTCACGCTGTAGACTAGGCTGGCCTCGAACTCAGAAATCCACCTGCCTCTGCCTCCTGAGTGCTGGGATTAAAGGCATGTGTCACCACTGCCCGGCTGAGTTTGAGGTTTAAATAGATCTTTTTCTCAAGTTTCTTATCAGTACCTAGCCTTCCTACCCTGATCAACACAAGTTACCTAGGATATGGCTCTCATTATCACATGTATTGCACCAAAGTTTCCCTCTAATAACATGAGTAGACAAGAGAGAGAGAGAGAGAGTATTGAGAGAGTTGGGAATCAGACCCAGGGTCTTAAAGCATACTAAACTAAAAACCTCTACCACTGAGCTAAACCCCCAACCCCAAAAGAATAGCTTTATTAGAACCCTTGATGAAACTGGAGCTGAATACCCAAATGTCTTCTGGCTCTGAACTCGCCATGCTGTGTTTAGAAAACAAACAGCTTTCCCACCTTCAGACTGCCCGATCCAGAAGCTAAGTAAGAACGCTGTTCTTTCTGTCGCGACGGCCTGCTGTGGGTCCAAGGCTTGCGACATTTCTTCTTCCTCTTTGCCACTTTTCTCAAACTTTGCCCAAATAGTCTCCACTATAGTGTGATGTTTTGTAGTTCTCTCTACAAGGAGTAAACTCGAGGTATGAGTGAGTATAAAGGATTGTGCAGATGGTAGCTAACCCCAGACTAATTAGAATGTTCATCATCAACAAACACCCCAACATGTTCACCTCTGCAAAGCCCTGGGCTCAGTGGAAGCAGAAGGCTGGAAAGCAGTGAGGCCGTACTTGCTGCCCGCTGAGGCAGAGCCCTCTCTCAAGAGATTCTGGGAAAGAATTCCCACCCTGAAGGACCGGGACCAGGATCTGCAGAATGAATCTTTTAAGCCCCTCCAGTTCTGTTAATTGTTGTTTTGGCTGTTGAATTAGTTTTGGTTTAATGTAAATATTTCTTTTCTTGATAGGAAATAAAGGACAAGAAGAAGTTCTGCAGGTTGTATGTAGAAGACCTGGTGAAGGAAGCCACAGCCATCAACATGAAAAACGAGGCTCTGCAGAAGCTGTGGCCACAGATGTTCATCGAGCTTGTGAGAGACGCTGTCATAGAGATCCGCAGCAAGGATTCCTACATGAAACTCTGCCTGCAGCAGATCACTGACCAGAAATAGGGATGGCTCCTACTTCAGACTTGGGCAATTGGAGCTTTTTCGAAGTTTGGTAAGATGCAGGTTAGACATGATGAGACACCACCACTACCGCACAGTCTAGAAAGAGTGGCATCAAAGCCTCGCCCCCCTACACTGTGGAGAAAGGAGGGAGGCAGGAGAGAGGGGGACTCTTTCCTGTGCATGCTGACCACACAACCTTGGGAAACCAAGCAGCGATTAGAGGAGGCCTGGCTGCTAGGTCAGAAGTGCTTCTTCGGCTCCCGCTCTGACTGGTGCGCCTGCCCCAGTCCCAAGCTCGCTGTGTGCTGATGGGCTAGCATGAGATGCCTCCACCAACCTCCAGCTGAGACTTTCCTCTTTTTTTGCCTTTTTATTTTATGTCATGATTTTAAAGCCAAGCATACGTCTTTTTTTATGAGTGAAGAATAAATACATTAGTTAAAAAACAGTCCAGTTTGTTGTAGGGTTGTGTTCTTTTCCTGTTGGTGCGGTTCCTGTTGTTCTCCTATGTCCCTGTTGGTGCGATCCCTGTTGTCCTCCTATGTCCCTGATAGAGGCTTTGCAGGTACCTCAGTGCACCACAGGGAGTCAGTGCGGGCTGAAACTGTGAAGGCAGTGAGCACAGGAAGGAGTGCTTGGTCTTAAGGACTCTGGAGAGAATGTCAGATGCAGGCATGTATATAATGTGCGTCTTTGAAAGGTGTTTCCCCCTGTCATTGACTATTGTGGGTCTTCATTAATAGGCACACATGTGCACTCATCCTTCAGAAATATTAAGGATAGAAAACTCTAGTTTTTTTAAGTTCAATTTGAAAATCAAACAGGGAAATAAGACAATGAGAGGTTTTGGCTGATCCATTCAGATCAGAGTGGATGATACAACCTCGGGAAGCCAATCTTACAGGTAAATCAGTGAACTCTGTCTAATGTGCTCAGACTCTGCCTACAAGCTACTGTTGTCAGTAAGAACACCGGATGTGGGCGAACAAGAAGAGGAGATGTAAGACCATAAAGCCAGGCAGAGAGGCCCAGGAGGAAGCTGAGCGCTGCTATGGCATTACTAAGAAAGATCCACCTCCCTGTCAGCCTCTCAGACCCAGGTTCCAGCTTCATAGGTTACTATGGTGTTTCTGAACATAGAGGTTTACATCTCGATGCTGGGTTAGCGTTTCAGCACCTGGGTTTCTGCCTGGCTCTCTTGGGACCCACCTGAACCTTATTTTCTTCATTGTGTTACAGACCCATTAAGGGAAAGTCATTTCCCTCTGGTCAGGAGAATGGGATCTACTCCTGACCCGGATGGAGACGTGAGACTCCAGCCGAGCTGGTCAGTAACCTAGCTAAGTGACCACCAGACAGGAAGATGGAGTCACCTTAAGACATGCTAAACAGATAGGAGGAATAATTATTCCTTTGATGAGAATTCCTCAAAAAGGTGATACATTCCCTCGTCTTCCATCTCTTCTAAACATAGTCTCTTAGACCTCGGGCTTTCTCTCTCATATCCTTCGGACTCTACCCTCCAAGCTCATCTTGATTACTGGAGTTCTGAGGTGAGAAGAATTACCTCAGGATGAAAAGACCTCCAAGTGACTAGAGCACTCTGTCAGGAGTGAGTGGAGATCCAGGGAACAAACTTCTCTTTCTACTTGGAATTTCCCAGGACCATCAGGCGAGGAGAATAAATGCCAACACTCCCAACCCCCACCCCAGCCCCAGTATAGGTTCCTGTGTGCCAAAGGATCACTTCTTTCATTGTGCAATCTCAAGCAGAAGTTGAGCCCATGGTCGCCCCAAAGTAAGAACACCCAGTGTCCACTCAGTAGGGAGATACTGCATTGTTTTAGCTAGGGTTTCATTGCTGTGTAGAGACACTGTGACCATGGCAACTCTTATAAAGAAAAACATTTAATCGGGTCTGGCTTACAGTTTCAGAAGTTTCGTCCATTATTGTCATGGTGGGAAACATGGCATGCAGGCAGATATGGTGCTGGAGAAGGAGCTGAGAGTTCTACATCTTGATCTGAAGGTAGCAGGAGACTATGTGCCACACTGGGTGAAGCTTGAACATAGGAGATCTCAAAGCCCACCCCTGGAGTGTCACTTCCTCTAACAAGGCCATACCTCCTAGCAGTGCCCTTCCCTTTGGGCCAAGCATTCACACACAGGAGTCTGTGGAGATCATTCCTATTCAGACCACCACATGCGCCCATCCGTGTTCAGCTCCAGCAGTCAGACCCACACACTTGGAGTGTGATCTAAAGTTACTCAACTACCACTGAGCCAAGGATAGAGCTGCTATCAGCTCTGCACTCATGGCACTTCACTCCACTGAATGCCTGGTATGTGGACCAACACAAGCCTGCCAAGTTTTTGATCAAGCCAGCCACTACTCTGAGATGCATATTCTCCTTGGTGAATGATAATGACCATGACAACCAAGATTCTTTGAGCAGTGTCTTAGATTGCTCAGGGCTCATTACAGGTGCCCTCGTATTTAAACTAACAATCTAATATATGTATTCTAGTCACACCTATCTGAGTATTGAACAACTGGGCAGAAAAGATCAGCTAATCACATTTCAACCAAAAACTAGAAGGCAGGTCCTCTGTTCACTGTCAAGAAAATGTGCATATGTGTGTGTGTGTGTGTGTGTGTGTGTGTGTGTGTGTGTGTGTGTATGTGTGTGTGTGCACTAAAGTGTGCGTTTGGATGTCAGATGACAACTGGTGTTAGTCTGTTATCTCCTTCTGTCATTTAGGACCCAGGAGTTGAACTCAGGTCATCAGGGTTGGTGGTCAAGCTATCTCACCAACCTCAAAAATAATTGTTTCCAGCAGCCTTTTTATCTGCTTTTGTGTTTTGTTATTATGTTGAGAACTTAAAACAGCATTTCTCCAATATGTTTAAGACACTCCCCAGCACTTGGGAGGCAGAGGCAGGCAGATTTCTGAGTTTGAGGCCAGCCTGGTCTACAGAGTGAGTTCCAGGACAGCCAGGGCTACACAGAGAAACCCTGTCTCAAAAAAAAAAAAAAAAAAAAAAAAGACACTGGAGGACACAAAGTATAAAGTCTAACATGAAATACATATGAGCTCATGCACACTGTTACACAGTGAGGATGTATGAAAAGTGTAAGAATACCAGCCGTGTTGTTACCAAAAATGTGTGGATAGTCAACATGACGTGTCAAGTACAAGAAAGAAACTAAGCAGGTCATGTTGAGTGGGTACTCTACCCATCTAGGCAGAGATCGTGGTGGGATCCAGATGGCAGGGGGGGCAGTTATCAGGAGTGGTTGCACTCTGGTTTTATTTTATTGGCAGAGGTACTAAGTGTACTGACTGGTGGGGTGTGGGGTAGGGAATACAGGGGTGAGTGGCAATATTGGGGGATTGGCTTAGGCGAATGGGAATACTTGCTAGCCAACCACAGAGGCCAGTGGCACATGGGGAGGAGCAGATAATGGCTAGACAGTCAAGCACAGACCCTTAGTGGGTGTGGTTATAGGCGGTGAGAGGTGAAGGAGAAGCTTGGATTGAACTAAATTATAAAATTTTGAGCCAATAGAATTTAGCAGCAGGTGTCATACTACTTTATATTTCAGAAAATTAGTTTACCGTTTCTTCTTCTTATTATTATTTTTTTTATTTTTTGAGACAGGGTTTCTCTGTGTTCCCCTGGCTACCCTGGAACTCACTCTGTAGACCAGGCTGGCCTCAAACTCAGAAGTCCACCTGCCCCTGCCTCCCAAGTGCTGGGATTAAAGGCGTGCACCACCACTGCCTGGCTTCTTATATTTTTTTTAATGTAGTCACATCTTATTAGTGTTTTATGATTTCTTTGATTATAATTAAGCTGATTTAGAGTTGATAATAATTCATATCCTCTTATATTTTATGTGAAGGGGATTGTGTCCATGTGTATCCGTGTGTCCGTGTGTGTGTGTGTGTGTGTGTGTGTGTGTGTGTGTGTGTGTGTTAGTGCACATGAGTGTGGAGGTCAGAGGTTGACATCACTCCCTCCCTTATCTTTTGAGACTTGGTCTCTCACTGGATTTGGTTGGTCTGGCTGGCCAGTGAGCCTCAGGGGTCCTCCCATCTCCACCTCCCCAGTGATGGCATTACAGATGCAATTACAGATTTCAGGCACAGTTCCTTCACCCCTGGCTGCTTCACCTGGATGCTAAAGATGGAGTTCAGGCCCTCATGCTCACATGGGAAGCACGTCAGACTAAGCCATCTTCCCATGCCTCCCCTTTCCTTACTGTTACCCCACACTTACCTGTCAGCTCTTCTGTGAGTAAACTCCGGCTTTAATTCTCCCATCTCTCAGACTGTTAAGTAAGATACTCTGGGGTTGGAGTCCGGGAAGAAGAGGAAACATCAGGATGAAAAGGAGGAGAGAGAGGCGCCTGGCTAGTCAGCAAAACAAATATAAGATGAAGCAGAGGGAAGGCTGCTCAGGAAAATATTAATTTTAAACCTTAAAGAACAAAGGTTAGTTTTCCTAGCCTGCTTTTCTGGGTCAGCTCGAGATGGAGGGGTGGGTACTGTTGCCAAGAAATTCTGAGCCAAGTTGGAAACTTGATCACAACCACTGTGGTCAAGCGTATTGATGGAATATTTGTTATCTTTGATCCTGACCTTCTGCTTATATTTATGTCTTCCTGGTTCTTGGTATGTGCCCTTTCTTGCAAACTACCTCGAATCCTTTCCAAAGTGCATTGAAAGCTCTAGAGAGTAAATGAGTCCCGGAGAGTAAGTCCACTCCTTAGGGAGCAGATTCGTTTCTTTACGAGACAATGAAACGGAATTCCTTATTAGGGTTCCTCTAAACTTCAGCAATAAGAGAACTGACTCCTTCTTGGTGTTTATCTTGAAATATTTCACCATGCAGAAATGCGTACTGAATAGTATCTCAAATAAATACCCGGCTCACCACCAAGCATAACAGATCTTAATATTTTCCACATTTGCTTCAGGTTCTTAAAATAACACATTACAAATAGAGAAGGAGCCCCCAGCCCCTCCTTCCGTCCCTAAAGGTAACCACTATATTGGATTTCATGCTGATTATCCATTCCTGTTTCCCTACTATTCCTGTTATGCATAAATGCATAGGGAGTTTATTTAATTGGATTTCATATTTTCCAAATTTGTATAAATCACATGCAGTTTTCTCCCTGTATTTTCTTTTCAATTTTTCTGAGGATCATCCTTGTTTTTTGATGATAGTAGTTGTTTCCTGTTTGATATTGTTTGTGACTCCTCTATAGGCTGGGTACTGTGAGTGGACATTAAGAGTTTCCTGTCGCTGGGCAGTGGTGGCACACACCTTTAATCCCAGCACTTGGGAGACAGAAGCAGGCGGATTTCTGAGTTCGAGGCCAGCCTGGTCTACAGAGTGAGTTCCAGGATAGCCAAGGTTACACAGAGAAACCCTGTCTCGAGAAAAAAAAAAAAAAGAGTTTCCTGTCAAACATACCTGACATCTACACATGAACATACATACACACAATCAGACATCCACACATGAGCACACATATATACAACCTGGCATACACAAACAAACACACAAACACCCTGGCATACACACATAAACATATATACACACAACTTGGCATACACACGTGAACACACATAATATATTGTATTTTAAGAATATGTTTAAGAACATGCTACACAGCATGCACAGGACCTGCTGGCCTGCAGCACATGCAGCCGTATTCACTATTGTCACATTGCTTTAGAAAGAGATGTCTACTGGAGCTTTCCACAAGCAGACAATCTCTAGTTGTCCCACACCATCACTAACAAGCATGTTGTGTGTTCGGATGTGTATGCCATGTTGTGTGCATGATGTGTTCATGTGTGTGTGCCAGATTGTTTGTTTGTGTGTGTATGTGCCAGGTTGTGTGTGTGCCAGGTTGTGTGTGTGTATGTGTATGTATGCCAGGTTTTGTGTATGTGTTTGTGTGTGTATACCAGGTTAGGTGTGTGTACTCGTGTGTGTGTCAGGTTATGTGTGTTCATGTATGTATGCCAGAGTGTGTGTTGGTTTGTGTATTCCAGGTTGTATGTATGTATGTATGTATGTTCATGTGTGTGTGCCAGGTTGTGTGTCAGTTTTGTGTGTGGCAGTTGTCTGTGTATATTGTATACTCAGTTGGTATCTTCCGTACAGAGGAAAGATTACTCAAGGAACTTGTATTAAGATGATGTTTACATACAAGTGGGCTGGTTAGATTTTTGTTAATGTGAAGTGAGCTCGAGTCTCCTGGGCAAGAGGGAATGTCAGTTGAGAAATTGATTCCTTGAGTTAGCCTGTGGGCATGTCTGTAAAGCATTTTCTTGATTGATGATTGATGTGTGAGGGCCTGGCCCCCTGTAGTTGTTGCCACCCTGGCCAGGTAGTCCTGGGTGATACAAAAAGGCTGGCTGAGCAAGCCATGAGAAGCAAGCCAGTACACAACGTTCTGCAATGGCTCTTGCTTGAGTTTACTCCTGCCCCAACTTTTCTTAGTGATTGGCTGATCAGAATGTGTAAGCCAAACCCCACCACACACACACACACACCCCAAGTTACCTTTGGTCATAGTGTTTTATCACAGTGTTAGAAAGCCAACTAATGCACAGCAGAGTGTAACAAGTACACAACCTGATGCAGTTTGGAAACATAGTTAACATCCTGCGCTCCTGTGTAAGCCCCTACAACTGTAAAACCATGAGAGCAGAACCACACAGGAATACAGGTTTCTCCCCCAACACAGTGCTTTGAGAGCCAACTGGATTGTGCTGTGTATTACTAGCCCTTTGATTTGTTTTACTGCAAACATATCACACTTTGATTATCCGTTCTACTGGGCTGTTTCCAGACTGGTTCCGGGCAGGTAGACATTTTTGCAGGGATCCTTTTCTGCAGCGCAACCTCTCCTCACAAAATAGTTGCAAGTTTAACTTTAGTAGGAATGGCTGTGCATTTTTTCATTGTGGACAGACAATTCTACCCAGCCTCTAGCAAAAGCAATGGGTAAGGGCTCCAAGAGCTATCTGCTTTTGCCCTCATTTGCTGTGAGCTTTAAACGATGTGGGCTGTGCTTGTGTGACTGTTCCAAGCAGTTCATTGCTGCTTTAACTATATTTTTGCTGTGTGTGGATGTGATGTGGAGTTCTGTTGGACACATTTTTGTGTGCTTCGTGATCATCTTTAAATCTTTTGTAAAATGTTCAGGACTGTGACCCTCTTTTTTCTATAAATCCTTGAACGGTCTTTGGTATTGATTTACGTGAGTCCTCTGTGGATTCTAGGTAGATCAAGAGTGTATGCATTTCTATGCTGTGTGATTTTTATGATCTCTCTGAAAATGCTCTTCCCACCCCACATTTGCAGAGCGTGTCGCTCTTTCAGTGGTTCTCAACCTGTGGGTCACAACCCCCTTGGCAGCCCTCCATTTCCAAATATGCATTTCGATTCATAACAGTAGCAAAAGTACAGTTGTGAAGTAGCAATGAAATAGTCTTATGGTTGAGGGTCACCACAACATAAGGAACTGTATTAAGGGTCACAGAGTTAGGAAGGTTGGCTCTCCTTCCTGTACATTTGTGCTGGATAGTTGTGCTGGTTACTCTTGGGACGATGGCCCTTCTTGCATTGATTCATTGATTGGATTTTTTGTTGTTTTGAGATAAAGTAATCCAGGCTGAATTCAAAACTCAAAGCTGTTGTTCAAGCTGGCCTCAAACTGCCTCAGCCTCCCAAGTGCTGGGGTTACAAGTATGCACCTACCATGCTCATCTTGTCAGTGGTGTGAGGCCCATGTCAAGTTTTATTTTGCCTCCCATGTGGAAGCCCACTCGTTCCAAAACAGACTGTTCCAAAGGGTTTCCTTCCCCACATTCAACTGTCTTACCTTTTGAAAAGAAAAGGCAAAGCAAGCCACTTACCTAGATATGCTCATATAGATTTCTTTTTCATTACTAGTGTGTCCTTGTTTCACTTTTTACACAAATCCTACATTATTTTGATTACTGCATCTCTAAATAAGTCTTGAAAACAAGTATCATAATACTTTGAACTTCATTTTTAATCTTTAAAAAGTTGCTTTAGCTAATCTGTCTCTTGTATTTTAATATAATTTTAGAAATGTCTTGCCAATAATTTTTTTTAAAGACTTGGGACTCTATCCAGTCTACAGTGAACTGGAGAGGCTCTCAAACCATGACTATTATCTTGCTATGTGATATATTTTTTCTGCATTTAAAAACTTTCCAGCCCTAAGTTTTAAGACGGCTTTTTATTCTGAGGCAAATTTATTTCTTAGCATTGCTGTGGTTAGAATCTTTCATTGGCTCCCAACGGCCTCTGTGCTAAAGGCTTGGTTGATCTGTTTATGATTGTGTAGGGGTGGATCATTTAACAGATGGGGAAATTGAAATTAAGTGTAGGAGTGAAACTGAAGGTGTTGGAGTGTTTGTCCTGGAAGGAGTCGGTGGGACCTAATCTTCCTTCTTTGTTTGCTTCATGGATACCACGATGTAAGAAACTTACATGAAGTATCATAGCTTCAAAAGCCACCTTCAGAAGCAAAGCAACAAAACCAACAGACCATGGGCAAATGTGTCTAAAAGCATGAGCTACAGAAACTCTCTCTAAGAGTTAACTATCTATGCTGGTGAGATGGCTCAACTGGTAAAGTGTTTGCTATGCAAGCACAAAGATCCCAGTTTGACCCTCAGCACACATGTAAAAAAAAAACCAGGCATGGCTCCAGGTGCCATGGTCCCAAGCCTGGGGGGAAGCAGAAACAGGAAGGTCCCTGAGACTTGCTGGCTGCACAGTCTAGAAGAATTGATTATTTCTAGGTTCAATGAGAAATTCTATCTAAAACATATTATGTGGAGAGCAATTGAGATTCCTTACATTGACCTTTGGCCCCTACACAAATATATACACCAATACATGCACATCCACATGTATTTGCACATGAACTACACACAGACACACACACACATACACAAGTTGATTAACTTAACTGAATAACAGTATTTTTATTTATTAAAGTTTTATTATATTCTCATAGCCAAAGACATGGTTGTTTTATATATAGTTGATTCTTAGAATTCTCAACGTCTATATTTGGAAGTTTGTCTCCTAGATAAAATTTATTCATAATCTTCAAGTCAATACTCACAGTTTTCCCAAATATTAGTGGAAATGCACAAAGTGGTTTAAGAGCAAGAGCAACCCGATATCCATGCTCCCAGAAGAAGTCTACATGGCAAACTGCCTTCTTGTTTGAGTTTTCAAGATATAACAAGTGCATTTTCATTTGTTATTTGGTGCTATAGTTACTGCATTTTATGCATTTTTTAAAATGATTCTGCTATTTAAAATGCCCCCACAGGGCTGGAGAGATGGCTTAGTGGTTAAGAGCACTGACTGCTCTTCCAGAGTTCCTGACTTCAATTCCCAGCAACCACAACCATCTGTAATGGTATCTGATGCCCTCTTCTGGTGTGTCTGAAGACAGCAATGCTGTACTCACAAACATTAAATAAATAAATACCCCTTCAGAGTTACCATTCCTAAATCTCCAGTGTCCCTAAATTCAAAAAAGTTATGTTGTGCATCTTAGAAAAGATGCATTTATTAGATAAACTTTGCTTGGGTCTGAAATCACTGTGCTATTTGCATGAGCTCAGTGTTAATGAATTAGCAGCATCCACTTGAAAAGATGTCTTTAAGCAGAAACGCACTTTAAAACAAAGGAATGCTTTGCTTGATTGACAAAAAACCAACAAACAAAAAAACAAAACAAAAAATACACAAGACTCTAACTTTATTTTTCCTATAGGGACAAATACTTGGTATTGACTAGTTTCATGTTTCATGTTCACAACAACTTTATAGAAAACAACTATCTTAAAATCTTAAATGATATAAGTTTGCTTTTTTGAATTTGTATCCCAGAGCCATCCCATATTATTTCTTAGGACTTTTCAAACCCCAAAAAATTTATTTTTGTACAAATAGTGACATTGTTACATATATCTTCCTTTTCTATATAATTCTCATTATTTTTCCTTCTTGTCTTATTGCATAGGCTAGAATTGCCAACTCAATGTCTAAGGAAGCTATTGATTAATGTCAGTTGTAGGTGCTGCAGTAGACAGAGAAGCTCATCAAGATGCTAAGCCTTCATTTTGCAAAGGAGCAGAGGGGTGCAGCCTTCTTGGAAAAGACTAACACCCAGCTAGCTCACTCTAGTTTCTTTATTCAAGCATCAAGCAAGGTTCATTGGAGCTGGGAAAGTTCCAGCTACCAAAGTTATCTTGCCCTTTCTGCCTGTAAGAGCAGATCACCCACACAAATCTCAGTCTCCTTTGGCCATGTCTAGCCATAATCAAACATGAGAACTCCAGGTTTGCCAGGAGTGTCTTAGGACCAAGGTTGGTACAGCTACAAGTTCTCATGCAGGTAGCTTCTGGGAAGCTGCCCCCAGTTAACTCTGATTGGTACATAAAGACGCCAGCAGCTAATAGCTGGGGAGTAGAGACAGGCGGGGGTTAGGATTTCTGGGCTTGGGGCCTGGAGGAAGGAGGAAGGAATAGAGACGCCAGAGCTGCCATGTAAAGAGGCTGAGAGAACAGAGCCCAGAGGGCTGCTCAATTGGAAGCAGCCAAGATGGAATATAGGTATTAGTAAGTAGTAACTTGAATTATCGGTGGGAGGTAGATTCTAGCAACATGGAGGCTAGACAGTTGCCCAGCTATTATGCTGTATAAGACATAATAAATATAAAGGCTATGTGTGTGCCTTTCATTCGGGAACATAAACCATTTGGGCAGGAAGCAACCCCACAGTGGAATTTATTAAATATTAATACTACATACTTCTACTGAAATGATTGCACAGTTCCTCTTTAGTTCTCTGGTGAGGATTGCACTCACTGACTTTTCAAATTTCAAACCAACATTGCCTTCCTAGAATATTTATATGTTATTCTTTCAAACATATCTTGATTTTACTGGCTGATACTTATTTGTGTCTGTCTCTCTGTGTATTAAAAGTATTGGTCTATAAAACTTTTTTTTGTCTCCATATTCCATCCTATTCCAATTTTTAAGGAAACTTGGCAGAGCCACATGCTTTAAAATATGTCCTTCACTTTCTAGTGATTTCTTCTTTGACCCAGAGGCTATTTAGGCATTCTGTTCAATTTCCAAGGTTTTGATCCCACTAGGTGGATCCTACACCTTCTGTTCTCTTGATACGTGTATGTGGTGTCATTGACACCTAACCTGAAATTTGGCCGGGGAGATCCATCCATTTCTGAAGGAGGACCATAACATCTGTCACTGTCAACTAGGCCAAAATTCTTAAACACCTGTTCCAATCATCTCAATCCTTTCACTTGTCTACATGGCCGATCAATTATTTAATACCTTGAAGCTAGAGTTGTGTTTCCACTAGAGTTGTGCAGTTATGTTTTCTTTGAGACGAGGCCTCACTCTGTAGTCTGGCTTCCCCAAAGCTTATGTTGCTCCTCCTGCCTCTGCCCCCTGACTGATGGAATTACAGACATATATTGCCACAACCAGCCTCCATGTTTCCTTTTTTTTGTTTTGTTTTGTTTTGATATTGGGTTTTTTTGAGGTGGGGGGAGTTGAGTGGATAGGGAGGTAAGGAGGATATAGGATAAAAAGGAGGGGAAAACTTAGCTAATCTGTTCTTTGTGGACCTGGAGGAAGCACAGTCCTAAGTGATCCTAACACAATTAATCTGGAAGAATGAGACTTTATGTCAGAGTGCCTCCGGTATGAAAAATAGATCACCTGGGCTCCAGACACTGAAATTCAGAGGCTGCAATGGCAGATCAGTTAGAGCCAGTTGTGGCTCAGGCAACTGGGGGAGGCTGTCTGTCCTGTCAGGATGAAGGAGACATGGTATTGAGGATGCTCCTCTCTAGATCCTTTGTTTGGCACCAATACCCCCAGGTAGCCAACACTGAATAATGCAAGGACAGGAAATGAGGACTCTTATCACAGATGGGAAGGAGTTCCCCCATGTCCACCCTTACTCAATAATCTAGCTTGACAAGGAAGGAAGTGAACACTGTGGCTTCCTATACAGTGGATGGACTCCAGGACTCCAACTTGTCTTGAGTTCAAAATACGTAGAATAAAACTTGGTCACTAGAATTGGTAAATACAAAGGGGGTCTGAAAGTTTCCAGGGTGACATGCCAAACCTTCGACACATGAATGGTTGTGGGGACATGCTGAGCCCAAAGCAATGCTCCATACCCAAAGGAGATGAGGTGGATGGAGAGATACTGTCCCAAGGTTTTTAAAGGGCATGTTTATTCCAGGGGAATAAATGGTGTCCAGCTACTGACAGTGAACTGTGTAGCTAAAGAATATTCTCAGGGCCGGAGGTAGATCACCTGCTAGTCTGTGTGAGATCTTGTGTTTGACTGGCAACATCACAACAAACAAACAAAAACAATTTGGTCATCATAAACTAAGCAGTTGAAAGAGGAACATACAACATGCAATAGGTAGAACAAGTAAAAGCATCCATTAGGTGCTAATTTAACCTAAGTGAACTTTGCAATTAGTAGATCTAGGTGAACTAAATTCACCTTTTTAAAAGGTTAGTTATTAAATTTGATATACACATATGTATAAATGATAAACCTTAAAAAAACAATCAAAATTAAAACAAACAAAACAACAGTAAGACAAAAGTCCCCAAACAAAAAACAGCAACTCCCTCAACCCTCACTGCCCACCAAAAACAACATGGAGTTTGTTTTGTGTTCCCCAACTACTCCTGGGCATGGGCCTGCCTTGGAGTGGGCTGATAAACCTAGTGACACTCCACTGGAGAAACTGAACTGCAAATAGCCTGGAGTCATTCACCACCTCTGGCTCTTACAATCTATCTGCTGACTTTACCACATAGAACCCAGAGCCTTGGTGTGTGTGTGTGTGTGTGTGTGTGTGTGTGTGTGTGTGTGTGAGTATGTCTGTGTTTGTGTGCATCTGTGTGTGGTGTTGGTGGGTGACGAGATAAAGGCATCCCACTTAGGACATTTTTTATGATCAGTCAAAGCCATAGAAAATCTCCTGTCTCCAGATAAAACAAACCTTACCATCCCCACATCTCCCAAAGTGTGGTTCATTTCTTCACCTAGCGTGGTAAAAAGTCAGACACGTAGTAACTCCCTTTTGGTCAATTGTTTTATCATATGATCAACACAGAGAAAATAGAAGCCAGGGAGCTAGGTAGATGGCTCATCTGATAAAGTGCTTGCTGCACAAGCTTGAAGACCTGAGTTCAAATCCCTAGCCCAGCACCTATGGAAAGGTTGGAGGTGGTAGTGACAGATGCCTGTAATCCCAGTTCTGGGAAGGACACGGGAGGCTTCCTAGGACTTCCATCCAATCTATTCTAATCAGTGAGTTACAGGCTCAGTGAGAGACTGTGTCTCAGAAAGTAGGATGGGGAGCAATTGAGGAAGACACTGCTGACCTCTGGTTTCACTATGCACATGCATTTGTACACACACACACACACACACAAAACCAAAGAAAATACAAACCAGAGGGGGTTTTTCTGTAAAATAGAGTGGGAATAGAACCCATTACACACACACACACACACACACACACACATAAACACACACCTAAACAAACAAACAAAAAGTACAAAGCAGTGGCATTTCCCCCACCCCCCTGTAAAATAGAGTGGGAATAGAACCCATTTATTAACATCAGCTTGCTTGCTTGGAAATATAGCTGACATTCCGCCAATCACAAGGACCTAAACGACCTCATTTTCAGTTTACGTCACAAACTTGGCATCAACTAGAGAAACAGAGAATGTTCTTCAGCCCAAAGTTTCTCTGGCGAAGATGGTCACTGAATCTGTTCCCCTCCTACATGCCACACCGATTGCCAAGTTCTGATCTGAACTCCACATAGCCTGTCCTCCATACAACTACAAACATCTGCCCATAGGTACACGTGAGAGTATCTGGGCTCCACTTCAAGTGCCAGGGATGTTTTGCAACCCCGAATGACAACGACTGATAGAGAAATTCCAACTTTCCATCCAGCAAAACATTCATCATCCTGTTTATGGCTAGCTTATACCTTGTAGATAGTGATATGGCTTGGACTTGATATGGCTATTTTCTTCTGTGGAATGAAATATCAGCCACTCCAGTCTCTGCCTTGAGAAGTAGAGTTTCATATGGTAGAGTGGTGTGATTTGTTTGTTCTGGAAAAAGTAAACTTATTTACCAAAGTTAGCCTTTGTCTAAAAATAATGTAGTATTTAGGGTAGTTCCATAGTACATAAGTGAAGAGCTAGAGGTGAAAAAGCCACCAATTAAATAAAAATCAATTTAAAAAGATTTATCTTTTAACATGCGCGGGAATTTTGCCTGCACGTTTGTCTGTGCATCATCTGCATGCCTGGAGCCTGTGGAGGTCGGAGGATGACAACAGATCCCCTGGAACTGGAGTTGTGGATGGTCATGAGCTGCCGTGTGGGTGCTGAGAACCAATGCTGGGTCCTCTGGAAGGGCAGCTCCTATGCGTAACTGCTGAGCCCTTGCTCCTGCCCCTCCCTGAAGCCCAACCTTTACCTAGAATTGCTAACCTACAATTGTGCTTTCCGGTCACACGATGGTCCTTGTGCATGGGTAAAACCATTGGTTCACAGACTCTCCCTGGAGTGTTCTCTCCATCCCGTGTGTGCACTGGACTCAGCTCACTATTTCAGTTCATTTGCCTTGTAATGTTGATTCAGTCATCATTACTCCTCCAACAAGCTCCCTTTTACAGGTATATATTTTATTTGTATTTATGAGTGTCTGCATGTGTGTATACAACCTGAATGCAGTGTCCACAGAGGCCAGAAGAGGTCTCCTAGAGCTGGAGACATGGCTTCTGGGAACCACTCTTGGGTCCTCCGCAAGAGCAGCAAGCACTCTTCACCGCTGAGCCATCCTCTAGCCAGTTCTGTGAGATAGGGATAATCACAACAGAGATAAAGGCTTTGAAAAAAGTCTACTCAGCAGAAATCTACTGAGCCTTTAACACATGGCAGACATGACGCTGTGGCTGTGTGATTCCCATGAGCAGTGACCACTGCCAACGTAGAATACACATGGTCAAGTGGGAAGTTCTACTTTCTTTGGAGACTCAATTGTGTCATGTGATGTTTTTCTAGGTACCTGTTCTTGTGGCCCAAGTTTCCTTGGGAGTGTCTCTCTCCTTTGTTGTTCTGTCTCTGGCAGTTAGTAAAATATCAGTTGACTGCTAAAGATTTCCCACGGTCTTTGTAGATAAACCCGTTTCACAGACAGTCCCCATTCTTAGCATCTGTCGTATTTGGTTTCTGTTGCTGTAGTAAAACATCATGACAACTTGGGGAGGAAAAGGCTTGTTTCCCTTTACAGTTTTAGCACAGCCCTTCATCTGAGGAAGTCAGGACAGGACCCTGAAGCAGAGGCATGGACAAACACTGCTAACTGGCTTACTCCTCATAGCTTGATCAGGCTGCTTTCTTATACACCCGAGGACTCCTTGCCCAGGGATACCACCACCCACAGTGAGCTGCTCCCCCACCCAACACACATACAGTGGGATGTCTCTACTACATTGATCATTAACCAGGAAATGCACTCATAGACTTGCACTTGGGCCAATCCGATGGGAACATCTTTCTTAACGAGATTCCCCCTTCTCAGATGAATCTAGCTTGTATCAAGTTGACAAAACCAGGGCAGCAGCTCTGCATCCTGCTCTTCCAATCTCTCTGTGCTGCCGGCCTGTGCAACTCCCAGATGCCACATTCAGACCTTTAGAAGCAAGCATCAAAGAGCATTCGGAGCAATCCCATGGTGGCTCTTCCTAACAGACAACCGTTACATCTTATCAAAGTCACCATGTGTGCACAACAAAGAGAGTAGAAGAGGAAAATATGTACTCTTGATACTAGATAAGAAGACCTCACGGGTATTGCAGTGGCCAAAGATGGAAATCATTAGGCATGATGAAAGTGCTGTAAGGCAGAAGAGAATAAAAATGCAAAGCATGTGTACCAAATGCTGGAAATGCCTCTCCAAAGGCAGACTCTCTCTCTCTCTCTCTCTCTCTCTCTCTCTCTCTCTCTCTCTCTCTCTCTCTCTCTCTGTGTGTGTGTGTGTGTGTGTGTGGAAACGTGTCCCTCATCATGCATAAAATCTCCTTGTCATTGTTGTTGGGTGTTGTGTGAGGCGGTGCATATGTGTGGTGTATGAGTGTACATGTATGTGCAAATGCATGTGTCTGTGTGTGTTTATACCGGTGTGTGTGTGACCACAGGATTACACTGGTAGTCTTTCTCTATAACTCTCTGCCTTTATTCCATGAGTTTACCATTTCAGCTAGGATGGTTAGCTAGCAAGCACCTTGAGTCTGCCTGTGTCTGCTCCCCAGTGATGTGGTTATAGTCATACATGAATGGTCCTGACTTTTATGTAAGTACTGGGGATTTGAACTCAGTTCCTTATCTATGCATAGACAGTGCTTTTACCCATATCTCCATATGAGCCACGTCTCCAGCCTGAACTTTTGATTTCTTAACAGGCTTACAAGGACACCTTGGCAGCTCATCGCGAGACTCCATCAGCTCTGCCCATCTCATTCAACAGTGGCTGGGTACCTGAGAACTTACGTTGGTGATGGTGACCGTTTCAAGGGAGCTATGCAAGACACAAGCAGCACTTGGTTCAGAATTGGCAAGACGCTTTCCTAAAGGCTGGCCAAGATTGATTTGTTATCCTGGGAAACATTTCTTGAAGACTGGCCTGGGAATGCCTTCCTCAGAGCATTGCTCTTAGATGAGCTATTCGAAGTCTTTAATTTGAGCTGTCTGTCTCCATACCAACCTATGAACAGGCTCCTGGAGGAGTCTTCTGCCTAGCATATTTTGAGACCATTGTTTTGACCAATGGTGTCATTTGAGTCAAGTGCCTCCGAGCCAGTCCCTGAAGTCAGGCAACATGACCCACCTACACAACCGATGTTACTTGATCAGATGCCAAATGATATAGGCCTGTATTAATATGAGGAAATGGTTTTGCTACAAGAAGAAACATTCAAAGAAAGCTTGTCTAAAAAGCTTTAAAGTAGTCACTTCACCCATCTTCAGATGTCAAGGGTTTATACCTGTCTTCCCACACTAATATGAGGCAGCAGACTTGGGCAGCCACTATTCTAATGGACTTCTTCACCTGTTTGTTGACCTGGCTGTTGATGTATGGTACAAAATGTTTGTGCCAGGAGACATCACCCACTGTATGAAAAGTGGGGTTTTGTGGTCTTTCAGCATCTTTCTGATTTTATTTGGATACAGCCTGGTGTGAGGCTCAAACTCACTATGTAGCTAGCATTGAACTTCCACTCTTCCTGCCGCCACATCTTAAGTGCTGGGATTACAGATGCTCACTGTCATACCTGTCTTTGTGCAGTGCTGGGGACCCAGGGCTTCCTGCATGCTAGGCAAGCACTCTGCCAACTCAGCCACATCCTCAGCCCCATATAGCATCAAACACAGTGGAAACCATGATTTATCTGAGAAGTCATTTTCCAAAGCAGATGGCTCTGCAGCCTTGGCAGGATTCCCCTGGGTCTCCTTTCATCTACGTCCTCCCAGGCCCACTGTTTGAAGTAAAAGAAACCAGGACCCCTCAGAGACAGATGGGCCTGTGTTCAGAGAGTCAGAATGAATCTGGAATAGCCTCTTGTTACCAGAAAGTCAGGATTTTATTTAAAAACTTGTTAGAGGCAGTAGCTGAGGACCAAAGGACCTGACTTAAGGGTCTTTGTGGGTGATGTTTCAACTGTTCAAGCACACAGTATTCATGTTTTTTGAGGGAAGTTGAAATAAGATAGGGCTTTGAAGGATCAATGGTTTCATAATTATATGCCAAAAGAAAAATTAAAGTTAGTATAAAATATATTTTATATTTAAAATATATTTTATATTTATATAAAATTAAAACTTAGTAGTAATTGTTTTAAGATTTACTTTTGTTTTCGTTTCTGTGGTATGTGTATGTGGTATGTGTGAGTGTGTGCACATGCGTGCATTTGTGTGTGAGAGATACACACACACAAGTGTGCTTGTGCTAATAGGAACTGTCTTTGAAAAGCAGTGAATGCTCTTAACTGCTGAGACATCTCTACAGCCCTGGTGGTAATTTTTTTTACAAAGGTATTCAGTTCTGGATATATTTCTTGATATTAATTTTTAAATTGCCATCAAATTTTATACATTTTTATACAGGCATTTTGTTACTCCCACTAAATTACTATTCATAAAAACATAAATATGTGTACACATTTGTTTCTGAGGGGAAAGTAGAATGAAGGAACAAACAAGTCAATAGTCCTGGAGAGTAATGAGCTTTATCAGAGGAAGAGAGGAATGCTTTGCCTAGGCCTGGGATTAATGTATAATAAGTCAGGCAAGCAAACATTCCAATATTTAATCCAGATCCATGATTGCACAAAATCATTGAGCAGAAGACTCAGTAGACTGAAATACCAAAGTGCCATAAAGCAGGTGGCTTAGAAACAACCCCTTATCTCTCATGTTCTGAGGTCTGGAAGGCCAAGATCAAGACACCAACAGACTGGCTGTCAGGTGAGGGCTTGTTATTCATAGAAGGCAACTTCTTGCTATGCCTTCATGGGTGGAAGAGACAGACACACTCCTAGAGGTCTCTTCTACTCAAGCATTGACACCACTCTTGGGGTAGTCATGGCCAATCTCCCCACCTTCTGACGCTCTGGCTTTGGAGATTAGAATTTTAACATGTGGCTCAGGGGACACACAGTTAGCTCATAGTGAAGGTCTCTAAAGGAGATGAGCTGGCTAATACACAGAGAGGAAGAATGCAGGACCCTTTCCCAGTGCTTCATCTCACAGGAAATGAAAGCACCAATCAATCCTATTCATTTCAATAATAAACTACCAATGCAGAATGCACAATTCTTTAGAAAGGTAGCAGACCCAGTCAGTATAGCATGCTGATAAGACAGCAGGTTTTGTAACTTTGGCAAAGTAAGATTTTAAAGGCTCATCATTTCTTAAAAAGACCTCAGGTTGGAAAGAACAGCAACAACAGTAATAATGTTGGCAAAGCCAGGGTGAAGGTGTCAACTTAAAAGTGGTGCTATGGTCATTCCTAGTGTTGGAAACTGCACCCCCACCCTGATGCTGCCCTCGCCCTGATGCTAAGTCCTGGGTCCAGACTGAAAGTGGACCAGCACAGCTGGTGGAACCGAGCTCAGTACTTGTTCTTTAGGGTCTGGTAACATGACTCCACCCCTGGGAAGATATACAAATATGCCACTGAAACCTTAGGAAGATTAAAATACAGACACCAGTATCCCCTAGGAAGGTGTGAAACGAGCAGATGAATTGTCAAAGAAATGAATAAGCCTATTATTGTTTGTGGCTTAGGTTGGGCTTGCAGTAAGAGTAATGAGAGTTGTGCATTTGTGCAGGTTTGAAGAAAGAAAAAAAAGGAAGCCATAGTGAATTTATAATTGTATTTTTAATGATTCAAGAGACTTTAATCAAATCAACATCATCTTAAACTATCAAGAGAACTTGTTCAAAGTTTTTGTTGCCTATTACATATTTACAAAATATAATTTGTTGGGGGGGAATTCAGAGAAAATCTCAGATACCATAGGTTCCAAGATTAATAAATATCTGAATGATAATGATTTTAAAAGCATATAATAACTACCATGCAGTGTATCATAGCATAACATGAAAATGCCATTTGATGTCATTACATACTCATATTTTCCTGAGTCTTAAAAAACAAAAGCAAGCCAGGAGTGGTGGCACATGCCTTTAATCCCAACACTCAGGAAGCAGGAGATGACAGATCTCTGAGTTCAAGGCCAGCTTAGTCTACAGTTCAAGTTCCAGGATAGACAAGGCTACACGAGAAACCCAGTCTTGGAAAGACACACACATACATACACACATACACACACATACACACACACACGCACGAGAAAAAAATAAATCTTAAAAAAATAAGCTTCCAGGACAGTCAGGACTATACAGAGAAACCCTGTCTCGAAAAACCAAAAAAACAAAACAAAAACAAAAACAAAAACAAAAAACAAAAACAAAAAACCAAAACAAAACAACAACAACAAAAAAAGCAAAAACAAAAGAAAAAACCATGTTCTTTGACAACATTTCAGAAATGAATTCCCAAAACATAACCACTAGCGACAGCTGTGCAGGAGTTTCAGCATCTCCCAGACTCTTCAGAGCAGATGAACGTGTTGGCTTTTGCTCTGCGCTATCTTTGCAAGGATTCTATAGAAATAGCCTAGGAAAAGAAGCTCCTCATCCTTCAACTGTGACACAAAGCCACCTGCAGACTCCTCTAGCGCCACACATCCATTACTGCCATGGGGCTTAGGGAGGAACCAGAACAACCCATGAGAAACCTAGGTGATGAGGTCCTTTGCCTTTGAGCCAGAGGCAGAAGCTATCTGAACCTATGGCGAGTCCACTGCTCTCCACGGTTCTTATTTCTTTTTTTATCACATGTATTGATTTGGGGGAGGTACATGCTTGCCATGGCATGCATGTGGAGGTCGGAGGACAACCTGTGTAGTGGGCTTTCTCCACCGATCATGCAGATGCAAGTGGATTGTACTTGTGTCATCAGGCTTGCCAGCAAACGCCTTTCCCCCACTGAGCCATCTCACCAGCCCTCTTTACAGTTCTTGAAAATACACCCCACGGGTCTGAGTGCCATAGTACACAACTAGATGGGTTTTAAGTTGAAAAGGGTCTCATGAAACTTATTAAAATGAATAAGCCAGAAGCACCTTAAGCCCAACTTAACGGGTGCAGATAAACCTGTCCTTAGAGGGGAAAATTCAGACACCTTTACCAGGAATTGAGGAATTTTGAAATATATCAAGACAAATGTTTAACTCAAAATGAAGAGAAATAATTTAAGAGGAAATAGTAGCAAGCAAAGAAATGGTAATGTAGCTTTGGGATAATAACAAAAATCAATATTGAAAATAGTCAAACCTAAAAAGTGTTTATTACTTTGCATGTATGTATGTTTACACATATGTACATGTTCATGTGTGTGCAGGTCAAAGTTCGACCTTGGATATAGTTCCTGAGGTGCAAACCACCTTGATATTTGTGTTTGGTGTTTGTGTGTGCAGGACCCTGCCCCCACGTGCCTGTGTTCACATGGGGAGGTCAGAGGTAAGTGTTTTCTTCTATCACTCTGTATCTTATTTTGAGGGGACAGGGTCTTCCTGAACCTGGGGCTTGCTCTTTTAGCCAGGCCAGCTGGCCAGTCATCCCCAGGGATTGTCCTGCCTCTCTCTGCCCAGCCAATGCTGCAATTACAGGCATGTGCTGTCTTGCCCAGCTTTTACGCCAGTTTGGGGGATTGAACTCAGGCCCTCAGACTTGCACAGCAAACATTCTCCTTACTGAGCCATCTCCCGAGGCTGCAGTCTCATAATTTGCATGGTTGATTCTCAGCTGATATCACCACATTGAAGAATTCTGAAAACTTTGCGGAGTGGTCCCCGACAGGGGGCATGTCCAGGGTGGGTTATCTCTGCATACTTCCTGCCTTGTTCTCAGCTTCCTAGCTTGCCATGGTGTGTAGGAAGGCTCCAGCACACCCTCTGGCCCCTAGGAACCGAGCTGGTCTGTCAGCTCTTCTCATTGTGACGGACTGAAACTGGGAGCCAAGATCAGTCTATCTTTAAGTTGTCTCTGTCGGGGATCTGGGCCTCAGAGACACAGAAGTACTGAATACAGACATCTTAAGTCTCAATGCTTCTGCACCAAGTTACAGCAGCTCAAACTCTACAGAGTCAAAGCTGATAGACCTGAAAAGACAAATAAACACATGTTAGCATCTCTCTGTAATTGTGAACACATGTAGAAAACCAGTAAAAGCATAGACGCTTGACCAAAACAATAAACACTATACATCAAGACATTTATAGATCTGTACTTGTAGATTCCACCCAATACATGACACACATTCTCTTCAAGTGAATGTGGATGTCACAGACATAGCTCTAGGGTAGGAAATGAGTCACTAGGAATTAGAAATAAGTCAGTTCTTTCAAAGGACATTCTCTAACTACAATGGAATTAAGTTTTGGGGTTTGTTTTGTTTTGTTTTTTGTTTTTTTAAGATTAAGATACTTGGAAAACAACCAAGTATTTGGAAACTAACACACAAGAAAGCAAAAGAGTATTTGAACCACATGAGTATAAAAACATACCATTTCAAATATAAAAATATGATGATAAGATAATATTTGGGCCATGGAGATGACTGAACAAGTAAGAGCCCTCGCCATCACACTTGATGCCTTTGCTCACATCCTGGAATCCACATGTGAGAGGAGAAACACAGGTTATCCTCTGACCCCCACAGGTACACAGACACCTTCTCCACACACAGATTTACAAACTAAAGTACATATAAAAATTTAATATTTGAAGGAAATATGCAGAAAGGTCTCAACTCAGTATTATTGGTCTCCCCCTTCAGAAAGGAATAGCTGGAGTATGCATAGCCTTCTAATCCCAGCACTAGGGAGACACAGCAGGAGGATCCTGGGTTGGGTTCACCCTGGGCTCCAGAGTGAGAGTGAGCCCTGTCTCAAAGCAACAATAGCCACACCCAAGGAAGGAAAGCAGAGACGGAGGGAAGAAGGAAGGGGTGCAAAATAAACTTCAAATGTAATGAAAAGCCATGGCTGGAGAGATGGCGCAGTGGTTAAGGGCACTTGCTGCTCTTCCAGAGGACCCGGGTTCAGTACACAGCACCTACATGGTGGCTCACAACCATCCTTTGTGTCACTTCCAAGGGATCTGAGACCCTCTTCTGATTTCCTCAGGTACATATGCGCTGCACACACACACACACACACACACACACACACACACACACATAAACAAAACATACACAATTTTTTAATTAATGAAAATTATAATACTTACTTTTAAAGAAATCAACAAGCTTCATAATCCCCAGTCTTATGGAAATGAACTAATTAAGAATTTTTTTAAAAATCTGAATTAAGATTTTTAAAAAGAAGAAGGGAGCTGCCTCACTGGTTAAAGTGCTTACCAGAGAGTTTGGATCCCTAGCACCCGCAGAAATGCCTCATGGGTGTGGCGGTCCATCTCTAACTCCAGCCTGGGGAAGGCAGATACAGGGAATCCCCAGAGTAAGTGGCTAGTGAGACCCACCATGTCAGCCAGCTCTGGGTTAACTGAGGGATCCTGGCTCAGTGAAGAAGGTAAAAAGCCATGGGTGGTGATTGCCAGTGTCAACCTCCAGCTCTGAACTTCACATACATGTGCATGCTGCCCACCTACCCACACATGTGCCCACACACATGCAAACATACACATACACACATACACTTAAACTACACGCACACACATGAAAATGGAAAAATAAGAAATCAGAAAGTACAACAATGTCAAGAAATAGGAACAGACACAGATAGCAGTTTCTACAGACATAGGCAGGATCCAAAAGGAATGAGTGAGCAAGTCTACACACATAGACCTAAGAGCTTAGATGAAACGAGCTAATTAGTTGAAACACACAGTCAAAGTTCAAGATGCAGAATGACGTAACAATCTGTTTAGTAAAAGAAGCAACCTTTTACTTAAAACCCTCCCCACCAAGAAAACCTCCAGGTTCAGTTGGTGTCCCTAGTAAGTTGTATCAAACACTTAAGGAATAAAGAATACTAACTCCATACATATTTTTCCAGAAAATTTAAGCAGACTGACAAACTTCCCAACTCTCTTTTTTTTTAACATGACCCTGATATAAAACTTAAGGCCATTGTGAAAAAGAAAGTTCTGTAGGGCTAGAGAGACAGCTTGGTGGTTCAGACCACGTGCTGCTCTTGAAGACGATCTGAGTTCGAATCCCAGCACCCACATGGCAGCTCACAAATGCTTGTAATCCCATCTCTAGAGAATGTGACACCCTTTTCTGGCTTCTGTGGCCACCCTACACACATGTCGCACACACATACACAAAAATAAAACCTTTTTTAAAGAAGAAGATTCCATTTCCAGCCCCTCATGAACACAGACACAAAAATTCTTAATAGTATTTTAGTGAATGGAACCTGATAACACAAAAAAGATAAGGCAGCATGGCTTTCACATATGTAACGTTAACATAACATTAAAAAACTCAAACTAGTGCCATTCACCGTATTATGGACAAATGAAGAAGCCAGACTATCCTCTGGTTAGACACAGCGACATATTCTCTGCTCCCACACAAAACATCGGCAAGTCTGGAAGAGCCGATTCGTACAGTCTCGGGAGGAACAGTGAGCAAGAATCTTCCCCTCACTGATACTTCACTGCTTCCGGACTTGTACATCCAGGCTGGCTCCTGTGGGTGGGTATAGGGAGTAGGTATCTTACCTACTAGGTATGATAGCGCCATCTGCCACCAGTTTCCCACCCTAGGAGATTGGTTTCACTAGAGCCAAGATAGTGGGATATCTGATGTCACATGGACACCTACATTATCAAGCCCTTCATCCCTCATTGCCCCTACTACCTGCTCCTCACCTCCACATCCCTCAGTGATGGCTGAAAGCCTTTTTATGTAGAGCTATCCTCTGCCAGGTAAATTGTTACTACCTCAAGGCAACCCTCACTGTCTGTACCTGGCCTCCTGAGTAGATTACAACAGCAAGTCTTGGGTTTGTTTGCTAGCCAGTCTGTCTGACTTGTGCCAACAGCTCCCGCTCTTACTATCAGATCGCCCATCTATTTTCACAGAATAATCTCCGTACTTTGGTATCCCTCCAGGCTTCCCTACCGAAAGCTCATTGTTAACATGGTTTCGTCACCATGGAGAGGGAGCCTACTGGCAAGATGTGGAAGCGATATTACAAACTTTGGAAACAGGGCTGGCGAGAACAGGGAAGAGCGGATTCCCACAGGTTGTCCTCTGAACCACACATCCATGCCACACACATACACACAGGGCACGCAGGCACACACAAATTTTACAGATCACAACCTTAGAAACGCTGAGTTTTTACATTGTTGCTGTTAAGATTTTCAAAGAGGAGTGTGTACAGGTGCATCTGTGTGTGGGTTTGTGCACATGGGCAGTTTCTGCAGAGGCCAGAGGGAGTAGCAGACCTCTTGAAGCGGGAGCAGCTCTGAGCTTCCAGCGTGGATGCAGAGATGCAAATTCCGGTCCGATGCAAAAGAAGTCTGACCTCTTAACTGTCAGTCATTACTGCAGTCATCTCTCCAACCCCTGACGTTTTAAACAGTGTGCATGTTGTTTGGGGGATAACATAAATTTTAAATCAAAAAAGGAAACAAAAGGCACGGCTCACTCACTACTTCCACAATCTCAGGCCCAAGCCGCCCTCCTGACCCTTCCTAACATTCGTTCTGGTCTCTCAGCCCCTCAGGACTGCCAACCTCAGCTATCATGTGGAACCGGTTTTCCATACCAGATCTTATCCATGGGCTCTGAAAACGGGTTTTGATTTTTGTTTTTCTAGTCTTTCCCAGATTCCAACCAGCAATGCACCAATTCAGAGCACCTTGCCTGCGCTACACAACTCTGGCCACCAGGGCCCACTGTCAAGGCTCCGCCTCCAGCCTTCTAGCCCCGCCCCCATGAAGGGAGACTGCAGACCATCCTGCAGGAGTTGAGGTATTTAAAGAGAAGCCCACAGACTCGAGGAACCGTGGATGCCTACT